>NC_142673.1:6076112-6748612 GCF_964200805.1 Pocillopora damicornis
TGTGTCATAGGTATACCAGTGTTTTTCAGAGCTTTTTCAAAAGGAGTCCTTAGAAAAACTGTCCTTAGGAAAGGGTTTAATTTATGTTAGACGAAGACAGATATACTTAAATTCATGTCTTATAAAAATGGCAAGCGCTTTAAAGCTTGAGAAAAGAGAAGCTAGCAAAACATGCCGGCCGCCGGTGTTTGAGGAGAACACTGTACAAGTTTGGCTCTTTACTCTATTAGAGCACCTCGTTGTTATCTCTCAATCGAAAAAGGAACAGAGGGAACCGCTTTGAGTCTGACCAAGCGGCCAATGTCGGTCGAACTGGCGGATAATTAAAATGTGCATGTCTTCTTTCGACAGTACCCCTAATACCTTCCGCGAATTAATTGCATTCTTGCAATTTCCATCCCGTCATTACGACCCCAAACTTTTGTTTCATGTTATTATAGTGGTCTGTAGATTGGATTACAACGTTTCTTTTTTTTTCCCATCCGTAGAGATGTTGGTATTTTTCAGATAGTCATGCTGGATGTAGGAAAGGGGTGGGAATCCGGATTCGGAAACTGCAAATCCCAAAATAATTCTAACCAGTAACAGATGATCGTATAGCTTTAAAGTACTTGATAAACTGACATGTAACTCGATAAATCCGTCATCTTCATTGTTCAGTGAATTTCGCTATCTTATTTATCTTGTTTATCTCTCTCCGTAAACCGCTTTTGATCTTAAAAGTTCGTTTGCCTTCTTGTGATTACTGTGGTGTGTCCTATATATTTGACGTGATACGTGCAGCAAGGGAAAAGTATAGAAAGTGCTAACCCGCGTCACCTCTTTCAACAGCAGTTGCACGAAGAAAGCTTCATTAGAAAAAGTCACGAGAAGAGGTTATTGTTTATTGAATTACACTATTTGCCTGTCGAGCGGAACTCCTGAGCTGAACGAAGTACACCGCTTTCAAGCTCTGCGTCTCGTAATATTTCACTACAAAGCACTGTTGCACACCATGACCGAGAGAGTTTATAAAATTGCTGTTCTTGGGAACGAAGGAGTCGGCAAAACAGGTCAGTGAGAAAGTTTTGTTTTAGTTAATTTTTAGAAGGTTCACGAAGAATTAGTTTTTCTGTTCTGTTCTGTTTTGGTAAGAGAGATCTTGGTTGCAATAGTCGAGCTGCTGTTCAGCAACTAGTGTTTGCTAGCCTGGTGAATCAAGTATTTGGTTCTCCCTTATTAAACGTCATATCGAAAGAGTGGCTAATCACGTTTTCGATGTTCAAAGCCAAACCATTCTCGTTAACTTGGACAGTTTTCGGTGATTAATCGCGTAACAGTGCTCGCCCTTCTTTGAATATGCGATTGTTGACCTCAGATAAGTGTGGAACACTCTTTGAAAGCTTTTCGTCTTCCTTCAACAAATCTTGATGTGCCAACCTTTTAGTGACACATTTGGCTCGACGCTGATACAGCTTCTTCCCATCATCAATCGATCGACAAGGACCAACAGTTGTTGGCAAGATCACGAACAGATATCGCGGAAAATCAGATGAAATTTGAATCAGTCATGCTTACAAGTTCATAACAGAGTTGAGTCTGATTCTCTGAAGTATACTATTTTTCTTTTCTGTCTCACAATTTCAGCGGTTTTGGAATAATTACTAGTCTCTCGTCGCTTTTGTGGTAATTTTTCTCCTTCTTTCATGAGCACTGATTGGCAAGTGCGTTCGTGGACTGATCGAATCGTACAGACGTTACCAGTATCGTTTAGAATTAATTGTTGCAAAGTTTCGGCCTCTTGAATGGCCGCTTGTTCAGAATTGTTGTACCTGTCTTTAGTTCCTATCTGCAAACAATTTAAATCGATACTATAAGAAGTATACTTGTGTGGTTTAGATTGAATGCGGACATAAGAAAACCCACAGACACTATGAAACAGGGTAAATGAGACACACCTATAGGCGGAGTTCGTTGTTGGGAATTTCGAAATGGAACTTTTCTTTTTATAGAGATAAACGTGAGGAAAATCGCAGATTGGCTCCGTATGGTAGCATTTTGTACTCCTCCTCGGAGAGCGCCTTAAATAGTTGAACCGATATTTTTTAAATTTACTTTCGTCTTGGTTTTCCGCGTACGGGCTTTCGTAAACCTGTTCCGCCCGGCTTTAGTATTTATTCTTGCCAGTTGCACTTAATGATCAAACAAAACTGATGAACTTTCCGGAAGGTCAGGGACGACGAAGGCATTTTGAAAATCTTTCAACCGACGTCATAAATATCTTGTTTCATAATCAACACGACAATGATGATTATATCCTTCAATTTACAGTTAAAACTCTGCAAGGCATTATGAAAGCTTCCTATTAATCGGAAGGCGGAGTAGTCAGTATTTGAAGTGGCCGAACAAGCATGGGTTTCCTTGGGGTCGCTGTTATTTTGAAAAGCGTTTTGGTTAGCCAGCCAAGGAAGTCACATTACTGTATTACTAATAGCACTATGACGGCTGTTGGGAATAAATTCTCTCCATATTATGTTACTAATCAACCTGCCGCCAGGCATGTTATAATCTGGAGGAAATTTCGAATTTTCTCGTTTAAACATGGTTTGCTGAAGTACACATCAGAACTACTCAGAGAACACTCTTAGACTATCTGAGGACATCAATGACAAATTTTTTTTTTCTGTTCTTGCAGCACTGTTGGTACGTTTTCTGTGTCATCGATTTATTGGGGAATATGATCCTACAATTGGTAAGAGGAACGAGTAACGAAATTTCCTTAAGGAGGCACTGTAGTTTTTGTTAGGAACGAAAAGAAGTGGGGGGGGGGGGGCCTAGGAGTTTTTAGGGAATCTCATGGTTCATGGGGAACGGAGAGGGGATCAGTTGTCAACAAAAGAGTATGGAGGGAGAACTATAGAACATTGACTGTCAATTAACTGCCAGTGAGGGAAGATCATTAGAATACCACAGAGTCTTATGGGGGAATAAGTTTTAAAACTTTATCGTGACACAGCCAAAATCGTCCGTCCCCCACCCCCACGTGAGAAATAAAGACCTGCCCCGCTACTGTATTCTGATGGAAGCTTGTGACGTGAGTTAGGATATGCCCTCCTCGGAAAAAGGTTTTCTGAGAAGAACTTGATGAACTTGGCATAAAACAAAAGGTAACCCGCACCTAGAACCCTTCTCTGACGTTCTTGCCGCTCTTTCTTTCACCGGGACCTTAAGCAGTCAGGACGGCAACGCCGAGGAAACGTCGATTAAAAGATAAAATAATATTTTTCTTTCTTGTTGCCGTTGCCTCCGTGGTTTGTTTAACCTTTCTGAGGGAGGGTGTCACACCCTTAGCCCTTAACACCCTTACATCAGTATGCATATTCTCCATATAGTTCTCTAGACATTTCCTAAGGTGATGACAAGGAGAATTTGTTGAAAGATCAAGAGCTTCTTTAGTTGGTGATCATTTCCTGTATTCTCATGACCTTAATGTTTGATTCAGGGGTGATATGATTGGAGAATTAGATGCTAGTCGCTCTTTGGCGAGGATCAAAGCCACGCTCTACGGCGTAGAGGGAAAAAAAACAGTGCAGCCACGGGGTTCACACGATGTTATGGTGTGTGAATTTTGAGATGCGTGATTTTATGGAAGGTAAATTATTTAGTTTGTCGTGTTAATTAGCTTTCTTTTTTTTTCAGAGGATTGTTATCAGCGTAAAATAACAGTGGATGGTGAGGAAGTCACCATTGATGTGCTAGACACAGCTTACAGGGTAAGTAATCAATTCTGCCCAACCTGTTCCAAAGCTTTTTCTTTTATTCTTTTAACAAACTGTACACCGAATAATGGCATAAGAAAAAGCCTTGCCAAATTTACTCAAATTGAGGGTTCCCTTCCCCTTATTCATCCCGTTAATTTTATGAAAATGAACGACCTTTCTCAGTTCGTGTTTGCCAAAGACTATAACTACTTCCTTCAATTCTCGTTTTTCAATTTACAGTTAACATTGTTTTACTTTTTATATCATTCGTGCAATTAAGTTGTCAATGTATCCTCCATTTTGGCTTTTCTAGAACACGCCATCGAAGCTTGTGGAGAATTTTCTCCACGTGGGAGATGGTTTCATCATTGTCTACTCCATGACAGACAGGAAGAGTTACATCACAATCCCGCGGTACAAAGAAATGATTGAAGAATCACGTGACTGTACTATTCAGGGCCCACCTTCGATAGTACTCATCGGGAACAAAACTGACCTGGAAGAACATCGCACAGTCGCGAAGCGGGAAGGACAGACATTGGCCAAAAGATACGGGTGGTTATTCGGCGAAGCTTCAGCTGCAGAATATGATGGCGTGGATGTCTGTTTTTACGATGTAATCCGTGAAATGCGAGCGCGCAGGTGTAAGATGAATCCTTCTGCGCTTCTCCTGCATCTGAACGATCTACGTCAGTCCAGTTGCAGTGATACGGACAGTCAAACAGACGAAAGTGCGTCGGAAAGCAAGAAAAAACGTTTTGTCAAAAAGAAATTGAGCGATTCTAGTCGTCAATACAAAAGGAAATTGTTTGGTTCGTGGCATCATGTGCATTCAAAGTGAAAGAGAACTTAAGTTTGGTTAGATACTTGTAAAGGAAATCCAAGGCTCTCTGATTCGTAATAAACAATTGGAGAGTTTGAAAGTGAAGAATAAAAACACACCTAAAGTACCAAGATAGCGTAAAGGCGAGTCGGTTAGCTACTTTCTTGATGAACACTCTCTTCAACTGAATTTAATTTGACTGCTTTATGTTCACTTTTCTCCGTGCTTACTAGAGGAATAAATTAAGTCCTGCCGTAAATGAGAATCTTCTTATCAATTTTATCACTTGAATTGGCCATTTCTGAATTACCTTTGGCCTCTTCTTCAAAGCGAGTCTTGGTGATCATCCTTCTTAATGATTGTAAGTTTTTCATTCACATGCAAATTAAATCATTTACATGCAATTGGTTGAGCACTAGGCCTTGTTTTTAAATAGAGGACAAAAGTATTTCGGAAATGGCCTATTAGCGCGAGTGGTTGTTCTGCCTAATGGAAAAATATTCATCTTTGCAAATCTCGCTTTTAGACGAAAATAACATGTTGAGATGAAATTCTGTTTCAACACAAACATACGTGAAATTAGTTCACATCGGCATCTGTTTTATTTTTTGACTCTAGACGGTGAAATTCGCTAATTTTCGGGAATGCCATTTGAACGGAGCGAGAGATCCTTTATTACGGTTCTCGGAGGAGCTGAAAGAGTATTTCCTTTCAAAACTTCACAACCTTGTTCTAAGAGTTGCGGTCCTTTTGCTAAGCGCAACGAATAAACAGGATCAGTAACGTAGAGTCAGTTCTGCTCCGTGTTGGTTGGTCAACAACCGCTGACACAGCCGTAATGACTCTTGACTCAAAAGTGTTGGATTAGAGGCGCTGACCAACAGGATAGCGGTTCTTACAGCGATACCGTCGATACGTCATGATTCACGTGAACATCAGAAGTTAAAAGAAATATACAGTTTACAGTATACTTAATTCAATTATAGTTTGTATGTTTACGTAGTGGGATAAAGCAAGATAACAGCTGCTGATAAGAGCTTAAGTATGAAACGTGACTACCAAAGAATTAACTCACTGAGAATAAAAACAGGGCGCTTGTTATCAGTAATGTGATTTCTACTCAGCCACTCTTATCAAATAAGACGCCCAAAATTATATATGGTTACTGGTAGTTCAAACCTTGCATTTAGCCTCAAATTTTTAGAAATTCGGATGCTTTTCTGTGCTTTTTAAGTTGCACAAGACTGCATTTAAAGAATCGAATCACTAAATCAAATTTCCAAACTACTCGCTTTGTATATCGCTCAATAAACATAATTTCAATCTTGTTTTTTATTTTTAGGGTCAAGAATTGACTTTTGCCCTTGAAGTAGACTTATTTGAGAAATCGTTATCTGTGAAGTATGCTAGACTTATCTTAATCCTCTGAGATTTTTGGCGAGGATCAAAGCCACGCCTACGCAGACAACCTGCACTTACTGATGGCGAATGGTTGATTGGACTGAAGAAGAGCAATGGCTAGACGGCTTGTGACAGCAAAGTGGTCAAATGAGAGGCTGTTACTTTACTCGAGTAGGTTGAACGAATTCAAAGCAGTAGCCCTCTTCTGATAAATGTAGATAAGCAATGATTTTAACATTACTTCGATAACAGATTCGCCAAGAATCATCATTGCATTTGTGTCAACTTGTTTATTTAACAACTATTCGCCGAAGTTGGGGTGGCTAGTGGTGGGTATTTACCAAGCCGCGAAGCAGAGAGGTAAATATTCACTGTTAGATACCGACACTGAGGTAAATAATAGTTTTCGTATACACTAAATAGCGAGATAATTTAGCACAAAAATGTTATTTTATCTCAATCATTTATTCCTGCAACGATTACAATATTTTTGGGCATAAATCCCGTGAGTTTCTCGGAGGTGAATGGCAAAGGATAAACGGAGTTTGAGTACCCAATCAAAGCGTGCCTTCAACCAAATCGACCGTTTTGTATATACTAATTTATTCTATCGCCTTTATGTAAAGATGGCGGCTGGGTCAATTTTCAAATTATGAGAAATGAGGTGGAAAATCTACCATTTATCATATGGTATTTGGATATTTCTCCAGAACTTCTTCGACTTAAGGGTTGTCAAGATTGGCAACATTTCAGCAAAAGTGTATTAGGTTCGAAGAAGCCAATTATACAGAACAGCAAAGTAAATAATCTTCAGCGTTCCAGAAAAAACATGGCTTAAGTCCAATTTTCATGGCATTCATCAAGTGGTGTTGTAAACACGAACTCTAAAAAGACTCGAGTGAAAAGTCTCAAGGAAGAGTAGCTTCACTATAACTAAAGTACTACTAAGAATCTACTCTAGTGACTCAGGGTCAACAAGCACTGTTATGGTATAGGGACAACTTCCTCTTGGCAAATCCAGATAAGTTTCAGTCTCTTACGATTAACCCAAGAAACATAGATGCAGATAAGAAGGGCAGCGTTCTCACCATCGCCAATGACGCGATCAGGAAAACTGAAGAAATCAAGCTATTAGGAGTAAATATAGACAAGAACCTTAACTTTACACAACACATTAGCGAAATATGCACTAAAGCCAGCCAGAAAGTAGGAGTCCTCATGCGCTTGCGCAACCTAATACCATGCCAAGCTAAGCTCATACTGTATAAAACAGCTATAATGCCACATTTAACATACTGTCATTTAGTCTGGAACTTTTGTAAGTCTTCAGATGGGCGCAAAATCGAACGCATCCAAGAGCGAGCCCTGCGTGCGGTCTTCAAAACAACAACAGAGACACATGAGGAACTTCTTAAGCGTGCTAAGTTACCTACGCTTCATAATAGACGCTTACAGGACATAGCAATACTAATGTATAAAGTAAAGAACGATCTAGTACCCAGCTACATATCTGAGATATTTACTCGAAAGGGTACTCGTTATAACCTTAGGAATAGTGACTTTGAAATACCACGATTTAACACTATACGCTATGGTAAACACACGCTAAGGTATCAAGGACCATATATTTGGTCCAAATTAGAAAATGGTATGCGTGAACTACCAAGCCTTAGTATCTTTAAAACTAGAATCCGTAGAGTTGACCTGGTCAGCCTAGTGGAAGACAGTGGCAACTGCTGCAATCTTTGCAGCACGTGATTTTTTTTAATTATCTGCATGGTACAAGTATTTTTATGTTATCTGAACATTGTTAATATTTCTGAATATTTTTAAATTTTAATGCATAGTTTATCGGCTATATTGTTACTTATTATGATACTGTACATAGTTTTTTCTATTAATTTAGTAATAGTAGGTGTCCCCAATTAGCTCTATGAGCTAAATACATTGACACGGTAATAAAGATTTTATTATTATTATTATTACTGCGGGCAGCTCTCACGAGGTACTCATCCTGTACTTTATCATTTCGGAAGAGACGAATGGCTTCAATTTAAAGACGGCTCTGTTAGTTACCATGAAATTTCAAGTGCGGATAGGGAAACTGCCGTTAAATCAAAAGAGAACTTATCTTAACCCAAGAGCCGCTGCACTTATTAGCCTCGTTTTCAAGATAATTGCTATCCAGGCCTCTCCTTTTTGCGCTTTGCCGGTTTGACGTCTTGACCACGTGCCTCTTCCTCCTTGAGTCATCCAACATGGCCGCCAGCAATTACTACGGCTATTCTTCGGGAGGACAACACACGCAGGGTTTTACTCAAGCTCAGAATCCATCGATTCAAACCAGTTATGGAACACCCCAAGGAACTACTGGTTACGGAGTTCAAGCTTCTGCTCCCGCTGGAGGGCACTATGTTCCCCCACAAAATCAAGCACCTAGACAAGTCGTACAAGCGCCTTACTCAGCTGGCACAACTGCTTATGCTCAACAAGGATCTTCCGCGCAAGGAGGTGCTTATGGCTATACGGCAAGACAACAGGACGCTCCACCACCACCGCCACCGGCAAATGCCTCTTATCAGGCAGCTCACGGCGCTTACCAAGCACATCACGGTTCAGCTCAATACTACGATCGCGAGGCCTACGAAACCAAGGCGTCTTATTATTCGCAACAGCCGTCCACGAACGTACAGGGCGGACAAAATGCTTATTACGCTCAGAACACTACTGGGGCAGCCAAAGCAGCTTACCCAACGTCTGGAACAAATGTTTATCCGACATCAGTGAGCGCTACGCCGGTTATTGCGAAAACTCATCCGACCCAAGCTTACTCTTCTCAATCGTCCACTGTGGCTTATCCGTATTCTAACGCTCGTACACAGACAACCGCTTACGGCCAAACAAGTTCGTACAACACTTCAAGTTATGGTGGTTCCTCAACTGGGAATGCTGCAAATTACCAACCTCAAGCTTACGAGGCAGCTGTCTATAACGCCGCCGCGGCCTTCGTTCAACAACAACATCATCAACAGACACCACAACGGCAAGGGTGGAAAAACAAGATCGGAGCCGGTCAACAGAAACAGCAGATGATGAAGCCTAAGCCACCGCCGAAACAACCTCAACTTCATTACTGCGATGTTTGCAAGATTAGTTGTGCTGGACCACAGGTTAGTATCAATAAATATTTCAACATCGCACATGAAATTTTTTTTTATATAAGCTTACATGTACCTTTAAAACATGTATTATTTAACTTATGAATACGCACTAAACCAACTTTCCGACCGCTTTTGAGTCTTATATTTATTTTTTCGTTCTCAAGACTTGTTATGAGCAAAAGTTTTTAACACGGTTCTTTATGTACCTTTGCTGGTTGTGGCCACGTGTGAAGCATTAAGCGTGTCAAATGCTATTTTTGTGTCACCTGAGTTTGCAAGTCTCGGCGACGACTGTAGTTGTACTGCACTTGCATTAGATATGTCTATAAACTTGAAATGCCTGCAGTAATTAGATATTCTGTTTGTTTAATATTGATTGAAATTACTTCTTTCAGACATACAGAGAACATTTAGAGGGTCAGAAACATAAGAAGAAGGAACAAGCTGCCAAGCAAAAAGAAAAGGAATCTCTTCCATCTAATGCATATCGTTGTGAGCTTTGTGATGTCACTTGTACAGGGACTGATGCATTTGCCGCCCATCTTAAAGGTTCAAAACATCAGAAGGTAAAAGTTGTTTATTATTGCACAATAGAATACAAATTTGGGATATCTAGCAAGCTGTGTTGAAGAGATTTTTATCTGTTTCACATCTCTGCCACACACCCATTGCTATATGAATGAGTTTAATCACTCGCGCACAATTTAGATAGCTAGTTTCATTATTTGAGTTTTGAATGTGATATCTTTTTGGACTGCTACAATTTAGGCATGATTTATTGGAATGATCCATGGATTTAATGTACATGTATTCAACATTTCTCTTATTTTGTGATCCAGTCAACCCTTTACACCCTAACATCAGTATCCATATTCTCTATACTCTTCTGTATACATTTCTTTTGGTACTGACAAGGAGAATTTGTTTAACCTCGACAATCATGTCCTTTACTCACACAATCTTAAAGAATGATTCAGCAATGATACTATAAGGAGGAATTAGATGATGCTCACTCCCAAGCTTTAAAGGGTTAACAGAAACTGTGATAGGATTGCATTGCGATTTATTGTATAATCAAATGTAAAGAAAGGGTAACCACCTGGGTAATGTATCTAGACTCTGATTTTGTCCTTTTACAGGTTGTGAAACTACATCAGAAGCTCGGTAAACCAATTCCTGAACCTGCGCCACTGAAACCTCCAGAACCTAAGGAGACCAAAGAAAATAGTGACAAGAAAGCTGGCAATGGGAACAAAGGAGCTATGCGAAAACAGCCTCCAAAGAAGATGGTTGCTCCTAAGATCACTTTTGTTGGTGGCACAAAGCTAACTTCCACAGGACTTGTCAAGAGTGAGGCTGGGTCCACAAATGCTGGTGTTTCTGCTGGTACCTCTACTGCTGGTACACCAGTGGGACAAGATGCTGAAATGGAAGAGGGTTGGTACTACTGTTTTCTTCCTGGTCAATTTATTAAACATTCAATTTCAGTATCAGTACAGGTACATGTAATTAACAGTCATAACCCAAGAGTTGTTTTTTAGAATTCCATAATCTATGCATTGACATTGATTTCCAAGAATTTTTAGATTTCTGATTGGTTAAGTTTTATTTCTTCAAATGATTGTTGTGTAGATGCGTAACAACTATGGTTAAAGACTCAAATCTGGATCTTTGTAGTTCTAAATGAATAATAGGCTGTCACCTTTAAACAATGGAAACCTAAGGTGTAATTTGTACTCACTTTAATACGTGTAAATATTTTTGACTTTGAATAAAGGAGGTAAGTTTCTAAAGAAACTGGTGCTGTGTTAGTGGTAGAGTATAAAAAGATAATTTGGTACAATCAACTGAGTTGATTACTTAAATTGGCCATCGTTAAAATTTTTAAAGCTGACGTTTTAAGTGTTAGTCCTTTGTCAGAGGGAATAAATTGCTCTGACGAAGGCTTTGAAACTCTTAACAGTGGCCAATTTACATTATCAACTCAGTTGAGAATACCAAATCACCTAATATTTGACTTTGTTGTAATGATAACTTTTGTTGTCTTGCAGAGAAATTTGACTTGGCAAATTTTACAGGGGTTGATAAGAGCAAGATTGTTGGTATGTTTGCTGCTAATTAACCATTATTTAATCCATTATTTAATCTTGTACTTTACCATGCTAACCTTTTTGTGCATGTGCAATACAATTTTAGGAGGAGAATATCTAGAGGAAGTGAAAAATGATGAGGGGAAAGTTATCAGCTTCCACTGCAAATTGTGTGAGTGCAAATTCAATGATCCAAACGCCAAAGAAGCACATCTTGCAGGACGCCGACATAGGCTATCTTATAAGGTTGGTGAAACAGGTGGATTTGTGCTTTGTAGAAAATTTGTTTTTTTAATACCAATTTTACAGTATTCTGAACTTTTTATAAACAGTTTATTTATTTATTTTTTTTCAGAAAAAAGTTCAGCCTGATTTGGTGGTTGATGTTAAACCTGGTGGCCGTGGCCGTCTCAGCAAAGTGCAAGAAGACAAGTTTCGTCGACAGTGGGAACAAGAACAATACTGGCAATGGAAAAAGTACAAACAGTTTTCCTGATTTTTTATTAGCAGTGTTGGATAAATTTAGGATAAAGCAGTGTTCCCTGCTCTGACCAAACTTGGTTTGTTTATCCATTTCTGGCACACAGGGGTAGACAAGAAGAAGAATTACGCCGTTGGGAGGAGGAGGAGTATTACAGAAGAGTAGAAGAGGAAAGATTCTGGGAAGAGGAAAGTCGTCGCCGTTTTGAAGCAGAATTCTTTGAATGGGGTCCAAGTCGTATGGGTCCCCCAAGAGGTCCTCCAGGGCCAATGGGACCACGCCCTCTCATGGAAGGAGTTGGTGACATGGGGCCGGTAGGCATTTTTGTTTTATATTGAACAAGCAGGAAGCTCTGACTTATTCTATAACATTTGATTGATCAGCAAATCTTCAATGTTGAAATTATCATAAATTTATGGCAGACAGAAAGGAGAATTAATTTCTGAATCTCCAGAATGAAAGGGTTAATTGATAGTCTTCTTGTTAGATCTCTGTGTACTATTGATAGGTTTGAAACAGAAATTGAATTTCCTCTGGGAATGGGGGCAGTAACTTCCAGAGCTTTTCATTTTGGGGATTTTTATAGGAATATCCTTGAGCAACACTTTCAAGCTTGTATATATTAGATTTCATGCCTTTTGTACTGTATCGCCTTCACCACATGTACAGTGTAGTTGATAACTAATTTGTTTTGTCACCATTAACAGCCCATCCCACGTCCAAGGTATGATACTCCTGATGACCGCCTAGTGATGGCAAAACATTCTGCAATTTATCCCAATGAGCAAGAGCTACAGGCAGTCCAGAAGATTGTGTCTTCCTCAGAGAAAGCTTTAAAGCTTGTGTCAGATCTGATTGCTGAACAAGATCTTTCAACACAGCCTAAGAAAGAAGGGGAAGAAATAAAAGAGGAAGTGAAGATGGAGGTGAAAGAGTCAGATGAGAGCAGTGATGAGAAAAAAGAAGATGAGGAGAAGAAAGATTCCAGCAAACCCTCTTCCCCACCCCGTAAGTTGATCTTCATCAGATTAATTGTGGTTTTGTTGTCTTAAATAAAGGGAAATACTTTAACCCTTTAACTCCCAGAAGTGAGTAACTTGCAACTTCTCCCTATAATATCCGTACATTATCCAGCCACCAGGTAATGAGAATACTCAAACTTGTAAGGAAGAAGTTTTTACCTTGATCTAACACCAAATTCCCATAACTTATTTACATGGAATTGTGTGCCAGTTAGAGGGGAGAGGTAACGATCAGATCTTGGGAGTTCAAGGGTTAACAGGTAGTGAAGAACTTAAAGTTTTCTTTTACTGCTCTACATGAATGTGTTAACCCAAGGTAAAAGCTTTTGGTGCTGTACTGTAGGATGAGCTACAAACAAGCTCTGAGGTTTTCTAACAACTGTTATCAAACATTTTATCCCATACTTAATTTTCATCAAGCTATTTTTTGATATTTTTAGGAGCTCTTAAAGGTGTCATGAGAGTTGGTGTGCTTGCAAAAGGCTTATTACTTCATGAACGCCTTGATGTTGATTTGGTTGTGCTTTGTCACGGTAAGGAAATTCTTTTGAATCCTTCTCTTAAATAACTGTCTTTCATGTATATTGTATCTTGACCTTGAATAGTTGCTTTGAAATCCTTTTATGACATACCATGATCAGTTTGCTAATTGGAGATTGTTTTCCTTTTTTCGAGTAGATAAACCAACAAAGATGCTTCTGAACAGAGTAGCAGACCTCCTGCCAGCACATCTTGCAGTAAGTATAGGTTTTCAGTGGCATACTATTAGAATCCTGAACAGCTTTTGTTTCAAGGGTGAAAAATAATCTGTTGCAATCTTATTTTTGTGGCAGAAAGTGACAGAAGAGAAGTATGATCTCAAGGTAGTGCCTGAGGAAGCTGCTATGAAAATTTCTACTGCAACTGACCCAAAGGTGGTGGTTACCATCACTCTGACATCACCTGTCATGCGCGAGGGGGAGGAAGCAGAACACGGTACCTGTTAAAATGACCTTCTACACTACCACAGGGCCCTTGTTAAGTCACTTTTTAGATGCAACAAAATTAACCTTAACCAATTTGGAAAATGTGATTTTGATTTACATATTTAGTTAAAAAATTTTACAGAGGAGGAAACATATTTTGAATGTATACTTGTGAGCAGTGGTTGCCTATTACAGATCTTATAAAGGGCCCAGTGGTTTATACTTAAAAAACACAAATGTTTGTGTCTTGCTAACTGGTGTTGCTTTTGAGGAACATGAATCAAATTGCCTACAAATGCAAATCAAGTGCATTTAATTAGTTGCAACCATTGACTGGGAACCTTTGGATGTCATCTGTAAGTTCAGCTTTCAATTGAGGTAATTTTATATATTTCAAAGTCATTATCAAACATAAATACAACCTTTCCATTCGAGGGCCAAAAAGTTATTTGAAACATTTTTATCACTGATGTTTGGTAAAATTCAAAACTAAGGTGTATAGTTGTTTTTTTCTAGGGGGGCACTAGAAATGTTTTGTGGAAAAGTCAATCACTGATTGAGTGTTCCTCTTAAGTCCAAAAGCATCCCATTTTGCCTAAGGATACAAAATAATTATGTTGTTAACTGTGAAGCAATGCCCGTGCAAAAAGCCTATCAGCCATGTGCTTGATAATCATTCTGATGTTGTTGCAAATCTGCAGAATTCTGTGTGTAATTCTTGTACACCTACATGTAGATGTCTTCCATCCATGCTACAGTGTGGAAGGAGGAGATGGAAAGATTCTTGGCTCTTTGTGTGTGTTTGTTTGTGTGGCATTTAGAATAGTCCTTTGCATATTTTCAATACCATGTTCCAGGATTCATTCACACTTTTGTGGCTCATTTGATCTTTAAAAACAAGGGAGGAAAAGCTTCTGTTTCACATCGATTACAAATTTGTGAAGCACTAACACTATGTTGCATGAAGGTCACTTTTCATTCAGAATTCACCAGTATTTTCCTTTTTAAGCCCAACTGTTACTTGATTGTTTTATGTGATTGTGATGTATTGGTGGCATTGTTGTGTTGTCCTTGAATATGCTGGGACATCTTTCCACCTCCTGCTTATCCACCCGATTCTCACCCGTAGCTGAAGATGATCCTCAAGTGCTGGACAGGCCAAAATGCTTAGCTGCATTGGCATCGCTACGACATGCTAAATGGTTTCAGGTTCGGCTCATTTGCTGTTTTAAGAGGAATTGTCACATTCTCTCTTACAATGTAGTGTAGTAGTCCTGCTGTTGGAGGTACATCTGACAAATATGAGAATTCCAAATAATTGATTTAGTTTTTAAGTACAGTACATGTATATTTAATACATGGACATCTCAGATTTTGGCTTGTTTACAAATTTTGTATGGAGATATACTTTAAAAGAACCCAAGCATAGATGGTAAGCATAAATGGTGGGCTGAACTGGTATTCTTTTGTACTCAAGTGAATTAGCCCAATGAGCCTTGTCTTTGAGGTAAGGTTTTATTCTTCCTTAAACAAGGCTAGGAGGGCGTATCTACATGAATACAAAAGAGTACTAATTGTGTCTGCCATTTATACTTTGGGTCTACTCTGGATAATAGTAAGGTGCATGTTGTGGTTTTCAAATTTACTTCCAACTGCAGTGTTAAATGCATGTTAATTACTAGTTGTATTTAAAATATATTTGGATGAGAAGTTCTGATTTGAAGTCGTCAACAGGTATGTGTATTGTGAGCAAATATGTGACACTTCCTCTTTGGGAAACCAGAAGTCACCAGGTGTCTCCTCTGGTTTTCGTGGTGTATTTGTGGGTTCTTATGTAATAATAACTTGTTTGTAAATGAGCATTTCATTGGTGAGTGGAGTGCTGGTTTGCAGTTTACATGTACATTTTAGGTTGGTTATAAATCTCCATTGGTGTAGACTAATTAACCCTTTGACACCTAAGATTGACCAGCATATAATTTCTCCTACAATAATTCCCCTGAATCACACCTAAGGTTACGAGAATAAAGGAAAAGATCACCAAATAAAGAGGCTCTTGATTGTTAAACAAATTCTCCCCATCAGCTACTGAGAAAGTATAGAGAACAGTATGGAGAATATGCATACTGAGTTTAGGGTGTAAAGGGTTAATGTGTGTATTTGAGAGCATCTCATATGTGCAATTATAAGTATAGAGCAATGGCCTTGAAGTATTTAATACATCTTTTGACGAAGTTTAGTTATACGGAAAATGTTTCATGGGTTTGCATTAATATGATGTACTAATACTCAGTTCTACTTTATGTACATATGTATGCATGGTTTATTTTGGTAACATAAATTCATAGTTGCGCGGTGATTACAAATTGTTTCCTTTTCTGATTCTTACTTTGTTTTCATTTTCCAGGCCAAAGCAAACGGTTTGCAGTCTTGTGTCATCATTATACGCGTCATGCGTGATTTGTGCCGAAGAATACCGGCTTTTTCTCCTCTCAACAACTGGGTATGTGCACCGTACATTTTAAGGCACCACTTCTTATGTTCTCAGTCCAGGGGCTGTACGGTTAAAGCAAGGTGTCTTAGGCTCTCTAGCAGTCAAAAGAAATGAAACAGCTGGCATACAGTACTTGTTTGGGAAACGTTCATATAGCGGTCTTCTAACTAGTATTTTCAGCAAGGGAAATTGTTCTGTTTTTCTTTGCATTAGTTCAGTTTCCAACAACCAGGCGCACATTTGTTAAGAAAGGAAAAACTGTAGACTACACTCTTGGACCATGTCATATATCTGTTTTGGTTAATACCTAGCTAGTTTAACCTGTAGATCTGTCTCGTAGCTCTCGCCTCTTGCAGTATTTCGCTTCTTTTTTTTATAAGTGGGGAGAATTTGGTATTTTGTCGGTGCACGACCTTGAAGCATATTAGTCACTCGAGTCTTCTCGGGTGAGAATGATAAACCGTAGACTCCGTCTCCTGTCTCTTCTTTGTACCGGTTATCAGGGGAACATTAAAGAACCCACACAATTCTCGCAAAGAGTTGGGAACAGCTCCCGGCGTTGTAGGCTGGCCTTGTTGTTTCAAGCAGCTTTAAGCTGATCTAGGCCAGTCTGTCTAAATATCGCAAATTGATTTTAAAAAATACTGGAAATTCAAGGTAGGCATCTGTGCGATTTAAATTTATTCACACTTTGCTTACTTGTGTTAAATGGATTATGATAGGCGATGGAGCTGTTGGTGGAGAAGGCGCTTAGCAGTAGTCAGCAGGCGCTGGGACCTGGAGAAGCTTTCCGCCGCGTGTTAGAATGTATTTCTAGTGGACTTCTCCTAGAAGGTGCAGTTATAATTTTCGGTTGTTTAAAAGCTGGCTCTAGCATTATCTGGTGAGCAAAGTAGAAAACTCTCTTTGTTTGGTGCCACAGGTGGACCAGGATTGAGTGATCCTTGTGAGAAGGAAACTATTGATGCTCTTGGTACTGTTTCAATGCAAGAAAGAGAAGATCTGACGGCTTCAGCACAGGTGAGGCACACCTTTTTAATGGTTTTGTCTTTGTTGCTGTTTTATACTTTTTTAGTGGTGTGAATCAGTTTTTGTTTTCTCGTTAACTCTCGGTGACAAGGCCCAAATGATGAGCAGATTTTACCTGACACTTGCTGGAGGGAAAAACTGATTTAATGAGCCTGATGGGCCTATTTACTTTTGCTTTTTTTGGTCACAGAGTAAAGTTTTAATTTTGTAGACATTTAAATTATGATTTATTTCCTTTTTAGCACGCCCTTCGACTAACAGCTTTCCGACAACTTCACAAAGTTCTCGCGATCGATCGACTCCCGCCCCAATCAAAGTTCCGACGCAATCGCGGAAGAAGCTTTAAGAGAAGGCGCGAAGACAGTGGCCAGGGGGAGGAAGGAGCCAAGAAAGAGAAAAAAGAGGGGGAGGGGGAGAGTGGCGGAGAATCGAGCATGGAAGTATCCTCTGCGGGTGGTGCTGAGCCCAAGGCCGATATCAAGACGTAATTATCAGACAACTTGAAACGATCACTACGAGAAATTCTGAGAAGTACCAACGAAGATATATGCAAGAGCTGAAAGTTATTGTACTTTGTTTTAACTTAAAGGAGTTCGCTCAATTGTTGTTGAAATGCAAACAATGTTATAGAGTTGGCGCTCGTCAGTGTTAACGTGTTCGAGTTAGATGCTTGTTAACAACTTTGCTCCCCGTTTTTGTGGACAGTTAAGACATGCTTGGTAAGAATGTTAATTTCATGAAACAAAATGACTTAAAATATTACAGAAAATTAAAGAGAAGTTGTTCAGCCAGAATTGTTTTTCTTATGAACACATTTTTTCAAATTCATCATTGTATTCTCTATCCTCAGCACAAATTGATTATTACGGCTCATGAAAATATAAAGTCGGAAAACGAGGGTGTTAAAGTATTGGGGTGAGGTGACCGACACATTACAATGTACACTATGGCAAGTCATCAATTGACTTCGCTTCACCGTCGAATAGTAAGGGTGGAAATATTTCATGGTCGCTGACAAACGGCAAATTTGCATCGTGATTACATGTGTTTAGGAGGCTAGGAAGGCTAATTTCTAAGGCAAGAGACAAGCCGCTAAAGAAGTCTCGCATAGAGGTAGCATTTTAATGCTACTGTTCGAACAGTTTTTTTTTTTAAAAGACCAGTGAAACTTTCGTCGCCATGTTGGAATTGAAAGGCATCACGTTATCAAAGGCCAGACATCGAAGGTGATGTAAATTAGTAGATTGGCAGAACTTGATCCTCTTCTTTAAATCTTTGCTTTTACTTGCATAGAGCCTCCAGCTTCGTGAGTATCTTGTTTTTGGAGTGTTCACTGTTACTCCAGATTTTCACTATTTCCTCGATCTGGAAAGGAATATCAGAGAAACGTTTGAGCGGTTCGTCCAATTGTCGCACAGGTCGTTACTTAATTTAAAAGGTGGGGCACTTCCTCCTGCTGTAGAAAAGAGTATTGGAAGAGAGGCGATCAAATGGTCTCGTTTTGAGTGAGTGTTTGATAATTTTTTCAGTATTTTCTGAACGACTAAGAATCTAGCTTTAGGTACACGCTGTTCTTGAGGAAAACAACGTTCCCTTTCACAGTGCAAACTTTTGTTCACGATGTACATCACGACAATGTTCAGGGTTTACAACTTGTTTCTCTAAAGGTTGTCGACTCCGAAAGGTATTGTGGGTAGTTTCAGGCCATTTTCCTTTGACCTCAGGATTTCAGGGAAATCTGAGAAAACGTTAATTTAAGGACGAGGCATCGCGGGTTTAATAATGAAGAAATGTAAAATGGTTTCCGTGTTTACATAGCCTGATGTAAACACGCGGGAGGTTGGGAGAACACGAGATAAGGCTATGTAAACACATAGCCGGCTAGCAGCATAGCAGGCTATGTAAACACGGAAACCAATTTACATTTCTTTTATAAAATAACTAATGAAAGAGGAACGAAAAGCTAGCTAGCATAGCAGGCTATATAAACACGAAAACTATTTTGCATTTCTTTTATAAAATAACTAATGAAAGAGGAACGAAAACCGTGTTTACATGCGCTCATGTAAAATGGTTTTATGGCCAATCAGAGCGCGCGTACTATTTGAATTATTTTATAAATTCATTTATTTATTTGACTGATTAAAATTCGTTGATTACTGGACACCCAGATTACCATTCTAGATTTTTGCTGCTTGTCCTTTCGTCTTTCTACCGACAACCTTTCATTAAACAGCTGTATACGGTATTAATTTTCGCATAAGGGTGTTTGATAGTGAACATCAGTAATGGTTGGTTATTGTTTATACTGTACCTCTTCAACTGTGTCCTGAAGCTCAGCACATCTGTCAGTCATCACGCGTAACAGCTGAGCAAACTGAACCATGTCATCAGGCAAGGTTACTGGATTATGATGAGAAGCGCAACCAAAACCACATAGAACCGCGCGGAAGCTGGGAAACTGTTGTAAGAAGTAAAGCATAGCAGCCTAAAAATCTTGTGACTATCAAATAAAAGACGTACCAAGCGTTTTGCATAAAACAAAGCACACTTTTTCGTGCTTCTTCCTTGGATAACCCACCAACTGTTTGCGTGCCCCTAACTCTTTCGCCTGCCTCAGAAAAACCTTTTCTTGTGTTTCACTTCCAGCCTTGGATAGGTGTGCCCTTCGAGGGGGTACCTCTAAGCATATATTTATTACACCGTAAACTTCTGGAATCTTGTATTTTATTACCCCTGCTATGGGATGTACATCATGTCCTTTGTAAATTGGTTGATGGAATTTGGTGTCACATTAAGCTAAAACATTGTATTTGATCAGAGAGGGAGTGTGAAGGGCAGTTCTTCCTATCTTAGTAATTATTATCTGCTTGATGGATAATAAGTTTAAATTGTGTTGAGACTAAATATTTTTGTCCTTGTAAGGAGACTGAGGCTTGACTCAGCCTCTGAGCTAACCTTGACGTAAATATTCTACTGTATCTGCTGTTCTCACAATTCCCCAATTTTATACTTGATAATTTGGTGCTAAACTCGGCAAACAATATCCTATAGTTGACATGCTCCTTTCTTCAACAGAAATACCCCAAATACTGTTCTCCATTGAGAGTAAAAGTGTTAAAGCAAGCACATGGCGTCTCATGGTACCTTATCCGTCTCTTACGACAAAGATGCACAGAAGCAGCATACTTTGAACAAGGATAGACAATTCTATTTCTTACCCTCCCCGTGTCTTTTTGTATTAAAATGCTATCAATGTTGATGTTGTTGTGACAAATACCACACTGGTATATGAACCGTAAAGCTTGGAGCACATCAGTTGCCAGTCTACAAAGAAGTTTGGCCTCGAGTATGGCGGCGGATTCGTCCCTCATGAACGCGCCCAGTGTTATGTTTGATACAAACTGGAAGCAGATGAGCCTAATTACGAAAAAAAAAGAAAAGAAAAAACAACAAACGAAATCATTTCAGAACTCACTTGGAGGCCGTAGTTTGTTTTTGTTCCTTTTTTATTAAATTAGCAGGGGGACTACTAATACAGAGAGTTCACCTCTCATAAGGTTGGTCTGCGTCACCAATATATGACAGACCCGACGCTCTGTAAGGAAGACCTTCAGAATAAGCACATGCGCTTACAAAAAAAATAACAACTAGTCTGTTCCTTTCTGCAAAAACGAGTCCTCTTCATCACAGCTTTTCTTCTCGTGTATAGAAGTTTAATCATCCATTGTAAATAAATTTTCGATTAAGAGTCGTGAGTGGTCCGCCATTGCGTTCACTTGGCTTTGTAGTGATTGGCCAAGGACTCTCACCCCATCTCTGATTCCCAACCAATCCGGTTCAAACATGACTTACATGGCCATTCACGTTTTCCCGCGCTTTAGGTCGCCTATGTCGAGTTACTCTGACTTCTCTTCGACTCTCTCTGACTTTCCTCTTTGTTCCGAATATCCACGGTATGAATAATTCGAGTTTTGTATCGAACCCTTGATCGAAAAGCGCTCTATTGCAAATATCTCATACTCCTTTCCTTACTCCTAGTGATCATAATATTAATTATCATGATTGTTAGAAATGATGAAATATTGCTAATGAGGGTGGAGGAACATGAAAGATCGAGTACAGTGTGCCGATAAGACAAAATATTTAAATACTCTTTCTCTGTATTTTGTCACTCGATTAATAAAATAAAAAGTAACTCACCAGGTTTGCGGTGGCAATGATGGTAGATCACCGTGACTCCTGGTCAGTCGACAACCCTCGGCTAAAAATAGAGTGAATTATGTATAATTTGTTGTCTGGTGGATTTATCACACGTTTAGCTGGATGGGGTCACACTCAGACATGTAAGTGGGATTTTTTCGGGATTTTCCACTGATCTCAGCTTAAACACGACATCGACGATCGTTTAAGATGGTTGTACGGCAAGCGTTACACAAGCGTGACACGACGGTGGCCGTGTCATGACAACCGACATGACAACTTGTAAAACATGTATTTTGAGCAGTGGCATGCTAGGACACCTTCAACGCCAGGTATTTAGATCATCTCACCTTTTAAGTGCCAGAGGTAAGGTAAAACACAGGGATGATTCCCCGTCTGTGACATCTTTATGTGGATGGACACCTCTCTTTCCCACTCTTGTACTTTGTCTTGTGAAAACCATTTGACGAGGAACAAAGTAGGTTCGTTGGTTTGCGGATCCTCTTCGCGACAAACTACATAACCCTGTATGATGATTGAAGAAACAGCCTTAACAAGTTGAATAAGGAGAACTTTCTTAACGATCAAAATAATAACATATACACAATAGGACGTGAGCTCGTGTTCTCCCGATACACAATTTTAGTGGAACTCTTATCAGAGTCGGCACAAAACGTTTTCTTTATTCGCACTTCCATAAATATATTCTGACTGAGAATGAAGCTTTAAATGAATACCCCTAAATCCCTTCAGCGACGCCCTTGCCCTCTCCTCATACTTCGAAACTATCCTTGAACGCTGTACGTATTCCGTTCCTTCTGATGTAATTAACCCGAAAAAAGCTATTTCGTTTGCATGGCTTTCTTAAACAAATATGTTTGATCAGGGTATGTATCAAATGCCTTGATTCAGAGCTTATTTAATTTCGTGAAGAAAGCTCTAAAGTATTTTCAACAGATGTAGTTTTGAGAAACTCGTCGAGAATTTAACTCGTAAACTCAGCTTCGTACAATTTTGTCACTTGACTCCTCCTGAAGAATCAACGGTACTTCAACTATAGTCATGGGAGGGGAGGTAAGATCTGAACTAATACTCCAGTCAATCGTGTTTGCATAATTGCGGTCGGAGGGCATGCTGGCCATGTCAAGACTTGGATGGACACGTCCTGGAAAAGGAAAAAGACAAAACGCGGCAATCAAATTTTTTACAAGATAGTGTTTCAAAGATAGCACTGCATGATGGGCCTCTTCTGCAAATCTTCCCTCTTGCAAAAACGGTGCAAGGGAAGGAGGGAAATAGTCTCGTACCCAGAATTTACACGGCCGTGCGTACATTCCAGTTCCACCGTAGGATCTGGGTTCGAGATTAGGAGAGAAGGCAGAGACAAGAAAGAAGGAAAATCGGAAAAATAAATTGCCTTTGTGACCCTGATATGAAAGTTTTTTTTCTGCCGTATTTCTTCGAATAAGCACTCACGCTCCAATAAGCGCCTTCCCCTTTAGCTAGTATGTCAGACAAGCACTTTTCTCGAATAAGCGCCCCCCCCCTCCCCTCTTCTCCCTCACTTTCTTAAATAGTAGGAAAACAAGGAAAACCTGTTTCTATTGCCACTTCATTTTTATCTTTTAAGCTTCAACTGACCATTTTCAGTCAGTACAGGAAAAAAGTTTCATTTCCATTGAGGAAGTCTCTTCCAATTATTTCAATCTCCATGCTCTTGCGGAGTTCCTTTATGTGCGTGGCCTGTTCATTTAATTTTCTTCTTACTGCTGCGCTAACTTAATTAGCGCCGTTCTCGATTAGGCGCCCTAGTTTTAATAAGCACCCCTCCTTTTAGCTGAAGTTTTAAATATTAAGCACTCGAGCGATTATTCGAGGAAACACTGTATCTTTACTTCGACACATTACCTTGCTTGTTACGAATGGAAAACTTTGAGAAGACAGACCCAAGTTTTTCTTTCACTTTCGAAGTGGCGAGAGTGTACAAGATTGGATTCACTGATGAGTTGAGAGGAAGAACGAAAACGGCCACCCAGACATAAACCATGCCTGTGAGATTAGAAAAGTAGGAAGCGTTTGTCAAAGACATGATACCCATAATGATAACCGGCATCCAGCATAAAAAATCTGTCAACACAATGATGAAAAGACGATTGGCTCGTGCAGACTCTTGTTGCATGTGTGCAGATGCTGATCCGCCGACCAGTTTCATTATGATCCAGTAGATGGCCATATATGCGACGAGAATGAAGAAAAACGAACAAAAGTTGAAGATTATGAAGATCGCCATGAAATATTCCCAACCCGAGGGTTTCTCGCTGGAAAGCTGCAAAGGCAAGCAAACTGCTGACTGCGAGAAAAAGCTCATCCCGTTTGAATTGCCGAGGAAGTACTCTATGTCCAATATGGGTATTATGGACAAGACCACACCCACTACCCAGACGCACAGACAAACCACATAGGCGGATTTAAGTGTCATTCTCTCAAATTTGAGAGCAAAAACCACGCATATTAGCCTGTCCGCGGTTGTTATAGTTAGCATCGCCACGGAAACTTCACTGGAAAGCATAGAAATTGCTCCCACGATCCGGCAAGAAGGACTATTGCGCCATGAGACATCGTGCATGAAGTACTCCCCTTTCCACTTGGAGTCTAGTGCGGTAAGAGTCAGTAAGTAAACACCCATGAGAAAATCGGCCATTGCTAAATTGGAAAGGAGTAGCGACTGCACACGATTGTTGTCGGGCACCAATGCGCGCCAAATAAGGACAATCAAGTTACCGAAAGTGGCCAGGATGCCAAGCACCCAGAGGCACGCACGGATTAATGGGTATTTCATCATGTCATCGCAGCTGGAGAATTCATTTTGGTCATTGCTTTGGCAGTCCAAGTTTTTGATGGCTTTCTTGGCATAGCAACACAGGATGAATTTGTCGATTTTCCTAGAGACAAGTATAAACAGATAGATGAATGAAAAATGAAAAAACTTTTATCTCTGCAAGGGACAATGGCCGTGTTCAAAAACAGAGTTTAATCAAAGGTGCAGCATAGATGTTGGGTTTAAAGACCATTAAGCCCCTTACACGGTGAGGGGGGGGGGGGAGGGAAGGGGGGAGGAATAGGAGGTATAAGCATTCATGGAAAAAAAAGACATATTTGACCATTCAAAACTTAAAAATTAACGCCTGAACGATTAAAATAATCGAGAAAAGTGTATTAGACTAAGGTGGTTTTTTGGGGTAACAGGCCAGTCTTGTACCTAGATCTTCCACAGTTACAGTAAAACGGTGAGAATCTGGCTACGAGACTTAGTGTATGTTACCCGAAGATTGATAAAACCTCCTGAATGAAAAAAGTAACAACTTGTGAGTATCTTTCCTCATATAGACCTAACTTCTACTGAGGCGCTTGCTCAGGGCTACCGGTTCAGTAAGATGGAGCTATTTTAAAAGGCCACTCACAGGATTTTCAAATTCTTTACTTTTTCGAATACATCTTGAGGGATCCTTTCGTCCAGCGGATTGTTTTGCAGATGCCTGATGATGTAAAAATGAGAATCGAGGAAGCTTATTAATAGTTTTCTTAGAGCAATTGTATTTAGTATTTCTGAGTAATTGCTTAGTTGTTCCTCTACTAAGCTACAATAATTCTGGCTTTATCGATTATAGAATCATGCAGTGGCCAGATAACCGATACTGCAAACGAACTATGCGTTACATCAAAGTGTGCGGGGTGCAAGAAGACCTAAAGTTTTGAAAAAAAAACTTACAGAATTTCAAGTTTGCGAAGTCCATCGAATGCGAGAGGGGTCAACGTTTTTAACTTGTTGTCATTCAAATACCTGTTAAAAGGATTGCGTCGGAGCTTTAGAAATAAAACTTCCTTCTTAAATGGATTCTTTTTTTAATGAAAATATGTTTCAGTTAAGTGGTGATTTCTGTAAGAGTGGTCCAGGATTTTTCGCATCGAAAGTTTTGCCTCAAAGTTTACCCATTAAACTATCTTTGGTAGTAAGTAAATAAAACCTCATTGGTTTCCTAGAAATACATCAAAAATTTTTTCTGAGAGCTCTCAATAACCAAAGCTGCAAAAGGCCCTTTTTTGACCTCTTGCGACATCGAAAATTCCAAGAGTTGATATGCTAACCCCTCGAGCTCGTAACACTTCATGCAGCAAGAAATCGCTTGTATTCCTAAATTGTGTGATATCTAAGGGGTTTAGAAAATTTTTCAATTTTGATGTGTTTATTCATAATAAACACATAAGTAGTATCATCGCTCAAAGACAGATATGACAGTTGGCATATCGAGAAGAAGAATTTCAAATAAACAATTAAAATTTCCTGACGTGGTTAGAATGCACATGTATCGCAACTTTTAAGGCAAGTGCTAAGTCTTGCTGCCAAATAATTAAAAGTTGCAGCTAGCCGATGAACAAAACTAAATCATCTTACAGCACTTTCAAACTCGATAAAGCTTGAAATAGACCATCCTTGATGTGAGTGATGATGTTCTTTTGAAGGTACCTTTCCACAATATGAGAAACTAATTAGTTTACGATAAACTTTCAGAAAAATGTGTATATCGTGGATTGGCGAGGAACAACAAAAATGTTAGTAACAAAAAAATTTATGCATTAAACAACAGAGCAAAAATAAACATCACTGCTGGTAGAGTGGTCCAATGAAGATTCAAGTTTTCACGAAGATGAAAAAAAAACATCTAAAAACTTCAATAGTACAGCACAGACCCCTGTCCTCCCGATAATCTGTACAGATTTCGCGCCGTCTTTGCTTCCATGATAGCTGAGTGGTGAAATATTTCGAATTGTCTCTAAGTTTACGTAAGAGCGGGGGCCAATTGAGATTGAATCAGGATGAAGCGAGGGACAATGAAGGCAAACAAGGCAAATCAAAAAATGTGTCAACAATACTGTTTCTTACAGGTGATCAATTAAAACACAAACATAAACCCAGCTTACAGGTGGGTCAGTTTTCTGGTATTCCTGAATGAAAGTTCATCTATAGTCTTTATTCTATTGGAACGAAGGCTCCTGTTGAATTAAAAAAGCCATTTCTCATATGAAAGTAAGCTACTGTTAACACAGTAAATCACAAGCGAGACGGTTAGACTAGAGAAAAATTAACTGAGGTATATATTTCTTTAAGCAAACCTTCTTGCATTTTCCTTATAGCGTTCACAGTAGTAAAGTAATCAATGATTAATGTCTATCGAATTATTAATCAATTGATTAATGCTTGATAAATTAATTAATTCTGAAACTGTTTTCAAGATCTGACAAGAAACTGCATACTCTGCTCTCGAGTTCCATGCCCTTTCTCGCGCTCTCTGTTTATGCTTTTCCGCTTGAAATGAAAGAGAAGAAAAAGCAGCTTACAGTATAAGAAGGTTGGTTAGATGTCCAAATGGGTTGTCATCCAACTTGGAAAGCAGATTGTCGCCCAAATCTCTGAAAAGAAGGAAAAGAGGTTGGTCACACCAGCCGTTACGTTTTTGCAAACCGCAGAGAGGATGCAACGAGTAGATCTCCTTCATCAGAGCACTTCTCGAAGAAAAACTAGTGTTAATTATAAAGGCAAATCAGAGCAAAGGTAAATCAAACATGGGGCCTATTGAAGGCAAAGTCAATACAGATAGCTGATCTCCGTGATTCACCATAATGGGAAGGCATGATTTGTCTAAGTTTTGCATCAGAATGGTTGATGCAGAATGGTTGATGCAAATTTTTGACCAATTGAAGAGTTTAAAAAAGAAGAAACATCAAATGAAAATGATTCTATGAAACTATTCAAAGCCAATGGCTGTTTCTCATTTGCATTCTGGAGAATCTACCTAGAAGATGGAAAATTCATGTACAGGAAGTTTCTCGGAGTCCTTCTTTGAGGACAGCAATGACATAGAAGGCTTGTATTTCTTGTACAATCACACCACCATTTACTTACAGCGTTTGCAAGGCACTGAGTCCAGATAACGTATCAGCACAAATATCTTTGATGAAATTTCCGTTTAGTCTTCTAGTTAAGATAAGAGAAAAAAAAATGGCCGCGCTAAGTTGCGGATTGTAACTGCTGAGAAAACGATACTCTTATCAAGTGACATAGACCCTAAAAATAAAATCTGGGTGGCTAAGTACGCATTACTCACCTAAGCTGAATCTCATGGATTTCAAGTGAAAAATCGACCGAAGTCGAAGTCTGGGGACCCGTTTCTCGAAGCTATGCCTCGTTTTCCGGGTGTAGGCAAATTATTATCTGAAATGAAAGACTCACAATTCTAACAAGGAAGACATGTCTTGGAACACCCTGTCCTCAACGTAAACTATCTTGTTGTAGCTGAGATCACTGCAAAGAAATTAAACAAAAAAGCGTAAGAGGTTGTTGATGAACTTAACTAGGTAGTAAATTATCCTTTGAAGCAAGTCGACGTCGTATGCTTTTTAACTGTAGAACTTGGTCTTCCTCAATTCTTGGCGGGTTGTTACCACTCCTGGCATGGGCTACGCATGCCATCTCTCTCGTTTAACTATAAATCTACTCATGCTGCAATCTGATCGGCTATGGTTCTCGCCATCTGTTCCGTGATATATGAAGGTAGAGCGACCAGTCTTGCAATGTGCGGTTAAATAAAATGAAATAAAAACATGAGTACGTCTTGTTGTTAAGTCTTAAACGACTTGTAGATTTCTGCTAAAACAATAACATCATTCACTTTCGATTACTATGCGTGATAGAAATCTAAAGCTTGTGATCTAATTGTTCATTGTACTGTTCATATTAGTTCGATGCTTATTCCCCGACCTATAAACGTAATTTTCTCAGACCATCTGCATGGGTGATAACGAAACTGACACCACACAAAATACCCATCTCATTGTATACAATTGTATTTTACATTCATCTCAAAATACGGAAAATCTTCCGTCCAACAAAAGGACTAATTATGATGCAAATTCAACGGGTGAGCATGTTATTGCACGAAACACCTACATGTAAACTAGCCGCTGTTTTGCAGCTGGTGGACAATGAAGATCCCGGGCGCTCATGTACAGTTCACTTATATTGTTATGGCTCAATAACCTGCAAAAATGAAAAGCATTGTTACCAGTTTAAGTTTATCATATTTTGATATAATTCAAAAAGTCTGTACGCTAGAATCCAGGTAAGTAACTAACGTTTTAGGCGGAGGGAAGGGGTTTCAAAGCCCATAATCTTATTTGTTACAAATTTGAGTTGGGTCCAAATCCAATCTGCAAATTAAGAATTTTACATTCTTTTTAAGCATCTTAGACAAAACATTATGTGTGCTTAACAGGTAATACTTTAAATTGTCTGGACCGGCACTTAATGCATTAAGATAAAAAGCACTGAAATTTATTCAGCGGCAGATCCAGACCTTGAGCAAAAGGGGGGAAGGCGGCGGCGGCGGCGGCGGCGGCGGTTTTTTGTCGTTTGCCCTGCCGGCTCTTCTTCCTTTTGCGATTCTTCTTTTTTTACCCAAAATAGGGAAGGGGCCTGGGGCCCCCCGGGACCCTCCCCTAGATCCGCTATTGTTAGTGTGAGCTACACAAAGTGTTATGGAGTGAGGATTCTCTCTTAGCCTAGTTCATGATTTGTCCTCTCGCACCCAAACTGATCAGAACCAACTTCAAATGGGTCTCGAGAGTACTCCGGCCGAGTTTACCTCAATACGCTCCGCACGGTCTAGATAGAAACGTGTGCCACTAAGACCAATCGCGTCACGTCATTCGCGTTTTCCCGCGCTTCAAGCTACTGTCTAGTCTAGTTTTTATTGTGAGTTCTCATTAGCTCCACGTGATATTTTCCTTTGTTCTCATTGGTTCTTCTGGCGTCTTTCAGAGATGAAGGTAGTCTCCACATCATTGTTTTTGATTCAAGACGTGGCCCTTATGCTTACATACTGACTGCGACATCCAAGGGGGGAGGAGCTGGGTACAAAAAGAACAGAACTTACATAACAGTGGTGTAGTTTGGGATCCCCGGAAATTCCGTCAATCTGCCACTGCACTGAACAACAAGGTCAAGATTATCAGTTGTCTTACAGCAATTACAATTCTCCGGACAGCCTAGATCAGAAAAGTGAAAAGAAGACACGAAATGTCTGCTTAAGCGGAGAAAAAGCTGGTGTAAAAGATATCTTTTTTGATTCAATTCATTTGGAAAACTGATAGTCTGCATTTGCTGGACTGACAACTTACCATTTTCAAGGCAAACATTTGGAACTGCAAAGAATAAAATTGAGTCAGTCTTGAAATACGATAAATAAGTTTTCTAATTTCATGAACTTGTGGTACTTAAACAGAATAACACAACTCATTTTCCTGGAGGTGTTTGTTAAAGTATGATAACCGAACTGCCCCAATGAATGCAACGCAGTGTCTACCATCAAACGTTCAACATCAGATCTGTCTGGGATCATTTTTGCATTCTACGTGTAATGCCTACTCTCCTTTCATAACTGTTTAAAGGGAGGTTCCGATCGACCCCGGTTTTATCAATCTAAATGGGACTGACACGCATGGCTGGCCAGAAATGTGGGCACTGCTCCTTAATAGCATTCTATTCCATCCTCCTGACGTATCACATCAGTATCCATCAATTACCTTTTATTGCCGTATAGTTAGCCTTGAAGCCTCCCCCTATCACTTCTTCATTTGACTCGAAGAGCAAGAACATTATTCTTCCTTTGGACTCAATTACAGCTGGAATGGTTTGACCACAAAAGCGTTCGTATGTAACGTGAGATTCGTTTACTTCCACGAAATCCCGTGAGCAGTCACTGCTATTCTCCAGGTCAAAAAAGACAAACTCTAACTTGATCACGTGACCAGGAGGAGCTATTAGGGTCCATGTATAAGAAGCGTCGTTCGTGTAATATCCAGGGTATTGGGGAGACAAAATCCAGCCAGTCGTTTGATTTTTCAAGATTTCTTTTCGAAAACCTTAAAAAGAACACAACTTTGTATAATTATATATATAAATTGATTTGATGAGATCATTATGCGGATTTTGATGGTCACTCGTGCAGGCAGGGTATCAACTTCTAATAAGCTTACATATTGCTGCCATCATTCGTTCAGTATCACAAAATACTCCCTTGATTCCGAACCTTTGAATATTCTAACCCCTGTCATCTTGGAGTTAAGGCTATGCTTCTTGGAATTTCAAATATTATATTGCGCTAAATTTAAATTGAAAATTGCTTTCTCATACACGACCAAGTGGCCAGTGTACCTTTAAAACTCCTCTCTTCCCCATTAAAGTTCCTTAATTGTTTACTAACGTTAGTCCTGAAGCTGCGATGTCTCTAGAACGTCATAAAATCTAACGACAGTTGTCTCATAATATTAGCAACGATAGATGCCCAGGTTCAGCGATCGCGTCGCATTTTACTTAGCCTCGAAATTCTACTTTTGCTACCTTTAAGGGTGCATTAGTTGCTATTCGTTCATTACATGATGGGATATCTATAAAATGTAAAAATGTAATTTATTTCGTACCCAGATCCCACCGTTTAACTGTATTTACAACCGCTTAGCCGTGAAAGTCTGAGAATGAGACTAGCATATCATTCGATAACAATTAATCACAACCAACCGAGGTTCAACTCATCCTGGTGAATACAGAAATTACGTCCAATCAGAACCGGATTTAGATCACTGTAAACCCTTACGGGTAATTTTGAAAGGCTCGCGCTCTAACCACATTCTAAAAAACTAACGTAGTTTACCTAAGGAATAAAGAAACCAGTAAGAAATACAGAAAAATGTCAGGCTTTAGGGATTTTTTTTCAAAATTATGGGTGAAATTCTCTTCAATTCCGATTGCGTAATTTTTTCCAAGTGTCTTTGCTCACACAAATTCATGTTATTTTTGTAGTCAACTCATCTTCCACATCACTTTATCCTTTCTCACTTGTGAGTGGTCTTCATGATTCATAACTCCTTCTATATTACTTAACCTCGTGCTCACCTTGGTTTGCGTTTGGTGGCTGAATCTCACAGTAACCAGGTACAATATATAGACCACCAACTGCTATGTAGCCATCGTCCTTTGAGTTTATTTGACCTCTAAAAATCAACTGATACAACAAAAGTTGAAGCCTAAGCTAGTGTCAAAAGTTAAATATCTTCTTTTCATATTGAGAAAGTAATTGTTTTGCGTTGTAACACATAGGACTTCTATCCTTCCAGATAAATCGCAACACAGTCTGACTAAATGATTATAAAAAAAAACCCTCTAAGGCACCTCATTCCTTACCCGATGACGCACTGTTCCTGTTATTGACACCTGTCCATATTGCCATAATTTTTGTTTGTAGTCTTCTTCAGTGCCATTTATTGCCCAAATAGGTGTTGGCTCCAAGTCTTCATTAACGCTTTGAATCAAATGTAGTGAATGATTTCCGTGACCAAAGAACATAAAGCGAAACTTTATACACTTTCCATGCCCACCATCTGACCGGATAAACCACGGGCTCTTAAGCTCTGCTCGACCTCTACTTGCATTAAGAATAATTCTATCGCCTGTAATGAGAGAATTCAAAGAGTTTGCCGCGAAATTCATTGTTTATCTTATCACCAAAAGGTTTCATGAGATGAAACATGGTGACATGATTTAAAATGAGTGTCGTAAAAGCAAAACTACTGCTAATGAAAAGAAATTACAGGCAATCAGAAAAAACAGAGAAAATGGTTAATATGTAAAAGAGCCAAATAGACTTTCGAATCTTGAGGAAAACTAGTGACTAAGTCCCTGTAATTTTTTTGCAATTTGCTCATCTAAATGTTTGGGAGAGCAAAGTGAATTTTTAAAGAGTCAAGTGAGGTCCAGCAAATACAACCCCAAATACAACAAATGCCTTCGTCTATCAATTGCAAAATGCACCAAAACCATTCGCAGCTTGGTCACCTGCATTTTCTACTTCTTGAGATAATGCTTTTTATCGGCATAATCGGGAGACTGAGTTGAAAAACAAAAAAGTCGAATTTTGGTTTTGAACTTCATTGTCTTTTACCTGATTGCGGGCTTTCGCTCATGCAGATGTTATGATAATCAGATTTACTGGCATATTTTTGACATAGTCTTCGCAAAAATAGATTGAGATTGAAACGAACCTTCACGATCTTGGCATGATAAAGCTTTCTTTATCCGAATCACTGAGCACTGAGTTGAATTATAGCTCAAGTAAGATTGGAATCTCGTCCAGGCTTCTGCGTTTCCTGTTTCATTTGCACAGCCAAGAGACATGCGCCATATTTCTTGTGATTCGAGCACGTGATTCCACACGTTAAGTCCACTAATATAACCGTTGATTCCACTCGAGGTTGTCTCCTCCTTAAATCTTAGATACAAGTCTCCTCTCCCTTTGAAGTACGAAAAGTTGTAATTCAGGAAATACTACCGCAAACGATTAATTCATAAATCACAACCATTACAATTTCCTCAAACGTGATTGGATTGGTGCAGTAGCTGCTTAACTTTTAACAGATCATTCTGTAGAGTTGCAATTGGAAGTGTAATTGGACAGTTTGCTGTAATCGTACATCTGTAATCGAACAGTTAAGCAGCCAACCATATTTGGTCCTTTCAGTCACCAATCACAGAATTGATCACAATAACCATAGCAACAACCACTTATCCTAAAAAAGTTGTGGAATTTCCAAAGTTGAGGAATTTTTTACATAGACATTGTTTCTTCTGAACGTATTTGTCTTGAATGTATTTGTTGTTTTCGAAAATTGTAACAGTTATGATTAATTGGTAACAGGACCGAATGGAGTCCAGCTCTGTCTGTTATCATACTCATGATCAACAAATCGGACTCCCGCTTCGCGGTCGTCCGAATTTGTTAATCAAAGGTATGATTACAGACCGAATTAGACTCCACTTGGTCCTATCACGATTATTTGGTTTTATGAATAACTGACGTACTACGCACGCCCTGATTGGTCAAAACCTATCGTTTATTACAGTAGTAAAATCACAGAAAAAGTTCCATCGGTCTACCGGCATAATAACATATCTGGGTTGTTGAGAGAATACTCAAAATTTTCAGTCGAAATCACAATTCAAAAGCAAGTGATTAACGAGCTTTTCTAGTGTGCTCCCAAAATCCTCCTTGCATTATGTTAAATATTATACCGGTTTCACGATATAATCACTTCGTATGTAAATTGCATCGTTTCGACTGCTTGCAAGTCCATCAATAGACAGGGGAAGGTGATGTGCGTCTTCTTATGAACCATGAAACAACACAACAGTTGGCTAATTTTTAGCTGCTGTGATTGGCACATTTCAATGCTTGTTATACAGGTGTGTCGTTGCCTCAGAAATCTGCTGTGGCACGACGCTTCTGTTGATATGTTTCGTAATCACGAGAATTCACGTCATTGTAGTTCCTCTTTCACTATCTGGCGTGTGGTGGATCACTCGCCAAAAATGCGCTGTTGAAAATCACAGCTGCTTAAAACTAACCTATTTCAGAAAAACCTTTTCTTTTTATCTCATAGGAGCTAAATAATATGTTGGGTACCTGTTACTGGATTTTCCACGTGAACATGAGGCTCCTTCAATTTAATTTGTCCGTCAATGTAGATTTGTAAAACTCCGCTCATTTGTACTTCGCCCCAGCTGGCGCAAACATGGTGCCATTTGTCGTCAATTATGGAGGTTGATATATTCCTAAAAAGTGAGATAACATGTTTCATTAAAAAAATCAGTGTGACGTCTGACTTCTGACGTTCGGAAACAAAATAGAGCAAAGTGCTGTGATTTAAAGTAAACTTTCTAATTGAATCATAAAGTAGCCAATTAAAACAAGCAAGGGGAGTGAAAGCTTCAGCTAGTTCTAGGGCTAGGATTTCCTAAAGCCAGAAGAGATAACCAAGTCACCCCTTATAATCAATGCTCTTGAGCGCCGAAAGGTCTCGTCATTGCCACCTTCTCAGAGGTGCTCTTAGGCTGATGGCGGTTGGAAACCTCCACCGTATGTCTCAAGTAATAGCTGATGATTGACGCGCATGAAGAATGATTGACGCGAATCGTCTGTTTGCGCGGGTGGGCATGCAGAGACTGTTACGGAAACTAAACAAAGAAGTGTACTTTTTCCTGAAGAGGAGACAAAGAACATTGCTGAGCTCACGTCTTACAGTTTGCGACTCCTATACTCAATCCGCACACTGAGAATAGAAACTGTTTATATTCTCTTGGTACATACATATATCACAACCAGTATTCATTCTTGGATTTTGAAAACTGAAGCACTGACTTGGGGATGGTAAATTGAAACAAACAACAATCTGTTATACTAACCATTCTTTCTCATGTAATCTAATTTTCAGCAGAGCAGATTGAAAGACTAGTTGAAGTGAAGTCTTCCCTCGACACTCGCCAGTGTTTTGCCTATACTCGAGCTGCAGCCCCGGGAATTTGGTTCTAATCCACACACACAGTGTACCCTTGGTTAAATCCTTCTGGAGCCATTTCTTAACATGCATGCTTTGGCATATTGCATCAAAACGTAGCACTTTAACAGAGGAGGAAAACGAGAGGAGAAGAAAATTTTAACTGCTATCCACAATGTGAAGTAAAGTAAAATTACCCCAGAATTTGCAAGGTTCTACCTAGTTATAGCGGCGTTTTTCTTGGTAAAAGGATGACTTTTATTCATTTATCACTTCAGTCTTTGCTTAAATGTAACGTGTAGTACATGTTTATGTTCATCGTAATTAAGTAAATAAATTTAAAAGAAATAAGCTCTTGAGTAGACGGACTATCACCAGTGAGCTGCACCAAAAAAATGGGATGTACGCCCTAAACTTAAACAATGTCGTAAAAGAGTCTTCGCTGGGCTCATATAATGGGGGAGGGGGGGAGGGGTGGGGTGGAGGAGAAAGGGAAAAAATTAGAAAACACTAAAACGTTAAAGGCATACTTTTCGAACACCTCTGCATTCCAGTTTCTAAACAGTTGTACGTAGAATTTTACTATATGTCAAGAACCATCGTTTTATGCTCTAGTCATCCCGACTCCTTTTTACGTGCGATGGTTTTTTTTTAAACGGTAACAAGTCAGAGATGGCGAGGAAGGCATGTAAGTAACGATATTGATTTGAGAACATATCTACGGGTGATCTACGTAAACGTAACCATTGAAGGGTTTGTAAGTAGGCGGGGACTTATAATTAGCCTTAGTATCATAAAAAACAATTACCTCTTTGTGAACTTTCAGTCACATTATCTTGTAAGTTTTCAAGAAGTCTTTTAACTTCAGAGGAAGAGACAAGTCTCCACGTAGCGTCACCAGGGGTACTGGTCCAGTTCTCAAGTTTTACACAATTTTTACAGCCTTTTGATGAATAAAAAGATAGATTAACCCTTAAACTTCCATGAGTGACCAAGACAGAATCTCTCCTTACAATATCAATACGATATCAAGCAGACAAGTGATGAGAATAAAGAAAAACATTAATTGGGGAATTATTAGTTGATCCAATACCAAATTCTCCAAACTAAAATCACAAGAACTATATGGCAGACAGTAAGGATAATTACTAATGAGATCATGGGAGTTAAAGGGTTAATGAAGTTAAAACAAATACTGAAAAGAAGACAAATCAGTGAAAAACTTTTCAAAAAACAGTTCCTACTCTGTTTGTCGGTGAATGGTATTTTCTCGCATTTTTCCGGCGAAAATGAGACATCATCAATTGCAAACAACACATTTCCGCTGGAGCTTACTGTTCCCCTGAAGGAAATCTTAAGTAAAAAAAAAAAACACCTTGAATTTTTATCTGATTCACAGTGCATAAGTTCAGCAAAGTTCATTAGACAGACACCTACTGGTTTAGTATTACTTGAAACGACGTAGTTTACCACAAACCGTCCAAATATGAATGCGAAGGTTGCATCATTCTTTTGGAACTCTCTTTGAGTGATAGCTGTTGCTGATAGCAAATCTTTGATTTCAGGCACTTTTTAAGTATTCTCCTTACCCTCTACCTTTGGCAAACGCAAGGGCCTACCACTCAGTACGCTGGATTTTGGATTGGAAGGTCTTTAAGCTTTGGCCGAGTCATCATTGTTGTACTGTGTCCATGGACAAGACACTTCACTCTTACGGTGTGTGCCTTTCTGCAGCCAGTGACAGCGACAGAGACAGGTGCAGAGACAAAGACGATGACCGTAACAGTGACAGAGACGATGGCAATTCCAGTGACAATAACAGCGACAGTTAAAACAAGATTGACAGTTGACAATGACAGTCCAGAAATAGTGACAATAACAGTGACATTGACAGTGATTGCGACAGGGTCAATGATAGTGACAGCAACAAAAGAGTGACTGCAAATGGTAATCACATGATCATTTCACAGAAATGATACTGACCTTGGCCCTAACATCTCTGTATTTATCCAATGTGAGAGGAAGCTGTACAAAAATCCAGTGGTCACTTGTGTTATCCGAGACCGAGAGAAGTTCTTCCGACGTCTCAGTTTTATTTGGGTTCAAATGCACAACCAAGACCTCTATTTTATAAGATAAAGAAGAGGTCTTTCTCCAGTTGCAAATGTAATACCAAAAGCGCATACACTTCCAGTTGTTTGAGGGCCCAATAACGTTAGTAGAAATTGTCGCTGGAAAATCATTTTTACCTCCGATGAAACAAACGAAGTTTCCTGTTAGGAAACAAAATGTATCAAGATTCAGCTTAGACTTAACCCCTTTTTTCTACTGCTTCCCGAACTTAAGCTAAAAAATAAGAAAAGCTCTTACACAAACCTGAATGAGTAGAGAGTTTTCTAATAAAATGGTCTTCTTCGGCAAGCGCCCAAACCTTAAACAGCGCGTCGAAATATGTGCTTTGTTTTTAGTGCAATCTTAAAAGCATTAGAAAACTTTTAAGAGTCCTTACTTCTACCTTAAGACAGCAAGCCTACTCATCTTAAAGAATCTATGCAATGTTCATGCCACAGAATTTTACATATGGCAGAATGAGGCGCATTAAGTATTTTGAACCATCTTGTTCACAGATGCTAGGAGATTGAGTATGTCACGAACAACCCATAAAAGTTGCATTCAGGTCACAAATTTCACGTTAGCTGAAATCTGTAATGCAAAATTTGAATAATTTTGCTCGCATTTGGCATCACGAGCGAGTTTAACTGGAGGAGACGAAAGCCTTATTATATGCCAAATCGCAGATGCATAACATGGATGGTCTGTGAGTGAAGCTAAATGTGTCCTAGATTGCATTTGTCTAGAAAAAATGAAGGAAGTCACCCTCGTTTCCATGCGTTTTAGAGTTTTGAGTCCTCATTGTTGCCTTGTGCCAAACAACTTTATCCTTAGTTACTGGTCGTTGTGATGACTTTGGGTTTTAGCCAATTAATCGAAAACTGTAAAATGTGTAACATAAAATTGGTGCTAAACGATCTTATCGTCATATTTTTAATCAATGTCAGTGAAAATTATTGTGAATTTTCACACATCTTACCATGATTTTTGGCTCGAAATCTATCATGACTACAAATCTTTTTTGAGGAGTTCCAGCTTAGTCGCCATTCTTCATCTCCTTTCCAACCACATTTCGTCATGTTCGTTCTCTCAAAATAGCACCCCGGGTTTTCTGAAAAAAAAAAATTAAAAAAAAAAACTATATTTGTGAGGAAAACATACTGAAAATGCTGAATCCTAAGAAAAGAACATCACAGCCTAAGTCCTGTGTGCGGGAGACATATACTACTGATCCTTGAATCATGAGTCCCCTGGACTAACCTGTGGGGGTTGGGGGAGGGGGAAGGGAAGGACGGGGGAATCAGGGGACCGCCACCTTCACTTTTTCTTCCCAGAAGTATGAACAATTTGTAAGGGAGGTGTATTCCTGTAAGCCTCCAAATCTGTAATCACCGTACGGAAATTCATGCTTTGTGATTGGATTGTTTTACGTTACGCGGTCGCTTCTGTCTTGATCCATTGTCACTGTCACTGTCTTGTGGTTGACAAATTTGCTGCTTCTGCTTTCATGTTCAATTTACCATTTAAGGACATTTTACTCACTTTCCGAATGATTCCGTGTTTCATGAGACTGCTTTTCTACTGCTGGAAGGGAATTGCAACTTAATTAGTATGGTGGTAGGGGGTCAATTGGGAGCGGTAATGTAACATTCATAAAGTGGTCTCACGTGTCCTTAAAGGATCTGCGTCATAGTATTCTGAGTAGGTTCTTTGTTACGTGAGAAACAACTTTGAACAGGAAGAAGGTCACATACTTCTAGCTCGGTAAAATAGGAAAAAAAATAGGTGGCAATGATAAACCTGAAGATGTCATTTAACCTTTCAACCCTTAACTTAACCCTGTCATAAACATCAAGTCGTTACGCTGCTGTAATATTTCACGTGAGTAATACAGTGTTGCAGACTGTATGGGAATCCATAATCTTTGATAGAAATAGTGAGAGCCCTTTATACTTAAGAGTCAGTAGCAATCGGGTCGAACGCAAATCCTCGTTTCTATCCCTATTGTTTTGAAAGATCTTATCAGTCACGATTTCAGGGTTATTGGTGGAAATTTGACAGTTGTTAGTGTAGTCGATTGCACTGCTGTATGAAATAAAGGATAGCTGCATACCAGTGGTAACTGACCGTGTAAATCGTAGTAATGAAAAACGAGGGGAAAAAATTTGATTCATTACCTTGTTGTGGCTTCTGATGCCCGCAGCTCAAGTTGTTGAGTGGGCAGCTGGAAGACTCTGTGGAGGATTGTTTAAGAATAACGATTCTTCAGCGTCGGTACAAGTTACTAGTGTTGATTGTCTAAGTAAACCAGTTTGCTGTTGCATGCATGACCTAGGACTCGCAAGTCCATTACCCTAGCCATTCGGACATTCGGTGGCTAAATTAAAAGCAAGTCACAAACAAATATCCGAAGCGTGGAAAACCGTTTTGAAAATTTGGTATGCTACGGAACGTTTGATAAAATCGAGCTCCACTTTTAACAAAAAGTTAATTGCCTTTTACCATGGAAAAGCGAAAAGATTTGATAACTTAACATACAGATAAAAAGGTTCTCAGAGGGCAAATATTCTGGACAGCGGGGACATTTAGAACCCCCAAAAAACTATATTGTGATGCAAATATGATGCAAATATGACAGTATGGGAAGAGGGCGAAGATACTCGAAATCTTACTCACCGCAAATTGATGGCTTGTGAGTTTTATCCTGACAACCATTGGAGTCCCGACAAGTTTCTGACCACGGAATGAAACTTCCGTCCACACACTGGAATTGTTTGTTCTCACTTGAATCTGTGTAATCAAGAGTACGTGTTAGTACATTGTTGGTTGGGAAACTGCTATCGTCCCGAAGAGATTTACGAACCTGTTTAATTTCTAAGTTTTTATAATTGCCCAAAGACATCTTATTACAAGTTCAGTCTGGGAAATAAATATTGCTATTATATTAAATTAGTTGATGACAAATATTTTCATCAGCAAGATTCTCCGTAATTGATAGATTCTTTGGCTACGGAAAACATGTCGAAACACCGCTATTTCTTGGGAAAGTTGGGAAGTTTGAAACTTGCTTTGGCTCCGTGACAAATGTTTGAAGCGACTAGGAAAATGGAACCCAAAAAGGAGCATCAATGGTTACGGATGAAGAAGAAGGGGAACAAACCAATGTGAGTTAAAATAAAAAAGAAGTGCAAAGACAGTAGCAGGTTTTAGGGTAAAAATGGGACACGACAGCTGACCAGCGTACGGTTGAAGTCACATGAATAACTTGGTGATGCAGGGGCACGGAAAAGAGACCAAAGGATACCAAAAAGGATGATTTGGGAATTTTGACTCAAGTCTTAAACGTCGTCCACAAACACAGGGGGTTAATCACGATACACACCTTTGTAATTTTTTCTACTTCATTTCAAAATTATGTGCACTTACTGCAATGCTTTAACTCATCACTACCATCTGAACAGTCTTCGGTTCCATCACAGAGTTTCTCAGCGTTAAAACATTTATTACAAAACTTGACTTGTCGTAATTTATCGTTGCAGAGCGTCCCTCCTAAAACAAGTATAGCGAGGTGGAATGTTATCTTGGAGGCAAACGAACTAAAAGATGTTAAAAGTTGTTTTTGTTTTTACAGATTGCATGAATAGTGATGCCAAAGGGACAAAACTTCACTTGGTCCTAATAAAATATGATGTATACTCCGCTGTAACATTTCAACTGCAACACCGCTAGCGATGAGTTCTATTAGCGAGAGCGCGTCGCTTCAAGAAGCATGTTGTTTGTATTGGTTAGCTGCTAATGGTGCGTTTCAGCCCGCTGTCCTTGAAGCAGACCGATCTTCATTATCTGTTGTAACGGATTCTTTTTATGAGACAATTCATCATTTCTTTATCTATCAACTACAGCCTACAACTAACGTACCTTTCACAGCAGAATATATTTAAAGTGAAATTAATTTTCCACCTAGCTTCACTCGTTTTTTCATCCCCCTCTGTACCCCATTCACCGAAACATAAAAGTGTAGAAAAAAGCTAACAGGTAACCTGCGATTAATGCCTGCAAATATTCAGGATTTTAATTGAGTCAATGATTGTCCTGTTCTCTGTACATTACCCACCTAATGTTGCATTCATAGGTTGTAGCTCGCACTCCAATGTTTTTATTATTACATCATATATCGTCATCCGTCCCCTTGTACCTGTCTTGCCTTTAAACTGAATCTATAAATTAAAAAATATGTTTGAAATTAACCGCAAGATCTAAGTTGTAAAGTAGCCTTACAATTATTTACTCACACGATGCTTTCGACCAAGCTGATCATAGCAATATGGAGGACGCTTGTTCGACACAAACTGAGTGACGGCTTCGTTTTTAAATAGAGTTATCTGTGACTTGGTGGTATAGCGCCGGAGCGCAGATCCTGACTGTCTGAGGTTCGATTTCGCGTTGGGATTCTGCTTTTTGGGCTGAGCTTGTAACAAAATGAAGTAACATCTTTCTTTACATTCAATTTGTCAGGCACGGCCGATCTTTTCATCTGCATTTCTCAGAGTGTGGTCGGACTTATCATAAGTAAATCTTTTACAGGTGATCGAACATACTGAGCCCTCAAGTCCATAACCTCTAAGAGAGACTATTATCTAATTTCTTCTCACGGTATCGCTGTTTAATCAGACATTGAGGTCATGAAAATAAAGCGAATGTTCCTTAAACAAACCTAGTGATTGTTCAACAAATTCTCTTCATCAGGTTTCATGAATATGTATTCAAACAGATCATAAAGACTTCTGCGTTATCCACGTATTGGGGAATGAAAAGATTTTAACGCCCTAAACTGAATTTGTTAAATGAATCAATTCTCAAGTATTGAAGAGCCTATGATATTCAGCGAAAAATGATTTCTTTTTACCGTGATGTTTTGTTCTGATTTCCAAGAAACTTGAGCGAATGTCGACTTGTTTCCTTGCTCATCTTTTATCGACCACTTTGGAAATTTCTTCCCGTTTGGTTGTACCACAGATACTTTTAAATAAAAAAAGGAGCTGTTGCTTGATGAAGTATTGTATTTGAATTGGAGACATGTTGGTACTTTGGAATACGCTTCTTTCCATGGTAATAAAGTGCTTTGCAGCCAAATTTTTTTTCCACCGATACTGAACACTGTTAAAAAAAACAATTTTTAAAAATTATTACTTGGTAAAGTTTTCTTTAAAGTTAAGTTTCATCATACAAAACTTTGCTTTGATTCAACCTCTAACAGAGCTTTGCAGACGCATCTGCCAACAACTGTCCTTTCTCAAAGTTATCTGCAAATAACTTAAGAGAAAATGAAATAGCTTCACCAGTATTTTTTTCATTTTTTCCCTCATTTCTAATAATCATCTTTTCAAAAAAGCGTCGGCGTTTTTTCAATAACAAATTTTGCCTTCTTTACAACTCTCTACTCGATTTCAGTCATTTTGACCAAAAGGAATTGAAATCTGATGATGAAATACCTCCCCCGTTCCATTTGCTCCCTTTAATTGCACTTGTGTTCCACTTGCAAAAGTTACTGGGTGAGGTGCAGTTTTGCAACACGGCAGCTATAAGACAGGGGGAAATATGACAAAGATAACGAACAAGAGATGAAAAATCAGTCAGTACAGTAACATACGTATGGTTACCTAATATTATCCATAACTTAATTAGTTAGAGTTATTAAGTGGTCCTCTGTATCATAGGCTATGCAAAACTTTTCAAATCGGATCAAGGGCCCCTTTCAACCGACACACCTCACACTAACACGGGAATGCACTCACCATTCTCTGTAAAAGCCGAAGTTCTCGTACAAAAAAACTTACTTATCTGGTAGATTTATTAGAAGCAAGCATTCAGTTTAATTTTGCGCCATTTTCTACTTCATTTTGTCTTTCCCTTTCCCACTTCACTTTTCATGTTTTTTCATTTCCTCTTTTAAAATAACTTGGTACAGAAGTGCTTTTAATTGCGGATAGCTAACCCTGCAGCGAAGACGGTGAGGAGGACTTTTTCACGAGATTGACAATATAAATCATCTCATACCTTGAACAGTAACATTTGCCAGAGGTTTGTGCATGGGTGACAGTTTTCTGCCGTGCTCTACCAGAGAGTAGTTGGCCTGTCAATCCGGATTAACAAATAAGAGTTAAATTCAACTAATGCATAGAGCATCAAGCTGCCACCAGTGCGGTGACATATCCGTTTTCTTTCCCCCACCCTACCCCCCCTCTCTCTTTCTCCCCTTCTCTCTCCCCCCCCCCCTTCTCTCTCTCTGCCTCCCTCTTTCTCCATGAATCAAATTCTATCCACAGTTACTAATACAAAGTTCATTATTTGAGAGTGATACTATTGCTTACTAGAACAACGTAGACTCCGGGATTAACAGCCACTTCCGTCTCAACTTGGAATGATATTTCTTTGCACGTCATCGACAATGAGGAATTTAAGGGAAAGGTTTTATTAAGCAAATGCAAACCGAGATCCAGCTTACAACTCGGACAGAAAACTCCTCGGCAACAGTATTTGTAAGAACCTTAGGTATAAAAACAATGGAAATACAAGTTATTAAATTGCATTGATTAGCTTGATAAAGGTTTCAAACTCACAAGAATAAGGCTATTATTTGACGAACACCCCGAGAATGTATGGTTAAAAATAAACTTGCAGACTTAAAGCAAATCATCACGGCCACCGTAACAAGAAAAGAAAAAACTAAAAAATTCTGAAAGAGAGAACAACAGCTTTTTACACGTGTATTTTGAGAAAACTTTGTATATTTCCTAGCCGCTCTTTATAAAACAGTCGAGTGAAAGTAACAATTAGGTCTCCGTTACCTGGAAACGGTAACCCAAACAGAAAATTAATCCAGCTTTTATTTCGAACTCACCCTGCTTTCGTGTACCATAATGAATTGGAGGTTTAGCCCCGTTAGAGAGAGTAATGTCACGGAGTCTTTCGTGAAAGTCCGCATAAAATGTTAATTCATTTTTACGATCGAAGATGTCCTTGACGTTACCGTTGAGACTGCTTTATGTCACTGTTCATGAGAGAAGCAGCGGCAACGACGAAGATCGGGATGACGACGACACTAACAATAACATCAGCGAAAACAGTAACGATAACGATAGCAGTTACGGTGACTGTGACTGTGACAGTGCCGATTAAGATAACGGTAACGGTAACGATAACGGTCACGGTAGTAATGATCGTGACGGTGACGGTGACGAGTAAGAAAACGTTGACGGGGACGGGGACGTAGCGACAACGATAATGATGAAGATTATTAAAATTACAATAACGATAATGGTAACGGAAATTATAACGATTAAGCTTGCAATAACAACAACTAACTAACCAGCGACGCTGAGGCTAGAACCAACTTCTACAGTGGCGTTCTCACTTGGATCGCTTAGCTGTATTTCTAAAGTAGTTTCTCCTGAGAAAGTTCAAAGAAAAATTGATTAGAGTCTTGTTAGGCTAAGAGTACTCATGACTGTCGAGATGATTTGCTGAAGTAGACTGAAATCATAAATTCAAGAGTTACGCATTTCAAAAAAGAGTTAAAAATGTAAATTTAAGGTTTATACCTGGTTTTAACCAGTACAAGTTGTTGCCAGACATCGGTTTTTGTTCTGTTCCGTTGGGAAACTTCACTCCGACAGCCAAATGATCATGACGGGAAAAATTGCTGGTCATGAAAACTTCCATTCTGTAAAAATAGCACTCAGAGAGAAACCTGACACCAGAACTTTGATCGATTGGCCGGCTATTAGGAAGTAATGAAAAATAAAAACTTAAATCAGTCCCCCTTCCTCTAAAAATTAATATTCAATTGATTCTTTAAAGTAATCCAGGATTTAAATGTATTTTTCGCCTTTCTTAACCTTTGTTCACTCAGTGATTATTCAAGAAAGTTGAATTACTTTCTGATCAGCCATTAAAATTCTCAAACCAGTGACAGCTTGGTTAGTTATGTTTTTCTACTCCTCGATTTTAATATCTTTACTCTGAATTATCTTTAGCTCCACTTGTTTTTGTGATAGTCGCTGTGATAACATTACTTTTACTTTTACGATGCTTAATCCGAGAGCCTTTTATGATCAAACTAGGCAGTAGCCAAACTGCAAACTATTTTTGATGTCAAGCAGCCGTATTCAGAAATGATCTCAACAGATTTATCGAATTCGGCCTGGGGAAGTTAACAGAAAGGAAATTTCTCGGTAAAGGGTGTGGCGATGTTTTTATTTATTTATCAATTTTTTTTATGTTTGGTCATTTCTATGAAATCAGGCAGAAAAAGTAAGGACCGAAACTTCTTCACATTTTGCAGTCTCGAATTGGTTTGTTTTCATCACTTCTGATCACAAAGTAAGGTGTTGAAACTATGGACCCTAGGTGTTACGTAATTTTGAGGAAGTTGCCTGTTTCACCTGTGCCAGTCTTGAGTTGGCTCGTTTAACTGCACCAGAATATTTTTGTCTAAATCTGCGTTCGGGTTTAAGTCGTTCACTGTTACAAGCCATAGCTCACATCTTTCAGCGCAAGTCATATAAAAAGTAAAGTTTCCACTTTGATTTATCTGTTAAGAAATTGAAATAATAAACCTCACGTAAAAGTGATGTCTAGACCGGACGAGTGTAAATAAATTTCGTGGTAAGTGACATATTTATTGAATACCTTCACTAAACGACTGAATTACTACCTAAATTACCAGATGACTGACCTACTGAATAACTGAACTATTGAATGATTTAATGATTGATACACTGACTGACACACGGACAGATAAACTGACCGATTCACTGACCGACTCACTGTCCGACAAACTGCTCACGACTGACTCAACAACTATCGCTGACTGAATCACTGACATCTTGACCAATTCATCAAGTGAATCAGGGACTGACTTTTTCTCCGACTGACTGAATAATTGAATCTCTATTTCACTGACTAAACGACTCACCGACTCGCTCACCGAATGTCTTCCTGACTGACTGACTGATGACTGACTGACTGCTGATTCAGTAACAGACTGTAAACAAATGATTGAGCGATTAAGTGCTTTCTAGTGGTGAATGGCCCATTCGTGTGCTTCTCCTTTTGCTTTTGCTCAACTAATGGTTACCTGCAAATATGTGGTTAATTTCTGTCCGTAGCCAAAACCAAGATCGGACGGTGCGTTAAGACTTTTAATGACATGCCATCCGCTCACAGTCTCTTCGTCTATTTCATTTAAGTCGTAGATATCCAGATTGCTGATATTCCACAACTCTCTCATTACTCCGTTTCCATCAGATTTGGAGTCTGTGAAGCGAAACGAAAATCGTTCACACTGAATAATTACTTTATCAATTTTTAACTAACAGTTACTCTCCGAAATGGAGATGAGTACTTATTTTAGTATATACCATACAGAAAACAAACAGTGGTCGGAAATTAAAATCTTGACGAGCGATTTTGTCCCTTCAACTACTCGTGGGTGAATATGGTACTCGCTAATCTCTTCTGAACTAGCCGATCAGCGCGCGCAAAAGCACGCAAAAAGCACTATTTACAGGTTTGGTACATAATTATCTATTTTAATCCGATAGGGGCGACTGAACATCTGTTTCAAAGGCTTCTCGCGATTCATATGAAATTGTTTTTAGGCTTACCTAGTCCAGAAGTGTATAATTCGCAAACAGTAAGTTTATAGCTCCCCTTTTTGCGCACTTGGACGGCCAGGCCCTTCACAGGGGGAACACAATCAAACACTAATCCTGCACGTTTTTCATTTCTGTGACAACACACTGCCCAATTATGTGTCAAAACTTGAACCTGGTACAGTTCGCTACTCGTATGAAAATGACTCTCGTTGACCTTTATTTTGTAAATATGCAGATCCCCAGGTAGGGGAATGTTTATCCAAGGATTGAACTCCTACAATTGAAATAAAGATCATTTTTTATTAAGATAAATCTTAGCGGAAATATCGATATTGCTGTGTCAATGATCATTAGGTGATAGATCACAGAAAAATAACTGGTACACCCAATTGCTCCACATCTTGCCACGAAATCGTCAGTTGAACAATTGAAGAAATATCGGCGAAAGTCTAGAGGAAAATAGCTTTCTAACCCATTTGGTTGTATTTTATAGATCTGAAATTTGGTCATCGGCTTTCCGCTATCCAGCAAACAGCGTAGGTGTAGGTGTTGTTTATATGATAGCAGACCTAATTACTCAAAATCGGAAGCGTCATAACCTAACGAACTGAAATGGTGTCTTCCAATTTTTAATGCTGAGGGTCGAATGGTATAATTATGATAATAAGAGTTCATAAGTACCTCATTGGAAGAGAAGCAAGATGCGAGGTTGCTATTGCTAGTGGAGAAAGCACTGTGTTGTTGGTGTGTCTCTATGGACGCTTTGGCTGCAGTTCTGAAGCCTTCATTGACTTGTGAGTTGAAAGAAGGTTCGTTAACAGTGATGGACCAATGATTATTTATCAGAGAATTTTTTTTGGGGGGGATCTCATGGTTTTCGGGGGGGGGGAATAGAGGGTGTTGGTCGTCGTCAACAGAGTATAAGGAGGGTACTATGGAACATTTACTGCCGATTAACCACCAATGAGGGGGGGGGGTGGGGGAAGGGTGGCATAAGAATATTACAGAGCTTTATAGGGGGGAACACTTACTTTATATCAATACACACCACTGCATACCAACGTCATAAGAGCCGCGAATTTTCTTTTGACTCAAATAAGGAGACTTAGTAAGTAATTTGAGGAAAAAATAAGGAAGACTAAAATTGACTTCGGAAAAATAGGTAACAAAAACATGAAGTGACAAGTATTTAACTCAGAGACATGAAATAAATGAAGACTAATTTAGTTCTTAAAACAGAGAAGTTTGCCATTAAAACGAGTCGTGGTCTCTGAAAGTAGCCATTTAACATCGTTTGTCGAAAGTTCCACTCATCACGTCCGTAACATAGGATAAGTTATGACGTATAAGTATTCAATACCTTTTACCCATACCCTCATTCGTCCATCGCCATCACCGATCAATCAATCAAATAACTATCGTTTTACTCGGTCACAGTCTGCTGGTACTCACTAATTCTTACATTGGAAACAGCAAGTAAGAGTTTAATGAATTACACTTAAATCGTTTTAAAATATTACTAAAATCGACTTACCATTTTGGTTTTGACATATAACACCAACAGGATCATACCCGTCGCATGGTAGGTTACTAATCGCAGCTTCATCTCCATCAAGATGCACGCATGTTTTCGTCTGATTCAGTTTGGGATAACCTGATTTCCACAGATTAGGATCAATACGCGATCCATCCATCCACGTCCAAGAATCCAGATCTGTCGAAACTCGATCCAAGTAAAACTCTCTTTTTTCAAGGTCCAGAGTAAGATTTCCCAGTAGATCGGATAATCTGTGGTGTTGTGCACTGGTATTAACCGTAGCTAAGCGATAACCGCCTCTTGAGCAGTTCTTTGAGGCGTCCGTCCAATTGGAACGAGCTCTGTGGTAAATCTTGTAACAGTGGCCATCGATGTGGGAAAAACCCGCTGCGCAAGAGCTCTTAGCTATAAGATTTCAAAAGATAATGGATATGTGATACATAAAAAGTTGCAAAGAGGATGGCCTAAAATTAAAACCCCTTCCTTATAAAGGAGCTGATTCGAAAAATCAAAACCAGAAAAGTCTGCGGCTTATAAGAGAAAATTCGGTACCTGTTAAAGTTTTACAGATAAATCCTCTCAGCGAATCGCATTTCGTAGTCTTCAGCCGCCACCCACACAAGTCAGGGGAAAAACTAGCCGTAACACAGTTCCCAAAAGTAATGTTGGGTTTTCCACGCCCCCAAATGGCAGGATTTACTCGGGCACCACTGGACCATTTCAAGTCCAAGCGAAAACTGTCGTGAGCTCCAAGCAGATGTGGTTTTGGATGGGTCCCAATAATCTTCCTCAACTTTTCAAGAAGGGAGGGACTGTGAGGTATAGCGAGGTCCGAACCCGTCTCAAGGCACTTAACACGTGCTGAATTTAAGACGGCGTATTCCTGATCTTTATCTTTGGAGGCGTTTCTATAAAATGAATCGATCTTAAAGCAGGAGCGATCGATTTCGTGCCATCCGGGGAAACAGTTGCCTTGGCTTACTAAAAAGATTGAGTGATAGTGATACAATTATAAAGAATGTTATTTCATATGCTGGTATGAGATGCTTATTCACAAGACTTTTAGTGTCTATAAGGAATACAGAATCAGAATTAGGTCGAAACGCACTCGTGAAAGACTCATGGGCCGTGGAAAACAGAAACCAACGTCAGTATCTGAGTAACAGCGCACCTACTCCTCCCCTTACCTAACTAACGACAGTCAACTGATAACAAATTAGTGCCAATGTTGGTTTAGGGGAAGAGTGGGTGCACAATTTCTCAGATACTAACTTTGATCCGAAAGAAGTGGTCTTGTAAATATTTTTAGAGGCTGATTAGGCATAAAAAAAAAACATCAAGCGGGAAATTTTAAGAGTAACTTTAACTTTATAACTGAAACTTTATTCTTCGTTCTCCCAAATCATGCGCACGTGTGTTGGATGTTTTCAATCACATGATGAGCAGCTGTGTTAATTCATCGGAAAAAAAACTATTTGCATATGAAAAGAGTTGATATCCTCTAGGAATTACTAATTACACCAACATGTCCAAATAGGGCCGGAGCTGAGATAGACTTAATGTGAAAATGATCTAATTTGATGTTTGAAACACGCTCTTGAAAAAATGATATCAACTAGAAGAGTTCTAAGGTAAATTCTCGGAATAAAAGGAATTTATTTTGAATAAAGAGTATTTTTTTGAAAAATTAATTGGTTACAACAAAAATGCAATACCTGTGCTGATTGTAGATAAAAATTTGAGCAAACAAAAAAGAACGACGGCTTGCACGTTAAAATTCATCACAGAGGCCATAATCTTGATGTCGGGTGATACTAATGAATAAAGGTGCATGAATAAAAATGAGAAAGCCAGATACAGATTATCATACAAACTTTTATGACAGACTTTTAAGCTTTTGGGCTTATTTGGTATTCATGCTTACCATAAGTGTGATGTCGGACACAGACGGAAAATTTGAATCAGTTAGAGAACACCCTCTTCAGACAAACTGATTCAAGTCGGTGTAAACTTCGAGACTCAAAGGCTCAAGGAAAGGGGTTTCATTCATCTGTAACGCGTGTGGGGTTGACAAAAAGTGCAAAAGGAAACGTTTGAATCAAAGACCATCTGTTTTCTGTCTTCTTCTGAGTGACAGAAAACTTGAGGCAGGATCATTAAAGAGCCACGTATAGTGCATTAATCTGTTAACAGATAATAATGCTTTCTAGCCATAAGTTTTCTCAGCAGTGTTAAGAGACAATAATGCTTTCTAGCCATAAGTTTTTTCCACAACCTAGGGGACGAAGGTTAATTCTTTGTTCCAACATCGTAAAAAATGAATTTAAAACCTTTTCTGTTCGAACTAATTACACTAGCTACAAACGTTTTGGCCATATGGCGGTGAAGCTACGAGATATTAAAATCCTTGAAATATTTGGAAATGAATTTAAAACTGTTTATGTTCGAACTAATTACTCTAGCTACAAACGTTTCGGCCATATGGCCGTGAAGTTACGAGATATAATATTTGTTCACGAACGATCGAATATATCAATTTCGATTCAGTCCTTTTTCTAACATAACCAAAATTGTCTCTTTTGGGAGTAAAATACAAAGTTACCTCCAAAGGAAACTAATAAATAAAGGAGCATGAGTAAAAACAAGAAACCAATCCTACAGATGTTCTCTGCGTTTCATGCGCGTGAAATACGTCGAAATCCAAATAATCTTCTGAAACTAAGTTAAAATTTCCAAAGAAATGCTCAAAAAAAGTAAAAAGGAACAAAAAAACGTGTTCTTTTGATGTCTTGTTTTTTTCGCATGTTCGATTCTTTTAGAAGTCTTTCTTATTTATTTGTTTATTTTTGTTTTAAGTTAGATTAAAAGAACGCAATTGTTTTCTATGTTCTGTTTTGCTTCACCCGTGTTTCTATCGTTTTCTTCCTTTAAGCTTACGACGGAAAAATTAACGAGCTTCCTTGCCGCAGTATAACATGTTTTGGAAACTCTCTCAGGACCTCGAACTACCCGAAATGACAAATTGCTAGAAGCGTACTGAATGCATGTCACTCACGGTCAGATTTTGTTTGTACATTATTTCCAGCTCTTGTACTCGAGATTTGAGTAAAAACTTAGGCTATGCTGGGTGTTACCTTGAATCTGAATTCTGTAGGCTGATTCCAATTGACTCCAACGAGGAGGTTTAAAAACGTTTCATGTCTTTCGTTGTATCGATGTGCAGAAATTTGACTTTTTATTATAAAGGAGGCAACTCACATTCAATTAAAATGCAAATTTCTTTTCGTCCTAAAAATAGCATATTTTCTAATATAGATCTCTTTGCTGATAGGTGGTCGACAATTCTGAAGCTGAATTGTTTAAAGTTCTCAAATTAATGTATTTTTAGATAAAAACTTTTGGAAATTCCTAAATATAATTGCTAAACTGATAATTCTCAAGAACTGGGAGCCGAAGCACGCCACCATCTGTTGCTTGTCTATTTCTGTTTGTTTGGTGTGGGTGTGACGCGACGGCCGTCAACTCTTAGCTTTGTTTAAAAAAAATCCATTCAATAAGCCTGCCTTTTAAGTGTAAATTAGGTGAGTTATGTATAAAAAAATAAATACTCATTCTTCCATAACACCGACTCAGTAAAAGCTTCGACGTACATTTCTCCGCAATTTTCTCTACAACCACCTTTCCCGAGAAATAATCTTCGTCCTCTCTCCTTTTTAATTGAAGGTTTTTCTTTTTTATTTTTTAAGATGAGTTTCTTTTTTACTATTTGTTAATGTTCTCCTGGTATGGAGTGATGTTGCGATTTCATCTTACTATCCAGGATCTGCCACTGTGCACGTACAAAACCGTCGTTGGTCTAGCAAATAATTCAGCTCAATAATCACCCGCTGAGAGTGGATATTTCATACCAGTAATGAACAGTCTGCCGTTCAGGGTAGAAAGTTCTGGGTTCAGCTGTGGCCAGTCCATTGAATTCTATTCTTCGGCAACATACTTTACACTCGTAGCGTCCTTTCCATCCAGGGTGGGTGCTAGCGAATTTTCAGAAAAAAAAAACTGACGAATAGACTTCTAAAACTTTCAGTGTAACTATCCATAACTTTAAAACTGATTATTAGGGTTATTTTTTTCTTTTGACTCTTTTAAGTTTTTTTTGCTTTGTTCTGTTTTTCTTTTCGGTTGGGGAGTTGACTATCTGTTGGCAACTACTGATCTCCCTTCCGTTCCCCCCCGCGATCCCACCAAATCCTCTCCACCCACCCACCCCCCCCCCCCGAAGGTAATGAATGCTGACTGGTCACTTAAATGGCGTAGGCTCTGTTTTAGAATATTATGGGTTGACACGGAAATCTTTCCCTTACGAAGAAACGGAAACCTACGCTCGTAAAGATGGTGGAAGATGATCGTTTCAACACGTTTCGTTTCATATATTCGATATTGTCATGTTCATAAACAAAATGATCAGGGTGGCTTGTTTCTAAGGGCCTGTGAGCTGTAATAAGAAGATTGCTCCTTTTCTTATTATGTATTATCCCGTTCCCTGGCACAGAACAAAAATGAACATCTTTTTAGAGTATTTTAATGTATTTACACTTAATATAACGTCAGGGCACGAATGCTTTCTTGAAGGTAAGAAGGATACCCTCTGTAAAATAAAATTCAAGATTAACTCAACTGCATCCAAAATTTTCAATGATAAAAATATGTCTTATGTCATCGCACTTGGCTCAGTTTGCCAATTTGTTGCATCGGAACTTCTCCTGCAAAACATTAACCATTACACAGAAGTGTCGAAACTGAATTAGGTGCTCCGTGTGTTGAGAAGTTCTGCATAGTATGGTCAACCTCAGCGATAGTACTGGCGCCGTTAAAATGTTGATCTCCCCGTGTTTCAAACTGATGTTCGTCCAATCCAGAAGTATACAACCTGCAATTAAAGGTAGTAGACAATTTCATTTCTAAATTATCCGATGACAGAGGGAAGTTCGAGAAAGTATAGAAATACCACAGAAGATTATGCGCTATGAGAGGTAACTACGCGGCCGGTAATCATTGGATCCTAGATCTATCTTTCAAATTTTATAATTTCCATAGAATAACCTAGTATAAAAATTTTGGGCCAAAAGGATTTGTTTTCACTGGCAAAAAACCTTCGTCTAAATTTGATTCACCACCAACCGTCCTATCACTACTCAGCCTCCTTTATGCGGCAAAAATTATACATTCTACAACAGTTGTGACGAGGGTTGCAGCTTTAACTAAAGCCATATCATATCATTAAATTTTCAACCTCGAATATTGCATTTCTAACGTTTTGATTGGTTCGTTCAACTCCGGTTATCAGCTCATATTCCGAGTCACTTTACATGGAAATACATTGAGCAGAGCTGAATAAAGCTCCAAATATCCAAACGTTCGGGATTTAATGTAATTTAATAATTAACAATAATCTCATCAGACGCTTGTTGGATATGAGACTAGTGATACTCAACTCGGCGCTACGAATTTCGTTGGCTATTTACCATCTCATATCAAAAATGCACTAATGGTATGATTGTTACATATCCTAGTAACAAAATAAATGTACATTACTGACCATTTATTTTCAGCGTCTCCCTGACTAGTGGCTGCCACATTACTCTCGTCTTCCAAAAATGTTATTTTGTACGCATCTATGTGTCTCCTGGCTTTCAGGATGCTAGAGGTGCTTTCCTATGGATGATACGAAAACAAAATGAATTAAACGTTTGAAAATATGCATGTCAAAATTACGGCACATTAATTAATTCCAAAAAGAGCAGAAAGTGAAAGCTGACAATTGGATCTTATGGTGTACTCTTTGTGTACATCGACTCCTGCTTCAAGATCGCTCTTGTCGCTCTTGCGTCTCGCGCTTAGGGAGGGAAATATCTTACCTCACATGATGATTCAGAGGACTTCCTTTCGTGCTCATCTTTCGGTAACTCAGTCCCGCTGAACTGCCTATGCTTCTCCCTTGTAAGACGCACTGTAGCAGCTAACAGTGCTCTGTGTAGGTTTGCGTTCTCGTCCCTGCTATTTTCAAGTTGAGTTGAGAAGCGTTTCAATTCGTCTTGCATCTTACCCGCATCTCGGGTCTTTCTCATAGCATAAGTCCTAAGGTTAGCACAACGTTCATTTTGCTTCTCGATAATGGATGCAGCAATATCTAACTCTTTTTTCACTTCTGTAAGGGTTGTCTCAATGCGAGTTATCTGTAAGCCTTTCTCTTTGTTCACTTGTGTCAATTCTTCAATCTCTTTCTTCGTCAGACATAATTTGGCCTCCATTGTTTTGAGAAGCGTGCATTTCAAACGCAGGGTTTCATTTGCGTCATCAAGGCTGGCTTCGTTTTCTTTTAAGTATCTTTGCGTCTTTTGAAGATCCTCTTCCTTGTTTCCAAGACATTGTATGAGCTCGGCATTTTGGCATTGAATATCTTCAAGCTGACGTCGCATGGACGACAATTCCTCAGCAGTGTCTTTGAAATTTCTCCTTAAGTCTTGAATGACTTCTCCTTTTTCATTTAAATCATCCCTTAATTTGTCTAACACTCGTTCTGCATAGGCTTCCTTCTTTTTCATTTCCAAGCTCGATGCGGACACTCCTCTCGGTCTTTGTACCAAGTTCTTCAGCCGTTTTCCCACGCCTGCTATAAACGAACCCCTCTTCTGTGTATATCGTTTTGTTCCTTTTTTAATGAGATTCAGTCCATTAGCTTTACCCTTTCTAGCCTTAGCCTTCCGCTTGAAAAACTTTTTGTTCGACTTTTTGCGTGCTATTTGTTGAGTTAACTCATTGATCTCGTCATGAGCCTCCTGCAATGAACCTTCTTTCTCTTTAAGAGATATAAGAGTCTTCTCTCGTAGGTCATTCATCTCTTTCAATTGCTTCTCAAGTTTTTCGATGTCCTCGGTCAATCTTTTTTCGTTTTGAGAGTTGCACTCAAACACCTCGACAGCCCTTTTCAGAGCCTCTTCTTCCGACTTTTCTCGTTCCAGTTGTTCTGTGAACATATCGATAGTGGCTTTAGCTTCCTGTAGTGAACTTTCGTTGTTTTTTAGAGACGCAAGAGTGACGTTTGTCATCTCATCTTTTTCATGTAAATGATTCTCAAGAAGTTCAATTCTCTTTTCAAGCTCTTTCTCTCTATAAGAACCAACCTCTTCTGCTTCCATGGCTCTTTTTCTCAGAAGGTCTTTTTCTGACCTTTCCTGTTTCACCTCAAGCACTAAGGCATCCACTGAGTGAATTGTGTTTCTTTTCATGTCTTCCATTCTTTGTAATTGAGTCTCAAGTTCTCTTATTCTTTCAGACTGTAATTCGAGGCGGTACTTGTCACATCTTTCCTGCCCTATCTCTTCGATTAAACTTTTTATCGTTTCATCTTGCTTCTTTATGATGCGGTAATCTTCCTCCATTTCCTTCTCTTTGCTGTTCACAGACACCGTTGCCGCCTCAGTTACATTTTTTAACTGATTCTCTAAAAGTTGGACTTTTTCTCTTAGTTCAGTCAACTGGTCATCCTTTTCGTATGCCTTTGATAGTCTTGCAGTCAAAGTGCGGTTCTCTCTCCTCAACCTTGTTATGTGATCTTCAAGTGCTCCTGTAATTTTCGATTTTTCACATCTTAACTCAGACAACTGGTAACCTTTTTCTGATTCCTTTGATAGTTCCGATGACAATGCAGACTTTTCTTGTTGTAACTTTACAATGTCATCTTTAAGATCACTAATAGTCTTTGATGTTTCGCATTTTAGCTTATGCAACTGCGTCGTCTTTGTCACATTTTCCTTCTTAAGAATCTCTATTTCTCTTTCCATGCTCTGCGCAATATTTTGAAAGCTACAGCTTTCTTCTTTAAACGCGTCCACTTGGCTCTCCAACTGAGTTACTCGCTGCTCCTTCAATGCCAGGGATCCGTTTAGTAATTCTACTTCTTCGTGTAAATGTCCGCATCCATGGCGACTAAGCTGCGTATTCTCCCTTTTCATTTCCTGCATCTTTATCTTCAGCTCATCAACCTCAAACGTCAGATCTTCATTGCGTTCTTGAGCGTTTTTTAAGCTTTCCTCCAAGAAATCAACACGACCCCTTAACTGTTTTCTTTCTGCTTCAAATGCGTCCACTTGGCTCTCTAATAAAACTGTTCGCTGTTCATTCAACTCCAGAGATCCATTTAGTAACTCTACTTCCTCACGTAGGTGTCCACATCCCCAGCGACTGTGATCCAGCCTGTACTCTCTCTTCATCTCCTGTATCATTATCGTCAGCTCATCGACCTCAAATGTCAGAGTTTCATTGCTTTCTTGACTGTCTTTCAAGCTTTGCTCCAAGTAATCAACATCATCCCATAACTCTTCTCTTTCCACCATAACCTTTCCCAAGAGTTCATTTGCATCTTCCCATTTTTGCTCCTTTCTCTGGAAATAACTTTGTAAATTTTCCAGCTCTCTTTCTTTGTACTCTTCCTTAGACTGCAGTCGCTTTACCTCAGCTTTGCTCCCATCCAGGTCAGCCTGTAAAGTTTCTATCCTCTTTCGGTACGTTTCAAGGTCCTCGTTTATGATGCAAATCTGCATTTCGAGCTCGGTATTTTCCCTTTTAAGTTTCCCAAATTCCATTTCCACATTTTGTTTGTGGAACTTTGGTTCTTCCTCTAAGATCTTTTCTTCCGATCGCGATGTATACTCTTTTTTACTGATAGGGATAATTGTTTCCAAAGCCTTGGACAACTCTTGTTGGATTAAATATTCAGTTATGTTGACGACTGCTGCTACCGATTGCTCATATCTCGATAAGGCGTCGCATTCATGGACATTTTTCTCGTTGTCCTCATTCTCTGCACTCTGTGAAACTTGAGACCTGCTTTCCTCTGTGTGCATGTCTCCCTCAACTTCATCAGGGAAACAGTCAAAGTTATCCTGTCGAGGCACCTCCTCCTTGCTATATTTTCGGTTACTTTGTTGGCTGTCCGCTGTTTCGTCGACCACAGAGTCTGTATCTCCCAATATAAGCCTATCAACTTCAGCCAACGTCTCTCCAAATTTCTCAACCTCCGCTCCATTCGTAATTAATCCAGAAGAGTGAGGTGCTTGAACTTGCTTAGACTCTGCGATATCTGAAGAGGTGTCGACGTATGGTTTAATTCCATTTATTCTCGGGGTATCGTCATTTTTCTCTTTCGCCGTTGTATTCGTAGCCTCTATGGCCTCATTTATACACTTAGCAACTACTGTAGTTTCTTCCGAAACCTTTGAACTCTTAGCTGAGAGTTTCTCAAGTTTGCGAGCAACTTTTCGCTTCTGTTTTTCGATCTTCTTACGCTGTCTTTGTTCTAACTTCTCTCTTTTAATCGCCTTCTTCTCCAGTCTCTTCAACTGCTTTACTTCTTTCCGCTTCTTTTCCAGCTCTTTTACACTTTTGTACTCTATGATCTGATACGGCTCACGTAACACTTCGTTATCAGCGTCTTTGTTTATAACGGTTTCGTTTCCTATGGTGAAATCTTTGCTTTTCTCACTCTCTGCACTTTCACCGGAATTCTTATCTGGTTGATCATTCCCTTTTGTTGAGTCATTTTCATCAGCCGTCCCTTCTTGATATTTACGTCGTTCGGCTCTTATCTTCTCCACTCTATTTGCGACTCTCTTCTTCTTCTTGTCCATTTTTTCTCTCCATTTTTTATCCTTGAGCTCTCGTCTTTGGCCGATCTCATCAAGGCGTTTCAAGTCTTCTTTTATTTCATCCCGTCTCCGTCGTATCTCCTCAATCTTATTTGTGATGAAATCTTCCCTTGCCTGGCTCTGTTTGATCTCCTGCATTGTCCTGTTCATAGATTCGACAGCCTGTCTGTTTTCCTCCGCAAACTGTGCCTTGAGCCGTCTGGATTTTTCGTTCAACTCAGCCATTTTCCGTTCGTATCCGCTGGACTCAGTGAAAGAGTCTTAGTCCAACTCTTTCTCGCTCAAAACATTTTCTTCCATCTTGTTCTTTGTACCAAACTCTGTTTCCAGTCTGATATTTTGTGCCGAGCTTGTAACAGTGGTGTCACCTTTCATGATTTTTATGTTTTCCTCTTTTTCTTCTGTCTCCCTATACAAAATTTATTCATAATGGTCAACTACACTGAGGTCTTAGATAAATTGCTCGTAATTTTATGTTATACGCCTCATCAAAAATCACCTCTTTAAGAAATTTAAAACTTAGCAGAACCTTTAGGCTTTGAAAACTCTGCTACCGTAAAGCTCGCCACTTCCATGTTTGCTGAAACCTTGAATTATAAAACCACACAATCCCCAATTCGCATATTCTTTTGCTTCAATCTCCGGAAGTTCTGAGACTGTTTTCTATATTGAATCAATTGTGACAAATTGACCTCACAAGTATATTGCAGTGCGGCCAGCACACAAATATACGTTGAGACGCATTAGATATGATAATCATGATGTCTCACTTAATGGAGTAAGTTTTGATTACCAGAAAGCGTACACAGCTACATGTTGTATCATGTGAATTCTTTACCCTACTAGCCTCAGAAATGAAATTCAGAGGCAAAAATTTACGGACTGTAAAAGAAAATAAAAAGAGCAGATATGAACACTAACTTGTACTCCTCTGTTAGCCATTGGGGGACATCGGGCATTGCTTTCTCGTCGCAAGATTTTGAGTAACATTCAAAGTCGTCGCCAATCTCGCTACCACTGGAATCTGATTTGGCTCCCATACGAAGCTTTTCCTCATGCACAGGCGCAACATCACATTCAAAATCTGGCGTGACCTCTTCCGCCTTGGCTGCAGATGATTTCTCTCTTGCTGAGCATTTTTCTCGTGATTCTTTCTCATCCTTGCATACCTGATTATTTAAGCACAAAATGCGTTGTTTTTGCTGCAGTTGTTATATTTATGGATATTCCTCCTCATAAACCTAACATTCCTAATTCGCAAAGATGTAAAACAATGGCTTATCACGATATTAAGTTCCAGGCCCTCCAAAAGAGACAGTTGTCACCGTGAAATACTTCACCTGTGACATTTGCCGAAATGACATTTTCCTCCCAGATTTACCTGTTTCGACTCTGTCTCTGTTGGTGTAAACTGTCGTGGTACACGTCGCCTGACAACGGGCGTGGTTTTCTGAGCGCACCTATAACTGCTTTGTTTAGCTGTGGTAAGCTCTGACGCGACCTCTTTTGCCTTGGCTGCAGATGATTTCTCTCGTGCTGAGCTTTCTTCTCGTGATTCTTTCTCATCCTTGCATACCTGAATATTTAAGCACAAAATTCGTTGTTTTCGTAGCAGCTGTTATATGTCTGGATATCCCTCATAAACCTAACATTCCTAATTCACGAGTATGTGAAACAAAGGCTAATCACGATATTAATTAAGTTCCAGACCCTCCAAAAGAGACAGTTGTCACTGTGAAATACTTCACCTCAGGTATTTTCTGAAATGACATTTTCTTCCCAGATTTACCTGTTTCGACTCTGTCTCTGTTGGTGTAAGCTGTCGGGGTACACGTCGCCTGACAATTGGTGTGGTTTTCTGAGCGCGCCTATAACTGCTTTGTTTATCTGTTGTTAAAGGAATGGCACTTGCCGTTTTCTTGTCTTCTTTGCCTTGAGTTTCTCGCAATTTAATACCTGTGATCAAATCAAGATTACCAATTAGCTCCCCCTAAGAAAAATTAGGCGCAAGCTTTTCATTTCTTTAGCAAATGTTATGAGGTTGTCTCTACAGAAAATTGCCCCCAGTTTGAGCAAACGAGCATCGACTAAGTGGCTTGAAATAAACAAGATGGTTGATGAATTTAGCAGCCAAAAGAGACTTTTAATTCTGGATCAAAATCTCAACAACATGAGGAAAACCTTTATTTAGGTGAAGTTAAAATATGTAAATAAATAAATAGATAAATAGATAAAAATAAAAAAATGTAATACTGAACAAAGAGCTAATAAACAAATAAATGAACAGAAATGTGATGACAAACGAGAAACAATTAATAGTAGTAATCGTTTTCTACAACAAATAGGAATTTAAAGTTAAAAACAAGTCTTAGTCGTTGAATTTTATAAATCGTGGAACATTGAAATAATGTCTTTTCAGCCCTGTACAACGTGGTTGCTGTCAATTTATCTCAGTTGCTGCTTCTTTTACCTACGGCGTATGTTAGGATACAGACAATATGGTAATTCTAGCCGTTCGCCTGAAACCGTTTTATCTCTTTTCGATATATTACTTCGGTGAAAAAATTGATGCTGGCTAACTGCTGAGAAACAAACATACCTGAATCTCTTCCAAGAGGTTTTCCTCCTTGAATAGTTTTGAAATTCATGGGTAGATTATCTTTTGATTCAACTTTGGTCTTCCTCCCATTCACCGCAATCGGAATCCGCGATGACCGCTTGCTTTGAACTTTGCTTTCTATATCTTTTTGCAGACGAACTTTTTTATCTGCTTTGTCCTTTGAAGATGAACTTCTGACATTCTCACTGCATGGGCGAGTCATTCTGACTGGTATTCTTGATTTCAGTTGCGGAGGAGGAAGATGTTTTTGGTCGTCTTTTTTTTCGGGGCGAAACCAAGAAGCCATCGCGTCTCACCCGCGGTTTTCTCCCGCTCAAAGAAAACTCTTACAGAGTTTGTTTTGTTTTGTTTTTGCAGTTTAGTTTGTATAGTATTTGATTTTTTTTGGTTTGTGTTAAGTGTTTTTTTCTCAAATAAGACTGTAAACAATCCAAATTTCCAAAGCTCCGAACCTCGATACTGACCGCACCGATAGCTGAAGCAAATGATTTTGTTTTGAGCGAAAATCCATGGAAACCATCTCTTACGAGTTTTTCGTCACATAGATCGAGGAAACCTTCGATAGCTCACGCACTGGAATCTGATATTCAGTCTTATAAATATCACAATTTTGTGTCCAAACTTCATGACAGTGAAAACTTTGAAATTGTTTGTCTTTGAATAGTAGCCAACACGCAAATATAGATCAAAAGTAAGATATTTTCAAGTAAAGAGGAACTCAGCCGTTTTCCACAATATCGACTGGCGTTCAAAGACGCCAAAGAACAGTGCCAGCGAAAATTGTGAGTCTTTGTAATAACAAGAGAAAGCTCCATCCCTTCTTGGATCAAAAAAGATTCATTTATGTTCGAAAAATAATCTCATCGTACCTTTGCAGAATTCTTATAGTTTTCTTTCTCAGCTACATATAGATCAATTGAAGTGACTGGGAAAGTGTTCCCCCATTCATTCATCCAACGAAAATGGGTTTGACGCTTCCAATGAATAAACATGGGCTTCTTTCTACCTGATCAGATCAAATTTAAAGCAAATAGACTCCACTCTAGGAATGGCAGTGTACTATACGGGACTAATGTACATCTGTGAGCTGAGTCCATCGATATGAACAGGCCGCTTAGTAGCACGTTTTTTTCGCGAAAGAATCCACTATTTCCCTTTGATCATCAGGAAAAGGCGTAAAGTTGCATCAAAAGTCCATATAACTTTGCGAGGAGGGCTGTATCTAGAAGAATACTGTAAAAATTTCAAACTGATCGACCTTCGCAGATTTCTATCTTCCATCTCTGCCGGCCTTAGTTTGTCTCAATCTAAATTGTCTTTAAAGGTAGACGGCGGCTGTTAGCGGGTAGTGAAATGATCAGTAAAATCATTAACACTAACTTTCCGACTGACTTACTTCAACAGTTTAGAGTCTGTCAGATCACGATTGCGAAAGCCGTCCAAAAGGCATGCGATAAATGAAGAGAGATCTTCCTTTACATTTACTGACAAACGGCAATGCACTGAAGTGCAACCTAAAGTTGACTGAGAGTACAAGACATTCGCTCGTACTCAATCTCCCACGTTTCTTTTTTCAAAATGGAGGACTTGTGTGAGGAACAAGATCACCTCATCGTTGAATTTTTGGAGTCTCTCGAATGTCTTCAGGAGAAAAGGGAATACCTGAATGCTTCAATAAGAGGTGGACATCTACACCTATCAAAGGCTCGTCATTCGATGGGAAACAAATCCTTGGGTGCATTGCAATACAGTCATAAAATGGACTGCGCGCTGTATCATGTAGTCGTTTATTTGGAGACATTTCTACAGAGCAGTTCGAAAAAGCTGTTGTAGCGTTCGAAATGGAGAAAACACTGCCAAGAAGAGGAAAGGGTACTTCGAAAGCTGGTTATTCTGAAAAAGAAGAGGAGGAAAACATAGTCAGAGGAAGGAAACCTCAAAATTCAGGTGCATCGAGTAATGTATGAAGCAACGTCGCGTATCGAGGAATTGCGACGCAAGTTTTTCTCTTTAGAGATATATAAGTTACATATCTCTAAAGAGGAAAACTTGCTCGTAGAGGATACAAATATTAATGGTTGTGTTGAAGATCCCCTTAAATGGTTTGAAATCTTGGTTCCTTGACTTGTTTAAAAACTGATCAAAAGAATTTTCAGAGCGCCATTGAACTAAGGTTCAACGTTGTTTCATTTGTTTCATTTCAAGGCTTGAAATGAAGGTGAAAGAGATTATAAAGAAGTTGAAGGGTCTTTAAATTAGAAAGAGAGAGTTGTTAGAAGAGAGGAAGAAATTGCAAGAAATCTAAGACTGATTGTTATCTCACAAAAAAAGATGGGTTCGATATCTTGGCCAATATCCCTCGCGGAATGGATTTTGGAATTCCTAGGAATTTTTGCCAAGGAATTTTTTCATAGGAATTCAATTCCAAGGAATAAGAGTTGTGAATGTTCACTGTAAATTTGGACTGAGAATTCCTAGGAATTCCTAGGAAGTCCCAACTATAACAACTCTGGTTCTAAAAACCTAGAAATTTCCAGAAATTCCCAAAAAATCCCAGAAATTCCAAGTTAATAGCCAACAGGACTTGGAATTACTAGGAATTCCTAGGAATTCCAGCTCAAAGCACCAATGACTTTCCCTGAAAAGCTGTAAATGTTAAAAAATTCGTAGGAATTCCCAGGAATTTTCAGGAATTTCTAGGAATGTTTAAGAATTACTGGGAATTTTAAGTCAAATCTTGAGCCTACTAATATAAAATAAATACTACAAATTCAAACTCCCTGCTAAAATTCTAGGATTCAATGAAATTTATTTACAAGCTTAATTAAGGTTTACACATAAAATGTTTTTAAAAGAAATAACAAAAAATCAATTACTTTTGTAGCATTGCTACCCAACAAAGAGAAATTGGTTTGTGGCTCAAGAGAATTTTTAAGATTATGTTTATCCTGATGGGTTGACAGTGTTATGCCTCGGTCCACATGTGTTAATAGAAAAAGTTAAGCTATTGTTAAGTATCTTCTTGGGGTAAATTCACCCATTGACTGGTCAAAAAAAGGGCATAGCCCTAAATAGTGTGTTCCCCCCACATTTAAAGGGAATGGCAGTTGTGGTCTCAGTGTTCACAATACTGGTGCCCATCTAGCTGACTATGTCCACTGTGGGCATGGTCCACCTTTGGGTGTGAAGACATGAATGGAGCCATCATGGACTTGACACATGGCATGCATATATTAAAGTTGTTGCTTTCCAGATATTTGTTAAATAATTTACAGTTGTTTAGAAATGTAAAAGTATCTGTTGGGACCAGTCAAGATGTTTCCCCTACACTGTTAGTACAGCTAAATTTTCATGAGCCCTTGCTGACCGTGATATTAGGGTTCCACCATCATAAATTTAAATCAAGTAAATTTAAAACTTACTTCTCCCACTCCATTTGGAGAAATGAATTATTAATGTGCAATTTTGAAATTGTTACTAGGTTATATGGATGCTTCATGCTCAGGGTCGCTTAAGATGCGAGGTGGATATGTTGGAAAATGGTTGTGCTAAGGACTTTATCAAAAGAATGCTGAACACCAAAAGAGAGTATGTGATATTTTGCTCTTAAGTGTACTTGTCTGATCTTTTATGATAGTTTAAGTAATATTGATAGCAATTGTTATCATCATCATCATCAGTAGCTTCTTTACACTACTGGCAACTTCTTTTTTGCTTGAAAAACACACTGTTATTAAAGATATTTATCTCCTTTTTTTCTATTCGTGTTTTAGAGTTAATTTAAAATCTAAAGAAGGCAGAGAATTGCTTTATTGCTGGAGGGGCTAAGAAACTGGTATAGTTATATGGAAGTTAATGGAGCCAACAAAGTACACCAGAATGGTAGAGCCAAATGGTTATGTTTTCTTGTACATGTGGCAAGGTTGGAGAGGTTGAGTGTTTTGTGTGGGATAAGCAGTCTGGGATCACATTGGCAGTCTTTAGAGAAGTACAGCTAGATCTCCAGAATCTATTCTTCTTTAGTGATGCTGGTCATCACATATTAAGGATGAAACAAGAATGTTACAAATAAATTTGAGCATTAGAAATTGTAATGAAAGCAGTTGAATTCACCATCAGAACTGACTTTTTCAAACTAAGGTTTTCATTTTAAATTACAAATTAAATTTTATGCCATACCTAAAAAATATAAAACAATTTTGTTGATAGCTGACTCAGAGAAGAACAATATGTAACCTTAGAGCTGTTATTGTTGAAGTGTGACATGCAATTTTCATTTGTATATAAAGAAGGACTTGTATTTTGCACCAAAAATAAAAAGAAGTAATATTTTTTAGAAGGTCCAGTGACTGGGACATTCAAGAAATTAAGTTATGAAAAGAAACTGATGGTTTGTTCTCCTCACTAGTAACAAGTCAAGATCAGAGTTTCAAAATGAAATGTGATCATCGCAGTAAATTTTCCAATTTAAGCAATTGGAAAGAAGAAGCCTGAAAAAATCAGGGCTTCAACGGGATTCGAACCCGTGACCTCCGCGATACCGGTGCGATGCTCTACCAACTGAGCTATGAAGCCACACATTGGGAGCGAGGTCAATTTATTGAGTTCATATCTTCCTGTGCAGTGAAATGATGTGAAGTTTTATATGAAATAATTCATATTTGTACTGCGGTTGTAGATGAAAGTGAAATGTGATCATCAATGAATTATTTCATATAAAACTTCACATCAGAGTTTCAAGTAAACAAATTGAAGGAATCAAAGAAAAGGTGTTATTTCTTAAAGGGAACACTGTGACCACCCCTGTCTTGTCTGCATGCTAAATATTTGCGGAGTGTGCAGATAATCCTTGAGTATTGGAAGTCTTACAAAAAATGTTTTGTAAGAAAAAAAAAACCAGCAACAAAAACTGTGAAAAAAGAAAGATTAAATAGGTGTTGAATTTGTTTGTCCGAGGCATGAAGTTTCTACTAAAACTAATCCAAACAAAAGGTCTCTGACAGTGTTTGAGGCAACTGCATGAGCTCAACTGTTCCAAGGTTTTGCACATTGGCAATTTGCATTTAACATAAGTTACTGCTGCTTCTTGAGAAAATCCATATTAATGTAAAGATTTACTAAAACTTAGTTTGAATAATAAATTTTGTGATCTTTAAGTTATAAACATATACATGTATCTATATCTCTTGGTAAATTTTGTATAGCATACTTTTTACTGAGCCAAAGTTTTAAGCCTCTAAAATTACTCCTTGTCTTAAAACCTTCACATTCAAGGTATTGAGATTTTCTTGGAATTTACATGACCTTCAGGGCATTTAAACTGCCTCAAATTTTAAATTCCCAGAAATTCTCAAGAATTCCACCTTTCTTAAATTGTGGGTAGTTAATGTAATGTATAGCTGAGAATTCCTAGGAATTCCAAAGAGTTCCAAGTCCTCATTAAACTGGAGTCTTCCTTCCCAGAAATTCCCAGTAATTCCAAGCTTTTTTTGAGAATTCCTAGGAATTCCCAGAAAACTGGGAATTCAGTTCGCAAGGGGTATTAGCTCTTTTCTTTGTGTCAAATGTAGGATATTTTCTGTATTGAAATATTGATGAGTAAAAGATCAGGTACCAACACATTGAGGGTCTTTAAATGTTTTATGCAAAAGTATCACAGTTACTTCAGTCTAAGACAGGAATGAACTTTTTTGATTCTGAGGTTGATTAAATTAAGGAACCATGTTGAGACAATATGGGATCATTAAATGGACTAGGAGAACAAATTAACCTTTTTAAATAAATGAATAAAGGAGGTAAATTAAAAAAAAACTGTGGTGCTGCATCAGTGGGGGTATTACAAAATGATTTTGTTCTATCAACTGAGTTGATCGTATAAAATAGCAGCTGTTTAGAGTTCCTAAAGCTGATGTTTCAAGTGTTAGCCCTTTGTCAGAACAAATATCAGGTTTGAATTAACTTCATCTACTGATCAAGATAATTTCCTACCATGCTGAAGATCTTTGATATTTAGTGGAATTTACACAAAGATCATAGAAGCACTAGTAATTATGATAATACAGTTCTTCCCAAATGTGTGTTTGTTGGCAGACTTCAAATGGGGTAGTGAATTTGGGAAAAGTTGAGCTCCTTATTTTAGTAAAATTATGGCTAACTCTATAACCTCTTAGTAGTAATTAAAATTTTATTCTTTCCTCACATTATCACCCAGTAATCAAACATAAAGTTCTTGAAAATAGAGGAAATGATCTTCAACTTGGCTGTTTAACAAGTTCTCTTGGTCATTACCATAGGAAATGAATGGAAAACACTATATGCTGTTAAAATTTTACCCATCTCTAAAAAAATCTATCTTGATTCCTTAATGTTGATGAAGGCCAAAGTACATGTTTGAAAACCATAGATATTTCAAACTACCTGGTGAATTATGAAGAATAATTCATTCAGTTACAATGCCTGGCCATAATTATTGTTCAAGGAACAAATTTTGTATGGATTATTAGGAAAATCTGGTAATAAATAAGTAAACCTGGGCTAGTAATCTTCAAAGTTGCTCTAATTCAGATTAGTTGGCCAGTAAGGAAGACTGAAATTTTCTCCATATTGTGCATCTCCCTTAATGGCAGAAATATTACCAAAATATTTCAGAAGAGCCAAAGAGGTTGCCCGTAAAGCAATGAGAAAATGCGATTAAAATCCATCGAGTCAAGTCTTCATACTGAGAGAGCCAAAAATTAATCCAAATGTCTACCATTGCTAAAGGTTCAAACCACATGTAAATACTGTAAGACTTGGAAAACCATGAACTCTTTGAATTGATTATGAAAGGTCAGTTGTGTACTGTTGAAGTTCATTACAAGTTAGAATGAGCAGTTAGCCACAAAACCACAACTTTATTAGAATTGCTGTTTGCAGTTCATTTATCTTATGCCTAATTGGCCTTCTCCTTGGGAACACATAACATCCCATAAATATTTCTAGAGTTTACAGTTTTCTCAGTTTCACTGTAAAGAGGCCACTCCATTCATGTTGAAAATTTTGCCAAAAAACAGAGGGTTTTCCTCTCTCATACCAATCAGACAAGACAGGTCTTAGAGAGAGATGTTTCCTTTGTGAGTGTGGGACAAGGGAAAAATTCTGAGCCCCCAAGAAGAATCAAACCTCTGACCTTCTGAACTGGCCATCCCATCATAGGCATTCTGGTGCAAATTGATGATAGCTTGATGCATGTAAATAATTTCCTCACTTCACCTTACTTCGTGTTTTCCAGGCAATAGCTTCGACCTATAGAAGACTTAGGACAAAATATGCAATAACAAAAAATGTCATTTTCATGAATAAAAGGTAACCATATACACTTATGTACAAATGAACCTTTCACACCACAAACTGCCACTCAAAATCTAAACAATTCACCAATTCACTAATTTTCCTTCATTCCAGTAACATTATTTTTCTCCCCTAAATTTTTACATAAGCTTTATTTTTTATTTCTCTTGACACCTCAGTACCTCCCAAGTACTGTTGAAACAGGGCATACCCAAATCTTTTGGGGGTCAAAAGAAACTGTATTTCTGATATTTCAAAATTATTATTAATAGGGAAGAGTTGATCTGTTGAAATGGGGTATTTTTTTTATATCATATCAAATACTACGTGTTTGACAGGTAAAGGTGCAAGATAACACGTTTTTATGGCCCAATATTAGCCTTAGCAGACCTCAAAAGTTTCAATCTTACAAAATACAGTTCATCATTTGTACCTATTTTAACAAAATTCCTAAAGGAAAATAAGAGCCGACAATCAGAAGCATGTTTTCTAATATGGATCTCTTTCTTGATAGGTGGTCGACAATTCTTATGCTGAATTAATTGTTGAAAGTTCTCAAATTCAGTTCCATCATCAAGGTTAATGTCTGCTTAGATGAAAAAATTTTTGGAAATTCGTAATTATAACGCCACCATTGCCTGTCCATTTCTGTTTCAGTAAAGGAGGGAAAGGGGGGGGGGGGGTTAAGGTGAGAACGAATCATAGGTGGGAGTGTGACGCGATGGCCCTCAACTCTTGGTTTTGTTTAGGAAAAAATCCATTCATCAAGCCTGCCCTTTGGAGACAAAGTTAAGTGAGTTACGTATCAAAAATTAATACTTGTTAACTCTTCTTTAACACTGACGCAGTAAAAGCTTCGACCCATATGACTAAGCAATTCCTCTACAGCCACCTTTCCCAAGAAATAACCTTCGTCTTCCCTCCTTTTTTTATTAAAAGGTTTTTCTGTATTTTTTTGAAGATGAGTTTCTTTTTGACTATTTGTTAATGTTCTTCTGGTATGGAGTGATGTTTTTTATCTTACTATCCAGGATCTGCCCCTGTACACGCCATTGCTAATCCGTTGTTGGCCGAGTAAATGATTCAGCTCAATAATCACCCGGTGAGAGTGGACATTTCATACCAGTAATAAATAGTCTGCCGCTCAGGAAGAAAGGTCTGGGTTCAGCCGCGGCCGGTTTATTTAGTTCTGTTCTTCGGCAACATATGTTACTGTCACAGCGTCCTTTCCATCGAGGGTGGGTGCTGGCGAATTTTCAGAAAAGAAAGAAAAGCTATCCGTAACTTTAAAACTGCTTATTATGGTTTTTTTCCTTCGACTCTTTTAACTTTTTTTTTTAGTTATCTTTTTCTTTTCGGCTGGGAGTGTTGGACTATCTGTTGGCGACTACTGATCTCCCTTCCGTTCCCCCTTGAAAACCATGCGATCCCACCAAATCCTCCCCCCACCCCTCCCTCCACCACCCGAGGCGAAGAATGCTGACTGGTCACTAACATGGCAGAGGCCCTGTTTTAGTATATTATGGGTTGACAAGGAAATCTTTCCCTTACGAAGAAATTAAGTACTATACTCGTAAAGGTTCATCTTTAAATTTCCAATATGGTGGAAGATGATCGTTTCGACGCGTTTCGTTTCAAATATTACAGCTCTTTCCTGATAAATGAGTGGTAAATGCAACAGTATCAACTTTGTCGTCCGTTCCCACGAACAAAGATAATTTTTTTTCCTGTGACACCTATGGAAAACCTTATGATGTAGAAATACAAGAAACCGAATGTTTATCGGTAAATTAATAGTGCCCAGGTCACATTCAACTTCAACAAGGGTCAACCAATTTATTACTTGGTAAAACTTCTTATGGAATCAAAGAATCATGGTTAAATTTTCTATCATTATCAGCGCCAGTGAATCTAAGAGAGGGTCAGTGAGGGGATCGGTAAGGAATCATTAGGGAGGAGTCAGTTTACCGTGGCGTCACTGTTTGTCAGAGCCCGAAATTTACAAGATGACAGATTCAAGGAACCTAACCCAGGACTTCTCGATTAAGCTTCAATATCATGAACTTGAGCAGTGCTATCATGGGACAAAGAAGAATCTGAGCCCCCACCCTCCATAGAACCCGGACGTTTATAAATTCCGCTCCAATGCTACAAAACTGAGCTACAGCAGGGACTTCGGGAGAAGCCAAGCACATACTAGGTTCGTGTTTTGCAAGCGCACACTGTTACAATCAGCAATGTCGAAATTGTCATGTTCGTAAACAGAGTGATTAAGGTGTGAAATTTTGCCTTCCAGTCCCCTGCTCGTGTATAAGGGCCTGCAAGATGCGAGAAGAAGATTGCTCCTTTTCTTATTATGTACCGTCCCCTTCCCTAACACAGAACAAAAATAAACATCTTTTTAGAGTACTTTAATATATTTACACTTAATGTCAAGGCACGAATGTTTATTTGAAGGTAAGAAGTATACCCTCTTCAAAAAAAAAAAAAAGGTTATCTCGACTGCATCCGAAATTTTCAATGATAAAAATTAGTCTTATGTCATCACTTGGCTCCGGTTTTCCAATTCGTTGCATTGATACTTCTCCTGCAAAACATTAACCATTGCACAGCAGTATCGAAACTGAATTAGGTGATCCGTGTGTTGAGAAGTTCTGCATAGTATGGTCAACCTTAGCGATAGTACCAGCGCAGTTAAAATGTCGATCTCCCCGTGTTTCAAAGTGATGTTCGTCCAATCTAAAAGTATTGAACCTGCAATTAAAAGTGGGAGACACTTTTATTTCTAAATTACCCGTTGAAAGATGACAGGGAGAAGTTTGAAGAAAATATAAAAATACCATTGAAGACGATACGCTATGAGTGGTGAAAATGTGACCTTTAATATTGCGTAAGTCCCAATCAATGTATCCTGGCTCTCTTTGAAATTTTTTTATTTCCAGGAATAACCTTGTGTAAAATTTTGGGCTTAAAGGGTTTCTATTCACTGGCAAAAAATCTTCGTCTAGTTTTGATTTATCACTAACCTCTTTCAATACTAAGCTTTTTAAACGCGGCGAAAAGTTTTGTTCTGCAACAGTTGTGACGAGGGTTGCAGCTTTACCTTAAGCTATATCATATCATTAAATTTTCAACCCCGAATATTGCATTTCTAATGTTCTGATTGATTTATTCAACTCCGATTATCAGCCCATATTCCTAGTCACTTCACATGGAAATACATTGCACGGAGCTGAAAAAAGCTCCAAATATCCAAACGTTCGGGATTTAATGTAGTTGAATATTGAATAATTATCTCATCAGACGCTTGTTGGATAGAGACTGGTGATACTCCGCTCGGCGCTACGCATTTCGTTGGCTATTTACCAACTCATATCCAAAATGCACTAATGGTATGATTGTTACATATCCTGGTAACAAAAAATATATATTACTGACCATTTAATTTCAGTGTCTCCCTGACTACTGCCTGCCACATTACTCTCGTCTTCCAAAAATGTTATTTTGTACGCATCCATTTGTCTCCTGGTTTTCAGGGTGTTAGAGGTGCTTTCCTGTAAAAGATACGAAATAAATGAATTACTCGCTTGAAAATATGCATGTCAAAATTACAGCACATCAATTAATTCCAAAAAGAGCAGAAAGTGAAAGTTGACAATGGGATTTTAGGTTGTAGTCTTCGTGTACATCGTCTCCTGCTTCAAGATCGCTCTCATCGCTCTTATCGCTCTTGCGTCTCGCGCTTAGGGAGGAAAATATCCCACCTCACATGACGACTCAGAGGACTTCCTTCCGTGCCCATCTTTCAGTAACTCAGTCCCGCTGAACTGCCTTTGCTTCTCCCTTGTAAGACGCTCTGTAGCAGCTAACAATGCTCTGTGTAGGTTTGCGTTCTCGTTCCTGCTATTTTCAAGTTGAGTTGAGAAGTGTTTCAATTCGCCTTGCATCTTATCCGCATCTCGGGTCTTCTTCATAGCACAAGTCCTAAGGTTAGCACATTGTTCATTTTGCTTCTCGATGAAGGATGCAGCAATAACCAACTTTTTTCTCACTTCTGTAAGGGTTGTCTCAATGCGAGTTATCTCTAGGCCTTTCTCTTTGTTCACTTGTGTCAATTCTTCAATCTCTTTCTTCGTCAGACATAATTTGGCCTCCATGGCTCTGAGAAGCGAGCATTTCAAACGCAGGGTTTCGTTTGTGACATCAAGGCTGGCTTCGTTTTCTTTTAAGTATCTTTGCGTCTTTTGAAGATCCTCCTCCTTGTGTCCAAGACACTGTATGAGCTCGGCATTTTGGCATTGAATATCTTCAAGCTGACGTCGCATGGACGACAATTCCTTAGCACTGTCTTTGAAATTACTCCTTAAGTTTTGAATGACTTCTCCTCTTTCATTCAAATCTTCCCTCAATTTGTCTAACACACGCTGTGCATGGGCTTCCTTCTTTTTCATTACCAGGCTCGATACGGACACTTCTCTCGGTATTTGTACCAGGTTCTTCAGCCGTTTTCCCACGCCTGCTATAAACGAACCCCTCTCCTGTGTATATCTTTTTGTTCCTTTTTGAATGACATTCAATCGATAAGCTTTACCCGTTTTAGCCTTAGCCTTCCTCTTGAAAAACTTTTTGTGCGACTTTTTGTGTGCTATTTGTTGAGTTAACTCATTGATCTCATCATGAGCCTCCTGCAGTGACCATTCTTTCTCTTTAAGAGATATAAGAGTCTTTTCTCGTAGATCACTCATCTCTAGTAATCGCTTCTCAAGTGTTTCAATGTTCTCAGTCAATCTTTTGTCGTTATGAGAGTTACACTCAGACACTCCGACAGCCTTTCTCAGAGTTTCTTTTTCCGACTTCTCCCGTTCCAGTACCTCTGTAAGCATATCGATAGTGGCAGTAGCTTCCTGTAACGAACTTTCCTTGTTTTTTAGAGACATAAGAGTGGCGTTTGTCAGCTCATCTTCTGCGCGTAACTGATTCTCAAGAAGTTCAATTCTCTTTTCAAGCTCTTTCTCTCTACAAGAACCAACCTTTTTTGCTTGCATGGCCCTTTTCTTCAGACGCTCTTTTTCTGACCTTTCCTGTTTCACCTCAAGCACCAAGGCATCCACTGAGTGATTTGTGTTTCTTTTCATGTCTTCCATTTTTTGTAATTGAGTCTCAAGTTCTCGTATTCTTCTAGACTGCTGTTCGAGGCGGTCCTTGTCACATCTTTCCTGCGTGATCTCTTCGATTAAATTTTTGATCGTTTCATCTTGCTTCTTTATGATGCGGTAATCTTCCTCCATTTCCTTCTCTTTGCTGTTCACAGACGCCGTTGCCGCCTCAGTTACATTTTTCAACTGATTCTCTAAAAGTTGGACTTTTTCTCTTAGTTGAATCAACTGGTCATCCTTTTCGTAAGCCTTTGATAGTCTTGCAGTCAAAGTGCAGTTCTCTCTCCTCAACCTTGTTATATGATCTTCAAGTGTTCCTGTGATACTCGATTTTTCACATCTTAACTCATACAAGTGGTGATCTCTTCCTGATTCCTTTGATAGTTCCGATGACAATGTAGACTTTTCTTGTTGTAACTTTGCAATGTCATCTTTAAGATCACTAATAGTCTTTGATGTTTCGCATTGTAGCTTATGCAACTGCATCGTCTTTGTCACATTTTCCTTCTTAAGAATCTCTATTTCTCTTTTCATGCTCTGCGTAACATTTTGAAAACTACATCTTTCTTCTTTAAACGCGTCCACTTGGCTCTCCAACAGAGTGACGTTCTGTTGTTTCAATTCCAGGGATCCGTTTAGTAATTCTACTTCTTCGCGTAGATGTCTGCATCCATGGCGACTAAGCTGCGCATTCTCCCTTTTCATTTCCTGCATCGTTATCTTCAGCTCATCAACCTCAAACGTCAGATCTTCATTGCTTTCTTGACTGTTTCTTAAGCTTCCCTCCAAGAAATCAACATTACCCCATAACTGTTTTCTTTCTGCTTCAAATACGTCCACTTGGCTCTCTAATAAAACTGTTCGCTTTTCATTCAACTCCAGAGATCCATTTAGTAACTCTACTTCCTCACGTAGGTGTCCACATCCCCAGCGACTGTGCTCTACCCTGTACTCTCTCTTCATCTCCTGTATCATTATCGTCAGCTCATGAACCTCAAATGTTAGAGTTTCATTGCTTTCTTGACCGTCTTTCAAGCTTTCCTCCAAGTAATCAATATCATCCCATAACTCTTCTCTTTCCACCATAACCTTTTTCAAGAGTTCATTTGCATCTTCCCATTTTTGCTCCTTTCTCTGGAAATCACTTTTTAAATTTGCCAGCTCTCTTTCTTTGTACTCTTCCTTAGACTGCAGTTGCTTAACCTCAACTTTGCTCCCATCCAGGTCAGCCTGTAAAGTTTCTATCCTCTTTCGGTACGTTTCAAGTTCCTCGTTTATGACGCAAATCTGCATCTCGAGCTCGGTATTTTCCCTTTTAAGTTTTCCAAATTCTTTTTCCACATTTTGTTTGTGGAGCTTTGGTTCTTCCTCTGAGATCTTTTCTTCCGATCGCGATGTATACTCTTTTTTACTGACAGGGATAATTGTTTCCAAAGCCTTAGAGAACTCTTGTTGGATTAAATATTCAGTTATGTTGACGACTGCTGCTACCGATTGCTCATATCTCAGTAAGGCGTCGCATTCATGGACATCTTTCTCGTTGTCCTCATTCTCAGCACTCTGTAAAACTTGAGACCTGCTTTCTTCTGTGTGCATGTCTCCTTCAACTTCATCAGGGAAACAGTCAAAGTTATCCTGTCGAGGCACCTCCTCCTTGCTATATTTTCGGTTACTTTTTTGGCTGTCTGCTGTTTCGTCGACCATAGAGTCTGTATGTCCCAATATTAGCCTATCAACCTTAGCCAACGTCTCTCCTAATTTCTCAACCTCCGCTCCATTCATAATTAATCCAGAAGAGTGAGGTGCTTGAGCTTGCTTAGACTCGGCCATTCCATTTGCTCTCGGGGTTTCATCATTTTTCTCTTTCGCCATTGTATTCGTAGCCTCCATGGCCTCATTTATACACTTAGCAACTACTGCAGTTTCTTCCGAAACCTTTGAACTCTTAGCTGAGAGTTTCTCAAGTTTGCGAGCAACTTTTCGCTTCTGTTTTTCGATCTTCTTACGCTCTCTTTGTTCTAACTTAATCGCCTTCTTCTCCAGTCTCTTCAAATGCTTTACTTCTTTCCGCTTCTTTTCCAGCTCTTTTACACTTTTGTACTCTATGATCTGATGAGACTCACGTAACTCTTCGTTACCAACGTCTTCGTTTATAACGGTTTCGTTTCCTATGGTGACATTTTTGCTTTTCTCACTCTCTGGAGTTTCACTGGAATTCTTATCCGGTTGATCATACCCTTCTGTTGAGTCATTTTCATCAGCCTTCCCTCCTTGATATTTACGTCGTTCGGCTCTTATCTTCTCCAATCTATTTGCGACTCTCTTCTTTTTCTTGTCCATTTTTTCTCTCCATTTTTTATCCTCGAGCTCTCGTCTTTGGCCGATCTCATCAAGTCGTTTCAAGTCTTCTTTTATTTCATCCCGTCTCCGTCGCATCTCCTCAATCTCATTTGTGATGCAATCTTCCCTTGCCTGGCTCTGTTTAACCTTCTCCATTGTCTTGTTCATAGATTCGACAGCCTGTCTGTTTTCCTCCGCAAACTGTGCCTTGAGCCGTCTGGATTTTTCGTTCAGCTCAGCCATTTTCCGTTCGTATCCGCTGGACTCAGTGAAAGAGCTACAGTCCAACTCTTCTTCGCTCAAAACATTTTCTTCCATCTTGTTCTTTGTACCAAACTCTGTTTCCAGTCTGATATTTTGTGCTGAGCTTTTTTCGCGTGATTCTTTCTCATCCTTGCAAACCTGATTATTAAAGCACAAAATGCGTTGTTGTTGTTGCAGTTGTTATATTTCTGGATATCCCTCATAAACCTAACATTCCTAATTCGCGACGATGTGAAACAATGGCTTATCACGATATTAAGTTCCAGACCCTCGAAAAGACACAGTTGTCACTGTGAAATACTTCACCTCTGGCATTTGCTGTAATAAAATTTTCATCCCAGATTTACCTGTTTCGACTGTGTCTCTGTTGGTGTAAGCTGTCGTGGTACACGTCTCCTGACAATTGGCGTCATTTTCTGAGAGCGCCTATAACTACTTTGTTTAGCTGTGGTGACTTCTGGTGTGACCTCTTCCACCCTGGCTGCAGATGATTTTTCTCTTGCTGAGCTTTCTTCTCGTGATTCTTTCCCATCCTTGCAAACCTGATTATTTAAGCACAAAATGCGTTGTTTTAGTTGCAGCTGTTATATTTGGGAATATCCTTCATAAACCTAACATTCCTAATTCGCGAAGATGTGAAACGAAGGCCAGTCACGATATTTTAAAAGTTCCAGACCCTTCGAAAGAGATAGTTGTCACTGTGAATACTTCACCTCTTGTATTTGCTGAAATGACATTTCCCTCCCAGATTTACCTGTTCCGACTGTGTCTCTGTTGGTGTAAGCTGTCGTGGTACTCGTCGCCTGACAATTGGCGTCGTTTTCTGAGCGCGCCTATAACTGCTCTGTTTAGCTGTGGTGACACTTGGCGTGACCTCTTCCGCCCTTGCTGCAGATGATTCCTCTCTTGCTGAGCTTTCTTCTCGTGATTCTTTCTCATCCTTGCAAACCTGATTATTTCAGCAAAAAATGCGTTGTTTTAGTTGCAGTTGTTATATTTGTGGGTATCTCTCATAAACCTAACATTCCTAATTCGTGAAGATGTGAAACAAAGGCTAATCACGATATTAAGTTCCAGACCCTTCCAAAGAGACAGTTGTCACTGTTAATACTTTACCTCTTGTATTTGATGAAATGACATTTTCCTTCCAGATTTACCTGTTTCGACTGTGTCTCTGTTGGTGTAAGCTGTCGGGGTACACGTCGCCTGACAATTGGCGTCGTTTTCTGAGCGCGCCTATAGCTACTCTGTTTAGCTGTGGTGACACTTGGCGTGACCTCTTCCGCCCTTGCTGCAGATGATTTCTCTCTTGCTGACCTTTCTTCTCGTGATTCTTTCTCATCCTTGCAAACCTGATTATTTAAGCAAAAAATGCGTTGTTTTAGTTGCAGTTGTTATATTTGTGGATATCTCTCATAAACCTAACATTCCTAATTCGTGAAGATGTGAAACAAAGGCTTGTCACGATATTAAGTTCCAGACCCTCCAAAAGAGACAGTTGTCACTGTGAAATACTTCACCTCTTGTATTTACTGAAAGGACATTTTCCTCTCAGATTTACCTGTTTCGACTGTGTCTCTGTTGGTGTAAGCTGTCGTGGAACACGTCGCCTGACAATTGGCGCGGTTTTCGGAGCGCGCCTGTAACTGCTTTGTTTAGCTGTGGTTGAAGGAATGGCACTTTCCGTTTTTTTCTCTTGTTTACCTTGAGTTTCTCGCAGTTTCATACCTGTGATCAAATTGAGATTACCAATTAGCTCCCCCTAAGAAAAATTAGGTGCCAGCTTTTCATTTCTTTAACAAATTTTATGAAGCTGTTACTGCAGAAATTTGCCTCCAGTTTGTGCAAACAGGTATCGACTAAGTGGCTTGAAATAAACAAGATGGCTGATGAAATTAGCAACCGAAAAAGGCTTGTTTAATTCTGGATCAAAGTCTTAGAAACTTGAGGAAAATCTTTAATCAGGTGAGGTTAAAATATGTTAATAAATAAATAGATAAATAAATGAAATGGAAAACTGAAGAAAGAGTTAATAAACAAATAAATAAATAGAAATGTGATGAAAAACGAGAAACAATTTATGGTAGTAACCTTTTTCTACATTAAATAGGAATTTAAAGCTAAAAACAAGTCTTACTCATCGACTTTTTTAAATCGAGGAACATTCAATTAGTGTCTTTTCAACCCTGTACAACGTGGTTTCCGCCAATTTATCTCAGTTGCTGCTTTTTCTTACCTACGGCGTATGTTATGATACAGACAACATGGTGATTCCAGCCGTTCGCCTGAAACCGTTTTATAAAGTGTCTTCAATTTTCGATATATTACTTCAGTGAAAAAACTGATGCTGGCTAACTGCTGAGAAATAAACATACCTGAATCTCTTCCTAGAGGTTTTCCTCCTTGAATAGTTTTGAAATTCATGGGTAGATTATCTTTAGAACCAACTTTGGTCTTCCTCCCATTCACCACAATCGGAATCCGTGATGACCGCTTGCTTTGAACTTTGCTCCCTAAATCTTTTTGCAGACGCGCTGTTGTATCTGCTTTGTCCTTTGACGAGGAACTTCTGACATTGTCGCTGCATAAGCGATTCATTCTGACTGGTATTCTTGATTTCAGTTGCGGAGAAGGAAGATGTTTTTGGTCGTCTTTTTTTTCGGGGCGAAGCCACGAAGCCATCGCGTCTCACCCGCGGTTTTCTTTTGTTTTGTTTTTGCGGTTTAGTTTTTATAGTATTTGATTTTTTTGGTTTGTGTTAAGTTTCTTTTTTCTGAAATAAGACTGTGAACAATCCAAATTTCCAACGCTCTGAACCTCGATACTGACCGCACCGATAGCTGAAGCAAATGATTTTGTTTTGAGCGAAAATCCATGGAAACCATCTCTTACGAGTTTTTCGTCACATAGATCAAGGAAACCTTCGATAGCTCACGCACTGGAATCTGATATTCAGTCTTAAAAATATCACAATTTTGTGTCCAAACTTCATGACTGTGAAATCTTTGAAATTGTTTGTCTTCGAATGGTAGCCACCACGCAAATATAGAGCAAAAGTAAGATATTTTCAAGCAAAGAGGAACTCAGCCGTTTACCACAACATCGACCGGCGTTGAAAGACGGCAAAGAACAGCGCCAGCGATAATTGTTAATCTTTGTAATAACTAGAGAAAGCGCCATCCCTTCTTGGATCAAAAAAGTTTCATTTATGTTCGAAAAATAATCTCATCGTACCTTTGCAGAATTCTTATAGTTTTCTTTCTCAGCTACATATAGATCAATTGAAGTGAGTGGGAAAGTGCTCCCCCATTCATTCATCCAACAAAAATGGGTTTGACGCTTCCAATGAGTAAACATGGGCTTCTTTCTTCCTGATCAGATCAAATTTAAAGCAAATAGACTCCACGCTAGGAATGGCAGTGTACTATACGGGACTAATGTACATCTGTGAGCTGAGTCCATCGATGTGAACACGCCGCTTAGTAGCACGCTTTTTTCGCGAAAGAATCCACTATTTCCCTTTGATCATCAGAAAAAGGCGTAAAGTTGCATCAAAAGTCCATATAACTTTGCGAGGAGGCCTGTATCCAAAAGGATATTGTAAAATTTCAAACTGATCGACCTTCGTAGATTTCTATCTTCCATCTCTGCCGGCCTTAGTTTGTCTCAGTCTAAATTGTCTTGACGGCGGCTGTTAACGGGTAGTGAAATGATCAGTAAAATCATTAACACTAACTTTCGGACTGACATAGTTCAACAGTTCAGAGTCTGTCACATCACGATTGCGAAAGTCGTCAAAAAGGCATTCGATCAATGAGGAGAGATTTTCCTTTACGTTTACTAACAAACCGCAATGCACTGGAATGCAACCTAAAGTTGACGAAATGTTGACTAAGCGTACAAGACATTCCCTCGTACTCAATCTCCCACGTTTCTTTTTTCAAAATGGAGGACGTGTGTGAGGAACTAGATCACCTCATTGTTGAATTTTTGGAGTCTTTCGAATGTCTTCAGGGGAAAAGGGAATACCTGAATGCTTCAATAAGAGATGGACATCTAAACCTATCAAAGGCTCGTCATTCGATGGGAAACAAATCCGTGGGTGCTTTGCAATAACAGTCATAAGATGGACTGCGCGCTGCATCATGTAGGCGTTTATTTGGAGACATTTCTACAGAGCAGTTCAAAAACGCTGTTGTAACGTTCGAAATGGAGAAAACACTTCCAAGAAGAGAAAAGGGTGCTTCGAAAGCTGATTATTCTGAAAAGAAGAGGAGGAAAACATAGTCAGAAGAAGGAAACCTCAAAATTCAGGTGCTTCGAGCAATCTATGAAGCAACGTCGCGTATGGAGGATTTGCGACGCAAGTTTTCCTCTTTAGAGATATATAAGTTACATATCTCTAAAGAGGAAAACTTGCTTGTAGAAGATGCAAATATTAATGGTTGTGTTGAAGATCCCCTTAAATGGTTTGAAATCTTGGTTCCTTGACTTGTTTAAAAACTGGTCAAAAGAATTTTCAGAGCGCCATTGAACTAAGCTTTCACGTTGTTTCATTTGTTTCATTTCAAGGCTTGAAATGAAGGTGAAAGAGATTATAAAGAAGTTGAAGGGTTTTAAAATTAGAAAGAGAGAATTGTTAGAAGAGAGGAAGAAATTGCAAGAAATCTAAGACTGATTGTTATCCCACGAAAAAGATGGGTTCGATATCTTGGCCGATATCCCTTGCGGAATGGATTTGGAATTCCTCGGAATTCCTTGGAGAAATTCCCAGAAATTCTAAGTTTATAGCCAACAGGACGTAAAGTTCCTAGGAATTCCAACTCAAAGCATCAATGACTTTCCCTGAAAAGCTGTAAATGTAAAAAATTTGCTAGTAATTTCTAGGAATTTTCAGGAATTTCTAGGAATGTTTTGGAATTACTGGGAGTTTTAAGTCAAATTCTTGAGGCTATTAATATAAAATAAATACTAAAAATTCAAAAATCCCTGTTAAAATTCTAGAATTCAATGAAATTTATTTACAAGCTTAATTAAGGTTTACATATAAAATGTTTTTAAAAGAAATAACAAAAATCAATTACTTTTGTAGCATTGCTTATGTTTATCTTAATGGGTTGACAGTTATGCCCCTGTCCATATGTGTTAATAGAAAAAGCTAAGCTATTGTAAAGTATCTTCTTCCCTAAACAGTGTGTTTCCCTCACATTTAAAGGAAATGGCAATTGTGGTCTCACTGTTCACAATCCTGGTGCCCATCTAGCAGACTATGTTGAAGGATGGGGTCCCCTGTGGGCATGGTCCACCTTTGGGTTTGAGGACATGAATGGAACCATCATGGACTTGACACATGGCACAGGAAATGTCTGTTGACAGGTACTTTTAACAGACAGTTAATTTACACCTAACACCTTTACACCACCCCACCTCATGGTCACCTCATTAATTTGGTCACCTTGTTATTATGGTCAATTTTGTTTTCCAAACAAAACAAATACAGTACTTGAAAAACAATATTTAACAATATTGAAAACAATATTTAACTTAAAGTAACATGATGTATGTATGGCCAAGTTTGTTGTTGTTTTAATTGTAGAATTCAGTTATGTTCAATGAAGTACCCTTGGTTACTATTGTATGCATATGTTAAACTTGTTGCATTCCAGGTATTTGTTAAATAATTTACAGTTGTTTAGACATGTGAAAGTATTTGTCAGGACCAGTCAAGATATTGCTCCTACCCTGTTAATACAGCTAAATTTTCATGAGCCCTTGCTGACTGTGATATTAGGGTTCCACCATCATAAATTTAAATCAAGTAAATTTAAAACTTACTTCTCCCACTCCATTTGGAGAAATGAATTATTGATGGGCAATTTTGAATTTGTTACTAGGTTATATGGATGCTTCATGCTCAGAGTCGCTTAAGATGAGAGGTAGATATGTTAGAAAATGGTCGTGTTAAGGACTTTAGAGAGAGTACGTGATATTTTGCTCTTAAGTCTACTTGTCTGATCTTTTATGATAGTTTTAGTAATATTGATAGCAATTGTTATCATCATCATCATCATCAGTAGCTTCTTTACACTACTGACAACTTCTTTTTTGCTTGAAAAACACACTGTTATTAAAGATATTAATCTACTTTTTCCATTCATGTTTTAGAGTTAATTAAAAATCTAAAGAAGGCAGAGAATTGCTTCATTGCTGGAGGGGCTAAGAAACTGTAGGGCTACCACAAGAGTTAATGGAGAAGACTGATATGGAAGTTATTGGAGGCAACAAAGTTTAAGTGCAACAAATTCTCAAGAATGGATAAGTGTTTTTCTGGAAGGAGTACACCAGAATGGTAGAGCAGAATGGCTATGTTCTCTTGTTTGCCTGTGGCAAGGTTGGAGGGGTTGAGTGTTTTGTGTGGGATAGGCAGTCTGGGATCACATTGGCAGTCTTTAGAGAAGTACAGCCAGATCTCCGGAATCTGTTCTTCTTTAGTGAGGCTGGTCATCACATATTAAATGAAATAAGAATGGTACAAATAAATTTTAGCATTAGAAATTGTAATGAAAGCAGTTGAATTCACCATCAGAACTGACTTTTTTAAACTAAGGTTCTCATTTTAAATTACAAACTGAATTTTATACCATACCTAAAAAATATAAAACAATTTTGTTGATAGCTGACTCAGAGAAGAACAATAGGTAACCTTAGAGCTGTGATTATTGAAGTGTGACTTGCAAGTTTCATTTGTATATGATGAAGGACTTGTGTTTTGCACCAAAAATGAAAAGAAATAATATTTTTGAGGAGGTCCAGTGACCTGGACATTTAAGAAACTAAAAGAGCAAAAAAAAAAGAAAAAACAGCAACAATAATCATGAAAAAAGAAAGATTAAATAGGTGTTGAATTTGTTTGTCCAAGGCATGAAGTTTCTACTAAAAATAATCTGAACAAAAGGTCTCTGACAGTGTTTGAGGCAACTGCATGAGCTTGACTGTTCCAAGGTTCTGTACATTGGCAACTTGCATTTAACATAATTTACTGCTGCTTTGTGAGAAAATCCATATTAATGTAAAGATTTACTAAAACTTAGTTTGAATAATAAATTTTGTGATCTTTAAGTTATAAACATATACATGTATCTATATCTCTTGGTAAATTTTTTATAGCATACCTTTTACTGAGCCAAAGTTTTAAGCCTCTAAAATTAGTCCTTTTCTTAAAACCTTCACATTCAAGGTATTGAGAATTTCTTGGAATTTATGTGAACTTAGGGCATTTAAACTGTCTCAAATTTTAAATTCCCAGAATTTCCCAAGAATTCCACCTTTCTCAAATTGTGGGTAGTTTGTATAGCTGAGAATTCCTAGGAATTCCAAAGAATTCCAAGTCCTCATTAAACTGGAGTCTTCCTTTCCCAAAAGCTCCTAGTAATTCCAAGCTTTTCAAATCAGAGCCTATTTGCATAGTTGGGAATTTTTGAGAATTCCTAGGAATTCCCAGAAAACTGGGAATTCAGTTCTCAAGGGATATTAGCTCTTTTCTTTGAGTCAAATGTAGGATATTTTCTGTACTGAAATATTGATGAGTAAGAGATCAGTTACCAACACAGTGAGGAGTCTTCAATTGTTTTATGCAAAAATATTGCAGTTACTTCAGTCTAATACCCCATTCACACCAGCAAAACATGTTTTGTTAAACTGGTTTTCATTGAATGAAAATTATAAACAGAGAACTGAAAAACTTGATTTTCCATTGGATTCAAGTACTTGCTAACTTGCATTTCCAATGTGCTACATTCAAGTCAAAAATATTCGGCTAAATAGTTTCTATGAAGAAAAAAAAATTAAACTGTGTTTAACAAAACAACTTTTAAACATGTTTAAGCTTTGGTGTGAATGGGGCATAAGACAGGAATGAATTTATTTGATTTTGAGGTTGATTCAATAGGAACCATGTTCAGAAAATATGGGATCATTAACTGGACTAGGAGAACAAATTAACCTTTCTAAATAAATGAATAAAAGGGGTGAATTTCGAAAAAAAGAACTGTGGTGCTGCATCACAGGGGGTATTACAAAATGATTTTGTTCTATCAACTGAGTTGATCATGTAAAATAGCTGTTGTTAAGAGTTCCTAAAGCTGACGTTTCAAGTGTTAGCCCTTTGTCAGAACAAATATCAGGTTTTAACTTCATCAACTGAATCAAGATAATTTACTTCCATGCTGAAGATCTTTGATATTTAGTGGAATTTACACAAAGATCATAGAAGCACTGGTAATTATAATAATGCAGTTCTTCACTAATAATTGTTTGTTTGCAGACTTCAAATGGGGTAGTGAATTTGGGAAAAATTTACCTCCTTCAATGTTTTAATAAAATGATGGTTAACTTGCTAACCTCTTAGGAGTGACTGAAATTTTATTCTTTCGTGACATTATCACCTGGTAATCAAACATAAAGTTCTTGAAAATCAAGGAAATGATCTTGTACTTGGCTATTTATTAAGTTCTGGTCAGTACCATAGGAAATGAATGAAAGCCACTATATGCTGTTAAAATTTTACATGTCTCTAAAAAGATCTATCTTGATTCCTTAATGTTGATGAAGGCTATAGTACATGTTTGAAAACCATAGATGTTTCAACCTATACCTAGTGAATTATTCTGTTTCGTGAGCTCTTTAATTATGAAGAATAAGAGCTGAATTAATTGTTGAAAGTTCTCAAATTCATTACCATCACCAACGTTAATGTCTTGTTAGATGAAAAAAATGTTTTAGAAATTCGTCATTATAACGCCACCATCCGTTGCCTGTCCGTTTCTGTTTCAGTAAAAGGGGGAGGGGGGTGTGGAGGTTAAGGTGAGAATGAATTATAGGTAGGAGTGTGACGCGACGGCCCTCTCAACTCTTCGCTTTGTTTAAGGAAAAAAAAATCCATTCATCGAGCTTGCCCTTTTGAGACAAAATTACGTAAGTTACGTATCAAAAAGCAATACTTATAAACTCTTCTTTAACACTGACGCAGTAAAAGCTTCGAGCCATATGACTAAGCAATTTTCTCTGCAGCCACCTTTCCCGAGAAATAACCTTCGTCTTCCCTCCTTTTTTCATTAAAGGTTTTTCCGTATTTTTTTGAAGATGACTTTCATTTTGACTATTTGCTAATGTTGTCCTGGTATGGAGTGATGTTAAGATTTCATCTTACTATCCAGGATCTTCCCCTGTGCTCGCGATTGCAAATCCGTTGTTGGCCGAGCAAATAGTTCAGCTCAATAATCACCCGATGAGAGTGGACATTTCATACCGCTAATAAACAGTCCGTCGTTCAGGAAGAAAGGTCTAGGTTCAGCTGTAACCAGTCCATTGAGTTCTGTTCTTTGGTAACATACGTTAATCTCACAGCGTCCTTTCCATCCAGGGTGGGTGCTGGCTAATTTTCAGAAAAAAAAACTGACGAATACACTTCTTACACTTTGAAAGTAGCTATCCGTAACTTTAAAACTGATTATAAGGGTTTTTTTTCCTTTGACTATTTGAACTTTTTTGTTTTGTTCTGTTTTTCTTTTCGGCTGGGGGTGTTGGACGATCTGTTGGAGACTACTGGTCTCCCTTCCGTTCCCCCTTGAAAACTGTGCGATCCCACCAAATCCTCCCCCCACCCCTCCCTCCACCACATGAGGCGAAGAATGCTGACATGGCAGAGGCACACTAACATGGCAGAGGCACACTAACATGGCAGAGGCCTTGTTTTAGTATATTATGGGTTTACAAGGAAATCTATCCCTTACAAAGAAACGAAGAATTACACTCGTAAAGTTTCATCTTTAAATTTCCAAGATAATGGAAGATGATCGTTTCAACGCGTTTCGTTTCAAATATTACAGCTCTTTCCATTTTGGTAAATGCAACATTATCAACTTTGTCATCCGTTCCCACGAACAAAAAGAAACTTTTTTTCCTGTGACACCCATGGAAAACCATATGACATAAAAATACAAGAAACCGGATGTTTATCGGTAAATATTAATTAGCAGTGCCCAGGTCACACTCAACTTCAACAAGGGTCAACCAACTTATTACTTGGTAAAACTTCTAATAAAATCAAAGTATCATGGTTAAGTTTTCTATCATTATCAGCGCCAATGAACAAATGCGTCACTGTTTGTCATAGCCCCGAAATTGACAAGATGGCAGATGGAAGGAACTTGACCCAGGACTTCTCGATTTAGCTTCAACATCATGAACTCGGACAGTGCTGTTCGTTTTGTAAGATCATGGGACAAAGAAGAATCTGAGCCCCGACCCTCCATAGAACCGGACGTTTTTAAATTCTGCTCCAATGCTACAAAACTGAGCTACAGCACAGACTTCAGGATAAGCCAAGCACATGCTAGGTTCGTGTTTTGCAAGTGCACACTGTTACAATCAGCAATGTCGAGATTGTCATGTTTGCAAACAGAGTGATTAAGGTGGGAAACTTTGCCTTCCAATCCCCTGCTTGTGTATAAGGGTCTGTTAGTTACAATAAGAAGTTTTCTCCTTTTCTTATTATGTACTGTCCCCTTCCCTAACACAGAACAAAAATGAACATCTTTTTAGAGTATTTTAATATATTTACACTTAATGTCAAGGCATGAATGCTTATAATTTTTTGAAGTTAATAAGTATACCGTTCGCTCTCTCCAAAAGAAAAAAAAAGATTATCTCGATTGCATCCAAAATTTTCAATGATAAAAATTAATCTTATGTCATCACACTTGGCTTCGGTTTGTCAATTCGTTGCATTGGTATTTCTCCCTCAAAACATTAACCATTGCACAGAAGCATCGAAACTGAATTAGGTGATCCGTGTGTTGAGAAGTTCTGCATAGTATGGTCAACCTTAGCGATAGTACCAGCGCAGTTAAAATGTCGATCTCTCCGTGTCTCAAACTGATGTTCGTCCAATCTAAAGGTATTGAACCTGCAATTAAAAGTGCGAGACACTTTTATTTCTAAATTACCCGTTGAAAGATGACAGGGAGAAGTTTGAAGAAAGTATAAAAAGTACCACTGAAGACGATACGCTATGACTGGTGAAAATGTGACCTTTAATATTGCGTAAGTCCCAATGAATGGATCTTGGCTCTTTTTGAATTTTTTTTATTTCCAGGAATAACCTTGTTTAAAAATATTAGGCTTAAAGGGTTTCCATTCACTAGCAAAAATCTTCGTCTAGTTTTGATTTATCACTAACCCCTTTCAAATACTTAGCCTTTCAAATGCGGCGAAAAAGATTCATTCTGCAACAGTTGTGACGAGGGTTGCAGCTTTACTTAAAGCTATATCATGTCATTAAATTTTCAACCCCGAATGTTGCATTTCTAATGTTCTGATTGGTTTATTCAACTCCGGTTATCAGCTCATTTTCCTAGTCATTTTACATAGAAATACATTGCACGGAGCCGAAAAAAGCTCCAAGTATCCAAACGTTCGAGATTTAATTGAATTGAATAATTAACAATTATCTCATCAGACGCTTGTTCGATACGAAACTGGTGATACTCCACTCGACGCTACGCATTTCGTTGGCTAGTTACCATCTCATATCCAAAATGCACTAATGGTATGATTGTTACATATCCTAGTAACAAAAAGTATATGTTACTGACCATTTATTTTCAGTGTCTCCCTGATTACTGCCTGCCACATTCCACTCGTCTTCCAAAAATGTTATTTTGTACGCATCCATTTGTCTCCTGGCTTTCAGGGTGTTAGAGATGCTTTCCTGTAGAAGATACGAAATAAATGAATTACACGCTTGAAAATATGCATGTCAAAATTACAGCACATCAATTAATTCCAAAAAGAACAGAAAGTGAAAGCTGACAATGAGATTTTAGGGTGTAGACGTCGTGTACATCGTCTCGTGCTTCAAGATCGCTGTCATCGCTCTTACGTCTCGCGCTTAGGGAGGGAAATATCTCACCTCACGTGATGACTCAGAGGACTTCCTTTCGTGCCCATCTTTCAGTAACTCAGTCCTGCTGAACTGCCTATGCTTCTCCCTTGTAAGACGCTCTGTAGCAGCTAACAATGCTCTGTGTATGTTTGCGTTCTCGTTCCTGCTATTTTCAAGTTGAGTTGAGAAACGCTTCAATTCGTCTTGCATCGTATCCGCATCTCGGGTCTTCTTCATAGCACAAGTCCTAAGGTTAGCACATTGTTCATTTTGCTTCTCGATGAAGGATGCAGCAATAACCAACTTTTTTCTCACTTCTGTAAGGGTTGTCTTAATGCGAGTTATCTCTAAGCCTTTCTCTTTGTTCACTTGTGTCAGTTCTTCAATCTCTTTCTTCGTCAGACACAATTTGGCCTCCATGGCTCTGAGAAGCGAGCATTTCAAACGCAGGGTTTCATTTGTGACATCAAGGCTGGCTTCCTTTTCTTTTAAGTATCTTTGCGTCTTTTGAAGATCCTCCTCCTTGTGTCCAAGACATTGTATGAGCTCGGCATTTTGGCATTGAATATCTTCAAGCTGACGTCGCATGGACGACAATTCCCTAGCACTGTCTTTGAAATTACTCCTTAAGTCTTGAATGACTTCTCCTCTTTCATTCAAATCTTCCCTCAATTTGTCTAACAGACGCTGTGCATGGGCTTCCTTCTTTTTCATTACCAGGCTCAATGCGGACACTCCTCTTGGTCTTTGTACCAGGTTCTTCAGCCGTTTTCCCACGCCTGTTATTAACGAACCCCTCTCCTGTGTATATCTTTTTGTTCCTTTTTGAATGAGACTCAGTCGATAAGTTTCACCCGTTTTAGCCTTAGCCTTCCTCTTGAAAAACTTTTTGTGCGACTTTTTGTGTGCTATTTGTTGAGTTAACTCACTGATCTCATCATGAGCCTCCTGCAATGACCATTCTTTCTCTTTAAGAGATATAGGAGTCTTCTCTCGTAGGTCACTCATCTCTTGTAATCGCTCCAGAAGTGTTTCAATGTCCTCAGTCAATCTTTTGTCGTTATGAGAGTTACACTCAGACACTTCGACAGCCTTTCTCAGAGATTTTTTTCCCGACTTTTCCCGTTCCAGTTCTTTTGTGAACATATCGATAGTGGCAGTAGCTTCCTGTAACGAACTTTCCTTGTTGTTTAGAGACATAAGAGTGGCGTTTGTCAGCTCATCTTCTGCACGTAACTGATCTTCAAGAAGTTCAATTCTCTTTTCAAGCTTTTTCTCTCTACAAGAGCCAACCTTATTTGCTTGCATGGCCCTTTTTTTCAGACGCTCTTTTTCTGACCTTTCCTGTTTCACCTCAAGCACCAAGGCATCCACTGAGTGATTTGTGTTTCTTTTCATGTCTTCCATTTTTTGTAATTGAGTCTCAAGTTCTCTTATTCTTCTAGACTGCTGTTCGAGGCGGTCCTTGTCAAATCTTTCCTGCGTGATCTCTTCGATTAAATTTTTGATCGTTTGATCTTGCTTCTTTATGATGCGGTAATCTTCCTCCATTTCCTTCTCTTTGCTGTCCACAGACGCCGTTGCCGCTTCAGTTACATTTTTCAACTGATTCTGTAAAAGTTGGACTTTTTCTCTTAGTTCAATCAACTGGTCATCCTTTTCGTAAGCCTTTGATAGTCTTGCAGTCAAAGTGCAGTTCTCTCTCCTCAACCTTGTTAGATGATCTTCAAGTGTTTTTGTTACACTCGATTTTTCACATCTTAACTCATACAAATGGTGATCTTTTTCTGATTCCTTTGATAGTTCCGATGACAATGCAGACTTTTCTTGTTGAAACTTTGCAATGTCATCTTTAAGATCACTAATAGTCTTTGATGTTTCGCATTCTAGCTTATGCAACTCCGTCACCTTTGTGGCATTTTCGTTCGTAAGAATCTCTATTTCTCTTTTCATGTTCTGTGCAGCATTTTGAAGGCTACAGCTTTCTTCTTTAAACGCGTCCACTTGGCTCTCCAACAGAGTTACTCTCTGTTCTTTTAATTCCAGGGATCCATTTAGTAATTCTACTTCTTCGCGTAGATGCCTGCATCCATGGCGACTGAGCTCCGTATTCTCCTTTTTCAATTCCTGCATCATTATCTTTAGCTCATCAACCTCAAACGTCAGATCTTTATTGCTTTCTTGACTGTTTCTTAGGCTTCCCTCCAAGAAATCAACATGACCACATAACTGTTTTCTTTCTGCCTCAAACGCGTCCAATTGGCTCTCTAATAAAACTGTTCGCTGTTCATTCAACTCTAGAGATCCATTTAGTAACTCTACTTCCTCACGTAGGTGTCCACATCCCCAGCGACTGTGCTCCACTCTGTACTCTCTCTTCATCTCCTGTATCATTATCGTCAGTTCATCGACCTCAAGTGTCAGAGTTTCATTGCTTTCTTGACTGTCTTTCAAGCTTTCCTCCAAGTAATCAACATCATCCCATAACTCTTCTCTTTCGACCATAACCTTTTCCAAGAGTTCATTTGCATCTTCCCATTTTTGCTCCTTTCTCTGGAACTCCCTTTTTAAATTTGCCAGCTCTCTTTCTTTGAACTCTTTCTTAGACTGTAGTTGCTTTACCTCAACTTTGCCCCCATCCAGGTCAGCCTGTAAAGTTTCTATCCTTTTTCGGTAAGTTTCAAGTTCCTCGTTTATGACCCAAATCTGTATCTCGAGCTCGGTATTTTCCCTCCTAAGTTTCCCAAATTCCATTTCCATATTTTGTTTGTGGAGCTTTGGTTCTTCCTCTGAGATCTTTTCTTCCGATCGCGATGTATACTCTTTTTTACTGAAAGGGATAATTGTTTCCAAAGCCTTGGACAACTCTTGTTGGATTAAATACTCAGTTATGTTGACGACTGCTACTACCGATTGCTCATATCTCGGTAAGGCATCGCATTCATGGACATTTTTCTCGTTGTCCTCATTCTCAGCACTCTGTGAAACTTGAGACCTGCTTTCCTCTGTGTGCATGTCTCCCTCAACTTCATCAGGAAAACAGTCAAAGTTATCCTCTCGAGGCACCTCCTCCTTGCTATATTTTGGGTTACTTTGTTGGCTGTCCGCTGTTTCGTCGACCATAGAGTCTGTATCTCCCAATATAAGCCTATCAACCTCAGCAAACGTCTCTCCTAATTTCTCATCAAGGCGTTTCAAGTTTTCCTTTATTTCATCCCGTCTCCTTTGTATCTCCTCAATCTCATTTGTGATGCAATCTTCCCTTGCTTGGCTCTGTTTGATCTCCTCCATTGTCTTGTTCGTAGATTCGACAGCTTGTCTGTTTTCCTTCGCAAACTGTGCCTTGAGCCTTCTGGATTTTTTGTCCAGCTCAGCCATTTTCCGTTGGTATCCGCTGGACTCAGTGAAAGAGCTACAGTCCAACTCTTCCTCGCTGAAAACATTTTCTTCCACCTTGTTCTTTGTACCATTCGTAATTAATCCAGAATAGTAAGGTGCCTGGACTTGCTTGGACTCTGCGATATGTGAAGAGGTGTCGACGTATGGTTTAATTCTAGTTACTTTCGGGGTTTCAGCACTTTTCTCTTTTGCCGTTGTATTCGTAGCCTCCATGTCCTGATTTATACACCCAGCAACTCCTGCAGTTTCTTCCGAGACCTTTGAACTCTTAGCTAAGAGTTTCTTAAGTTTGTGTTTTTCGATCTTCTTACGTTCTCTTTGTTCTAACTTCTCTCTTTTGATCGCCTTCTTTTCCAGTCTCTTCAACTGCTTTAGTTCTTTCCGCTTCTCTTCCAGCTCTTTTACACTTTTGTACTCGATGATCTGGTGAGGCTCACGTAACACTTCGTTACCAACGTCTTCGTTTATAACGGTTTCGTTTCCTATGGTGACATCTTTGCTTTTCTCACTCTCCGGACTTTCACTTGAATTCTTATCCTGTTGATCATGCCCCTCTGTTGAGTCATTTTCAGCACCCGTATCTTCTTGATATTTGTGTCGTTTGGCTCTTATCTTCTCCAGTATATTTGCGAGTTTCTTTTTTTTCATGTCCATTTTTTCTCTCCATTTTTTATCCTCGAGATCTCGTCTTTGGCCGATCTCATCAAGGCGTTTCAAGTCTTCTTTTATTTCATCCCGTCTCCGTCGCATCTCCTCAATCTCATTTGCGATGTAATCTACCCTTGCCTGGCTCTGTTTGATCTCCTCCATTGTCTTGTTCGTAGATTCGACAGCCTGTCTGTTTTCCTTCGCAAACTGTGCCTTTAGCCGTCTGAATTTTTTGTTTAGCTCAGCCATTTTCCGTTGGTATCCGCTGGACTCAGTGAAAGAGCTACAGTCCAACTCTTCCTCGCTCAAAACATTTTCTTCCATCTTGTTCTTTGTACCAAACTCTGTTTCCAGTCTGATATTTTGTGCCGAGCTTGTAACAGTGGTGTCACCTTTAATGAGTTTTATGTTTTCCTGTTCTTTTTCTCTCTCCCTGCACAAAATTTATTCATAGTGGTCAACTATACTTAAGTCTCTGCAGACAAATTGCTTCTCAGTTTATATTATATGCCTCATCACAAATTCGGGAACTTCAAAAATGACCTTTTTAAGAAATTTAAAACTTATCAAAACCTTTAGGCTTTGAAAACTCTGCTACCGTGAAGCTCGTCACTTCCATGTTTACTGAAACTTTGAATTATAAAACCAGACAATCCCCAATTCGCTTTTTCTACCTAAATAGTAAATATCCTTTTGCTTCAATTTCCGGAGGTTCTGAGACTGTGTTCTCTATTGAATCAATTGTGACAAATTGACCTCACAAGTATATTGCAGTGCGGTCAGTACACAAATAAACTTTGAGACGCATTAGATATAACAACCATGATATTTCACCGAATGGAGTAAGTTTTGATTACCAGAAAGTGTGCACAGCTACATGTTGTATTATGTGAATTCTTTACCCTACTGGCCTCAGAAATGAAATTCAGAAACAAAAGTTCACGGACTGTAAAAGAAAAAAAAAAGAGCAGATATAAACACTAACTTGTACTCCTCTGTTAGCCATTGGGGCACATCAGGCATTGCTTTCTCGTCGCTAGATTTGGAGTAACATACAAAGTCGTCGCCAATCTCGTTACCACTTAAATCTGATTTGGCCCCCATACGAAACTTTTCCTCATGCACAGGTGCAACATTACATTCAAAATCTGGCGTGACCTCTTCCGCCTTAGGTGCAGATGATATCTCTCTAACTGAGCTTTTTTCTCGTGATTCTTTCTCATCCTTGCATACCTGATTATTTAAGCACAAATGCGTTGTTTATGTTGCAGTTGTTATATTTCTGGATATTCCTCATAAACCTAACATTCCTAATTCAGTTCGCGAAGATGTGAAACAATGGCTTATCACGATATTAAGTTCCAGACCCTCCAAAGAGACAGTTGTCACTGTGATATACTTCACCTCTGGTATTTCCTGAAATAACATTTTCCTCCTAGGTTTACCTGTTTCGACTCTGTTTCTGTTGGTGGAAGCTGTCGTGGTACACGTCGCCTGACAATTGGGGTCGTTTTTTGAGAGCGCCTGTAACTGCTTTGTTTAGCTGTGGTGACCTCAGGCGTGACCTCTTCCGCCTTGGCTGCAGATGATTTCTCTCTTGCTGAGCTTTCTTCTCGCGATGCTTTCTCATCCTTGCAAACCTGATTATTTAAGCACAAAATGCGTTGTTTTTGTTGCAGCTGTTATATTTCTGGATATCCCTTATAAACCTAACATTTTTAATTCGCGAAGATGTGAACAAAGGTTGATCATGGTAGTAAGTTCCAGACCCTCCAAAAGAGACAGTTGACACTGTGAAACACTTCACCTTTGGTATTTACTGAAATGACATTTTCTTCCCAGATTTACCTGTTTCGACTGTGTCTCTGTTGGTGTAAACTGTCGTGGTACACGTCGCCTGACAATTGGCGTCGTTTTCTGAGCGCGCCTATAACTACTTTGTTTAGCTGTGGTTGAAGGAGTGGTACTTTCCGTCTTCTTGTCTTGTTTACTATGAGTTTCTCGTAGTTTAATACCTGTGATCAAATCAAGATCAATTAGCTCCCCCTCAGAAAAGATAGGTCCAAACTTTTCGTTTCTTTAGCAAATGTCATGAGCTGTAACAGCAGAAATTTGCCTCTAGTTTGTGCAAACGAGCATCGACTAAGTAGCTTGAAATAAACAAGATGGCTGATGAATTTAGCAGCCAAAAAGGGCTTTTTTAATTCTGCATCAAAATCTCAACAACTGGAGGATAACCTTTATTCAGGTGAAGTTAAAATATGTAAACAAATAAATAGATAAATAAATAAAAATAAAAATGGAAAACTGAACAAAGAGCTATTAAACTAATAAATGAATAGAAATGTGATGACAAACGAGAAACAATTGATATGGTAGTAATCTTTTTCTACATTAAATAGGAATTTAAAGTTAAAAGCAAGTCTTACTCATCGAATTTTATAAATCGAAGAACATTGAAATAACCTGTTTTCAGCCCTGTACAACGTGGTTTCCACCAATTTACCTCAGTTGCCATTTTTTTTACCTACGGCGTATGTTATGATACAGACAATATAATGATTCCAGCCGTTCGCCTGAAACCGTTTTATAAAATCTCTTCAATTTTCAATATATTACTTCAGTGAAAATACTGATGCTGGCTACCTGCTGGGAAATAAACATACCTGAATCTCCTCCAAAAGGTTTTCCTCTTCGAGTAGTTTTGAAATTCAAGGGTAGATTATCTTTAGACTCAACTTTGGTCTTCCTCCCATTCACCGCAATCGGAATTCGCGATGATTGCTTGCTTTGAACTTTGCTTTCTAAATCTTTTTGCAGACGCGCTGTTTTACCTGCTTTGTCCTTTGACGATGAACTTCTGACATTTTCACTGCATGGGCGAGTCATTCTGACTGGTATTCTTGATTTCAGTTGCGGAGGAAGAATATGCTTTTGGTTGCCTTTCTTTTCGGGGCGAAGCCACGAAGCCATCGCGTCTCACCCGCGGTTTTCTCCCGCTCGAAGAAAACTCAAATAGAGTTTGTTTTGTTTTGTTTTTGCAGTTTAGTTTTTATGGTATTTGATTTTTTTGGTTTGTGTTAAGTGTTTTTTTTTCTCAAATAAGACTGTGAACAATCCAAATATCCGAAGCTCCGAACCTCGATACTGATCGCACTGATAGCTGAAGCAAATGATTTTGTTTTGAGCGAAAATCCATGGAAACTATCTCTTACGAGTTTTTCGTCATGAAGACCGAGGAAACCTTCGATAGCTCGCGCGCTGGAATCTGATATTTAGTCTTATAAATATCATAATTTTGTTTCCAATCTTCACAACAGTAAAATCTTTAAAATTGTTTCTTTTCGAAAAGTAGTCAATCCAAAAATATAGAGCAAAAGTAAGAAATTTTCAAGCAAAAAGGAACTCAGCCGTTTTTCACAACATCGACTGGCGATGAAAGACGGCAAACAAGTGTGCAGGCGAAAAATATGAGCCTTTATATTAACTAGACAAAGCCCCGTCCCATCTTGGATCAAAAAAGATTCATTTATGTTCGAAAAATAATCCCACCATACGGGACTGATGTTCATCTTTGACCGACAAAAGTGTGCTGAGTCCATCGATATGACGTAAACACGCCGCTCAGTAGCACCTTTTTTGGCATTGCATTGCAGTTTCATCATCAAAAAAAGGTGTAAAGATGCATAAAAAAACCATATAACTTTACGAGGAGGGCTGTATGCAGAAGGATACTGTAAAATTTCAAAGTGATCGACTTTCGCAGATTTCTATCTTCTCTTTCGGTGGGCCTCAGTTTGTGTCAATCTAAATTGTCTTGAAAGGTAGACAGCGGCTTTTGACGGGTAGTGAAATGATCAGTAAAATCATTATCACTAACTTTCGGACCGACTTTCTTCAACCGTTCAGAGTCTGTCACATTACGATTGCGAAAGCCGTCAGATAGGCGTTCGATCAATGAAGAGAGTTACTGACAAGTGGAAATGCACTGGAATGCATTGTTTTATGTAGTGCAGTTTGTGGTGTCCTATCTCCTCGTACTCAATCTCCCTCGATAATTTTTTTCAAGATGGAGGACATATGTGAGGAACTTGATCGGTTCACCGTTGAATTTTTTGACACTCTCGAATGTCTTCAGGAGAAAAGGGAATACCTGAATGCTTCAATAAGAGATGGATATCTAAACCTGTCAAAGGCTCGTTATTCGATGGGAAACAAATCCGTGGGTGCTTTGCAATATAGTCATAAAATGGACTGCGCGCTGTATCATGTAAGTTTATTTGGAGACATTTCTAAAGAGGAGTCCGAAAACGCTGTTGTAACGTTCGAAATGGAGAAAGCACTGCCAAGAATAGCAAAGGGTACTTCAAAAACTGGTTATAATGAAAAAGAAGAAGAGGAAAACGTAGTCAGAAGAAGGAAACCTCAAAGATCAGGTGCTTCGAGCGATGAAGCAACGTCGCGTATCCAGGAATTGTATATCTCTAAAGAGGAAAACTTGCCTGTAGAAGATGAAAATGTTGATGGTTGTGTTCAAGATCCCCTTAAATGGTTTGGAATCTTGGTTCCTGGTTGTTTAAAAACGGGTCAAAAGAATTTTCAGAGCGCCGTTGAACTAAGCTGTGACATTGTCAACCTTGAAATGAAGGTGAAAGAGATCATAGAGAAGTTGAACGTTTTAAAAATTCGGAAGAAAGAATTGTTAGAAGAGAGGAACAAATTGCAAGAAATCGAAGACTGATTGTTACCTTACAAAAAAAAAGGTTGTGATATCTTGGCCGATATATTAGCTCTTTTCTTTGTAGGATATCAAACGTAGGATATTTTCTGTATTAAAATATTCATGAGTAAGAGATCAGGTACATGTACCAACACAATGAGGGGTCTTCAATTGTTTTGTGGAGAAGTATCACAGTTACATCAGGAATGAACTTATTTGATTTTGAGGTCGATTAAGGAGGAGCCAATTGTTCAGACAATATGGGATCTTAAATGATCTTGGAGAACAAACTAAACTTTATAAATTAATGAAGAGGGTAAATTTCTAAAAAAGCTGTGGTGCTGCATCAGTGGGGGTTTTACCAGATGCTATTGTTTTATCAACTGAGTTGATCATGCAAATATGCCACTTTAGAGAGTTTCAAATGTTAGCCCTTTGTTAGAACAAATATCAGGTTTCAATTAACTTCATCAACCGAATCAGGATAATTTCCTTCCAAGCTGAAGATCTGGGATATTTTTAGTGGAATTTAACCATTTACTCCCTAACATCAGTATGCATATTCTCCATATTACTCCTTAGACATTTCCAAGGGTTCTGACAAGGAGAATTTGTTCAACAATCAAGAGCTTCTTTAATTGGTGATCATCTCCTTCATTCTCCTAACCTTAATGTTTGATTCAGGGATGATGTTGTAAGGAGAAATTAGATGTTAGTCAGTCTTAGAGGTTAAAGGGTTCAACAAAGAGCATAAAAGTGCTAGTAATTATGATTATGCAGTTCTTCACAAATATGTGTTTGTTGGCTGACTTCAAATGAGTTAGTGAACTTGGAAAAAGTTTGTCTCCTTGTTTTTTTTATAAAATTATGGTTAACTTGATAATCTCTTAGGAGTGACTGAAATTTTATTCTTTCCTCACATGATCACCTGGTAATCAAACATAAAGTTGACGATTTTAGATATGAAAATTCACATATTTGCACTGCGGTGGAGAGATGATATTAAGAGATCCTCGCAGCTAAGAACACTACTGAAACTAGTAGTTGTAAATAGGACCTGAAAAAAAAATTAAAAAAAAAAAAATTTTTTTCAGGTCCTATTTACAACTACTAGTTTCAGTAGTGTTCTTAGCTGCGAGGATCTCTAAAAACATAAAGTTCTTGAAAATAAGGAAATGATCATCGACCTGACTGTTTAACAAGTTCTCCTTGTGGGTATTGTAGGAAATGAATGGAAAACAGCTTATGGTGATAAACTTTTAATCCCTAAAAAGATCACTCTTAATTCCTTAATGTTGATGAAAGCCAATCAATATTGATCCCAAAGTATGTGTTTAGAAACTGTAGGTATTTCAAACTATGTGGTGAATCATGCAGAATAATGCACTCAGTTGTACCTGGAAGTATTTGTCCAAGGAACAAATTTTGTGTGGATTTTTAGGAAAAATCTGATAATAAGTTGGTAAACCTGGGCTAGTACAAGAACTATTCTCCAAAGTTACTCTAATCCTGATTAGATGGCCAGTAAGAAACACTGAAATTTTCTCCATATTATGTGTCTCACTTAATGGCAAAAACATTACTTAAATATTTCAGAAGAGCCAAAGGGGTTGCCCATAAAGCAATGAGAAAAAGCAATTAAAATTCATTGAGTCAAGTCTTCTTTGTGGGAGAACCACAAATTATTCCAAAATGTTGACCATTGCTAAAGATTCAAACTCTACTGTATATGTGATTGCTGCAAGACTTAAAAATCCATGAACCTATTGCCATTTACAGTTCAGTTCTCTCATGCCCGATTGGCCTTCTCCCTGGAACACATAACATCCCATAAATATTTCTAGGGTTCACAGTTTCCTCAGTTTCACTGTAAAGAGGTTACTCCATTCAGGTTGAAAATTTTGACAAGAAAAAGAGGGTGTTCCTCCCTCATACCAATCCAACAAGACAAGTCTTAGAGATGTTCTCTTTGTGAGTGTGGGGCAAGGAAAACATTCTGAGCCCCCTTCTGATTTGGCCAACCCATAGACATTCTGGTGTAAGTTGATGATAGTTGGATGCATGTTAATAACTTCCTCTCTCTCTACCTTGCCTCGTATTTTCCAGAGAATGGTTTCTATCTATTGAACATTTTGGATGAAATATGCACAAACAAAAATATCATTTTAATGAATAAAAAGGTAACAAAGTACACATTTATGTACAAATGAACCTTACACATCACAAGCAGAACTCAAAATCTAAACAGTCCACCATTCATTATTTTCCTTCATCCTAATGTCATTCTGTTTCTCCCCTAAAGTTTTGCATGAGCATTATTTTCTTATTTCTCTTGACACCTCAAAACCAATCAGTAACTATCGAAACAGGGCTTACCCAAATCTCTTAGTGAAAAAAAGAAGCTGCATTATTGATATTTCAAAATAGTGAAGAGTTAATCTGTTGAAATAGTGCACTTTTTAAAACATGACAAATACTCAGATGAGGGACATGTAACACACTCAGGTAAAGATGCAAAATAACCTTTTTTACAGCCTAATAAACCTCAGTAATGAAATCCTCAAAAGTTGCAATCTTACATTTTACAAGTCTTCCTCTACAGTACCTATTTTAGCAAATAGCAAAATTCCTTAAAGAAAATAAGAGCCTTCAATCAGAAGTATATTTTCTGGCCCTTCATACAATCTTTTCACTTCCCAAAGAGGAGAAAAGTATGATGAGTTAGCAATCTTGAGCCATGATTTCTTTTCTTTCTTCTCTTTGCTTTACAATGTTATACTGTTAACTCTCAAAACCCTAACATCAGTATGCATATTCTCCATACTGTTCTCTATACATTTCCTTTAGTGCTGACAAGGAGAATTAGTTCAACAATCAAAGCTTCTTAACTTGGTGATCATTTCCTTTATTCTCATGATTTTCATGAATGTTTGAGCAGTATCACTTTAGAGAGAAATTAGATGCTGGTCACTACAAGGATTTTAAGGGTTACATGTTTTCCATCATCAGGCTTAATATCTGAATTTACCTGAATATGCCTTCTGTGGCAAAAGGTCAAAAGGTTGAAAAAAAGTCACAACTAGGATTTACTAATTTGGCAAGGTTTTGACCTTGATATCTGTATGATGTTCTTTATCTATCTAAAGCTCAAGTTGTCTACAAGAATTTGCTTATAACGAATAACGTTTATTCTGAAGTGTAGATTTCATAAATTAAAGGTCAAGTTATTTCTTAGCAGCAGCTTGCTTTGCTTCTTCTGCTTTCACTTGTTCATGTTCCTTGATAAGTTCTTCCACTTCCCCTGCCTTTAGAATCTTGATGCTTGTTATGCCATTTTCCCTTGTCAAGGTGGACATTTCCACTACAAAGGCAAGAAGATGTTCAAATGAGTAAGGCATACTTAGTAGTGAGGTATTGTAGTTATCAACACAGAAAAGTACAAGACTTGCTTTCTAAAAACACTTATTGCAGTATATTTAAGTTGAAAGTTGCAGAAGTAATAAATGATCTAGCAAACTTACCATTAAAACACACTTGCAATGTAAACTTAAAAAATATCTAACCAGTACAAAATAATGGCAGTTACATGTTCCACTAAGTTTCAGGTAAGTTGTTGAGTCTTTTTTTGTTAAGTTTGTCAACTAACCTTTGTCTGGTGTAAGTTTTGTAATATCTAATGTCTTGTCTAGCACTTTGACAGCCAGTTTCAGAGCGTCTTTTAATGTCATTTCCTCTTCCTTGTATTCTTGTTTCAGCATGGAGACTGCAGCCTGACAGAATCATAGGAAAACATTGTTTTATGTTGTTTTTGAAAAATTTGAATTTGATTGATTCAAAAGCCACCCTTTTCCTGAGAAATAAAGAAAATTTACAGACTGATGATAGACTATACTTCTTTCTAAAATACCACTCACCTGCGAGTACAATAAGCTGTAATAACCCTTACACACCCAAGTGATTTAAATGTATGTATAAGCTCTCTGAACAGTTTGTAAATTGTCAATAAGGCAGGTAATGAGAAATTCTAAGATCATGATTAACTAAGGGACATTGTCTGCATTTGACCCCAATTCATACAGCATAGGTTTAGTTAACAAAGAAATGTATGGCCACCAATAAGGAGATTTGACTTTGAGATCCTGGCAGTGAACTACTTGAAATGATACACAATTCCTCACATAAAAGAATAATGACTTACCACACTGTTATTTCCTATGCATGTTGCCTTCCACCCACTGTAGTTGCCACTGGGATCACTCTGATACAACTGATAGCCATAGTGTTTATCCCAGCCCATGTACAAAATGGATACACCAAATGGTCGCAAACCTGCAAGCATGGACAAAATTAATTACATGGCAGGGTCCACAAGTAGGCATGCCAGGTGTTTTAGGGAATGCTATTTTCTGACTGGCTCCTCAAGCCTGCATGATGCACTCAATCAGCTTTGAAGGCAACTTTTCATTCTTTTTTAATGGGTTTTCGAGCAGTTTTCCCCACAAAAGTTGCAAACAAGTTTTTAAGACAGTAAAAATTAAGAAATTAAACCCAGTTTTGTGAAAAAAGGAACAGTTTCATAAACACAACTTGGGGTTTGCAGTTCATGGAGGTTTGTAAGGGCACTGCCATTGACTGATTCCCTAAATTTGCTTGAATACTTTGCTGGCTTTATTTCCTTCCCTCTCCTGTCCCTTAAAATCTTGGTAAGCATTTGTTCCACATGCTGGTTTGTCTGTGTTGTAATACCAGGTACCTAGAGGAGGGCATAGGCCAGCTTCATGCCATGGTCATCTCCATGCTGCTGGTAAGAATGCTGCCCTCTTGTATCCTTTGAAACCTTTGTGGAACCTACCCTTCAATACTATTGACTAAGTCTTTTAATACCAATTAAACTAACCTCCAAATTGTGTATATGCTTGTTTTACATCACAGAGTGAGCTGACAACCTGCTCGCATGGTATTGGTTCTTGGTATTGTAATAAATATCTGAGAGAAAAAAGCATTATAAATCAAAGGACACATAATGACTGTTACCTTCTGAACAAACATAAATGTAATTTGTCCAATTGAACACTCAAGATCAGAGTGAAAAAAAAATTTTTAAAAAAATATCTATTGAATAAATATATATACAATAAAATTTACCTCTGAGCTATGAGTCTAAGTTGATTTGTCAGCACATTAGCATCAGATGTTATACCAGCAACACTGCATGCCAAGTCACTGAAATGGTAAAAAGAGTTTGTCAAAATTTCTTGTCACAAAGACTGTGGAAAAAAATCTTTATGACCTCACCCTTTATCTCCTGCATGTGATTAGCATGCTTTTTTCTGATATTTCTCTTTGCAACCTGTTATAGTTACAATCTGTACTAATGGGTGTGAAAGATAGTAGGTATGTACAGCAGGTAGCTAAGTATGGTCAAACAGATGTCCACGTCTTTTCCTTTGTCCTCAAGTCTCACAGCTTTGTTAGAATTTTGATAGGAATTGAAGAAGCTTAACTTGAGGGACACTGAGCTGTGGCATAAAATGTCTTCTGTATCCTTTTGAAGTTCTGTTTATTGATTGTACACTTCATGAAAACCATTAATAATTACATTATTTGGACCCAAAAAAATTTCACTTGTTCCTATACCAAAAACTGAAGCCTTCCTGCAGACAGCAACTCTACCTATCTTATCTATATTTTCTTGCATGTTGCGAAACATGTTATTTTCATATGCATTGGTCACTTCGTTCCATCTCTTTTCATGAACTTACTCATGAAGCTTATAGATCTTTTCGGAAGAAAACACTTCATCAAGAAGTTTATTAGTGTTTCGCCGCTCAGCTGCTAAGACAATGCCATCATTTGCCAAAATTCCAAGGCATATACCAGCATGGCCTACAGCTTCCATAGCATATTCCACCTGATATAGTCGCCCTGTTTACAAAGAGAACAAACTGAATGAAATGCTGAACTTTAGATTGAGCATATCACTAATTGGATGTGTTAGAGCAATTAACCCTTTAACTCCTGAGAGTGACCAAGACAGAATTTCTCCTAACCATATCATGCAGACAAGTGCTGAGAATAAAGGAAAATATCAATTATTGGATTACTAATTGATCAAATACCAAATTCTCCAAACTAACATAATGAGAATCATTTGGCAGACAGTGAGGAGAATTACCAATGAGATCTTAGGAGTTCAATGGTGAAATAATAAGCTAAATTTTGCATACATTTTTATTAGTTCTCACTTATGTTCTGTTGGAGGACAGACACATGGATGACATCCCATTACGAGAATTTTGATTTTATAAATCACATAAAACGAATAGATTCCATGTTGCCATGGGTGTGCACAGTAACAGATCACAGAAGACGTACAGTGTACAGTTGACATTGTTTCCGTTAATCAACAAACCGCATGCATGATGAAGTATGGGATTTTAAGGAAATCTTGCCATTCTCTCAATGTAAAATACACGTAAATACAAATTTTATCGACAAATCCGTGTCAGGTCTAATGAAGTCGAACTGGAGGTAAAAAAACTGCAAATTTTTTGTCTCTGTCCAGCAGTTGAATTAGAATTCTGCAAACATGGAAAGGGTCTTAAACGATTGTACATGAGTTGAAAAGCGGATTAACAATCAATTCCTCTCAGTTCTTACCTTCGGGTGAAAATATTGTCGTCCTGGTATCATAACGCCGAGACTGAAATAAGATTAATAAAATTTGAGATGCTTCAACCACACTCTTCCCACACCACAATGCAAGTTGCAAAGCGAAGCTAAATGAGCGTCTTCTAGGATATACATGAATGACTCCGCAAAGAAGCCACTGATGAATTACAATCTTTAAGAATAGTAAGTTTTAACGTAGCTGAAAAAAAAAAAACACTAAAGAGACAAGGAACTTGTAAAAATTTAACCCACCATTTTGAGAAACTGATAAAGAATGACAGTGCACGTTGCGCGGTCATAGGATTGGACACTAAACCTTACTACTCATACTCTTGGCGCAAAGCCTCTGGTAATTTGCGGACTCAAAATTGCACCACAACATGTTACAGAGAAGCGATTAGACTGTGAAAAACACAGTGATAATTTTCGTGGTATATCACAAAAGCTGAAATCATGAGAACCACGACACCACAGCGTCTTTCTGAACTTCAAAAGAATCCGAAAAATATCAGAAATATATGTATTTTGGCCCATGTGGATCATGGTGAGTGAGCTCAGTTTAAGTATTTATTACGGTGATAAACATGTTACGAACATGTGCCGGCCCTTGGATATTTCAAATGTTCATGTCGTCCATCGATCTATTTCTAGGGAAGACAACGATTGCAGATGCACTCGTGGCTAGTAATGGGATCATTTCACAACGTTTGGCAGGCAAAGTAAGATTTAACACAACGTACCTTTATCTATTTATTAACCATTTGAAACCTAATGGTGACCAGCGTCTAATTTCTCCTTATATTAATACATCTGAAACATTCATTAGGATCATGAGAATTGATGTAATTATCGCCAACCTAAGATACTTTGATTGTTAAAAAAATTATCTTTGTCTGTATTGAAGGAAATATTTAAAAAAATGTGGAGAATGTGGATACTGATGTTAGGGTGGATAGGGTTCAATGCTGAGCTGAGAGTGAATTATTCTGCCCGTAAATATTCTGATTGTTAGGTAAAATGAGCAATCATGTAGAAGAGTAGTAGTCATACCCAACCCACCTCCCCCCCACTTTTTCATGTGCTTTATTTCCTCCCCCTCCCTTATCAAGAGTGAGGTGTCAGTGACCTCCCTTCCTAAGATCTTCTTCACTGAGATTAAGTGTACCCTTCTACAACAGAGATAACCCTGATGCATCAATTCAGTGTATATTAGCTGTAAAATTGAACAAAGGAATTGGGGCTTTAAGTGGGGAAATTTTTTTAACTAACTTATTTTGATTTTTTTAGTTGAGATATATGGATAGCCGTGAAGATGAACAACTTAGAGGAATAACTATGAAATCAAGTGCTATATCCTTACTCTTTACCAAAGGTAATGTGTATTTACATACTATGACAGTGGCACTCTAATTCATGTCAATTATGCTTAACAGGTTGTCAGTATCTCTAACTGACTTACAAATGAGCATCAAACTTATGTGCAGATGCAGTGCTATTCATTGCTAAAGGCTCACTTTGTGCTGTCTTGTTGTATGTGAAAAGAAATTGGGTGCTGACAAAGTGGCAATGAAGGCAACAACCCAAAATTTTGGCTTTGTGCGAGAGTATCATGTTGCAAATCACACATTTTTTATCACCTCAAGTGAATGTTTGAGATAGTGAGTGGTTTGCCAAATTTTCTTCTGTAATATTACCCTTTCACTTCCAAGATCTAATTAGTGGTTCTCCTTACTGCCTGCCAAACAGTTCTTATAATGTTAGTCTGGAGAATTTGGTAATGGATCAACTAATAATCCCCCTGTTAACATTTGTCTTTTTTCTCATCACTTGTTTTCTTGACATTTTATTGATGTTTAGGTGTTAAAGAGTTAATTATCAGGGTTGATAGAATGCAAAAAAAATGTGTTTGTGATACAAGCTCAGATGTCTTTTTATCCAATTCTATTAGATTTGTCATAAGATGATAAATCAAATAGATGTTGATTTAGTGTTGCCATGATAGTCATTACATGTTGTACAATGTAAATAATGGTTATGATAAGTTTTCTTATTTTTTCTTATTTTGTTATTTTCTTTAATTTATTTTCCAGGTGAGGAAGAATATATAATAAACCTTATTGATTCACCAGGACATGTGGACTTTTCTAGTGAGGTAAGTTCAATTAAGTGATTTAATTTTAGTTAAGATCAACAAGAAACTTTGTCTTTATTAACTTTACTTTGCTACATCTTAATGCTGAGAGGTCATTAATTAATTATCAAAGTACAATTGCATCAATTATCAGTTGAGTGTTTAAAAAACCAAACCTGAAGTTATCTCAGCAACCAATCTGAGCAAAGTTTTACATCATTGTTAGCCAATCAGAATTTAAAGTGAAAATAAGCAAAGAAAAACAGGACCAAATTTTGATTGTTAGTTTTGCATCTGATTTATTGAGAAGATGGTGTGAGTTTTCTGGACCAGTCACAGAGCAAAGTTAAGTGAAACCAAACCAAACCAAACCCTGATTACTTTTCAGCCTGTTGAAAAATGTTTGATGGATGTCTGTTAGTTTGTATATAATTATTAAATATTTTACAGGTGTCAACAGCGGTACGCCTTTGTGATGGTGCAATTGTTGTAGTAGATGTTGTTGAAGGAGTCTCCCCTCAGGTTAGAAACAGTTTTTTTATGTTTTGTTTACTTATCCATTTAATATTTATTTCTTTTTTCATACACTACTTGTAAATTACATACTTGGCTTGTAGGCTCCACTGTTGCCATTTTTCTATGGCTTAATTTTCCAACCAACTTGTATCATGTGATAGAAGTCTCAAGCTCACTAGTTCATTAAATTCTTGAAATATAAATTTTAGTCAGTCAAGCCTTACTATATTTGACAATTTCTGACCCTGACTTTCACAGACTCATGTAGTGTTGCGTCAAGCTTGGCTGGAGAATATTCGCCCTTGTTTGGTTATGAACAAGATTGACAGGTTGATAACAGAACTGAAGTACTCTCCAACAGAGGCTTACTTTCATTTACAGCAGATTCTAGAAAAGGTGAAAACAATGATTATTGAGTTGATAACATTATTCTGCAACTTACTTTGGAGTTAGAACATTCAACTTATATAGCTACTTGTAATTACAGAGGAGAACTATTTTTGAATGGTGAAGAAGCTTTTGAAGATGATAATAATGCTGTGTATTTGACATGGACAAATTTTTTTACTTAATTTTCGAGCACCATGCACCCTTACATCAGCATTCATATTCTCCATACAGTTCTCTAAACATTTTGCAAGGAGCTGGCAAGGAGAATTTGTTGTACAATCAAAACCTGCTTTTGTTGGTTATCATTTTGTCTGTTCTTGTGACCTAAACATTTGATTCAGGGGTGATATTGTGTGGGTAAATTAGATGCAAGTCAGTCTAAGGGATTGGTGTGTTAAGGAACATGCTAATGACCAATAACCTTTGGTTTTGCCAATGTATTTCCTAGAATTTGAGAAAGTTGATGTTGAGTACATTTGAACCACATGAATTAGGAAACATTTTTGGAGGAAATGACTTTGAAGGGAAAATCTTTTTAGCACCCCTCCCCTGTTTGCTGTTAATATTAAATGTATCACATTGAATAATGTGAAGATTAAGTGTTTATTTTGTTAAATACTTTACAGGCATACAATGTACAGAAAATTTTACCTGTAAGACTCTCACTTTCAAGATTTCAATCATCATTCCCCTTCTTGTTTGCCACCCATGTCTTATGATGTTAGTTTGGAGAATTTGGTGTTGAATCAGATATCTCCTAGTTGATATGTGTCTCTACTCTAAATCACCAAGTTGCTTGATATTGTTAGTAGTGATATTGTAAGGAGAAATTAAAACTCCATCATTCCTGGGAGTGAAAGATCTAGTTAACTAACCTCTTTCAAATTTGTCATCTTGTGCTCAGGTTAACGCCATAACAGCTGCTCTCTTCACAACTGAGGTTTTAGAGAAAAGTTCTGCTAAACAGGCACAAGGAAAGACCCAGAATGAAAAAAAATTTACAGATGATGCAGCTGTGTCCATTGATGACTGGAGTTCAGGTCTTGAGGAAACGGATGATTCATCTTTATACTTCTCACCTGACTTAGGAAATGTTCTCTTTACAAGTGCAATTGATGGGTGGGGTTTCAGGTAAGGTTGACTACAGGTGGTGCAGTAGTATGACAGTAAAACCTTTTGCACAATAAGGAGCTCGGTAGATAAGACTTTGTCTATTTCATCGAGAGATTTATTCAAGAAAGGCGAGCATCCTCGTAAGAGAATGATAGAAACATGTGCAAAGTACAGCTTGTTACAAGTGGCTCGCGCCAGGCACCTATCGGGTAAATCATAACTAGTGTCCAGATCTCTCATCTAATGTTGCGTTCTGCTCTATCTCTCCCCAAGTCTTTAGTGTTCCTCATGCTTGCATATGGGGGATAGTGAAGACTGATAAGAACACAAATGTCAATTTGAAATAAAGAACAAAACTAAATATGGAATAGTGTCATTTGACTGTCTCATAGATCTAATGACTAAGTCACTGTTCCAATAGTCCTTTGGAGTTAAAGTCCCGTAGCCGACGCAGGGCTAAAGGAGCTTTCTTTGGTCGTTCTGGGGGTTTCGACGGGCTTGACGGCGCCAGTGGATCTGCTTGGGGGCTGGACGCGTGCGTTCGTGGAGTTGCTGTCGAGGAGTGCTCAGGAGATGGGGAAGGTGTTTGGTTGCTGAGTTGTATCTGTGGTGCATTTGGCTTTGGGCTGGGGCTGTGGTGGTCAGGTGTCACTGCTGCCGGGGTTGGCCCAGTTAGTGGCTGTGCAGGGGATGGTTGTGGGGGCATCCCTGCTTGTGCTGGGGTGGGGGCGATTGGCTTGGGCGGTCTGTGTGGCAGCATGGCAAGATGACGCAGGTCGTCATCAATTGTTAGATGGGGCGGTGTGGTCCGTACTGGGAGGTATTTCCTTAAGAACTTGCGGTTGCGGGTAGTCATCCTCCCTGAGCCATCGATGCGGATGACATACTGGTCGAATTGGCGAACCTCGACCACGACTCCTGTCTTATCCCACTTAGTGGGGTAGGGGCCTGTTTGGTTCTGGATGCGAACATGGTTACCAACGGCCAGGGGTGGGAGTCGCTTGGTGTGCTCAGACCATCTCTCTGCAGCTTTCATGTGGCGGTTTCTTAGTGCTGCCTCTCTTGTCGCGAGGGTGTCACGCCAGGTAGGGTGTGGTTGGTAGCGACCAGGTAAGATAGGTATGAAGTCCTTGATTGGCCTGCCGAAGACACATTGTGCAGGGGATAGCTGAGTATTCGGGTCGGGTGTGTTTCGATATTGAAGGACTGCACGCTGGAAGGAGTCAGTATCTAGGCTACCAGATGGGGTAGTGTTGTCAGTGATGATCCGTTTGACTGATTTGACGCCAATCTCTGCCCTGCAATTTGAGTGTGGGAATGCCACTGACGACAGACGGTGGTGTATGCCCCATTCTTTCAGGAATTGGCGTGTGGCTGTTGCTGTGAATTCAGGGCCGCCATCTGTTGCGAGTTCGTCTGGGATGCCGAATGTGGCAAAGGTTCGTCGTAGACAGTCAATCAGGCCTGTAGATCCCTCTCTTGCTCGCTCAACGATGGGCCAGTTGGAGTAGCGGTCTACGATAACAAGGTAGGTAACCCCTTTGTAGTGAAAGAAGTCGGCGCAAACACATTGGAACGGGTAGGCTGGGGGTACAACTGGAGAGGGCGGTGAACTCGGTTGAGAGGGTGCCATGCGGTTGCAGTGGTTGCAGTTTTCCCGTAGGGCAATGATGGCTGGGGTGATGCCTGGCCAGAACACTGTGCTTTCAGCGCGTGCTGTCATGGAAGTCACACCTTGGTGGGCTGAGTGCAAGACAGTCAGGATATGCTGGCGGAGAGAGGGTGGTATCACGATGCGATTCTTGTAGAGGATGATGCCATCAACTGTATAGAGGTGTTCGCGAAATTGATGGTACTCCCGAAGGGCAGGTGGTAGCTCGTTACGGGATTTAGGGAATCCAGTCTCGATAAGATGAATTAGCTGGGTCATTGCCCTGCTGCTTGTTGTGGCCAGCTTGACCCTATCCCATGTGACGGCAATAGTGTTTAATGCCGATGAGGCTGATGAGGCTAGCTGGTCGTCAATGGTGATGGAGCAAGTGCCCGGTTGTGGTTCGGTGTGGCGGATGCCGGCCAAGAAGGAGCGTCCGGAGTTATCTAATTGCGGGAGAGCGGCCAGGGTTGCGGTTGCCGCGGCTATGTCGTCTGGCAAGACTAGCAGGTCTGGTTTGGTGGTTCCCGTAGGATGGCGGGATACAGCATCGGCAGCTTTGTGTCGCACGCCAGGGATGTGTACCATTCGGAACCGGTAACGTAAGCTTTTCTCCTTGAGGTTGCGGAGCCGGGCGTTGGTGATATCTTTAAGGGACCGGTCTCCAAACACTTTTAGGAGGGGCTTGTGGTCGACAGCAATGATCAGGTTACTGCAACCCAGGACAAAAAATCGTGCTTTGTCAAGCGCGTCGGCAACGGCTAGGGCTTCGCCCTCTACTGGGGCATAGCGTGATTCAGCGGCGTGTGTGAAACGGCTCCCAACCAAAGTGATCTTCCAGCCTGTACGACAACAGAAGGGTTCGGGGGACGGGCACTGGCAGTGTTTCTGGAACAGCCAGAATCCGATGCCGCTTTTGGACCAGTCGGTTGCCAGGCAGGTTGGTTTAGATTTGTCAAAGATACGCACACCCTCTTCGATTTCACTGATAATCACTGATTTGGATTCTTCAAAGAGTGTGTGCAGTTCGTCGGTCCATTGGAAAGGGGTGCCGGGCTGGAGGAGCTGGCGGAATGGCAACATGCGCTCAGTCGCTGCGAAGGCATAGGAGACCTGGTTGATCAGGCCAAACCAGGAGCGGACATCCGTGATGTTGGCTGGGATTGGAAAGTTGCGGATGGCATCAAGGTATTTTTTGCATGGCCGCACATAGCTTGGGGTGATCTCAAATCCTGCGAATTCGACAGTGTCGGCGCCGAAGACGAACTTGTCTGGGTTAAGTATGATACCATTGTGTCCGCAGAGGTCGAGCCAGTCAACCGCCTGGAAGAAACTTTGGTCAAGGTTGTCTGCCCAGAGGAGGGTGTCATCGATGCATTTGGTCTTGTTTGGAACGTGGGACACGATCTCATCAAACCGTCTTGAGTAGCCGTCGCCAGAAGCTATGTAGCCTTGAGGTGCTGTTTTATAGCGGTAGCGACCCCATGGAGTGATGAAGGTGGTGAGGTGTCGATCGTTCTCATGGAGGGGAACACTGTGGTAACCATTCCAACAGTCAAACACGGTCTTTTTGGTGTTGCTTGGGATTGAACGTGCCTGGTGGAAGGGGCTTTGCGTGTGGTGGGTTTCACGTGTCGCGTGGAGGTTGAGCGCCTGGAAATCGACTGTGCGGCGGGGCTTGCCATTCTTTTTAGCACATACAACCATGCGGTGGCACCAGGTGACGGGTTCTCCTACTGGCACTGGTTTGAGGACACCCAGTGAGACGTCCTGGTCGAGTCCTGCCTTGACCTCCTCTTGCCAGTGAAGTGGCACTGGTATGGGGTTGTGGTGTGCGACTGGTTTCGCTTGGGGGTCAACCATTAGCCTCATAGGGATGCTCTCCATTAGGGGTAGCGGCTGGTGCTCGCATGTGTTGAAGGTGCTGGTTCGGTAGTAGTCCAGCAGCCACTGTTGCATCTTCATCCGACTGTTCTCTGTTGCTGGGAAAGGGGTGGTTGTGGGCTTCGGTGGCGGTGTGATGCGACGCGGGCAGGTGCATGGGGGGCTGTCTGAGCCCTCAGAAGTTTGCATATCTCTGTCTGACGGGGTTGGTGCAGTTGCATTGCAGGCTGTGTCTGGCTCGATTGAGCTGCATGTGTTTAGGGTCTCCCCCAACATGGGGAAGTTCTTAGTGATAATGCCCAGTGCCATGCATGTCTCTCGGCTGAGGAAAAGTTTGTCTGAGTCGCTTGTCACGTATACGATCTGTCGGCTTTCCAGGGCTTTTCCGGATGGAGACCTGCCCGAGAACCTTAAGATGACTGCGCCCAGGATGCTGATCCCTTTGTTGTTCACAGCGTGCATTTTCATAGTGACGGGTATCAGGTCACTCTCACAGAGGCCCAGGCGACGGATGACTTTTATGCTAGCCAAGCAGCTCTGGCAGCCTGTGTCAGCCATAGCAGAGAGTTGTGCTGTTGCCAACTGTGATTTGGGTGGGTTGTATCCAAGGGCTGTGTAGTCTTCCGGATGGGCTGTCGCTGTAAGCGTTATGAACGGTTGAGGCTTGGATGGCTGTCGAACCCAGTGATCGGTTAGGTGGCAGTAGAGGTGGTGGTCGAGTGAGATGACTCCTTTGCTTGGCCTGCTGAGGCTAGTTGTGGTGCAAAGTGAGTCAAAAATTGCGCTTTCCGTTTCTCTGCTCTTGCCAATGGGTGTCGGCGGCTGTTGGGGCCTGTTGCTTTTGCCCCTGCTGCGGCAAACGCTGGCAAAGTGGTTCTGCCGTCCACACTTGTCGCAGATGGTGCCATAAGCTGGGCAGTCATGACGGCGGATTCTGGTCGGCGCGCTCTTGCCATGCCCTCTCTTGTTGCAATAAGAGCACAGTTCGTTCGCGTCCCCATCCTTACGTTGCTTGACCTCATCATTTTTGGCACGACGATACTGACTTTGTGCGGCGTCTGTACTGTGGCTTTGTGACAGGCGGCCTGCTGACCGTTTGCCGGCCTCTTTTGCCTCAATGAATTGGAACACCTCCTCAAGGCTCATGTCTTGGTTTCGTTCCCCCAACAGGTCTAATTGGATTTCGCTGTCAGCCAGGCCACGTGTGAGGACATCGCGAAGGACGTTTTCCGTATAGTTGACCTCTATGTTGCAGCCAGGGCAAGTGACTAAAAACTTGCAAACACCAGCTTGGCCGCGAAGGCGGGCACCAAAACTACGGATCGTCTCATCCCGGTCTTGCCGCATGTTGTGTAGCTGCACACGGGCGACCATTGCGTTCTCCTCCCGTACTGCAAGCTTTTTTATGGCTGCCATGACCTCATCTGCGGTTTTGTCGGTGAGGGAACCGCCCGCGTTTCTTGTCAGGTCTTTGCGAAGTTGTTCATCACAGCACTCGAGGAGCTGGATTACCTTTTCTTTGCCGGTGACATTAGTTGCCGCAACATAATCGCCCCAACGCGTTAGAAAATACGACCAATCCTCACTCGATCCCGCTGCCGAAATTGTCGGACGGCGTACTCTTTCGAGTTTCGTGTTACTGTTGGGGTTGATCGTGTTCACTGTTCCTGGAGTGACATGTACTCCCGAAGAGTGCACTGATAGAAGGACGGCCGCGAGCGCGTCTGTAACTTCCTCTGTCTCGTAGGTGCATTCGGGGAATGGGCATTTGTGCTTCTTCGACATTGCGTACTATTGTAGTCCGGGGAAGAAAACAAAGATGGCGGTCGATCGGCGATCGATAGCCGCGTTCTCCTCTGTTCGATGTATTACTGGGTAGTCCGCTTGCAACCGGTGTCTCGTTCGCCAGATCAATCCGTGTTGAAGTATGTTTCTATCATAGATAAGACTTTGTCTATTTCATCGAGAGATTTATTCAAGAAAGGCGAGCATCCTCGTAAGAGAATGATAGAAACATGTGCAAAGTACAGCTTGTTACAAGTGGCTCGCGCCAGGCACCTATCGGGTAAATCATAACTAGTGTCCAGATCTCTCATCTAATGTTGCGTTCTGCTCTACTCGGTTATCAATTATTTTTTGATAAAGACAGGTAAACCACCAAAAAAATACTGAGAAACTGACATTTTGAGAAGGGCTATGGCTCAAACAGGTTAGCTTTTTAAAACTGGTGTACCTACTCATATCAACTTATATTTGATAATTAACTTATCATTTCTCTTGCCTTCTAATGTAGCACAACATTTTATTTCTCAAAATTAATGATTATTTCGTACTCTAATTTTGTTTCTATATTTTTGGGAATAAATGATAATTATATCTTTAGGCTAAGAAGCAGGCTTTGATTTTTAAAGAATTCATCCTTCCTTTGTGATTCATTTTGTGTAGCTATTTATTTCTTCTCCTTTATGAAAAATAAAACAAGTTTTAACTCTAATGTATTCTTCATATGTAACACTCTATGTATGATTTTTTTCCAAGAACATAAATGCCTTGACATTTGAACACTTGCCTGTCCACATTTGGTCATGTTTTTGATTCATGATACATTTGTTTCCTAGCATCGATGACTTTGCAGAATTGTACGCTAATAAACTTGGTATCAGCAAACACATTCTCTCCAACACCCTGTGGGGTGACTTCTATCTTCATAACAAATCGAAAAGGATTTTAAAAGGTGCCCAAGCTAAAGCAAAGAAGCCACTGTTTGTTCAGTTTATACTGGAGAACATTTGGGCTGTCTATGATGCTGTGCTGAAAAAGTAAGTTTAATCTTGTAATCCTCACACATTCAAGATACATGTACCAGTAGTTCTCTTCACTTCTGTCAGTAAATTTCTTTTTTTTAGTATTCACCATAATTTGGTGTTATACTAATTTATGCATTTTTCCCCAGATGATGATTGTGTACATTCTTGTTAGCGAGTCCCTGGTAGCAGGTGTCGTGATGGCCTAACACATTATATGCAATGAACTCTAGGTTCAAGACCTTGCTGGGTCTTGGTAACTTGTTTGTTGAATTGAATAAAACACTTTACTGTCACAGTTTCTCACTCCACCCAGTGGTCTAAATGGGTACAGAAAAATTGTCAGGAAAACCTGGCAAAATGCTGCAGGATAACTATCCCATTCAGTTAGGTAGGTAGGCAGGTAAAGTCTGTACTCAAGCCAATAATTAACACACCCAGCTGGAGCTTATTTCAGTTTCCATGGCGCAAAGCGAGTAGACGTATTACTACTCCACCCTGGATGGGATGATGGTCAATTGCAAAGTTACATCTCCAGCATTTCATCAGGCTTCCCTGACAATTTGCTGGTACTCATTTGTACCACTTGGTGGAGAGAGGCATTGTGGGAGTTACCAGTTAGCGTGTTGCCCAAGAACACACAATGACCTGTTCAGGTTTTGAACCCAGACCTCTTGGAGTCCAGCAAACTAATCACAAGGCTGCTTAGTCTCCCTTCCCTTCCAGGGGGAGGAGCAATAAGTTAAACCATGCTGAACTTGAAAATGACCGAAATTATCGTTCAGATATACATTTTTCGCGCTCTCGGTTAAGGCTGCCTTTGCGAGAAATAGCGTTAAGTTTATAGCGCGAATCGAGCAGGTGAAATTCTGTTGGACTTCCTTCACAGGGACAAAATTAAAACGGAGCAGATAGTCAAATCGCTGAATCTGAAAATATCGGCCCGAGACAGTCGGCACACAGACGGCCGTGTACATCTCAAGGCTCTGTTTGATCAGTGGCTGCCTCTGTCCTGCTCCATGCTGACTGTGGTGGTGGAGAAGCTTCCCAATCCGCAGGAGATTAGTGATGAGAGAGTGGAAAAGCTGATGTGTAGTGGGCTTAGGACTTTTGATTCCTTACCTGAGGAGACACAACGCTTGAAAAATGGTGAGTGTTTTCTTTACCTCTCTCTCTTTTTTGGATTATGGTTATTCCCCGTTGTGATTGGCTGGTTTGCAGTAGCTGTAGTTGATGCATTTTACCTTCCCTCTGTAGTCCACAGCCATACGGCTCTCTTGGTGTTGTCTTTCTCGTTTCTGGGCGTCTATGCGTCTAGAATTTCTACTCTGCTGGCCCTGTTGTGGTTATTCATTCCTTGACCACACGGCGCCAGTTCTGATAGTCAGCCAAGAACTGTTTTGCTGTTTTCTGAAATGCTCCATGACATACGTTTTCTTTTTTCCTTCAGATTTTCTGACCTGCAGGTCTTCAGACGATGCTCCAGTTATAGTCTTTGTTTCTAAAATGTTTGCTGTCGAAGATAGTGCTCTGCCCAAGCATCGTAAGAGGTGAACTAATACTTTATTATTTGACGTTTGTTACATTTTTTTCCCATGAAATCTCCAAGATTTACTGAAATGTCCAGCTATTTACCTGACGAACGCTTTTGAGGTGTTCTGCCACAAATGCCACAACTTTATATTCACTTTTAAGGCCACTGACTCAAGAAGAAATTGCTGCTCGACGCGAGCAAGCGCGAAAAAGACATGCTGAGATGATGGCAAATAATGCTGGGTTAGAAAATGGCACTCCTCTTAATTTGGAACCAGCAGCAGGTAAAGAAAACAAAGAGAACGAAAGCACCGAGGTTTTAAAGCTCACCGAAGATGAAGAGACTCCGAAAAATCACGTGCTAGCATTCGCACGGGTTTACAGCGGGACCATCAAGAAGGGTCAGCGGCTGTACGTGCTGGGCCCTAAACATGATCCACGAGAGGGCCTGGATAAACATTTGGTGCCGCTCGAGGACCAAGGCCAATCTGACGCTTCCAGGTACAGGGTTTCACGTTGTATAAGCTGTTTTTTTTTATTTTATGCAACTTATTTTGAAAAGTTCTTAGGTCCTCGGAAACGTCAAGAGTACTAATAAGTCAAGGCTAGCGCTACTAGCTTTGGCAATTGAGTCAGAAGAAATATTCCGGTTTGCCTATTTAAAAATAGGTCAATTCTTATAACCACGGTTGTGTGAAGTATTCAAAGATATAGAATGTCCATGCTACTTTGGCCTTGGATGCGATGCCAGTCAAATGCGTTTTATACTTTACGTTAGAATCTAAGTAGTTATTCTGTTGTCTTTGTAGAAAGTCGTTTGTCACTTACCTTTTATTAGATTTCTTACGTATTTTTTGCTCTCTTTTTTCATCTCTCTTTTTTTAATTAGTAATAAAGAAGAGGCCAAGGAGGGCCTTTCAGTGGCGAAGTCGGTTGATCGAGGTACAAATCAACATATGGCTTCCTTCGCTGTGCAAGACCTCTATTTACTCATGGGACGAGAGCTCGAAGCTCTGGACTCTGTTCCGGCCGGGAATGTCCTGGGGATTGGTGGCCTTGAGAGTCACGTGCTCAAGTCTGCTACAATTTCCAGCACTGCTACCTGTCCGCCATTCACTGCTCTTCCAATTGAGGCTCGTCCTATCGTTCGCGTCGCAGTAGAGCCAGTTCACCCGGCTGACATGCCTGCGCTCGCAAGGGGAATGAGACTACTTAACCAGGCGGATCCTTGTGTTGAAACTTTAGTGCAGGAAACTGGTAAGTTTCTAGGTGTCAGGATCCTACAGGCCCATTACATCGATCGGGAGCCAAGCACACTAACCAACTGGATTACGAGTCTCCCAAACAGGAGCCAATTACGCGTCGCAACCACTCAAAGACATACCAGACCTCCCTTATTATTACGACCAGCTTTGTGTGACCTCATAGCATCACCTTTAGTTTGATTTTGCCGTTATAGGGTGTTTTTTTTTTGTCGTGGAACGCCTCAACGGCACGGAAAAGCTATAAAAATCGACCAAACCGTACGGAACGGAGAAGTCGTGATAAACTTTATTAAATTTGCTGAAGTCTGTCTGTTATTATTTACCACTTTTTAACTAATTAATATCATTATTAGAATTATGATTAATATTTTACGATTTTGATCATTACCATTACTATTGATATTGTAAGGTTGCTATTATTATTATCAGCTCCAGACATCATATGTTAAGCACAAAACAAATCTTTTGTTATTTCGTTTAAGGTGAGCATGTGATCGTGGGCGCTGGGGAAGTTCACCTTCAGCGGTGTATTGATGACCTAGAGAAGCTCTTTGCTGGCATTAAACTTAATGTATCAGCGCCCATCGTTCCGTTCAGAGAAACCATCGTTGTTCCTCCCACTGTAGATAGGGTCAACGAAGCTATTATCAGCGAAACGAATTCGACCCAGCCCAAAGAAATCGACATCGAAGGAGAGGAAATGGATAAAAACGTCTTGGATAAAGACAGAGGAATCATTGAAATCAAGACGGCCAACAAACTCTGTAGTGTCCAAGTGAGGGCTTTGCCTTTGCCTGACGATGTTACGCAATTACTTGAGAAGAAAAGTGATTTGATAAAAATCTTAGTGACAGTGTCATCAGCCACGAGCTTAGCAGAACGGAAGCAATTGGTAGATCAAGTTAAACCTACTACCAGAGAAGCATTGAAAGGTTTCTATGAAGAGCTCTGCATTGCTTTTAAAGAAGCGGGAACTATGTGGGATGGAGCTGCGGATGATATCTGGGCTTTTGGTCCACGTAGAATTGGTAGCAATGTTTTGCTGAATAGAATACCAGGCTACAAACGGCCGTCCATGTGGCAAAGTTCAGGTCTATTTGGTAAGTTGGACTTTTTGACTGATTGTTTTGTGTTCCCTTCCTTTCTCTACTTTATGAGCTCAGTGTTTGACACATTTCCTTGTTGACGTTGATTTCCTTTGCGATCTAAATAAAGCAAGTTGAATGCTTTCAACTTTGATCATCATTATATGAAATTGTTATTCTCCGATAGTCCGCTGGCAAATAGCCGTGTTCTTGTATTTTGTTTTTTTCAGGGGAGAAATTGTTGAAAGAAAAATTGCAACGCCTTTAAGCGTTTTTATAATACTTGTCTTACAGTTATTTTGTTGATTATTTTCACAATCGGAAAGTAAGTTCTGGTGTAACGGCGAAGAAAAGTAGTAAAACACGGCTAAATTACAACACTCTTTTGCAATGTTGAAAAAGCGACTGCAGTGACTTTTATATATATTTTTGGTCGCAATAGGAAGCACTTGTCCATCATCAGAAAGCAGTTACCGCGAATATGATAACAGTATCGTCAGTGGGTTTCAGCTGGCAACTCTAGCTGGTCCGCTCTGCGAGGAACCCTTGATGGGAGTATGCTTTGTCGTAGAAAATGGGATTTCATTGGAGGCTGGTTCAAACATCCTTGGTATCGCTGGAATGAGCAGAGGAAAGACTTTAGGGCAGGAACGTGTATCGAACAAGGAAGATCATAATGTTGACGGGAATATTGACGAAAATGAAGCATGCAAAGACAGTGAAAAAATTAACGAAATGAGCGGTGAAAAGATCGAGCATCCGAATAATTTTTCCACAGAATCTGAAAATAGCAGCTCGAAAAATGCTCCATCACAAAGACTTGATAGGTTCGGACCATTTTCTGGACAGCTGATGTCCGCCGTCAAGGAAGGCTGCAGGCGTGCTTTTTTGCTTCAGCCAGTTCGCCTCATGGCAGCTATGTACACATGTGACATTCAAACGACAGCGGAGGTCCTGGGACGAATGTACGCGGTTTTAGCCAAACGGGAGGGACGGGTACTGAAGGAGGAAATGAAGGAAGGTTCAGACGTGTTTGACGTCACAGCCGTACTTCCGGTAGCGGAAAGTTTTGGATTTGCGGAAGAAATAAGAAAGCGGACAAGCGGACTGGCGAATCCACAGCTTGTATTTAGCCATTGGGAGGTTAGAATTTCAGTCCTTTGTTTCTGGTGGTATCGTAGAACCTCACTGTATATTGAAGGCTTTATTTGATACAGTCAAACCTCTACGAAAGGCCACTCACTAGAGAGGTTTGGCTCGAGCCCCGACCCGCTCAATTTGTTGTGTTCTTGGACAAGACCATTACCGTCATGATGCCCCTCTCCACCTTGGAGTTTAAGGAGTGCTAGTGGACTGTCAGGGAAGCTTGACAAAATACCGTGGGAGGAGGGGGTGGGGGTTTGGAGAAAGCTTAAGGGTCAGAAAAAGTCATCATCCTGATTTTAATGAAGTAATTTTGTTGATCCTTGTTGCTTCTTTCATCGCAGGTTGTTGATATTGACCCGTTTTGGGTTCCCACAACAGAGGAGGAATACACACATTTCGGCGAGAAAGCTGATTCAGAAAATCAAGCCCGAAAATATATGAACAGCGTTCGGCGAAGGAAAGGACTCTACGTGGAAGAGAAAACTGTCGAGCATGCAGAGAAACAACGGACGCTGAAGAAATGATCACTTGTGGAAGAAATTCTTCAGAATGATTAGTCGAGAGAGAAGTTATTCATGTCACACATCGCGAATTTTCCCCGAGCGTTCACTTTCGTCAAATCGAAAACTGTTATCGAAACTCGCAAATTACGCGTCGATGTAATGTTTAAAGATCGAGAATTTATGATTTAAACCAGAGAATCGAGCATCTCTACGTTTATTTGTCACACAGGATATTGTAAACGTAAAATAATATGAGTTAAATTAATGAGGATTGCATGCAAATGCAAAAGCACGGGTTCGGGCTCTCAGGCACTGAAAACGAATAGTGAACTTGATAACTTCAATCGAAGCTTTTAAGACGTTTGGCGAGCTGATAAGTACAGAAGACCTGCAAATTTACCAGTCTTACGTAACGAATTCGAGGTCCTTACTGTAATTAAGGGCTCTTTGCTTTTTATTCGTGGATATGTTTAACATGGAACGAGTAATGCTGGGACTGGATATGAAAATTTCGTGGGGTTAGCGCGGCCTTAGGAGTCTGGGAAGAGCGTGCATCTCATTAAATTTGGCATATTTATTGGGGAGGACTTTTGTGGGGATGACGGCTTAATTCTGTTTCTTGGAATCACAGGATGAGCTTTAAGTGCAATCACTGCTGTTCTAAATATAATCCACACAGTATGTCCTTGAGTTCACCATCGTACTATTTTGAGTCTCTTTTGATTCAGCGCCTAAGCCATCCTTAAACTGGGTCCCAGCTTTTCTCCATCGTATCAAAATAATCACCCAAGTAAGATAACGCAGACTCAAACATACCGTGACGTCAAATGACTTTTATTCTGAATGTGACCTGGGAAAATATAAGCCAAGATTTTCCATACTATTTACTGAGCATCACTAGGGCTCACCCGACAATTTGAAGGCGTGTTAATTTTGATTTTTTCTTCAACCGCAAGATCGTAAAAATCTGCCCAGGTTTTTACGTTTCCATTTCCTTTTTCACACGCTGTGGCAAACTCGGCGATCTCTTCGGGAGGAATCACCTTGTCCCAGAGATGCAAGCCGGTTATTTGATAAACATACTCTGTGTGATGACCGACTGTCAGCCTTCCACCACCCTCCAAGGTTCCTATGTGTCGAGTGTCTGCCACCTTGCGCACACCATCCAGGTACTGTATGGTCACCCCACTGTGGCCTGCCCACGAAATGCAGATCTGGTGCCAGTTTTGATCTGATAAGACGCCTACTGATAACCTGGATTAATACATTACATAAATTAATAATTGGTAACACAGCAAGGGAAGAGAAAAGAAGGGAGACGGTAAATAAACAGTATAAAGATCTCCAGCCTTTGCGCGAGAAAGGCTAGTATACAAGGTTCATGTGTGGCTTCCTGCAAATTTCTAGGATTGATGAGAAAATTCGATTTCGAGCTCGATCGACAACTAAAGAACGAATGCATTCGTTTTTGGCATGAGCTTACCATCCCTCACGAGGCTTCGAGTCTCAGACCTCCATCGCTGAAAAGCAGAGAACTCGTTGGTGACCTAAGGCGATACTATTTTCACTTGCGACACGCGTACTGTGTACTGCTAGGATCATCAATGTCGAGGGTACAATGTTGCCAAACGAGGATGAAAAGTTGTAAACGACACAGACGCAAAGACGCTCTTTCACCTCGGACTTCGATTGTGTGGCGGATGCGGCCGCTCTTGATAAATGTTGATCGCTAGCAATCAGTTGTAAAGTGCTCTTTTTTAAGAAAAACGTTACAAAAAAAATTATGCGCCAGGGAATTCAAAGAACTCTGAATCCCAGATTGCTATCTGCCTCTGGAAACTCTTCCTTATTAAGCTCGCTATTATACTGAACCCCAGTTTTTCGCTCAAGAATAGTAGTACCTGAACCAATAATGCTTTCCGCTAAGAGCTAAAATAGGTCACTCCTGTACTGTGCTGTACAAAAGACCTAAGATTTGCGGACTGAGGATCGCACCGTTCTGCTCTGCATTCTTTTTCAAATATGGGATTTTCGACTGCTACTTTGGGTACATAAAGTATTCAATGCAAGCAAGTTTGTGCATCGAAAAGAAATCTTTCCACTTACGTTTCCCCTCCTCCTACTATAAAGGTCAGTTCCAGTTTGATATCTTTTGACTCATGGTTTTCAGACAAGTACACCGTGACTGTTTCAAGTCTATTGCTTCCAGTTCTGTAATCGATTATGGGGTAGGGAAAACGCGTTGTCTTGTAGCCTTGAGGAAGACGAATCCAAAAGCACAGGGTTAAAGCTTGTAACTCAGGTATCTCCCTGACACTCGCCCTTAGGGCGTTGTCCTCGGTTTGGAACTCCATGTCATAAGTTGCTATAATGCGAATACAAAAGAACACTCATTAACTCCGGTAACGGCGGAGAATTATCTAGGAAACAGTTTTGTCATTGATTTGGTTGTTTTAAAATTATAATATCGCCTCACATAGTCAGTTGTATAATTATCATTTGCCAAAGGCGAAGTGAATATTGGTGAACAATTCCCAAGATGAAGTCGAGGGGGTTATTAAAAAATATTCACCGAGCTTGAGGCGAATAATTGTATTAGTATTATTGCTCAAGTGCTTTCGAATTCTGCTGTAAATTTTTTTTGTTGTTGAAACCATTCTGTTACAAAGGTTTTGATTTATAGGTTTGTATTGAGATGAGCAGCCTGTTTCCACTAGAATTTTGAAACAGTTTTAGTTCATTCAATCAGCATAAACGTCATATCTTTCTTTTAAAGAGTGTTACGTCAAACTTAGTAGCATCTTTGTGCTCTTCGGAATTGAATTTTCTTCAATCGCGTCTATTACTTCCTCAGTAACATTGACAAAACGCGAGGCACCCATTTGAGAATTTAGCACCCCTGTTGTGATCACCTCGCGCGAGTTGATTTTAGCGAGATATGACGCAATCCTCGACCAATCAGAGCGCGCGCATCTCTATTTTAGAGATAAATACGCCCCAGCTCCTCCTGGAGCAAAGGCCATCGACGATCTCACTTTCCCGCCTCGTTCTTTCCTGAGCTACCCTTTGAGTGTAGTCCAGGCACGGTCCCATTTCTTCATCTCAGCCTGGAAATCACGCTACCGGTGTTTTTTTGGCGCCGTTTTTCCTGTTTGCCCTGGCTTGCCTAAGGCAAAGCCTTGCTAAGCCTTCAAGTGAGGCTTGTGTCAGTAACGCTACTGTCTGGTTGTTTCCTCAAGGAGTCGTCTCACACGAACCGTAGCTATTTTAGGTACGAAAAAAAGTAAATTTCGTGCAATCCCAGAATACTTTACCCTCAGTTGAAAATAACTCTTTTAAATGGCATCGGCCTCTTTACTTACAACTGAGGTCGACACACAGCTTATCAGCTGTGAGGAATTTTTCAGGGGGACATTCTGGAAGACAACTGCCGGTATTCTTATCTTTGGCTACTCGACAAACATTGCACTCAGTCGGTAAAGGATTCCCCGACGACAATGTGTTACAACCTGAAAATAAAATAATCAAAAATTGAAAAGAAAAAAAACCAACTTAAGTAATAGTACAGCCTATGTAATAAAATATGTCTCTTTATCAGTTTTGAGAAGAGTGATGAGTAAAGTAAAAATATCCTCCTTAACTTCATGTTGGTTACTACACCTCACAGGTACTTACATTTTATTTAAGATCTCATTTATTTGTCTTACTAAAACGGAGTCTGTATGACATAACGTCATAGTTTCCAAGGTAAATTCAGCCGAAAATAGGTACGAGATAAATTACCGTATAAGGGATCGCAGTCTTCGTGACATTCTTGCGTGCACAGTCTTGTGGTCAGGTCGATAAACGTGTCGCCTTTACACTCGGCTTTTGTTTGATCACGTGCTACTATGTGGGCATCAATGACGTCAGCCTTCTTGTCTCCATTCCCAAACGCGTAAAAGCGAGCATTCAGCGGCTTTTCCAAGTCAAGCATGTTGAGGTACACGTCACCACTTTGAGTGGTTCCCAGTGTTTTACCATATTCAATAAGTGTGCTTGACTCGGACTCGGTGACGCACACAAAGTATGACTGAAGCAGGTTTGGATCGCCCAGACCTCTCGCATTGATGTTTGTCGTGGAGGTCTTAAGTACGAGTCCCTGATAGCAGAAAGTGTGCGTTATTTTTCTGACTCGATCTCACCCCATGTTCTCCGCGCGCCTTTTTTGTGGATAATATGTTTACAGAAAAAAAAGAAATTTTTGAAAACGCTCTTTAAACTGGATGAATGTGCAAACGCTACTTTTGAGTTTTGGTATGGGCAGAAAACGAGTTGAAGATAGTATTTTCTTAAAATACTTTTGTATTTTAATGGTACAATTACTGATTAGCCCTGTAGTGTGCACATGCCCATGGATTACGTCAAGGGTTTCAATTGCCAAAGGTAGTTTCATTTTCAACTTAATTTGGCGTCATTTTTTCGGAGGACATTTGTCATGTTTTCTGACTAAAATGCTCTTTTTACATTTATCTCGCTTAGAATGACTCTCAAAGGAGACATATTTGCGTAGATTCATTGATCATTACCTTGTAAATAGCCACTTTCTGAGGTGTAATTTCAATGTAATACCAAGAGGTCTTATCGATCGGTAAAGTTGCAAACACGACAAAAATGTTTCCCTCACTAGAGGCTGTGAAATGGAGACACTTCCCTTTGGCTTCAGTAGGATCAAACCGGAGAGCATTTGACCACTTGACATTGCAGGGAGGGTCAGCTAAGGTTTCACGCTTTGAAGCACCAGACTCGGAGATACTAGAATCTAAAACGGCTCGCCCCAGCTCTTTTCCTGCCAGTGTATCGTGAAGGTTTGGGAAAAACACTCTCGACGCTTCAAAATCACGTGACAAAAGGGTCAGCCCGCCGGTGTTTGGATTGAAGGAAAGCACGAGACCAAGAATAGATATTTTATGCTGTTGAGGATCGCCGCTTTTTCCATTTCTGAAGGCATTGTAGAGGTGAAAAGAGCCATCTTTTTCAGCCGTGAACCATTTTCCATCTTTGTAGCGAACCAAACGACTCATATTTCTCGGAATGTCACTGAAGTCCTTGGTACCTTTCAAATCGTTTCTCATGTCAAAGATAACTCGGAATAACGCTTTGTCTTTTGTGATATGCTGCCAGCTAAGGCCGACCACTTCTTTGTGTTTTACTGCTTCATCGGCTTGGTCTGTTGTTTCCGGTTGTGCAGCTCCGGGTTTTGTTTGACTGTCTTTATTGCATGGTGGTAACTGAATGTCCGTAATCGAATTCGGGCCCTTACCAAATAAATAAATAAATGAATAAATAAACAGCAATTGAAAAATCAACATGCAATGACGTTTCCTCGAGTTGTCTTGATACTACTCTAATATGGGGTGGAAGTGATTAATTCGTGAAGAAACTGAGAAAAATAGTAGTCATTGTGATAAAAACTTTCACACAGCACTGTGTGTCCATTAAATCCTATAAAGCATGTAATCCTCATAAAATGTTGGAGGTTTGTGTGTCACTGACCTCCTTCATGTAGACTTCAATGGCTCTGGTCAAGCTGATTCTTCTCCTTGTAATTGCCTCCTCCAGAGACTTTCGGCTATCAAACTTACAATAGTACTTCTGAACTGTCCCGTTGGAGTCCACCGTTTCATAAAACTTTAACCTGTCTTCATTTGCTGAGATCTCTTCTTTGAGTTTTGCAGCATTTCCTTCGCATCCCCAATTACTTCTCTCTTCGGGAAACAAATCGTGAAGTCGGAAGTTAAGAAGAGTTGTAACTAAAGCCATCTGAAACTCAAACGGCTTTGGATATTGAGGAATTGATGCAAGCCAATCCTTAAACTCGTTCTTAAAAGCTGGCGAATATGCGTCGGATAAAATAGAAGCAATTTGTTGACTTCCTCCCATGGCAAGAATCGTCGTCGATGTTGTTTTTGCCTGTTGCCTGGACGATTCTCCCTCTCTTCTACTTTCCTTTGCTCCAACACTAGCGAACAAGGATTTGTATTCCACTTCCATTTCTCGTGCGAACTCTTTCTTACTGGAAACGTCACTTGCGTCCATGAATTTACGAATCTGGAGCTGGCCTCCAAACTTAGCAGACTTGATGTAGTGAGTGCCCCATCTCTGTATGAAATCCACTACAAAAGTTGATCAAAACGCAAAAACAATTTACAAAAACAGGCACGAAAAGCGTACATGTGGGTAGTTTGCTAAGAACATCATACATACATACATACATTGCGCGCATACGCTCTTACATTCTTTACTGTGACCTAACCACAAAAATGCTCAATTGAGTTTTAACTTAAAAGTTAAAACTATAGTTCATCTCCTAAGGAAAGTTAATGACAACCAAATGTCATGTTTTAATTAAATACAAAAGCAAACATGAAAAACACACTTACAATACTTCATGGGCGCTCCTGCCGCAAAGTAAGAGGTCGGTAGGGCCATAAATTCTTTCAGAAACGACGCACTTAAGTCCTTTGGCTTTACTTCGTCTATAAAAATCTCATACCTGAGAGTCGAAAATAAAAGAGTACTTGTTAAAGAAACGAAGTCGGAGGCCGGAAGATAGGAGTCGCTCCCCAAACAACTTACGATCGCAGGTCGGATTTCCTCTCGTCATAAACGAAATGCAACAACAACGGCCAATCAGAATACAAAATAAGACATAATCACGAGATGCTGAGGGGAAGAAATGAAAAACAAGTAAATTGCCTCAAACGCGCGAAAATCCGAACCCACCGAACCCTCTCTCTGGATCCGCCACCAGTGCTATACTTATATAATAATGATGGAACAACCTGAAACCACAAAAGTAAAGGGAAATAACAATCGAACAACGTTTTTATGTACCTGTTGATGTCAACGTGTAGGAGAGCCATATACTTCTGGCTGGCTTGAGTCTCTGACTCGCCCCAACCCACCTTGACACCCGCGTAGAAGCCAAAGTACGACCCAGACACCCCAGCCTCTTCCTGTAAGTATTTCTGAAACTCACTGCGGCTCTCAAAGGTCACCGTGGACGCTTTGGTGTCGTAGATGCCATGAACGTTCATTGTGTCAGGGACATCGTAATCATCGTATCTTAAAAAATAAAACCAACAAAATCAGTTAGAGTGACTCTTGAGATTTTAACAGAAGTCACCGCATTTAAACACGCCCGTACAGTAATCGTGAATACATAACCTAAAACAATCGGACTCAACGGGGTGCGAACCCATGACTACTCTGCAATACTGTTGTAGCACTAGACTGAGCTATAAAGCCAACTGGGAGCAGACTGTCATGAAAGTAAGCAGAGTTTTTAAGTCCAAACAGTAGCATTGTTATCAAACGTGCTTAGTACCACTACATGTTCAAACAAAAAACTCATAACAATCTGGATAATAGAGGCAGAGCACTTACAAAGAGAGCAATATCATACTTACGTTGCTTTCCCAGCGCAGTTTCGCTGCACGATGCTCATTTTTCTTGATTCGGGGCTGTACTCACCACGCCCGTCAAATCCAACACCCATAAATGCCGCGCCGTCAATCAAGTTCTGCAGAAGTGAGACACGAAAGCAACGACATGTTGGCCCCTTAATCAATCGAGTGAGAGCGAAATTATGGGAGATATGTCCACACCTGAATCATAAGATTGCTTCTAAATAGCACAACTAAATTTCTATTTCATCTACAGGCGTTGATGACTTTGGTATAGATAGAGTTCCTGGCTTTTGCAAAGTCAGAACTAACTGTTGCTATGAAGAAAACAGAACTACTACCATACCAAGCATGCTTCTAATTTCCACCGAGCAGCGTAGCAAGGATCTCCCTCTTGGTACCCAGTGCCCCAACAGCCATTCATTAACACGTTCCCAACGCCTGCTGGGTAGGTATAGGGTGGCTCACCGACTTCCTTAGGAGCGCTGTCTTCACTGGAGATGTGTGAGTTCATGTGGTAACCGGCTGGGATGAACATATCATCAGTTTGCCAGGATTTATCGGGTACGATGTCTAACTTTATCTGCCAAAGTTGGGATAGCAAGTTAGTAATATTCCACGGTTACTGCTTAATTTATCAATACTGTGTTGAAATAAGTGTCTTAGTTCATCATATGTTGTCTTATCTTAGGGAGAACTGACAAAAAACGACACCACCTTTGGCTGCCAACCAGCCCATATCCTCGCTAGGATTTCCCCAACAATGTTGCTAAACGACCTAAATTATCATTTAAGTAGTCTCCCTTGCTCAACTTTTAAAGCTGCTAAAACAGAATTTTTATTGAAAAGAACTCAGAGGTGATCCTGCAAAATTCCGAGAGAACGCCGACTAAAAGTGACGAAAGTACAAGTTCGGAGGTACTCAAATTGTTTTGATATGACCTGCCTAACTACGAAGCCTGAAAGGAATGGAATTAGGTTTTTTCGGCGAGTTATATGAATAGCATTTTTCTTTTTCTTGTTTTTACTAATGACTGGCCCAAAGGGCTCTCTGATTTGAATAGCAGTGAGCTTCTTACATCTGTTAACACAATATATATTTGAGACAACGAAAAATCTGAAAATGAAGTAAAATGAAACCCAGATTGCATAATATCTTAGAAGGACGGTTAGGTTAAAAAGCTCTTGGAAGTAAATAATGGAAAAATGAGGAAACTCCCCCTTCCCACTATCTTCGATTAAGCCTTCCCCCCAATCCATTAAATCCACCTCCAGTTGGTAGAGAAATGTGATGAAATCAGATAAAGGTGTCAAACCTCCTTTTTTAAGAAATTTTCAGCCTTCTCTTGTGCTTCATCGATGATCTGTAACTGTTTATCCACTAGCTTCCCCATCACTTCAATTCCCTTCTCTACAACAGCACCTTGAACGTTTGCTCCTTTCAATATAGAACCAAGACCTCCACCTCCATTCCCAGCCGAGCTTTGGTCACTCGCAGACGTTGATTGGTGACGATTTTGTTTTTGTTTGGTAGTTGAACTTTTCTTCTGGAAATTATTAGCCTGCCCTTCGTGGCTTTCCCCTAAAGGTTAAAAAATGACTTTTAGGGAAAAAAGGCGAAGTTTGAAAGGCCTCTCTGCCTTTCTGCCCACGAAAATTTGGTTTCATCCTTTCGAATAACTCCACATTAGCGACCTTGAGCAGTCAGGACGGCAACGCCAAGGAAAACTTCGATTGAAAAATAATTTCTGCCTTTCTGTCTACCGTCTCATACGGCGGCGAAAAGAAGCGTTAAGTTCCAAATGGAAATTAAAATAATTTGCCGTCGCGGTTTTGGTTCGCAGACGACGCAAATTGTGGTGATTTCACGTTGTTGTTTTGCATAGGACGACTAAGAAATGTACAAATTTTTAAAACGCACGTGCTGAGCTATTGTTCTGCCGATCAGATCTTTTGTTTTTCCATGTCCTCGTTGCCGTCGCCGTCGTGGTTTGCTCAAGGTCTTCATTACTTGATTCACTTTTCTGTTAAACCTGTAGTGGACCCCATATTAAGCAGACACACTGTCTAAAGCGAACACTGGCACAAGTTCTTAACTGTTTTCCTCATACTTGGCGTAAAATAAACCTATAAACAGTAAACTCCTCTATTAAGCACATGCGCTCGCCAAAATTAACCCCCATTGTTACATAAAACCTACATTAAAGTGGACATAAAATGGTAGCATTTCTTTGAAGCGTAAGTGCTCAAGACTACATTTTTTACACTCAAAACATTTTTTTTTTCAATAAAGCGCTTTTTTGATTTATCCAGCACCAAATTTGCGATGCTGGTGATTACATATTCTGTATTATTTGGGGATTAGCCACTGTCGCGCAACTGATTGACTAAATATGTTTAGCGGACATCCTGTATAGAGTCAAACACTTGCTTGAGTTCCGTTAGTGACGGCTCAAACCAGGTTTCACCATTTTTTTTTTCAGTCTCAATTAAACTCTAAACAAAGTCGCATTTAAAACTGAAAATTTATGGCCAGTTTTCATTTAATATAGCGCCCTCTCTTTTCTCCGCTCCAATTTTCTTCGAAGGATTTAGAAGGGAACTATTAAACGAGTGGTAAGGAACTGATTTAAACTCTATAGACCACACCATTATTCAAGTCATGCAACATACCAGCTTTCATTACCGTTTGTTGAACTAATAATATCAGGCAAAACAGGTTTCTTTGTTTCCCTGGGTTGCGTTCTTTCAGCACCCCTGTAGTGGAACTGAGTCACTTTAGAGCTCGCGCCAGGAAGAAATGGAATGGATTTAGCGGAAGGTCTTGCTGTTCGTCGCGCCACAAATCCGCGGTTTTCACCTCTTTCCTGCCGCATAATTCCACTGTTCCATCTCGTTACAGGCGGAACGTACACAGGAAGTGGGCCGGCCAAGGATTGCTGCCCATAAAGAAAGTCCCTTTTTAGCTGGATTTGTTTAGTTGCGGTTGGTGAAACTTGTCCTGAGATATGGACTTGGCTGGGTCTTTCTTTCTTAGATATTGTACCTGGAAGAGTTAAGGGCAAATCTCTCAGGTTCAAATGACTTTCTAAATTACAAACTAAATGAACAAGTTTAAAATATTTAAAACGTAATAATTCTGTATTTTCATCCATGATTATTGTTGTTCTTGGTTAAAAAGGTTTCTCCGGCACTCATTTCGTGGTTGACAAGATGCAGTTATTATGGATAAAGTATCTTTATTTATGGAAAGCATCTGATGGATATCAATGGCCAGGCATTACCACAGGCAAACTACGAGCTCAGTTGATATGGTGTTTCAATGAAGTGAAACTAAAAAAGCCTTGAAGCTCGCTAAACGAGATCACTTTAAAAACCTCAAATAATAAAAGAATCCTCATTGGTCAATGAAACTCGCTGTGTTAGAGCCACTTTCTTTTTGCATTTAAGACACGCAACTCTTTACCTGAAATCATCAGGAGGAGGATATGAAAGTATTTCATCGCTGCTATCTCTAGGAATAGAAGGAAAAGCGTCACCTAAATGCGTTCGTTAAGCATAGTTAAAATGGGGGAAATTTCGAAATCAAAGTGAGAAAAAGCTGTCCGCAATTTAATTACGTTTAAATACGCATTTCAGTAATACGCTGACTCAGTCATGTTGGTGAATTGCACACAGATTGATACAACAGCTTCGTGAAGCTGGATGAGCCTAATACCTTGCTAAAAAGTAAAACTATCTACTGTCTAACCTAAGATACATCCTCCGTTACTCCAAATTTAGAGAAATACGGATTAAAAAGGAATTTCCTGAAATAATTCCCATTTTCGATGTCAAATTAAGTTTGGCTACTTTACCTACCTTATATTAGTTGTTTGGTTTAAAATATTCACTAAGTTGTTTTTCAGGCTGTTTGAGGTTACGGTCAATCGTCCATAACTGTATTTTTAAAAGTGTGGACGTTCACTGTCCAAAGTGTAAGACAACTATACTTTGCCACGTTTATCAAGATTTTATCCCCTCGATGAATGGTTGAACGGGTTATTTCTGCACGACAATAAATTACCAAGAACTGGTTCCTGCATGGACAATTTAATACCAGGCTGCCGTTTGCGATCTCATGGGGTTCTTTTCTTGAATCATAAATTTGTAACTAAAAAAAGCTTTTTATTGTTGTTCGTACAAATAAGTATTCACAGAGCCGCAAGCGAGAGCCAAAGACAATTCCCCAGTTTGTTTGTTTGTTTTATTAGTGCAAAGTATTAAATCTATGTTTTTTCCTCCCTTTCACTGGTTCATGTAAACTCCTGATTTGATCCTGAAGACCAAAACTGTTTGTTAACTCTAACTTCAATCGAAGTGAGGTCCACTCCAATTTCGTACTGAATCCGGCGTTAACATGGTTTTAAAAAATGAAAACAGCTTCTATGTTTCAAAGACTCACAGAATACAACATGTGAAAACAAGCGTTTTTATGTTATCAGTGTACCTATACACATGACAGTTTGAGACTCTAAGCATGGAGACATGATCGGATTGAAAACCAGTTCCCACAATGGCTTTTAATTGGAAAGGTGCAATTCGCACATCGTCTTGTCGCACCAATTTAAGCACAATTTAAATGCGAAGAAAGACTTCGAGAGAACAATAACTGGTTCCCAAAAATATTTTTCCGCATTAAAAATTTAACGCATTGTTCTTTTTTTTTTTTTTTTTTTTTTTTTTTTTTTTTAGCAATTGTCTTTATTAACTTTTAACTTACGTACAACAGTGCCTGTCCCTCAGCTTCTTTCGGTCGTCTCTCACTTCCTTCTTTACGTCGTCCGAGATGTACCGATTTGCCTCCAAGAGAGAGTTATGTGGAGTTTATATGAAATAATTCATATTTTTGTACTGCGGTTGTAGATGAAAGTGGAAATGTGATCATCGCAGTAAATTTTCCAATTTAAGCAATTGGAAAGAAGAAGCCTGAAAAAAAAATCAGGGCTTCAACGGGAACGTGTACGTGTAACGTGATAAATAAACGTGTACGTGTAACGTGATAAATACTCGTTAGCAGTGAAATATTATTTTCAGTTGTACTTTGCCTTATGTTTGTTCGATGATTGAGCGCGCATTGCTTCCCGTTGAAGCCCTGATTTTTTTTTTTTCAGGCTTCTTCTTTCCAATTGCTTAAATTGGAAAATTTACTGCGATGATCACATTTCCACTTTCAGAGAGAGTTATCTTTTAATGCTGACGCAGCCCTTCGGAGAATATATTGCTTATCTGTGTAACGTGATAAATACTCGTTAGCAGTGAAATATTATTTTCAGTTGTACTTTGCCTTATGTTTGTTCGATGATTGAGCGCGCATTGCTTCCAGGTCGCCTTCCAAATTTATGTGCTGTCTCAGTATGTTACTCACGATGTCTTGACAGAAAGAATCTTTCTCGGCGCCAACAGGAATGTTCCACATGACAATGTTGTCTTTTTTTGATCGGTGCTCGAGGTCCTCGAGTTTTTTCTTTTTTAAATGGTAACCCGAGTTTATTACTCAAGGTATCTTTTAGCGTCTCAACTTCCTCATTAGTAAAATCAAAACCTTGCTGTAAGTCGTGAATCTCACCCGACAGGTTAGCAGTTTTGGACTTGAGTTGTTGAAGTTTAACACACAAGACATCATGTCTTGCTTATCGATTTTTACCACCAAACTTTTGACCAGTCGGATTAATTCGTCAAAATTTTTATCTCTAGGTATTTCTTCTCGTAAGTTCGGTGTTCCTTCACGTGACCGTTGATTTCTGCTCATGCTCTCCAGGGTTTTAAAAGTGTAAGGGGCAGAGCACGGAATGACACGTCCTCAAACTTCTCGAGTCATGCCCTGATCCCACTGCTTAAAACCTTGTTTTCATTTGAATACAAAAGACTTATGGGTTCTGCCATACCCTTAACTCTTTCACTTCTGTGATCTCTTTACTGTCTGTCATACAGTTCTTATGATATTAGTTTGGAAAATTTGGTTTTAGATCAACCAATAATACCCTAATTTATATTTTACTTTATTCTCATCACTCGTCTGCTTGATATTTACTATCACTTTGAGGAGAAATTTTGTCTTGATCATTCATAGGTGTTAAAGGGTTGTATTAATTCTCTTCAAAAGACGATGTAAAGGAGAGCACGCATTAATTCTCTTCAAAAGACGATATAAAGGAGAGCAAGTATCCTGCCTCGACCTCAGGTTAGATCTCTCAGTCCAGTTGTTTTTTCTAGAAGCTAAAATGGAGGCAGTTTTGTACGTTCGGGTTGTTGTAGTAGTAGTCTTTATTTCTTCTCAAGAAAAAAATTTATGTGTTATAAAAAAAAAACTTTGAAAAGTATCAAAAAGGTGAAAAATTCAACGCTACCTCAGCTTGTATCTAAAAAGAAGACGATTTACACAAGAGTCCTTAAAATTAACGGTCTGGTAATGACTTGATTTGTCTCTGAAATTTTACTTCGTCTCCTTTTTCTTGGGGATGCAGATGTCTGTGACCACACGCAGAAGTCTACATTACTTTCTATTTGACAAGTTTTTATCCTAGATTAATCACACTTACAGTTATTAGATAGACAATGAACCATTTCCCATAGTATCCAATGTCATTCATGTGTTCGAAACAAACGAGACTACCGTGCGACAACCTGGTGTTTTGTAAATGATCGATCTGAAAAGACACATCCTAGTGACTATAGAAAAACATAAAGACGTTCCTACTACTATCGAATTGGAAAACATTGTTATTTAACAGGAGAGTCATCCTTTCAAGCAAGGGCTTCTCAGTTACTGGTAAGGAGCAGCCACGCGATGATTTTTCCTTTTCTTCCAGAGCCTCACCTACCATCAAGCAATGGTTTTCATTTCTAGCTGGAGGGGCATTTTTCAGTGTAAGAGTAGGTTTTAGAGGGGACCTTAGTAAACAAGGACAATCTACTCAACAGTGAGAAACTGCAATTATAAACTCACTCTTGTTAGTTCCACAAATCATGTAATTTTATTAACTTTCCCTTTTGTCTCAACGAATGAGGTTTTTAAACACACACGTGCAGGTTAACAATTTTTTCTCTAGGCATCTCTTTTAATACTGCTGAGTGGTTCTTTGGCCAAAAGTAATTCACTGAAGTTTGCAGTGTGCTCGAGATGCGAGCATAATGGATTTTTCATCCGCCTGAACTTGGCTCAGGCTCTCCACCATGCAGTGTTCAGATGAGCGTCGAAAGTTATCTTGGATTGCATTCGTTTTGCTTTGTTTGGCTCTGTGATTGGTTAAGAAAACTCGCACCACGCTCTTAACCAATCAGAAACAAAACCAAAAGATGACGCTCGAATTTCCCCGCGCTTCAGGCCCTTTGCTTAGTTCCTTTTCACCTCTAAGTAGCCATTGTAACTTTTCACGACACAAAATTAAAGTGCATTCTACATCTAGGAAACATTGGTTATAAAAATTCAAGCTCAGATTATATCTGGTCCCATTGAAGAATTACTTCTTTCAACTTTTTCATGGTTATATTAGCTCCACAAGAAATTATTACCACGTTTTGTCCTTGGAATCTATTATGGTCCTTTAAATAAGCAGCAATGGCAACACCAGCCGCACCTTCTACGATCTAAAAATCAATCCAACAGATGACTAAGTTAATACCTTTCGAAATTAGTGGTTACCTTTGCAATCTGACTAGCCCTCAACATTGTGACTCATGAATAAATCGCATTTTTTCCTGCCCTGGAATAGAACAATCAATCAGGTCTCGCGAAGGGGAAGGGAGAACAGGGAGGGGGAAATAATAGTCTTTGATAAACATGCTAGTGGTCCACACCCGCCTGCTGCAGCAGCTTGTCGATTTAATAAACATAGAAAAAAATGTAACTGAAAAATTTTTAGGCAATAAAAAAAATGTAACTGACTCACTTTATGGTGATTTTCCATAAATTGGTAAACTGCTCTACTAATTTCTTCCTCTGACACAAGGATCCACTCGTCGACAAGATATTTACAAAGATCAAACGTCACCTTATCACCAGTAACAAAAAAATGTGGAAATACAACTCTACTTTATAATGCATGAAAGCACACACATAATTTTTCTCCCGAAGGAAATGAAAAAACACATCTCTCTTTCTTTCAGCAAATGTCCCAAAAATAAAGCGTAAAGAAAAATTTGAAAAACTAGAATTAATCCAACGGCTTCTATGAAATTCCTGAATCATTGTCCTCCAAAGGTTTGTGTTTGTCCTTTTCTCTTAACAAAGAAAAAAGCGTATGCATCTTTTTAACGTCAGAACGGTAAGAGTTCTTTCGATCGGCCGACTTTGTCAGGTCTTGTCAAGGCGAGCTGCTTAGGTTCCACACCTAAACCTTCAGCCATGTCTTAATAGTATGCTTTTTTCTAAACTTTTATCACTCAGCTACAATCATTCCGCAAGGAAAACACATGACAAAATGTACCCATGACATTTACATCAATGCAAGACAACGTGATTGAAGAAACTGATTCCCCCGGCCAAGGAAGCCGGGTTATAACGAGCGTGTATAAAAATTTCCTTCATGACCTTACCCAGAAAAAAAAAGGGAAATTAAAATTTGAACAAAGGATAAAACGTGAACCTCATCTGTGAAATAGTTAACTAAACACGGACGCAACATGTAAAGAGTTTTACAAGCCTGCGCTCATGCCACACCTCATCAGAATTTACGTAAGATCACCTTACTTGTTAATACTCACTGAATTTTCCTCGACACCTCCGCTTGTACCGTCAGACAGCGTGTCACCTGATGGAAGATCTAAAATTTTCCCTGCCTTCACTGACTCTGACATCACCGCAGACTGTGAGGGCTGACATCCAATCATCTGCATTAAAATCAACAGTTGAGTCGGCATGAGCAGAGTCTATTTTAGCTATTTTAGATCTCCTTCTCAGTCCCACATTTTCCCGCTCCGAGCAACGAACAACAACAAGACACACACACACAACAAAGCGCTCAAACGAATGCGCATGCAATGACTAGGTGGTATATTTTCATGTTTTCAGAACCAAGTTATCTCACACGAGTTACAAACACAAGCTACACAAGCCAGTAAGTCACATGGTCTAAAAATCGTTGAATTTTTTTGATAAAGCTTCAAACAGAATGGTTAATCAACAAGATATTTGTGTTTGAATAAGCTTCCTGTTCGAAAAGTCTCGAGTTTTCTCTACCTTTCTATGAACTTTTTAATTTTCTTTCGTTTATTTTGTAAGACAGCAGTTGCTGACATGGAGCCGGTCATAATTGATCCCCTCGCGCTTGCCTTACTCAGGGTTTGACTGTTGTGTTCATACAAGGAAACATACGCGCGCAAAAAAAAAAAAAACACATCCGTGGTTGTTTGACCGTTGACGAAGACAAAACGCGGGCGCGCATGAGAGTGAGCGTTATTTTGGTGGATCATTTTGGCGGGAAAACTATAGCGGCAACCGCGGCACTACGCAGCGATTTTACATGTTTCGTATTTTCTGTATAGACGTTGTTGTGGCAGGGCAATTTTACAATCAATCTTACATGAAGGTAAGTTTCTGCTAAATATTCTCACGCCACTTTCATATTTTTTCATCCAATGCAGAAGTTTTGGTTTCCATAACTTTTTCCACTGGCGGCCGATGGTGTGATAGGCGTCTGTGCCCGGAAAAAAAAGCCGCAAGGCAAAATCCAAACACGAGAGCCTGATTGCAGGCTCAACAGACGGTGGTAGGAGTTCTTACAAGCGGCGGTGGGACGTCGATAGCCACCTGCTATTGAAAACCCTACCAGGAGAGTTGCATGCGATTCACGTATCATCCGATGCACATTCAAAAAGAAGGTTCATTTTCCTTCTTCATTGAGACCTTTTACCTTTATTCCGGGTTTAACACTTTTCAGGTAGGCTGCAATCCCTCCTATAAGTCCCCCTCCTCCAACAGCAACGAATACTGAATCAACATCGGCCAAGTCTTCGAAGATTTCCACCCTGTGTGGATTACAGAGAAAGTTGCTGTACGTTTTAGCAAAGTAATTACAAAAACATTAACTGGAAGAGGCAACAACTTCGTTTTCTGGCTTAGCGATTTTTGAGATCTGTTTTTCAGTTTCACTTACAATCTTTCGTATCGATTCTGGGTTTGTTAATTCTCTTTTGTAACATTTGGTTTCTGTAAAAATGTTTATTTTCTCGTTTTTTCGTAAATCCTTTTGGGCCTCAAAATGTCACCTCTCTCATTTTTCCAGTCACATTTTTGATTTTGATGTAAATTTTGGCCTGTTTTCGGGTTTATTATAAGTCACTATACTCTCATGCTCTCAACGATTTCATCTGCCCTTTCACTTTAAATTCCTCAAAACTACTCGATAGTTCATTTTGTGTTTGCATTTCAATCAGGTTAAAAATTTCAGTAGCAAATATTTATAGAAAAACAGTCACATTAAAAGGTTCCACATGAGGTGGATGCACAAAAAAAATCATCGTAAAACACTCATTGGATGGAAGGAGGAGGTGAGTTTAAGTTCCATTTCTCTTAAAAGTAATTATCAGGGTCGTAACGAGGTATGTGGAATACATAATGATCCTAGCTTTTATCCATACTTTGTGATCCACGATCCCAAAATTTCGGATAATTTCGATCCTTGATCCCGAAAAACTAAACTGATCCCATCTAAAAACTGAAAAAAATTGATCCTATCCTTGACGTAGCGATCCCTGGTTGCTGGCCATGTCAGAGAGGCTTATGCGATGTGTTGGCCATGGCCATTCATCTGAAAAATATTTTTAAAAAACACCATTTTGTTTTTCTTTACGTTTCTCCCTCTGTCTCTATGTAGCTCTGGAGACCACAACGTAATCTTCGACGAAAAAGAGTACTCCCCTCTCCCCCTTTGATCCCCGATCCCAGGCTTCTGATCCCAGATCCCACCCCTTTGATCCATGATCCCACATACCTCGTTACGACTCTGTAATTATATTTTAAACAAAGTTTTTCGTCATTGAAAAAGTCGAGTTTAAGTATTACAATTAAAAAAGCTGAGCTGTCAGCGTGAAAGACTCTGTAACAAGGAAAGGTTTCTATTTTTCTCCACATGCCAAGACTGAAGAAATAATAATTAAATGAAAATAATAAATAAACAAATATGAACTAAACACCACCAACATAAATAACAAAATAGATATTTACCCAATGGTTCCTTGCCCAGCAACAACTACAAGGTCATTATATGGCGAAACAAAATGCATGCCACTTTCCTAAAGGGATAAGCATACACTGTCAAACAAATGGGACAAGGAGGGATTTCTTGTAACATTTTATGAGGGCTCTCGTTGCGATATGTAGATCTTGCGTTACTTGTCACACATTCCCATCATTATTTGTATTCCCTCATTTGGTCATTAAATGCAGTTGCTACTCACTTTTTGGAGTTTGTGGTGCACTTGTCTTAACCTTTTAACTCCCATAAGAGATTAACATGTAACTTCTCCTTGTAACATCCACACATTATCCACCCAACATGTAATGAGAATACTCAAACTCATCAGGTAGAAGTTAGTAGTCTTGATCTAACACCAAATTCTTGTGACTTATTTAGAAGGAAATGTGTAGTAGGTAGAGTGGAGAATTGACAAACAGATCTTGGGAGTTAAAGGGTTAACAGCTATAACACTAACTTGTAGCCTGTTTGTCTTATTATCATGCTTCTTTCCTTTGGCTTGTTTTCTTAATGTTGAAAAAAATTAGGGTATTTGCAAATTAACACAAAAAGTTGCTTATTCTCAGAGAGGGATTTTGCTAGCCTGAATGACCAGTTGCATTGCTTTCATCCAGCCCTGGAAATGATTTCAGCAGCACAAAATTGTTAGAAATACAACTACTCTCCTGGAATCCAAGGCAATCCTGTTGGTAAATTTTTACACAATTGGACATTGTTTACTAACGAGCTAGAACCAAACTTATCTTTATATTATGGCTTTTTCAACCATCTTCCCACACTATTGTGGTCAGCCAAACACAGATCATTTTGTGCTTCTATGGTTAGTATTGAGAGAAAGAAGCTTCATTAACATAAGGAGTGCAGCAATGTTGTTGAACCTTAGCAACATTCCTGGCTGTCACCTCTGCTTCAACACAGTCTTCTCCATGGAACTTCACAGACCCACCAAACTGTTTCACTACTTTCAGCTTGGCATAAGAAGTGGTCTCTGGTACATAAATAGTAACTGGAGTGCCAACTTTACTTGATGCATATGCCTCATTAAAAAGAAACAAACAAAGAAACATTTTAAATTAAAGAATAACTTGTCACTTCATAATATCAGAGTTAATTTACATGGACAACTGCCAACTACCTTCATTCTTGGCTCCACTATAACTACTTGAAAGGACTGGGGCTGACTTCAAAGGGCATCTTTGACCTCACAACCACTTTTAAAATACTTTAATCTAAGTAATGGCCACAAATGTTCACTCCTTTAATCATGCAGACTCTTACTGACATTTTATCATAGATATAACCAGATAAATTAAAAAATATATAGAAATTAAAAGGCTTAAGTCTGTTAATTGGCCCATGATTTCCAAAGCTTTAAATTCTCCACAAGCATGAAGCATAAAGCCACTTTCTTAAAGTAAAGCTAGTCATTCCTCATACAGGTACAAGTTTTCTCCATCAAATAACAATGGCTTGTTAAATATTAAGATCAACCATATTGAAAAACTTCATCTTACAGCGGCTGCTCCATGATTTCCAGTAGAAGCTGTAATCACTCCATTAGTCAGAAAAACCTCATCATTTGATTCTTTAAGGGTGAGGAGTTTGTTGAAGGCTCCTCTCAGTTTAAAAGATCCTGTAATCTGTTCACTCTCTATATTAATGAAAATAGATAACTGTTATTTACAAAAAAAAACATTTTACTGTCCCCAAAGGAGAACAAACAACACTTAAGTCAAAATCAACATTTAAGGCTAAGCAGGGTTATTTGCATGTGTCAGAGAATAAATATGCAATATGCAATTTAGCAAAAGTCCACAATTCATCATGATATATTTAAAAATATATTAGCCCTAGATTTGGGCTTGATTTCTGCCATTTTTTTGAGTCTAGTCCTCGATCCTCTCAAGAAGAAGAAGGGTGAGTGTCAGCTCGTTTCCAAACAGTGGCTGGTAATTGAGCTTTCTCCAAGCTGTGATGTGAATGGTTGTTATGAGTTGCCACACAATTTAAGATATCACCATACCTAGTCACTCATCTCTAGTCTTTGGAGAAATATGTAATATTTGAGGTTTCATGCTAGCAAAAAATTAGCCTGGCAAATTTTTGCAGACCATTTTTGGTCCCCTGCAAAGGTGGGGTACAAAGCCTTTTCAAGACCTATATAAATTCTCCAAAGGAGAGAGGAGTTATCTTCTCCAAACACTTTCAGAGGTTTTGACAGCCTTTTTCATAATTATTAAGCAACTGCCAATGATGAAACATACAGCCATGATCACTCAAAAAGCTGTACAAATCCTATATATAAAATCTTGACAGAAGGCAAGAAGAGCACCTATAAGTGGCACTGGACTGGTGGTAACCGTTTTTTAACGAAACCCAACAACGTTCAATTGCAATATGTTTAATCATGCCTGAAAGATCAATTGACTTGACAAGAAATTCTACAAATCTATAACTGCATGATGAAGTTGTAGAACCCTATTATCAAATCCCTATTGCTTAATATTCAACCCTATTATAGACTACCACTAACAAAATGAATCAAAGGGGGAACGGTCGGGGTATGAGTCGATTGGGTGTGGAACTCTTAATACCAAAATCCTTGAAGAATGAAGAGGGTAGCAAAGGTCAGGGGGGAGGGGAGTGAAGGGGCCTGATCCCATTTCACGCGTGAATGTTTGGCACCTTACGTTGCCTTCTGTAAAATTCACGCATCTTGTACTAAACTATTTTCGCGTCATATATAAACCCTTTGAGTTAGTGACGATCTTGTTATTTATCAAACTCCAACACTGTTTATTGTCGATTAGTCAAGACGAAATTCGTTACTGTTGATAAGCAGTAAAGGTTGGTTACTATACTTACCCAGTTTAATATAGACCTTCGACTTGCCAACGTCACTTAACCAAGGAGAGTATTCCAGAGGAGTTTTTCTGACGTGCAGCTTTATCCGATCAGCAGCCTTCGAAATATCCTCACATAGGCTGAGCAGGTGAGGTTTTGCAATCATGGTCTGGCGAATAAATGATCGAGATTTTGCAACGCCAATCGACCTTAATAAGACGCCTGCGCTGAAAGTTTTAAAAAATATGTATTTGGAAAGCTGCAGAATACAGGGCACTTCTTCACACCTCATTGAATCACGATTGATCCTTTTATGTTCTGCCTCGTTCGTTCTCCAACGCATGCCGACAGGGTGGAGCCAAGAGGCCCTGTATTATGTGATTGCTCTTATCATAATACCATTTTGTCGTCTATGTAGCATTTAGCCATAAAGTACAAAATAGTGCGCACAATAGCGTAAGCTCACAAAGCAACAGGCGTGAATACACCTCTCCGCTAGCATGGCAGTAGCAGACTGGGACTGAGAGAGGGAGAGGGGCGAACAAGGGGATTTTTAAGTTAAAAAGAAATCACACGTTTCAAGAAATCTGTCACCATGTGTAACATCAAAATTAACCAAAATTAGCTCTGACGAAGTGCTAACGCTCGAAACGTCAGCCTTTTCACTCTTAACGGTGGCCAATTTACGTTTTCAACTCAGTTGTTAACACTAAATTACCTGTTATACTCTCCCACCGATGCCGCACCACAGTTTCTTTTGAAACTTACCTATTTTGACATCAAAAGGGCCTCGTTATGCAAATGCCAGACGCTGAAACGAGGCTAGTAGCAAACAATAAAGTGACGAACATGCTCCTTGTATTTCTTTTTGGGTTCTCGTAGCCCAGACCGCAGCTCGAACCGAGGCATGCCATTTTCTACACGCGTCTCTAAAAATTCCGATGACTAAACGGGGCTGAAGACAAATCTTAGATGGCAGTGCGGGCCGTAGCTCAAAGGCTGGTCTATTCAATTTCGTTTCTTGATATTCTATCGTTTGAGCTTCATAGTATTAGATCTTCAATATTCAAATTTTGATGTTTTAGGGAAAAAAAGTGTTTCTCTGCCCTTGCTGGTAATTATCATGGCGATGGAGAAACGGAGCCGTGGCCCTTAACTACACATGCTTTCAGACCTATTTTTTAGTTAGACCGTTCCATTTCTGATCCATTGAAAAATCCTCCAATTTATAGCATAAAAAATTTGCGAAAAAGAAAAGAAATTCTCAGTCGGCTTTATCGCATAGCAATTATGAGAAATATACCTGATTTAACGACGAAAGTGCTTAAAATCTGTGCCCGTTTTCAGACTATCTGACTAAAGAAGGTAAAAATAATATCTTTTGGGGCGACACCTTGCTATATTCCTTACATCCGGGAGTTCACCCCCCTCCTTCATGTAACGCAGGGAGGAAAGCAGTCGTTGCCGACCGTATTTCCAGTGAAATGGATCTACATCACAATGCGACTCCAACTTGATTGACCGTAAATACGGGCGATCGCGTTAGATGTCTGTTAAATTTTTTCCGTGGCAAAAAGACGGAAGGGAGAAGTAATTAAGTGAACATTGTTCCCCGGTTGTTCAAAAAGAGGTGAAAACTTGTGCTGTCCTTCCATCCAACGAGGAGAAACACTACAATCAATCACGCCTTGGTTACTCGCGCTTACCCGCGCTATGTTCGAATTATGAACATCATCCAAGAAAGGTTGAATTTCAAATTTATCGAAAAACTACACGACAGAGACCAATATATTAACATATGCATAATTTATTTATGTAATTGTATTTATCTCATTTCTTTGTTTCCTAAAATACTGCACTACTTTCTGAAAATTATCGCTTTTTTCAAGTTGTATGAAATGGTATCAAGAAGTGATGCTTAACCATAAATGGCGAAGCTTCGTTATAAAGACTGATTAAACTTTTAACCCTTTAACACCCATAAATGATCATGACATAATTCTTCTTTACGATATTAATACAATATCAAGCAGACAAGTGATAAGAATAAATAAAAATATCGCTTAAAGGATTGAGTTGATCCAATACCAAATTCTCAAAACTATCATCACAAGAATTGTATGAATGACAGTAAGGAGAATTACTAATGAGATTTTGGGAGTTTAAGGGTTAATCAAGTTCCATGCATTTGGTAAGCTTTTCTCCGTGAAAGGGAGAAAACCATTAAAATTTGGTGGAAATATAAACCAGCTCTTTGTATCAAAAGATGCGACACGAATTCTTTTATCGTTTCCTGTCTTGGGATATTTGTATCCTTCTGTATGAAGTTCAACTCAATTCAATTCAGAATGAAAGAGTTCTTCTCTTCTCAATTCTCATTTAAATATACCGTTTTATCATTCATTTATATTTACCGGCAATATGATTCCGAAAAAGACCAGCTGTAGATATTTCTTCATGTAGTTTCCATTTGTACTAAAAATTATTTACTCAAATACAGAAAAAAGAAAAGCCAATAACACATTCCATGTTCTCCAAAACACGAAACCGTTTTAAAATTTCTTTCTTTAAAGTTAAGATTTAGAATAATTCCTTTAAAATCGCTTCAATACCTTAAGCTAGTGCCAGCAGAATTTTTGTTACCGGAATTGTGATTTGATACAAAATTCTCAGGTGATCGATCGCTTGAACACCTCGAGTTAGTGCCTTCCAAATTTCAGCCATATCTCTCGACTTCCTATGAGATGGGCAACACATTAGCTTCACATTTAGGAACGTATTGCCTCTCATGTACATTCCTTTCAACAGTGATATTCTTATCAATAATCACATTTCAGATGTTTCAGCGTATGATCACCGCTCACAGTTCCTTCTTGCCCTCTCCTGTGAACTACCGACATCCTCTTGTATGGAGCATGGCACATCGTGAGGTGACCCTTGTATTGATCCATACTTGGGCGAGGTCGTAGGTTCGTACATAAGGCACGATTGATTGGGCGGCGATCCTATAGATCTTGATACGCTGGTACTCACTGAAACGTTCTGACCAAGCAGTTTATCTTGTACGTTCGCTTCTACTTTCCCAGATTCTGTAAGAAGAACCACAAAAAGGTAAAAACTTCAGACACGTCTTCGCTCAAGCGCCTTTTTACATTACCGCTTTTTTTTAAGGATATTGTTTATTTTATGTATGCAATGCTGCGGATTCGAACTCAACCTGAAGAAAACTCGTTTCTAAGAATCTACCAATTTCGAGAGTACTTTCGGGATTTAGTCTGATGCTGCATAATGAAAACTGGTCGCTTCATGCACTGCATAGTCAGTTCAGAAGAATAGGGTAAAGATACATAAAAATTATATGAGTCTAAGAGTCTATTCCAACGAAAATAAATTAAAAAAACAAATAAAAATTATTTTAAAATACAATTAAGGCTTTTCCTCACAACTAAAAAAAATTTACCTTCGAAGTCTCCTATTTTCGTCTTTAACATGCTGATTAGAACCAGCATTGATATTATGGTTGCCCCACCAGCAACATACACCATAACCTCTCTGTAGTATGGACCACAGCCTGCGCAGCAGGTCCTAAGGAAATAAAAATAACCGATCAGCAAATTAATAAGTTCAGTTAACGCCAATGGTTCAGGTTTAAACGTATGGTAAGCAAGGCTTCAGCAGCCGAAAGGTGAAGGCTCTTTACCATCTGTATGCCACACGCACTACAGTGCTTCTGCCGTACCTTTCAGTTTCACGCGCTCAAGCGAAGGCTTTGCAGTTGATAGTTTGAAGCCAAAGCGCATTAGGAGTATTGCATTACCTTTGATAAGGCCGTCCACCTTTCAAAAATGTCTACACTCACGTTCCCGATCTGTTCCCGTTCCCTTTAACGCAGTATACTAATTTTATTGTACGAGTCTACAAGACCCTCACTTTCAAAATGAGGCAACATTGCTAAACTTTGTCGTGAAATGGCTTCTCACTTGCTCCCGTTTTCAAGGAGAGGCAATGGAAATCACGGAAATAGCTTATTTTCAACGGCTAGACGTCTTAAAACGACGTGAATACTGCAGAAAGTTATCGAAGGTGTTCTTGCTGCTCACAGTGCAACTAAAGATTTGCATTTAAACAACGATTTATTATAGCGTAATTGTAATTATTTGACCATGAAGTTGGTTGATTGAAACTCGTACATGTGAGAATGACTGAGTCCTATTCCATGAGGGGAAGCTGTAGAGTTTCCATTCCAAGGACTATGTACTGCAACATGACTTTCGAGCAAACAAAAGTATAGAAACAAGAAATTGAAAATAAAGTAACTACCAGTAGTCTGATAAGGCGCACGCTGGCGTACAAGCAAGCAAGCAGGAGCTGGTTAAAGGCTGTTACATGGCATTCATTAGCTACAAGTTAAAGTGGAGCCAGGTTATGATATTCTGATGAGAATTCTACTCAAAACGAAAAATAACGTAAAACAATAAACACGTTCTTATTCTAGATGAAATAAATAATGTTCATGGCAAATCTTCGTGTAAGTAAACGAAGATTTACCAATCGGTGAGAGAATATTACTTTGGCGTGACGTCATAACCTCTTAGTAGAATGGAAAAGCGAGAAAATTCTGAAAGCACAGTAACAATACCGCACTGAATTAAACGCCTTTCCAAAGAAGATACTCACTAGGAGGTCTGCCATAAACATACCACATCAGGGTAAATGGCGTACCTTACAACACAACACAGTTACCAAAGTTTTTGTCTCAACTGTGTTAATTTCACGCGAGGTCAAATCTTATTTTCACAAATTTCCTATTAAAGTAGACAACACCGTGACACCAAAGGAGTTCTCTAATAAGCTACCGAGAAAATAAGAGCGAGTCAGAGTACTCGTAAGAAGTCAGTGTTACAAAGAATCGGCTTGGAGCGAAAAAGTGGCCAGAAAATAAAGAAGTCTGTGGTGAAAAGCGAAAAAATCTACAGAGTCACATTACTTTAATAATAAACCACCAGTTAGGAAGCAGAGAACATCAAACGCGACTCTTTCGTGGCAGAGGGTGCACTGATAAGAAGCACAGGTTATCCAAAGCATTTGCAGCAGTAACAACAAAGATTAATAACAAGGACGTTGCTCTCAAGAGAAGAAAGACTCGTGAGCTCTCAGCCACATGGATCTAAGGCCAGTTTTTCTCCCTGGACATCAAACTCGTCATATTATGGTTATACAGAGACGTCAAGCACCGACTATCATTCAAAGATAAAACAGAAGGATATCCTTTTGTGTAACAAATTACCATCTTGATGGAGTTGACATTGAAAGCTCATTACAGCTAGAGACTCGAAAAAAAAGATTCTTGGTGTCATGAAATTAGGCGTGTGAATAGTCCATATACCTTTAAAGACTACTGCTATTTTAAGGTAAGATCTTCCAAAGAAATAAAACCCCTCACGTTAGTCTTCAGTCCTACATAGAAGGATGTCATCTGTTTTGTCATGAGCGTGGAACAAAGAAACCAATCTGAGTACCCCATGAGGAATCCAACCACAGAATTTGGATTTCACACTTCATTGCTTTTCCAGAGATGTAGAGGACTCACTCACTAGTGAACTACATTTGTAGAATACATGGGTTGTATAAGCCAGGTTTAGATGTGACAAGCGGCCTGCATACTGCAGGGATCACAAATGTCACTTACGTCCAAAGCACTAAGCGAGTAATAGAAAAAATGGCACACTGTGCATGTAAAAGGAAAAAATTGCACATAGTGCCAGTAATAGAAAAGATGGCACATTTTCACCTTGACTATGGAGTTAAGAGATACTTCTCTTGGCAAAGTCTACTGAGTTCCATCAGTACACTATTCCTCTGTTAATCAAATGTACAGTACTTCCACATTTGACTATTTGGGCATATGTCTTCTTGCAAAACAGTTATTACAAGAACAACTGTAAGAAGTACATGTGACTAACACAAGCCTTTTTCTAGTTAGTTTGTGTCTGATGCCATCTGACCAAGATGACAAGCTAGATCAATAATGCTTCCTCAAAACAATATCACTGCACAGCACAATTGACATTGTTTTGATAAATCAAAGCATTGCAAGTTTCATGTGAGAATTCTCAGGTACCAGTCAGTTGTGAATTCACAAAATATGATGTATACAAAGTTGGTCAATGAAAATACTATAATCCATTAGTTAATAATACTTACTCTCCCACTTTGTTACATGGATGAAATATCTGTATGAGTTGTACTGCAAGTCCATTGGATAGTTTGTCTGTGAAACTCATTGCTCCATACACAAATGCACCTGTTTCCTGGAATAAACACAAACAATTTATCACATCAGATAAATAGGGAAAAAATGCAACACCAAAATCTTAATCAGGCCAAACAAGACAACATTTACCACATTCTCCCCAATCAGATCTGCAAGCATAGTCAAAGCAGTGACAAGTAAAGTTGATCCACCAACTCCTAATAAAGCAGAGGCTCCATATGCTGATATGTAGTCTTTCTTTCCTATCCAATGCATCCATGCACTGGTGAAAAACAAAAAACAACCAACAAAACAGATCAATTCTCCAAAACATATACATGCAAGAACCAAACAACTTTCAAGAATATTGCCTCACGTCTGCTCATCAAGCCCTCATTCTTATACACACTGGAAAAATCTCACCAATAACTCAATAATTCAGAATACATTATTGCATTACTTTTTTTCCCCTTTGATATCTTATTTGCTGTTTCATCTGGTGTTTTGCTACTTTATTGTAATAAATCTCCATCCTTTAGAATCTTAACACATATTTTATAAGTTAGCCTTTGGAAAATGTAAACAAAAACAACAATTTCATGTACTATAATTTGTTTAAACATTGAAACACATAGATACTGATCTCACAAAGAAAAAATTTGGTTCAACAACTTGCCTCACACCTCCTATCATAAGGAGTCCAAGGAAAAATGTACCCTAGAAGACAAATTTTGTAAAAAGACTTACAAAGCATTCTTTTGAAATAATTTGGATATAGATTATCCCAGAGGAAACACTCTTGGAATGTACTCCAAACAATTCTAAACATAGGAAAGCAAAATCCTGGAGACTCGCTGAAAGACAAAACCCTCAACCCCTTTACTCAAAAGAGTTGATGAGAACAATGTAGATTATTAAAATCACCTTGCATAGGCTAATGAACGCAACTTAGATTGACATAAAATCAACCAATGAGATCAGTTAATTAATAGATCTCTAAAATCAACTGTATGTAATCATTTGGACAGGCATATCTGTTTATCATTATCACCCAACAATACGAAGTACGCAGAAACACTTGTTAACATATGAGGGTGTTATTAGTCTAAAATCAACCAGGTCAGAGCATCAAAGTCAGTGGTAATCAGTGATAAATCAACTAAATATCACAAAAAATACCCCTACCTTTCTACCATAGCACTTGTTCAATGGTTTTGAAAGGAATGTGGACAAGAATCCACATACATAAATGACTAAGGGAATTATAGCAATGGTGTCCTAAAACAGAAAGAAAAGTTATCTTAGGGTGTAGATTGTTTTAAAAAAAGTGAGCCAAGTTACAAAGACAGAATCAATGCAGTGTTAAAGGAAAGACTTTGAACATCAAAGTTTACAGAGCATTAAAAGACCTAACCCATAAAGGCACACCTCCTCTGGGGGTACTCACATACACTAAGGCTCTTACTCAATCCCCCTCTCTCTCCCCCCATAAAAGTTACTTGAAGACACTGGATGCTTACTTCAGGGTGACATATATCTTATCCCATGTGAGGTGAAAAAAATGAAATAAGTGGCTCAGCACTTATTTGCACAAATATCATACCCCTGATGTAACTGATGAAAAAGGACATCCTCTACTACCTTAAACACTTCAATATGCATGCCCTGTGCTTTAATCCTTTGTAGATAGTGCCAAGATACAAATGCTGTTTTAATTTTTTTGTATTATCACCAGCACGCGTGTGTACAACAGCAGGAAGAGTGCTCATTTAAATACTGCCCCATAAGAGGGGTGCTTAGATTATTCAAAGGGTACTTGTAAGTCTTGAGGATCTGTTACAGTACTGCATTTTAAAACAGTAAATGTTCACCCCACCTTTTTTAGTGACAGTGTTTCAAGAGCGTACATGGGGATATAAACTTGTGTGATGTTAACAATCAGTCGAGTGCACATATAGAGAGCAGCCACCTGCCAAATCAATGAAAATAAGTTACATCATCATGCTCACGACTAGTATTCAAACAAACTCAAGTTATTCTCCAATTCCATGATTAGATATTGCACATTCATCAAGGCAAAATGATATTAACTGAGTGAAAAAAATTTTCAGGTTGAAAACAACAATATTATATGTTTTGCAGCTCTCTGTCCATTTGAAAGTTCTAACCATCAGATAAAAGCTGCTGCAGCAATAATAATAATAATAATAAAAGATAAATAATAAATGATAATAGTAAATAAAAATAGTAAATTGTATGCCTGCAGTTATAAGAGGCATTAATTATCATAAATAATAGTTAATTGTTAGTACTGAGTCAAGTGCCCCTTTTTTGTCCAATGGTATATCTGTTGTGAACTAAAAGAGTTTTTTTCAAAATTTTTAAACAAACCTGATAGAACTGGATTTCTTTAAACCAATGCATCCAGTTTCCAGCACTTCTTTTACTTCTTTCATTTGCAAACACATATGTACAACTTCTTGGAGGTTCTTTCAGTCCGATATGAAATATCAACATGAACAGGAGACCAGTGCCGACAACAATAAATGCAACATACTGGAACAGAATATGTCGTAAATTGAAGACTTATGAGTCCTTTACAATCAAAAGATTAACTTCATCACAAACTTAAGGTACCCAACTCTTTCAATGATGACTAAAAAAAAATGCATTCTTAATCTTGAACAATCAATTCTTGATCCTTGACACACAAATAAGAATTGAGAATCAGCTATTTCTCAACTGTCAACACCTAATCAATTAATGATTCTCATCCTTGCTAGCTGGTAACCCTTTTTCTGTTATCAAAATTAGTTAGTTAACTAATGGTGAGATTAGTTTAGAATTATGTTATAAAGGGAAAATATCACCAATGAGCAGCCATTCAGGGCTTCTGTTTTCATATGTTGTTTGCTGCATGATATACTTCAATTGCAAAGAGAAGTTATTTGTAATTTTAATCTCATCTATGAGATCTAGGGCTGGGCTCGCTATCACCTCAGATATCTGGGTATAGTATGTACCACACGGATGAAAGGTGCTTTTCTTTGATTGGCTAATTCAGAAGTGATTAGCAAGTATTGCTCACCTTCAGAAGCAGAAGAGAAAAGATCACGTGAAGAGTTTAATTTCTGACCATATTTCAGTATATTTACACTTTGGTGGATATTTATTCACTAAACACTACCACAATACACCAAAACTTATTGTTGGCTGCAAAGACTTAAGAATTACAAAAATTATTCACTGACCATAAAAGCTGTTGAGTCAGAAGGAGAAAGTTTGACTGTGCCATTTCCTTCTGTACTTATAAGAACCCATGTCACCAAAAAGACAAAAATGTTTGATGAAACTGTACAAGCATATCTGGGGAAGAAAAAAAAACAAGAAGGTTTGAACCAACTAATTAAATTGCTGATCCTTTACATGTAACATCTGAAAAGGTAATGAAATCCTATCTTTACTTGAAAAAATATAAAATTCAAACTGTGGCTGGGACATTGATTATTAAATCAATTGTCAGTGATAAAAAAAGAGTGTTCAGTTTTCAAAAGATAACTAAGGCTAACACTAATCATAGAACTTGCATAAACTGTTGTCTGTGTTCATATATTTGCATAAGCTTAATATATTAACTGGAATGAAAAATCTATGGTAATATTCTACATGAATTCTAGATAAATCAGTTCCCTTAATATTGAAATTTGATATGCAACAGAAAAAAAATAAAACAGATGAGACAAACATTTGTGTCTTAGAAAAAGCACATTCTAATTCACATGTCACATTTCCAAGATGGATTCAATCTGGTATTTATCAAGCGGCATCATCCTGAATTTAAATTCACTTAAAATTCTCACATCTAGTATGTTTTGATTAAAAAAAAATTTTTATGTTTTGATTGTAGAGGCCTCCATGAGTAAAGTTAACCTTTAACCCTTTAACTCCCAGAAGTGATTAACATAAAACTTCTCCCTACAATATCCTTACATTCTTCAGCAAACAGGTAATGAGAACATTCAAACTTATCAGGTAGAAGCTGCTATCTTGATCTAGCACCAAGTTCTCATAAGTAATTTACAAGGAAATGAAAGGAAACAGGCAAGAATTAACAATCAGATCAGATCAGGGCCCTTGATTCATGCCTCCAGTGGCATTCCCCACTTCCACACCATTTCTTACCCTTATTCATCTTTTTGAGACTAAATCCAAAGATGCACTTAGAAATTTCTTTGTTAGCATGCATGTGCTCCCTTCTATAGATCAATGCTGTACCTGCATAGTTGCGTTTGACTCGAACTACAAGTATGGCTAAAGGCCAAACTATTTTTCCAGGCACATTCTCTGCATAAGTCTATATATGTGCTTCCTTCCACAGACCTAAATAGTTATGCTTTATAATCACTTCCTGATCTATTGAAAGGACAAGTACTTTTCTTGAAATTTCATCCATACCAATGAGGGTAAAAATTTCTTCTAAACTTAAAATATATTAAAGTTCACACGGCAACCAGGTGGACAATCAGACATGGCATATTAACTCCGCCCACATTCCTTTAAATTGTGACAATGGTGGCTTGCTTCCTGACACCTATTTACACCTTGTCAGAAAAAAGGCAGCTAATTAGTGATCCTTTAAAAGGACCTCTTGTTGCAGCATTTAGATCACCCCTGATGAAGGCACTAGACAGGAGTGTTGAAACGTTGGGTCTATGAATTATAACTTCTTCTGTTACATTCATTAAATCTGTAAACCAGAGTAGCATCAAACCATGTCTCCTTCTAAATTTCTTGGTTCCAGTTGATGCTGAATTACTGTTAGACTTAAGGCAAAACAACTTTTGCCAGAACACTGTGTGAGTGTGTGTGTATACTGGTATCCTACTTCTAGCCTACAATGTACCTGGTGATTTCCTGGTCGACTAGTGGCTGTTATAAAATAGGCGGCCTAACTACTGTTGTTACAAGTAGACCTCTATGTTGTGAAATCACGTCACGTTCCACGATACAAAAGTAACTGAGAGTTGAGATAGTAAAAAATAAAAAAGAAAAGAGGCAAAAATAGAAAAGGCTGCTTTGCATTTAAAAGTACCATTTAGAAGTACGCTGTGCATTAGTTTAAGTATAATTATGGATGTTTTCTTACGCATCCACGGGCAACGTTACGTAAACTTGAACTTACCTGATGGCATTTAAGGTAACTTTCTCGTTTTCGCAATCCGTCAGTTCTGGAATCAAGCTTAAATGAGAAATTTGCGTTGATGCCCAGCCGAACTGGAAAATCACAATAAAGGGAACATAGTACACGAACAAAGCCCAAGTTGATGCGTCTTCACAACCAATGCAGAGGTTGAAAATGAATGGAAAGGAACAAGCAACGCACACAACTCCAACGAGATGCCAGACTTTTCTGCGACCGTATTTACAATCTCTGGTTTTATCGGATTCCACACCAACAAACGGCGTTGAAAGAGCATCAGCGACTTGACCGATCAACAGCAAAGTTCCCGAAGCCAAATTTGAAAATTGGGCAACCTTATGAAGGTAAAGCAGAAGATATGTAAACCACATTGAAGCGCAAAGGTCATTAAGAATATGACCGACTCCGTAGCATATTCTAGTCCTCCAAGTCATTTTCATCTTTCCTTCGATACATTGGGCCATGCTAAAGTCTTTTTTCAGTTGATGAGGAACGACTACACGATGAAGATTACTTGTACTTGCGATCCTTTAGAAATCGACTTCCCGTCACGAAAATTTTGTCGTCGGTTAAGGATAACTTATCTCTCTGCTGACTCAATTAAAACACACAATCTTGATTTAAGATCATAAGTTAAGCCAGCCACGCTAAGTTAAGTTCGATACTTAACACTGATTTTCTTACTACTCTACTTTACCGGCTGATAATATTTATAGACATCATAAGAAAGTCACGTGCTTTGTCATATGATAAACAAAAAATCTCTACCCCGCTGGGGGGTGGGAAGAGTTTTTGTGGACAGAGGTGCGCGTTCTCAACCATATAATCGAGTTTTGCAAAAAATTGGCCAGTACAACAGTTGACCAGACTCTACTTAGCTATTTATGTGTCGATTTGCATTTTAGGAAATACGAAATACAGCTAATTAAGAGAAAAACCTGGCTTCCTGTGGTTATCTTTTTTTGTAAAGTACAATTACGTTAGGTCATGCAATCCACGTAGTGCATTAGGTCACAGACAAATTATTGTTCTTTCCTGTTTTCCACACTCAAAATGATTAAAATATCAATCATGCGATAATCACGAGGCTACTGATAAATCCTTTTCCCTTTGATGGTAATGCAAGTTTGGCAAACAACAATAAGAATCTCTCATCACACCACGCACAGAAATCAACCCATTTTTCAATTGACGTCACTCACTCGCCTGACATAAGCTAAATTTTGGAACCCTACTTTGAGGACGATCATGCCACCTTGTTTAGTGTTCTCCCGAGATTTCAGTGTTTTTTGAAGCCGGCCATCAAAAGCAGGAGCCAGCAAAGATAGCATTTTTTTTCAATTAAGACAGGTATTAAACTGTTTTGTCTCTTTTTAAAAGCGGCAAGCGCTTCAGAAGCAAGAAGCCGGCGACAGCGCTGGTCACTAGGGCTTCCGGAGAACACTATGTCCCCTGTTGCTGTTGGGAAATCAACGTATCTCGTCACTAAAAGTTTGCTTAATAATGATGTCTGTATTGTATACAACTTTTAACGAACCTTTTAGAAAGGGAATTAGACAGAAGACATGAACTGGTCGAACATTACTGGCTTATTGTTCCTTGCATTTTAGTTGTTAGAACGCATGATATAGTCCCGCATGGTAGTAAGGTTTATGCGCTACTGGACCATCTAGCGTATCATGAGCATGCCACGCTATCTAGTCTCCCTCGCAGCCGTTCTTTGGGCTGTCTTACTAAAAGGCCTCTTTCTGCAAGAGAGTTGCGTGACATACTAACAGCTATGATGCCAGCAGGCTCTTATTGGCCCTAACGCACGAGAATCTCGCGGGCTTCTCGCGAGATTCGTGAGGGTTAAGTTGACCTCACTTTCCTCGCGAGTTTCGCGAGAAACTTGCGAGATGCTACTGAAGCAACGACAACAAGTGCTTGCTCGCCGGTTACAATGGAAACTCCATGAACTGTATTTGGAGGGACAAGGAAATCGAGGAAAGGTATATTAGTTCCTCTACTAACGAATGTAACTAGGAGGAATTGTTCTCAGAAGTATAGCATGAGTCTTTGTAGGTTCCTTTTACATAGCACAGTGCGGGAAAAAGGAAAATAAGCAGAACTTCGATTAAAAGAGCAAACTTTAACCCTTTACACCGAAACACTACTATGTGTGTTCTCCATAGTGTTTTCTATACATTTCCTAAGGGGTTCACATGGAGAATTTGTTTAACGATCAAGACCTTCCTGAGTTGGTGATCATTTCCTTTATTCTTGTGACCCTCGTGTGCGATTCAGGAGCGGTATTACAGGGAGAAGTTAGATGCTGGTCACTCTTATGGGACAAAGGGTTAATAGAGTTGAAAACTGTAACATTTTAACTCTGTGTAGACGGAAATTTCCTTAAGCTTGATCTTCTGGTATTACATCATAGCTCCATAGAACCATAAAAAGCTGGAGACTCTGAGGCATCCTCAGTTGCCTCTCTCCTTAGAACCAATTGAGCTGGAGATTCATATGAAGCAAAAAATGGACCCTTTGGTGAGCAGACTAAAGACCACGAACCAGATTGTAACCATGTATTGGATGTGGCTCCATGTGTTTCTAGGATACAAGAGAAAATCACGCATGTAAGCGAGAAAATAAAACGGCTGTCAAAAATCACTGTCGAGAACGATAAGGCCTCTTTCGACTCATACTCTATATCGACGACTCAGCTGTCGAAGAGATGAAACAAGTATTCTGTATAGAATCAATCTCTAGGCCTCATAGAGAAAAGACAGAGTAAGGATAAGCATTACAGCTGTAGCCCTGAAATCGTCTGATGTTAAAAGTTGCTATGCACGGAGAAACGGGTCAATTGTAAACTTAAACCAATTAAGGAGCACGGTTCCAAGGCTCGACAGTAGGTGAAACCTTATCTTTTTTTTTAGGATACAACAGTTTCAAAAGGCAAAGAACATTTTAATCGTCGTTAATAAATAGTAGAAGTGCAACTGTCTTTCCAAATTCCGCGCAGGTTCTCTCTCAGCTGTTGCAATTGGCATTTACGTAACGCGTGCTTTTATCATTTTCTTTCGCAAACTATCCTGTAAAATTTGTATATTAAGCGTGCCAAAATCTACAACAGTTTACTTTTCTTGGGATACAATTCCGAAATTAACCTGTCCGCAGAAAATTGAGTTGGTATATTTTCCCTTGATCTTTTTCTAGAGCGCGAGCGAAATAAAATTCTCGAGGGATTTGACAAACACGGTCACATCCGTTGCGCTTCAAACAGTCGTGGGCAGACTATCCCAAAACAGTGGAAAAGGTTTCATCCTTTTCATACCTTGGTTAGCTTTATCTAAGTTCTTTTTTGCCGGCGTGGCGAGAGCCAAAAGAGCGATAACCGCTGCCACTCCCGAAGCGAATACCATGACCTCTCTGTAATACAGACCGCCAGCACTGGACCTGCGAGTTAATGAGCAATATGAATTAAAATATAATGCACAAATTTTAGACGGTTGCTGTTATAGTTATTGCAAAAAAAGAAAAATAAATAATCACTAATCTCATTCACGAATGCGTTTTTGTGTCGCTCTTAACGGTTAAAACAAATCGGCGTGGGATGGAAAAAAAGGAGTGAAATTTTGTTACGAAACTGGTGGGCGGCCTGGTTGATCAGCAAGTCATAACCTAACAGCTTTCTAAGCCAATGTTTTGGATATCTGAGGACACATCCCAAAATATTAGCCTCTTTTTAGAATATAAAAACACAGTCGGTGTCATAACTTCACGTGCACTTTTATTGGCGGTGAAAAGAAATATTTGATTCCGGAGCAAGCTTTGCCTTCCAGAGAGCAACTTACCCTTTATCAGTATTTTTGGGATAAAGCAATTGAATGATCTGTATAATGACGCCATTAGACATCTTGTCTAAAAAGCTCATCGCTCCATATACAAAAGCTCCAGTTTCCTGCAAAACACACACAAAAAAAGGAATCGTTATAATTTCGCATTGGTGATCCGAGAAACGACGGAGAGGCTAACGGAAGAAGATAAAAGCAACAAATAGTATCATCACAGTAAGAGATTACACTTTGGAATTGTAACGTATGATGCCGGACAATAACGTGGAAGCAATAGAAAATAAATTCCCATTAATTCCTCGACGGAAGCTGCTTCATAAACAGTCAAAGTCTCCAGCCGTATTTAAGCTTCCTAAAAAGCGGATACATACGCTCAGCTTAGGGCGGAGGTCGAGTCCAGGATATTCCTTGAAAAAGATTACAAATTTCCATAATTACCGTTACTCCTCAAATTTCCAACAATGGAAAGCATCTTTATTAACACTAAACTTTAAATCATTGGTTCTTACAACGCTGTTTCCAATCAGATCGGCCAACATTGTTAAGACAGTCACCAGCAGTGTCGAACCTCCATATCCTAGCGCTACACTAGCAAAGTACATCTGTTTGCTGTGTGGAGGAATAAGCCAAAGCCAAACACTGAAAAGAAAAAAAATGAGAAACAGCTTTAAGTTGTAAGCAAAGGAAATCAATTGGACTCGTTACTTTACCAACGACGAGAATTAACAGCTACTTCACAAAATGCGTTGAGAACCCTCGCATACGTTTTTATCACAAGCGCGTTTCAATACGCCGCTGTACCCTTAGACAATCAATCGCATCCTTTGTTAGGTGCGTAGAACAGCCATAAGTAGTTTACTGTTAGGTGACGTTTAGATATCCAAACGTGTCAGGAGTATCAAGATAGCGCTGCTGTAATTAGATCCCTCGTTTTTGCGTTGTTTGTGGAAGGGTAACCCAGGTCCACATTACATTGTAGAAAAAACCAACGATCAGATAATCAAACAATAAGCTGTAGGACTTTTACAGTGAACAACTGCCTTCGATCACCAGCTCTTTATATACTTTCGGGAGGTTTGTTCGTGCCAACAAGCTAAAGAGAAGCCATATTTCTCTTTTGAAGTGTCATTTGCCACGATGAATAACTCACACCCTATTTTACGACTTAAATTACCTTGTTCCAAGTATCATGAAAAGGCCGCCCAGGAAAACTGTCTATACGGAAAAGTAAAAAAATACCAACAGCTTGTAATAAATGCCTTTATGTAAGAAAATTACAACAAGTGATATCTAGCCGATGAATAAGAATGTTTGTCAGTCGATTCCAGTGTTAGTTTCAGCCTGATTTTCATTTCTCAGGTCTAGCTCGTGGAAACGTTCGGTCTGTAAATAGAATGGGCTCGTTCTGAAAATTAATAGAACTGTTTCGTGATCCTTCGAGTATGGCCAATCACTTTTCCCGCTCCTGTGCGAAAGACTTCCGACATACGCATGAGTTCTTCTTGCCAAATATGACAGGTGACAGCAGAATCATTTAAAATCCATTTGGCATTGGATACACGTGAGAGAGAACAACTGACATACTCTTAGCTACAAAACAGGGAGTGGTGTCTCGCTATCCACTTACATCACCACGATGTCGAACCATGCAGCTTTTCTTATTCCGTCCAGGGACCGAAATGAATAGCTCCCCAAGATCTGACAAATTTAAAACATACACTGACCTTTCTACCGAGGCACTTGTTCAACGGTTTGGTAAAAAGTGTAGATACCAGTCCACTCAGGTACACAACCAACGGCATGATAGCAATAGTTCGCTGGTGGAAAAATAAACGCAAATGGAAGTCTGAGCTGAATTCGTTTACAACATGACTGAACGAGTTGGATGAAACGTTCTGTTTCCAGGTCTCCTGTAAGTAAGGAGACGACCTCCAACTTACTTTTAAGTTTCGCACGTTTTACTTTCGCCATTCTGGCTTTACTAAACAAAAAGACCTGGAAAAGGTTAACCTCATTTGCAGCCGTTCTTTTGGATGTTGAGGAATGATGTCTCTATTTTTTAGAGTTAGACGTCGAAGGCAGCTTCGCTGAAAATCTCAGTGACTCACCAAGCGATCTAGTGGAAAATTCTCGCTCGCTGACCCAAACAGAGAGGTGCCAGCAACAGAAAGTTAACCATTAAGGGCTGTTTCAATGGTCACCCATATGAGCCTAGCTGTTTATGATGACCAAAAAGACTCGAACCCACCTTGGATAAATCGAGTGTCTCTAAGGTGTACATCGGCATATAGCACTGTGTGACATTGATGATAACTCGGACACACATGTACAACACTCCAACCTAAAAAAAAAAATTCTTTCCTTGGTCACAAGCATTGTGTTGGAACGCGGTGCGGGAACTAAGACTGAGAATAAGGCGCGCTGGAGAGACGCTTAAGGTGCGAGATATAACGAGGCATGTAAACTTCTTAAGTCAAAACAAAACGAGTTTTTGCACTAGAGCTGAGATTTTACAGAGCAATGAGAACTACACAGAATGAAAAAGCAATCGACTGCTTCCTGTATGAACAATTAAGAAAGCTCCATTATTTTTCTGTCATGCATTGAGAGCCAATTTCCCTAAGTTCAAAGAGTGATAGGTGCAAGTAAAAAGTCAATAAATCAGTGAGGCTATGGCATCAGTATGCCCTGATGAACTGTCACTCTCACCTGTAACTTCCTGGCTCTCCGTCAGTGGAGACGAGCGAAAGAGTGGGCCAGCCTTCTCAGTAACACATGGCGGTTGCGGTTGTGTGGGAAACGACCGCCTGCCCCCCCCCCCCCCCCCGCTACTTTTTGCTGCGCGCCCGCTGTTTCGTTCGCCTCTTCTAACCACCTTCTAGCACAGGCTACCTCACCTTATAAAACAGAGGCTCTCGAAACCAAGCTCTCCAGTTAGCAGCCGACCGTTTGCTGGACTGGGTTGCGAATTCAACGCTACAGTCACGTGAAGGTTCTTTCACTCCGAGATGAAAGACAACCGTGAAGAAAACTCCTGTGCCGACAACTATGAACACCACGTACTGAAAAAGGCATAATACATATTAGAAAAATACTTAACGAACGCCTGAGTGAAAAGCATGTCAACACCTTTTTTAAACTTCAAAAGTAAATGGACTCTATCTGGTACAAGTTTTACAAATGCATACTTAAAAATGGCGACAACGGCGACGATTTGCAGATTAGTCACAAGATATAGATCGATGCCAGATTAACTTAGAAGTACGAACAACACTAAACCTAAATTTGAGGGATTGCTGGCCCAAATAGAATGTGTGGGACAGCTGAGGAATTGATGGCTTTTTTTTAAGTTTTGGAAACCGCACAGTGGTCTAATGGTCAGCGCCGCGAGTCTCGGGCTGGAAGCGTGAATGGTATCGTTTGTGATAAGTTCTTGGGCCAGGCAGAACTTCTTTCCCCTCAAGGGTGTAAATGAGTACCACAAGGTTGTCAGGGACACCCGAAAAAATATTATGGGGGGGGGGGGGGGGGAAGCCGGGCACAAACGGCGTTCAGACGTCTCATTGTCAAGAAAACATCAAAGCAAGAGTTTGCTACGGACATCACAAAACTGTTCCGGGAAAAGACTGAAGACAAAGAAAAAACACACGAATCGAAAGGGTTCATAAATGCTTTCACAACTCCTTTGTCTTACAGGCCCCTAAGCATAAATTTACCGTGAAAGCAGTTGCATCTCCTGTCCCCAGCTGGTTTGAATCGCTGTTGACGTCACTTGTCTCCAAGAAAACCCAGGTGATAACAAAGACAAATATGTTGCATGAGCCGGTGGCTGCATATCTGTAGAAGAAATAATCGTATAACTATCATTCCTTGAGCACTGCGAAAAAAGAATTGCTTTAAATGACAGCCATTTGGTTTACAACTTGACCGGCTTAAGCCTCCACATTCTTTCACAACATCCTCTCCACTCTCATCCCATATTTTCCAATGGCTCATTAGAAGAACCTGCAGCCTTCGGATGATCTGATGTCACTGATTATCGGAAACGACAGGTTTATTGGTTATTTTCTGTATGCTAATGAAAGAATCATTCGTGTGTCACTGGATAATCAGAAAGCGACAAATGTTTATCTGGGAGCGTGTTTGTTTGCGCATTTGGCCGAATGACTGCCACAAAAGTAAACTAACGGGTGAGTGAACAACGCACTGGAACTCTTTTCAAAATCCAAAAGCCTTGGCAGAAAAGCAGTTTTTTTGTTTGTAGAATACCGTTTGAAAGCGAAGTCGAGAGTCAAGAAGCCTGCGAGCACGCCCTGTCCCAAATTTAATTCTCTATGTCTCGGTAGTATAGCGTTCTTTTTTTCTATTTGCTAGTCCCCATTAGGAAACAAAAACGTGTTATCGCAGGTTACTATATGCTGAGTCGTCAGAGAGTCGGCAAATAAATAGTTTTCTTGCAAATCCCTAAGCGTTCAGAAACAGGAATTAGACGCACGTTACCATTCTTTGATGATTGCTAAAACGGGGAAAATGCCTTTAGAAACTGTGGTCCTGCGTTAGTGGGAAGTGTTATAATATAATTGGTTTTATCAACCGAATCGGCCATCGGAAAGAGTTTCTAAGCCGACGTTTCGAGCGTCAGTCTTTCGTCAGAGCGAAGGATGACGCCTTCGTCAGGGCGAAGGACGCTCTGACGAAGGGCTAACGCTCGAAACGTTTGCTTAGGAATTCTTTCATGTGGCCATTAACATATCATCAACTCAGTTGATAAAATCAAGTTGCTTGTTATGGCTTACACATTTCGTCACGCGACTGAACCCATGATCAGTGAAAGAAACAGGAAACTAAAAGAAGAAGAAAAAAATAAAATTCAGGGTTTCCATAATTTTTTTCCGTGTTGTGATTGGCGGCTGTACTGTAAGACGAAACCTAGGCGACGTGCCGGGACAAAACTTTTAGAAGTGATCCTAATCCTACACGCACGCTGAACAGACGGTGATGAGAGGTCTTGCAGGTGGCCCGACCATTTTCACGTGTAAACGATGTGCTTGTATTAAAGATCACTCGATAATGATATGCAAAAGATGATCAATTGTTATTGATGGTGATCAAGGTATTTTCGAAATTTTCTGTTTGAAACTGCATTTATAAACCTGTGTTGTTAACTACAACCGAGTGTTTTTTTTCCTACCTTATTGCATTCAAACCACACTTCTCGTGCTCATCGTCTGTGAGTTCTGGAATCAGGCTCAAATGTGATATCTGCGATGCCGCCCAGCCAAATTGAAAAATTACTATGAACGGTGTGTAGTAAATAAATTGCGCCCAATGTTCAGAGTTCTCGCAGCCTAAACAGGGGTTAAACACAAACGGGAAACTGAGGGTAACTGAAGCAACTCCTACCAAATTCCAGATCTTTCGTCGTCCATACTTAAAACGGCCTGTTTTGTCTGATTCGATTCCGACGAGAGGAGTGCACAAAGCGTCTGCTACTTGTCCGATCAACAATAGTGTTCCAGCGCTCGCGTTTGAAAATTTTATCACCTTGTGAAGATATATCAGGAGATAGGTGAACCACATTGAGGCACACAAATCATTGAGCACATGTCCCACTCCAAAACAAATTCGTGTTCGCCATGTAAGTGGTTGTCTTCTTTGATCCACAATTGCCCGATTTACTGATAGCACATGGCTTTGTTCGTCCGCCATTTTGCAAATTACGACAAAACCCTGTTGGATTTGTCTAAGGAAGAAGATTACAGATTGCTTGATGTGTTAAAATGTATTCAATATACCTATATATATATGTATTCTATACCTCCTCTATTTTGTTTCAACTCCCACTGGAGAGTGAATTTTGGACGGTCGCGCAGCTGAATAAACTGTGTCACGCATTCTCCTACCGTAACGTAACGGCAAAAAAAAAAAAAAAAGAAAAAAAAAAAAAAGAGCGCCAGATCACAAGTGTGGACGGTGACCCTCAAGTTTCAAGTCAATATCACACGATTGATAAAGTCATTTTAGAATAAACTATAGTTTGAGCTAAAAAAAAGGGGAATAGGGGATATGATTCATTTCAAAATTGGTGACAAATTGATTCAAAGCCGCAGAAAAAGTTTTTTCCTCACCAGTTCACGTTTGTGAACACCGCTACAAAAACTTGTGAATATCACGGGAAATATGAAATCATTATAATCAAAGCAGAGGCAGGTGACCAACAAGCCAGAAGTAAATAACCATTACAGCAAACGTTTGAAAACACCATGGCGGAAGTGAAATTCAGTAAGCCTATGGGCTCTTTTTTGTAGCCAGTGCGCTTTGCTTTCTTCGCTCCTTCAAGACTACTTTTCTCTTAGTAAACTTTCGACAACAGATCAGAGAACACTTACATATATCGTGCATTCTGAGCGTGTGCACAATTCGTCAAAGCTCTCCCATGCAGACGGGTCTATTCAGGAGGGTTCTGGTCTTTTCTCTTACAGCATTCAAAGATTTCAGGGATTTCTTTTCAGACCGTATCCCCCTCTACACTCTAATATCAGTATACATATTCTCCATACTGTTCTCTTAACATTTCCTAGGGTGCTGACAAGGAGAATTTGTCTAACAATCAAGAGCTTCTTTAGTTGGTGATCAGTTCCTTTATTCTCCTAACCATAATGTTTGATTCTGGGGTGATATGGTACGGAGAGATTAGATGTTAAACACTCTTAATTAAGGGTTAAAGGGTTAATGCGCCTTTTCAGCGTAGCTATCTTCGTTCGAATACCTTGGTATACATCTTTTGCGCAAATATTTCATCTTGAATGCATCCCTTCTTGAAGATATCGCGAATCGCCTTCTCTTTTTTTCAAGTACGTACCCATCCGCTGAATTGTTCATTTATGCCAGATATGAGAAAGGGTTTGTTCGCTTCCTCCCGAGAATTCTAGTTCAGCCGTGGCGTTTTCAAATCGTGAGTGAGGCCGTGATGCTCATTAACTATAACGCCGTGATGAACAAACTTTTGCCGTTATGCTCACAAAGAGGGTCACTAGTTTCTCAGTTGAATTCTTGTATGGTAATACTTTCGTTGAACTAAGTTGATTAATTGACTTATTTGAAGGTTTCATTCACAAGCTTTTTATGTGGTGTTCACAAAATATTGCGGTGGCGAGTGCAAAAAATGTTTCTGCGCGTAGTAAATCAATTTTCTCGACAATCTCTGAATAAATTTTGTTTTTTTAAATTCAATTCAAACACAGACGTGGCAGAATGTTTGAACTGCTAAAGAACGGGGTAGATCTCCGAATTTGCGTGTACCGCGGGCTCAGCCTCGTTCCAACGGGGTCTTGGTTCTTGGAGCAAAGGAGCTACTCTACACAATAAACATATTCTGATGAGGACGATTATTTACATCCTTTTAATCAAGATTTAATCATTCTTTCAACCCTCCATTAATCTTTTTAGTCTGTACAAATATATTTAGATTAAAACCATTGTACTTTTGAAAATGTCTTTGGCCATAAACAGAGAATTGTCATTCATTTTCAGCAAAAATACCACGCAGTCAGATATGAAATCTATTGATATTACAAAACTATATACAATTGTATTAAAACAGTCGTAATTCTCGCAAACAAAGTTTCAATAATTGCTCAAATTCCACACTTAACAACTTTATAAATAATATACTTTCTACACTAACTACGATATGAACGTATGGATAGATAGAAAACACTGAATCCAGGTTCCTCAAATGGGGTTCTTAAAAATTTCACTTTCACATTTCTCATAAAGTACGAAGCACTATTTTGATGATCTATGGACATGATTTTGTTCCGGGGATTCTTTTCATGTCACACACGCCAAATCCAAACCCTTATCTCTTTGTTACAAGCTACGTCAACTGAAGCTGCTCCCCCGCTGCGTTAGCTCAAGGCTACTGCATGATTCTCACGGAGTTCAAGTTGCTGTAATTAAAAAGAAAGACGGAAATAACAATTAGCTTCTTACGCGGACAGCTGCGTACTCTTGGAGGATAGTAAAATACTGTTTCATTTAACTTTCTTGCCAATTTGGCTTCGAACTATTATATTTCGACTTACTCAAGCACGACGGTTAAAAAGTATCTGGGTGACAACTTGCACGATTACCAGCCGCTGTTCGGCAAATAAGCGCGCTTCATTACTCCTTCCCGGGACGAACACCGTGCAAATTGAGTATTAGGAAATAATTCCTTCACTAAGTAAGTCCTCCCCGTTTGCGCTTTATAACAATGACGTTCAGGTTTCATCGATTACCTGCTCCTGTCAGGTTAGAAGCCCAACAGATCAAACACTACTTTTAATAAGATAGTCAAAGAATAATGAATTACCTTCAGGCGCATATTGTTGGTAGCTCCGCGGGCTCTTTGAGCTTTAGTTGACCTGCATAGGATCAATTACGGTTAGAATGACCATTCATTTCTATGGCTGTTAAACATGAAGCTTCGAGCATAAAAATCAAGTATAAATAGTAATCTTCAAAGTGTCGACCAGCCGGATTTTCGACTGAGTAATCCTGGGCTACTTTGGTTTTGCTTCCGTGATCGAAGAATCTTCCCTAAGCCAATCAGATGTGAAACTAGAACGTTTGACGTCGAACGTTTTCCCGCACCTAGGATCATTCAACAACCATATTATCTTTTTCTCTTTACCCTTGCCCTGATTGACGGTTGAAATTACTTTGGGGGTTTCACGTCGAAAAACAATCTAGACTTGGCCTGATTAGGACTGGGCAATAGAGGAAGCCGAAAGTCATCCAGGATTGTTTTGGTTTTGCTTCCTGTGATTGGTCCACAAAACTCGCGCCGCCCTCTTAACCAATCAGACTCAAAATTAAAACCAATCACAACCTGGTCACCCGCGTCTTCCCGCGCTTCTGGCAGTTTGCTTGTTTTTCCTTTGAGATCTCACGGGCCCTTTGAAACATTTTCATTCCCTGTCACTAGTCCTTACAATTAGTTTGGTTTTGGTTCACGCTATCCCATCGGTAAGAGCTCTGAAGGGTGGTTTGTAACGAAGCTCACCTCATGAGCGCTGATGGCGATCCTGTAAACTTCTGGGACGAGCTAGACTGTTCGGCTGATATACTACTACTGGCTGGACTTGGTCGATAATTGACAGGCGCCGGGCCAGATATCACAGATAAGTTCATTCCATTTTGAGGCTGCGGTGCCACTTTAAGCACGTTGGGAAACGCGTACATCGAACACATATACTGCTGTGCATTAACACCAGGCGACACTACTCCTGGACTGGAGAGATTAGTCTGAGACCCTGCCACGCCACCCGCTGCCAAAACGCGCGGATTCACCACGCGTGTTCCTTGAGTGGAATCACCACAAGTTTTAAGCCCTGTAGCGCTCAATGACCGGCGTCTGAGCGAGGTGTTTGGTTGGTTATCTAGTCTGGGATCAATCAAACTATAAGCAAGGCTACTGGCCTCGATACCAGTCGTTGATCCTGATCTCCAGTCGTAATCTGGATTGCCGTTAACTGCTCTGCCACTTGTGGAAAGTTTTCTTGAGCCGTATCTGTGTTTGGGCAACCCCGTAGGAGCTGATGGTACTATACCGACTGACGCAAGAGCACGACGATCGTTTCGTGATAAAGTGGCTTGTTGATTGAGGGATTTCAAATTCATAACAGCAGACAGAGAGGCGGGTTGATAGGTCTGGAACCGAGACAACTGAGCTGCGACTGTATTGTTAACAGCGGCTACTGCTCCAGATGTTGACAGCAATCCCATAGAGCCATACATGGCCGAATGTTTGTCACCCAGGCTGCCTCCTATCTCACGGCCGCCAACAGAGCTACCTTTGGAAGACGAGTCTTTATTGGTGTTCTGAGAAGAAAAAGAGTGATGATTCAGTACTTCAAAATAGTTTCTGTCTACACCGGATGGTCTTGTTTGGCATGAAAGATGTACTTTGTAGTCTTTTTTTTTTCACTAGAGTGGCATACAGCGAAATACATGTACATCTAACCGGTGCCCCCACTCCTCCCGGGAGGGCACCTCCATGTAATAGGATATACACGGACATTCCACCGAAAGGGTTATAAATTTGAAGAGCCCATGTATGGATAAGGATGACGAGAATTGCAATTGATATACTTAAAAGGGAATAACAGAATATTTAAGGATTATCTCTAAAGATCCACGAATAAAAGTTAATGAGTATTTTCTACGAAAATCATTCCTTTAGTCTTTCCCTATCTCTTTTAACAAGGGTGTTACATTTCTCTTCAGATGGTTACGCTTGTAACTCACCGAGTGATGTAAAGAGCAGTTTTTCTGTGGCCCTCCAGTTCCGGGTGTGCAGTGTAACAGTTTGTACACAAACTCGACCACACCCAGCCCTCTTATCAGATTATCCCGCTGAAGAAGGGAAGTGATTCTCTCCAATTCTTCTTCCTCTGATATCGTCATTGGTTTGGTGGTGTCCGTTTGCTCCTGGCCAGTTCTTCTGCCAACCTGAATAAAAATTTGACGTGTCAGTGTTACGCAGGATGTTGTTGAAGTCTGTATTAGACTCAAGTGGCGCACTCAGCCGGAGCTTAACCGGGCGACTAAGCGTATCACTACTGCCGTCGGATGGAATGCTACTCCATTGCAAGATTACCAGCATTTCATCAAGCTTCCCAGAAAAATTACCAGTACCCTCTTGTGCTCCGGGTTGAGGGAGAGGCAATGTATGAGTTAAGTATTTACCCCAAGACACAGCCTATTCACCCGGTCAGGTCTCGAACCAGCGCACTAGCCATTACGCCACCGCGTTCCTTACAGCAAGATCTGTAACATAGTACTGCTTGTATATCTGAGGTATTAATATGAACGAACAAATTACGCGCGTCTCTTTTGCTGAAAACGAGTGCATTTTTGATGTAACACGAGTGAAAATTACAAAGAGCGCGCGCTGCCAAAATTTCGTCTGTCTTGACTTTCTGCGATGCGTTTTTCATGTAATTTATTAACAAGTAACAACATGCTTTCTCGTGCAATTTGGTGTAAATAAGCACTTGTAAATTTTTCAAAGACTACAAATTGCAAGCGCCCTAAGGGCTCGTGCAATTTTGTTGTCCTTGAAAAATTTACTTGTGCTTGTTAACACCAAATTGCACTCGAAATCATGTTGTTACCTATATTAACAGCACTTCGACGACAAAGCACCCTTGTAACTGTTCGTGCGTGCTTCGTTAAATTGGGCTCGAACACGTGAGAGAAAAAGCAGCAACAACAACAACAACACACTTTTCCTTTCCTTACATAATAGTGACGGAAAGTTTGCTGGGGTAATAATAATAATCATTAATACTAGTCATTTACCTCAAATTTTGGTCTACCAGGTTGGACCATCTTCCTAACCGGGGGCCTTCTTGGCCTTCGACTATGAGGACTCTCTGGCCTAAGACCATCTTTGGATCCCTTGGGAGCCCTCCCACTGTTTTTGAGCCTTGCATTCTCCATTTCTTGTTGTTTGGCCATGATTTGTTCACGTTGAACCCTAAAACCAGGAGATGACACAACATGAAGCAAAATATTTCGTCGAATACAGGTTTGTATACTATTTGAAGATAAAAGTTATTGACATGTAGGTGAAATTTAAACTTTTTGAAGTTCTTATGATATCATTACGCTTATAAATACTGTTAATGCTCTGATGTTTTCTTTTAACGTGCAGTTGTCTCAGATGCCTCTCGACTCCCGACATAGCCCCGTGGCAATGTCAACCTTGACACAAACACTTTGAACTCAGGATCGAACAGAGAGACCACATCTTCTCTAGAAATGGTTCCTTAATGGCAGAAAGATTTCATCATCATTCTAGGTTACAAATAATCCTAAGGACAAAATGAAGTTGTGGTAGAAATATGATCTGAAATTTTTAGTCATTCCAAAGGGAAAATGGGAGAGCAACTACATGCCATAAGTTGCACCAGTTTGCTAGAAGACAAAAATTTCGCTTGCAAAACAGGTGGAAAGAAGAGGTAAATTAGGGCCCAGTCTTTTGCATTATGCTGGTTGAGAGGCCTGGTGAGACGGTGAGAGCAAAGTATCTTATTCAAGATCACAGGACAGTGACTTGGTTATGTCTTGAATCCTACCATTAAAATGATGAGCGTAACAGAACGTCTTACCTAGCACACTCTATTCGAGCCTTGGAGGCTGCCGTCTCTTGAAATAAAGAACAACTGTTCTCGAAATACACAGCATATTTTTCTTCATTTCCTTCAGGGTAAATACGTCTAAAGTAGAAAAAGGATAAAATGAAATTTTACATTTAGAATTTAATTTTGTAGATATCTAAACACATTTAATTATAATACAATACACTTCCTACCTGTATTTACCCATGTGACTGTCTTCATACTTCTTCAACCACTCAATATACTGTGATTGGTTTTCAAAATCATCTCTCCTTGAAAAAAAAAGAAGTTAATAATAAATGGTGAAGCTGGCGGTCACTGTAAAAACTTGCTGAAAATTATTTTGCACAAATCATATGCTGTACATTTATAACTAACTGCCTCTGACATGAAGAATCTGTCTGAGAAAATTTGGTGTCTGAAAGTTCCTGATGTACATGTATTTATTGAAAAAATCTGGTGCCATAACCTGCCTTTAAATGTTTCAACCCTCTTAGAGTTATTGGCATGTAACTTCTCCCTACAATATCTATACAACACCCACCAAACAGGTAATGAGAATACTCAAACTCATCAATTAACCCTTCAACTCACAGAAGTGATTAACATGTAACTTCTCCCTACAATATTCATACAACACCCACCAAACAGGTAATGAGAATACTCAAAATCATCAATTAACCCTTTAACTCACAGAAGTGATTAACATGTAACTTCTCCCTACAATATCCACACATTATCCAGCATGCAGGTGAAAAGAATACGCAAACTTATCAGGTTAAAGTTGTTATCTTGATTTAACACCAAATTCTTGCTGCTATTTTTAAAGGAAATGTATGGCTGCCGCAGTTAGAGAGGAGAATTAACAATCAGATCATTGGGAGTTAAAGAGTTAAAAGTTGTTATCTTAATCTACATGTAATAGCATATTTTTGTAACTTTTTAGAAGGAAATATGTAGCCCGTAGGGGGAGGAGATTAACAATCAGATCTTGGAAGTTAAAGGGATAAGCAGATGTTACAAAAAAGATCAGTCAATTCTTTATGGTTCACTTGCATTAGAGTTAAAAAAAAAAAAACTGTTCAACATACTTGTTCTCTTTAGGCCTCTGTTTCTGTAGAAGTCTGTCCCGTACTCTCTTTTTGTCTTCCTCAAGTATCTTGCGGCGATCACATGCTCCAAAATTAAGAAGAGTGAGGGCATCCAACATCAGTCCCTCTTTGATTTCTTTATCAAGGGGTGAGTCAGTGGTAAAACTTGGGGAATGGTTTACCTGAAAATCAATAAATTACAAAATAATGTTTATGACATGTCCTGTGGTTTAAAAATTCCTCTGGGTTAAAATTGGTTAAACGAATGTTACTTTGATTTAACTTTCTCTGAGTGGTTTAAAAACATCAAGGTAAAGTTGAATCACATTAAATACAGCATGCTCAGTACAATCCATTTCTCTTCATAAACATCTTTCTTAATTGGTATTCTTACCTCTAAAACCCAAGCTTTCAACTTTTTATCAAGCAGAATATCAAAGCCTAGGATTTCAAAACAAGCACTGCCCTTGTTGTGGTTGGGAAAACAGGTCCTGTAGTTGTGTTTCAGTATTGGATGGGCTGTGATCAAAGTTTTAATAATAGCATCCTAATAACAAATTGAAACAAAAACAGTTAATTTAAGATAAAAAAATTCATAATCAAATGAAAGTAAAGTAAAAAAGTATGTAAAGTAAAATGCATGTGGTCTGTTATCCAAGTTCAATCCCAAGATCTTATTAGTAATTCTCCTCACTGTCTGCCATACAATTCTTATGATGTTAGTTCTGGGAATTTGGTATTGGATCAACTAACAATCCCCTAATTGTTTTTTAATTCTTTTTACTTGTCTCCTTGATGTTGAAGTAATATTCAAAGAAGAAATTCTGTCTTAGTCACTCATAGCAGTTTAAAGGTTTTAAAAAGTTTCTTTAGTTAATCTCCCTTTCTCAATGTAGGTGAGTTATGAAAATCTTTATAAGCTGCCAGTATTCCCCACTGAGAAGTTGTTTTGCAAAGTTGAATGCAGTGATGGAAACAAATAAGAAACTGGGCTCTTAAACTCTCAGTGAGATGTCAAGCTTGTACTCAAGGCATTGCATATTGCAAATAAAGCTAGCAGATAAAGTGAAATTATGCCATGTGTCTCGCAGTGTTACTGATGCTCATCATTTCTTTTCAAACTTCACATATCATTTAGAAAGCAACTTTTCCTTTGAGCACATATATGATCCAATCCCATGTTTACACATTGATACTTTTGTGAGCTTACATGTACTTAGGTGGACCTTTTTTTTCAGTCATGATCCACTCTTACAAGATATCAAAATATTTCTTACCTCTATTGATGCCCAGATTTCTTTGACATCATAACCATTGTCCGTAAACCACCTGTTTACTGTTGTTATCCGTCTGAAATGAAATAAATAATTCAGTATTAAATAATTTGTAATATCACTAAAAGGAATTAACAGAACAATGTTTTGAAAATCACATGCATGCACACGTTGCCTCAACAGTTTAACAACCTGTTTTCACATAACTTTAAAAATTATTCAACAACTAATTTCAGGTTCATTTGCCAGTCACATTAAAATACTAATTAAAGTGCAAACACACCTTTTGCTCCCAGTTTCTTCATCTCTGATAAAATCTTTGCTGTGTTTGTTTACAGCATAGTTTGTAAGGTGCATGCAGGTGTCATCCTAAAAAAAAAAAGGATTGACAATTGCTTTGTTACTAGAAAAAATGTTAACAACATCATAAAGTCTCCTTACAATGTAAAATACAATTAGTTTTATCAATAACAGGATTTATGGAAAATTTGGATATTTCAAGACATTCTCCAAAACATGGTTTTCATTTAATACACTTGAACTATTTCTCAATGACATGCCTCCCAAAAATTAAAAATTATCTGATTGCAATACCAAAGATATACCAACCAGCAATTATTAACAGCCAATGTAGCTTGGAAAAGACTGCCACCTTATTCCCATCTTTTTAAGATTCTCCACATCTTGAAAATCAGTTTGTAAATTTATTTTGCAACTCTTTCGAGAGTTTAATATACATTTAAAATATCACTGCTATAGTAGACTCAATGTCTGCCCCCTAGGCTATCTGGTTCCATTCAATTACAATTATACAGTCATGTATTCCACCTGGGAAACATTTGATATTTGTTGCAGAATACCTTTGAATCATGCAAGGCCACACTATCCCAAGTGTACCAGCAGTCACAATTATAATGGAAACTTTAGGTCAATTAATGTATAATTATTAACCTTTGATCCTTAAGACTTACCAGCAATTCTAATTTCCCTTTACTATATCACCCCTGAATCCCAAATTAAGGTCATGAGAGTGAAGGAAATGTGACCAATTCAAGAAGCTCTTGATTCTTAACCATCAGGGTGTGAAATTAACTTTTTTTTTCTGATAGCCACTTGGCTCCTAAATTCTTCAAAGTGGTAGCCAATTAAAAAAAAGTCGGTCGCCATTTTCAAAGACAAACAAAATCTTTCTTTACACTGTCAGTGTTCTAGATAGACCCTCCAAAATTAAGTTAGGGAAAAGATCTTTAACGTGCTACAAAGTGGACACTAGGATGGATGATAAACAACGTTTAGGCTCATCTAAATCCAAGATGGCGTCTAGTTATCGATCGAGATGCATGTGCTACGTTTTGGAAACAAACTTAACAAGGAAGTTTGCCGTGGATTTATCTTTGCAAATCTTTTTAATTCACTATATCTCTTGGTAAGGTTATGATGAAACGTTCTAGTCGCCAATTTGGCGACTGACTTTCAGGATTTGGTCGCCAAAGTAAAAAATTTAGTGGCATTGGCGCCTGTATTAGGCGCAATTTCACGCCCTGACCATACATATTAAATAAATGTATATACTGTACAGTATAGGTTCCAACAATTTTGAAAAATATTTCTTTCTGCACTCACCACATTGTGGTTACTTGGTTCCATGTACTTTAAAGTAGCAAATCTTCCTAGGCCATCCTCATAAACAAATATTCTCAGAGGATCACAAGATGTAACCAGCACGTACACCCTCAGATCAAACTTAAATCCATCGATAAGAAAAGGCTTGGAAACATACTGCTGACAAACCATGTGTTCACCTGGCTTAATATCCTGTTGACCAGTATAAAAGAACAACTAATAAATGCTAAATTAATACTATTTATGGAACACCTTTCACTTGTACTGCATTGGCATGCAATTAACATCCAAATGTACTAAACTGGTGACTAAGCTGCATCAAGAGAAATTTCACCTTTGTATTTAATGAAAAAAGCCAAAAATTTACTACACAGCAGAAAAGCCTTTTGGGAATTAGCCATTTTTTTTTGTTAGGAACTAATTATTGCAGCTTGCAATGTCTGATAGTTCTGCTGGAAAGCGATTTTTGTAATTTTTCAGTTCAAGATACAGAACACTGATTAATTTTCATTTTCAGATCAACTATCAAATATCAATGCATCCATGATATTAAACAAATCTAAATGTAAATTTATTGAGGTGGTACAGTGAAAAAGCTCTTCAAAAAAGCACAAAACCATGTTGTGACTATAAGACAATTATAGAATCTTCACTGTTCACTGTAAACTTAAGATATTGTATCTGAGTAAAAAAAGGAGAACTCTTTTTTTTTTAAATAGTTTGGTCCTACCTACTGTTGCTAGAAACAAACTGACTTTAACTTTCAGGCTTGAGTTAGAACTGACCTTTGGATTCTTCGTCAGGAAAATACCCTTTCCTTGGCTACCACTATCTGGTTTGAGAATAAATGTTTTATTCTTCTTCTGTCGACAGTAGGCTTGCAATTCTCCATAACTGAAGGTCAATGAAAAGAAAATACCATTACTTAAGCCAACGAGTATTAATTTTCAAGCCATCATTTCATCACAGTCAGTGATCAAGACTGCAGTCTGAGCTTATGCACAAATTGAAGCCAGTAATGTGAAAAAACTTAGGCTTACATGTAAATGAGGACATAGAAAGGTCACTAGTACATGTAATGTCTCCCAAAAACTGGTTGGGCACTGCTAAATGATACAGCTAAAAAGGATATTGAATATTAGGCTCATCTTCCTAACTATTTCAACTTTTCCTTGTGCTCCACATGGAAATACAAAAAAATTACCGATAAAAAGGGGTATTCAGGAGAATTTATAGGGCTTTTTTTCATGAACCAAGGCTTTCATGGAGGGTCACACAAAAAGATTTATTTTGCATATCTCTTTGTTATTGTGTGTTCTTTCAATAAATGTGTTCCTTGTGAGCCAACTTAACTACAATATGCCAAGAAAAATGCTCTGTTGATTGAAAATTCTGCTAGAAATACTGATGATTCAGAGTCTAAATTGAACATGATATGCTTGTGAAAATTAAGTAACTGCTAATAATTCACAAACTCTTACAGCTGAGCTACATTTATTTTGTCCTTTTAGATAACAAGGGAAGAACAAGTCACTTACTCTGCTGGCAAGCACCATGTTTTAGGAAACACAGCATACTCCTTGGGAAACTGTTTCCATAAACGGTTCATGTTTCTTGCCAGAAGATCCTTGCGACAAATCTCACTCATACCAGGAAAATGATTTATTTTCTGTTTAAAAGTTGAGAAGAGAGTGGGAATTAGTAAATCTTTTAGATAATTATTTACAAGGTGAAGGTGACTCAATTGAGAAGAGGGAAAAGGGAGAGAAAGCAATTACTAATAGATATATCACTCCAACTACATACTGATGACACTAGATTTATCAGGTAAAGGTTGAATCTACTCTCTCCCCTCATGAGTGATACTAAAAACCACTTGTAAATTGATTTCCGCAGTATCTAGTAACTCCAAGTATGGTTTCCACCCCCGAATGGGATGTCAGCTCATCACAAAAGTTACCTCTTAGCCTTTCTTCATTACTCTCAAATGGAAGAGGGGCAATACAAAAGTTTACTTATATTAGTTTCTTTCCAGGCAAATGGTTAAACCCACACCTACATGTGTCCATCTGTAGCTCAACATCCTTTTCACTAAGCCATTACAGCTCCCACGATTGTATTTGGTTTTAGCTCATGATTTCACAGGGTTTAGGCAAAATATCACGTTACTAGTGCTTTTAACACTAATCATATTGTATTAAAATTAATACTTTATCGTTGTTTTGTCAAACCTTTCTAGTAATAGCAGGTAATTTAGTGTTAACGACTGAGTTGAAAACGTAAATTAGCCACCGTAAAGGGTAAAAAAGCTGACGCTCTGACGAAGGGCTAACGCTCGAAACATCAGCTTTTCTACCCTTTACGGTGGCTAATTTACGTTTTCAGTTGTTAACACTACATTACCTGCTATACTCTCCCACCGACGCAGCACCATAGTTTCTTTAGAAACTTACCCCTTCTTTCTAGTAATAATCCTAAATAAACAGTTCAGAAATAACACTTTCTTGTGGGTAAAGGTCTCGATTCCAAATAGAAGATATTTAATAAAAGCAACTTCCTATTGTTTACACATCATGTCAACAAACGGCGATGTACTAAAGAGTGAACGTGTTTTAAAGCATTAAGCATTAACTTTGCCGGCAAGACGATCATTAAGAATAGATACACATCTCTGCTTTTCCCTTTCTTTGCATGAATTTCCGATACAAATGTTGTGAAACAAGAAATCACAAGGTCGCTGGCAACAAGGGTACCATTAAACGCACTTAAAACATCTTTTACGATTAAGGGCGACATTTTACAAGATAAAACTTTGCTTCCATCGAAGACATTCCAACCTCCAAAATGTACCATGTTAGTAAGGAACTCCAGTTTGTAAGAGGTATAGTTTCCTCAATGCCTCACGCTGCAAAAAGCCTATTGCTGTAGCTGCATTTTCATGTCCAATATCAAATAAACAATGTAGTATAAGAACTAATCATTGTATGAACAATAGAGGTACGCGAGGCTGAAGCTTGCCCGTAATTTACTTGCAATAAATTTCGAAGCTTAAGACATAGAAATATCGATAATTTATTTTATTATCCGTTTATTTAATACGTACCTGGTAACGTTTCATGTCCATACAACGTTCCAAAGCAACAGAGCAATCTGTCCAGAACAAAGCCCAATCTTCATCTTCACCAACCTCCTTCATGCCGAATCGTTTCGTTACCCTGCGAACTGTTCAAAAGAAAATTAAGATGATCAATTAGGGCACAGAAAACGTGGACAAGATCTCGATTAATCAAAGGAAAGAGGTGCTGATTGTATTTCCCACACGAAGATACTTACCACTTTCATACTTGCAGTTTGTCAAGCACACATTCATCCATCTGAAAAACATAAACGCATTTATTAACAAAACAATATTCGCTGGCGATGAGCGTGCAAAGAAACCTCTTAGAATTTATCTCTGAGTACTATCCTTATTTAAATATGTTTCTCACTTTTTCTTCTTCTTCTTAGCCTTTGATTTCTTAGGAGTAGCGGCTCGATCGCCTGATGTCGTTCCAGTAACGGGCTCCCGAACATCTTCCCCACCGCTATCTTCGCCTTCACATTCGCTCTCTCCCCGAAGGCTCAAATCGCTCTCGTTGTCACTGATTTCACCCTCAAGTTCATTGTCAGCCATAACAAACTGCTATGCTCCTTTTAAAATCGAATTCAGTTGAACTAAATGATGTAAACGCCTTTAGATCCACAGCTCTTTGGAAGCCATAATACTTTGTCGTTTAGTTTATGTCGGATAGCAACTATCGCACTTTCTGATTGGTTTTTCCGTTGCTATGAAACTCTAAGGGCTTTCAATAGACCAGCGGTTTCAAATTTCCTAGTATCCAGACCCCCTACACCGAGAAATCTCGATCTTGTAATGCCAAAACCAATTTAATTTTTATGCTCAAATGGGAAATTTAAGCTCGTCTACTGAGGTCCTATCGAACTAGCGCAGTTGACCAGGCTGTTAAAGTCTTGAAGCTTTACCAATTTCAGCCTTTAACCAATTTTAATTTGGAGATTGCAAGACGTGGGGCGAAGGGAACTCTCTAAATAAAACATAAACAACAGCTGTTATTGTTTTTGAAGCAGTATACGCGACAGAAATGTTGAAACAGTCACGATGATCACGACGAAAAGAAAAAAACCTATGACAACAATAAAATGACTGAATGTATAAAAGATACAATAAATAAAGTATATTTGCTAAAACGGTGTAGGATTTTCTTTAATGATATTTTTGTTCTATAGGTTAATTATACCGTAACTGTTAATAAATGTTTTTTGAAATTAGAAAATAGTCATGATTTACCTTGCACTATGACCGGTTTCTGATCACACTTTCTGATATTTTTCTTCATCTTACCACAGCTGTACGAGCGTCCGATTCTGGTCGAATAATAAGCGGTCAGGAAGGGAAAGCCGTGTGAAACGTCGATTAAAAACAATTTCGCAGATGGCTGGATGTGCTAACCGTTTGAAACGGCGCCAGATCTCAACTCCAGCATGATACATGTGCGCAGACTGGCAGACTGAGGTAAATAACTCCCAGTCGGGGCTCCCATTCTCAGATCACGACAATTTTGGTGACTTCGCGTAATAACTGATTCTAAGAGGACGGCTAGAAAATGATCTTACCGTCAAATCTCTTCTTCTACCACGTTCTGAGGTCTTTAGCATTTTTTTTCCACGCGTGACCAATTGGTTCACGCGCTAGTCTGATAGCTGTCGTCTATTGGTCGAGAATTTTTGGTTGCTAGATAAAAATAGAATGCACGTAATGCATGCAAGTTTCTCTGTAATGCAAACACCAAGGTGGCCGGCTTTGTGTCAATGGAGGCACTTCTGGAAAACCTCGTCGAACATGTTACATGTCCGATTTGCTTGGATACCTACACGGACCCAAAGACTATAGCTTGTTTTCATACCTTCTGCTGTGAATGCTTGAAAAGGCATGCTCTGGCAACTCAAAAACAGGGGCGATATCGATGCCCCGAGTGCCAAGCAGACCTTGACATCCCCGAAGGAAATCGTTTCACCGATTTGCCAAGCAGTTTTCAACGCAATAACTTATTGAATCTTCTTGCTGTTCGACGAAATAGCGAAGGAAGTGCGGTAGATTGTAGTATATGTCGGAAAAACAGCGCCGAAACGAGTTACTGCTTTGATTGCCAGAAATTTATGTGCTGTAATTGCGTTAAAGCTCATGAAGTGTTCCGCACAACTGCGTTTCAAGGGCACAAAGTGACGCTTTTGAAACAGTTTAAAACTGAAGACTACGAAGCCTTGTTAAGACGGCCGTCATTTTGCTCGCAGAAGCAGCACGAGCGAGAAGTAATGAAGTTTTACTGTCTTGATTGTCAAAGCTGTATTTGTCAAATTTGTAACGACACGGATCACAGAAGCCATGATGTCGTGCCGCTTGACGAGGCGGCAGACGCCGAAAAAGCCAAAATCATGTCCGAAGTTGAGGCGATGAAAAAAGGAAAAGAGGCTTGCACTGAAATTCTTCAACAAATGGAGAAGAATAAACAAGACTTCGAAACTAGCATAGCTGCTGCGAAACAGCAAGTTTCGCAAGCAGTGGAAAAAATGATCGCGAGGGTTAAAACACTCGAGAGTGAAGCCATGACATCCCTCGAGAATACGCGCGCGTCGAGGATGGAGAAACTGACTTCAGCAAGGGAATCTGCCCAGTCTTTGGTCAGGCAAATAAACCAAACAGTTGAGTTCGGTAACGACTTGCAGCAGAGAAGACCAACCTCAGACGTCGAACAAAGCAAAAAGTATCTGGAAGAGCGATTAAAAGAGCTTAGTCAAACCCAAGTACCAACAGTTTCCGTCAGTCCGTTTGTTCAATTTGTTCCAGCATGGTCACCTGAAGATTTGAGTCTTGGATTCGCAACAATCAATATAGATGGAAACGAATCAACGTTGGAAAGCCAAAGTTTCCACGCTGGTGAAGAAGCAGTGATATCGATTTATCCCGAACTGCAAAAAGGTAAATTCAGAAATAAAAAGCACAAAGCTCAGGCTGAAGCTCACATAGAGCCCGCTGAGCAGATAGCTGAGGAAAGCCTGAAAATCTGCGAAAAAGAAAACGGAACTTTTCAAGTTAAATTTGTAGCGAAATTTCCAGGTACCTATAAAGTCAACGTTATAATAAACGGCGAAACCCTTACTCAATGCCCTCTCACCGTGTTGGTAATGGAACCGGGAAAGACAAGTTGACTTTTGACGCGAACTAAGAAAAAAAAAATTCGCGCACGGATAAAGATTGTTACGACTTTCAAACTTTTGAAAGGTGCCATCGGGGCGACTCAAGTTAAAATTTGGTAAAATTAAATTTATGTGTAGAGAAAGATTGGCTAGAAAGTTCGTTTTCATGGAGACCGTGATTATCTTCAGGTGTTGAACTGCCTGCCAATTAATATCAGTAACCTTGTAACCTGGCTATATTAACACGACTTGGTCACATGACCTTCTCAATCTTAAAAAAAATGGTCGTGGTGTGAAATAGATATCGGAAAAAGAGAGAGATTGACGAAATTTGTTGAATTTCGATTTCGAAGTCATTGTCGTCAAAGCTTAAGATTTTACGTTAACTTTAATATTCAAAAGAACAACAATTTTTTTAAAAAATTTTCAAAAAACTTTCGAACTAAAATTGCGCACTTGAATGCCTGAGAAATGAGATCTGTACAATTTTCATCATTCCCTTTCCATTTTTGTTATCATCTTCGTACCATTATTACGCGATCATAAATATAATTGACACAAGGTAAAGAAACTGTGTTGTATTTATCAAGAGCCACGTGCCGCTGTTCATGAAACCGTGAGCCCGCGTTCGTCGCCTCTTCCTAATGAATACAAGCTTGGAGCCACGGACCGTGTTAATTATTTCTCAAATACATACGAATACGTAGATTAGTGTTATAAATCAATATTTTAAAAACACACGAGTGTTATAACTCGCATTCATTATCGCTCTCAGAAACTTGGCCATGTTCTAATAAAATTTTGCTCTTGGTTGATGTCCCTAAATTTGAGTAGTTGGTTGGCGCACGCAAACTTTTAAGCAATCTTAGCCATGTCTAGTGTCTTTCTGATCGATTTGTGACCGAAAGTACACGAGTAAGCAGCTTTTCAATGAAGAGTGGTACGAAAAATCATTTCGCGAGGTGCGATCCTGATGAAACGATTAAACATATAAAAACCTAATTTTCCAATATTTTACCGATTCTGTTTTGTACTGCTATTTCGATAATTCCCTAAAAAAAAACCAGGAGAGGAGAAAATAGACATTTTGCGTACCCACACTTCAAAATTTTCGATCGAAGAGCGTAGATCTTCCTTTACCTACTTCCGTTGCTCCACCGCCCATGTTAAAGAGCTACATAACCACTCCACACATACAAGAGAGTATGTTCTTTTGCAGCCCACTCGTGGCAGCTTGAATGTATCGGCAATCTTTCTGACTACATTTGGAAAAAATATCTATCAAGCGGAAACAAAGGGACCTTATTTTCTCTTGTAACTATATAGTCCTTAAAGACCTGTGAAAGTAAACAGGAAGAAATACTGTGGCTCTCCCTCTTAAAATCCTAGAGGGAAATTTACCAACATCAAGAAGGTACGATATACATTGAGGCTAAGGTTCTTTGATTATTAGAAAGGCATAGCGAGGAAAGCCGTGCAGCACGTCTGTGCTGTTGGCTGAATTGCGTTTCACTTTCAATGCAATTCCTGAGTGGAATTGTGGATCCCGTGCAAAAACTGTACATAGACATAAACACGATGTTACACTTTAAGGTTTGTATTAAGTAAATTTTTTTGCTCAAAATTCTCTTTAGCGCGAACATCGAACACAACTTTCGAGCGTTAAAGAAAAGGCTAATAGTTTTATAAGTGCTGAACTGTTTAAGCGATGATATTAAAAACCACTCAAGATGCTTACTTATGACGCAGAACTATGTATTCTTCGATTAATAATTGTCGAACAATTACAGTTTCAAATTAAAAACAGTACCATCCTTATTATGTAGAAAAAGTTGGTGAAAGTCTGTTTCGCCATGGAAACAGGATGAAGTTTCGATTCTAGATGATCTAAGAGTATATTGGCTGTCCGCTAAAAGGTACTTAGCTCAATTTTTATAAAAAGCATCATTTGTAAATCAACTTGATTTAAAGCTCATTAATAGATCATAACACGTGCGCGCAATGCAGTAGGCTCAGTTTGAGCAGCTCATTATATATTACTGCTAAATATTGGACATTCAGTATAACTATTGTCTACTCGTGTAGTTAACCCTTCAACTCCCATGTGTGACCAAGACAGCATTTCTCTTTACAATATCAAAACAATATCAAGCACAATAAGCGATGAGAACAAAGATAACATATCAATTAGTTGATTATTAGTTTATCCAATACCAAATGCTCTGAACTAACATCACACGATTTATATGACAGACCGTGAGGAGAATTACTAATGAGATCTTGGGAGTTAAAGAGCTAAGTTACTACAATTTCCCTTATATAGGATTGCCTATTACATACGATCAAGATGGTAAAAGGCGTTTTAACTTTGATAGTCATCTAAAGATAACGGTGAGTGTGTAGAAGCCGAAGGGAAATGCTTATCCCCTATTCTAAATACAACGCCTAAAAAAAAATTGGTAGTGTCTTCTGTCAGGGTTTCAGAAAATCAGTGAATGGAGAGCAAACAAAGATTTAAAAACACGACGTGTGAAAACGGATTCTGTTCAAAAACGGGGGAAAATGTTATCAAGCCGAAACGCATTTGTGTGGCGAGCGGGGCATAGTTTTCTCTCTCTGATCTTGTTTTTCTACAGAAAATCACCATGGATATCGAGATGAAACAAAACCTAACTGATATGTTTCCCAAATCAATTAAGAAAACATCATGAAAGTGGAAAGTTTTTCTCCTCAAAGTTTGTTCTGGACAAATTAGCTTTGGGGCTCTGAAAGAGGAATCAGCTCTTCTTTGAATTAATAGTGTTTTCTACCAGTTGGTAATTATGAATGTAATTTTTAAACAGATGTTAGGAACAAGAAGCAAAACGGAACTCCGCCTCTGCAGAGAAAAAAGTACACTTGAGGAAACGGTAATTTCATAGAAAGTTCTACACTTCTTTGTACCTCGGTGAATCATGTTGTCTTTAGTCTCGTATAGTAATCACAGGAAAGGTTAGGCCACTCAATACAAAATTGGAAGAGTAGAATGCTATGCTTATTCTATTAAGGTCGATCGATATTTTTAATTTGTTAGAAAAGTTATTTATTTTTATTGACTTTACCAATGTTGAATACCTATTCAATACTTATTATGACAAAGATAACGGTAAAAAAAAAACAGGTATCAAGTCATTTTGTTACAGATAATTTCGCTATGGCAAAAATGTACATAAAAAGATTGCGTATTTTTTAATCTTACCTGATTCGAGTTGACGTAAGACTGTTGGAAGGCAGAACCCGAGGAGAGACCATCATTTGAACAGCTGATAACAAGAATGGACGACATGATGACGCAGGACACACCTTACGTTTACCTGAATAAAGACTATGAAAACGATGCCTCTAATATTGAGGCAAAACCCGAAACTGACAAACGACATGAATAATTAGTGTTAGTCAGATAAGTTCTCAGAAGTGAGAAGAAAGAAAATTTATTAAGTTTTCAATAAGAGAACGTGCTAATTTAAGAGTTATAGTTATCATCAGTAAGCGAGTCTGATTTCTTAAAGGTTTGGTCATCTAGATCTAATATGAACACCGATATGCTGAAAAACGTAGTACCTTTGGTTTAAAGAGTAATTAAAAATCAGCCAAAAGAGCCACGACATTAGGAACATCATCAAAGACAGAATTTAGCATTTTACACGTAGATATATAAATCATTATTTCATACCTCGTTAACATTTCTGCTGTAATGAAGAAATCCGAGTGAATTATAAACAAGATACTTTGTTAGTTTACTTTGTAGCCTAAAATAAATGAAAAAATGCCAGAAGGCATTCCGGGTTTGTTTTGCTCATTGACTGCTCCAAAAATGAAATCAGAGGATTGAAGATAACAGAAACTAATGACCTGGGGATCACGACAAATATTCGTGATAAACACTCGTCAGCATGCAGCATTTGATTGGCTTACTCATCAAGTTTTGTAGATTAAAACACTAACACTTTTGGAATAATAAGATGCTGTAGGTCTATTGTATAAATTTTAGCAGAAACCTCCGATTTTTCTGGTTTTATCTTCTGGATAAGAACTTTGATTTAATCAGAGCGATTTTAGAATTTAAAAAGATCAATCTGAGGTTTTTTTCAGAATAATAGAATATTGTAGATTTCAGTAATTCATAACGTTTTAAAATAATTATTGTTCTCAGCTAAAAAGGAGATTATTTCAAGCTTCGAAGGTTCATCAAAGAGCCATTGGTATCTTACCAAATATTTTTTTAGAATAACGGTATTTATAAACAGTTTTAGTTGTAAGGGTATGGTACAGCAGAATTGACACTCAGTATTAGAAGGTTACTCAACGATAACAGTGGCTGGTTCCGCCATAGACTCAAGTTTTTCACCAAATAGCTATTCCATATACTGTTTCAAGGAATGAAATTTCTGTATTTTAAAAAGCTTCCGAGCAGGGTACTCAGAAGTACTCTTGGTTATTGGTTACCTAGGTTAGTCCCTCCCCATCCATCCCGTATACAAAGCTAAGTTATTTCTTCGTGATTTTCAGGTGCTGATAACTCTATTTGAAAAATAAATTATAAAATAATTCAAATAGTACGCGCGCTCTGATTGGCCATAAAACCATTTTACATGAGCGTATGTAAACACGGTTTTCGTTCCTCTTTCATTAGTTGTTTTATAAAAGAAATGTAAAATGGTTTCCGTGTTTACATAGCCTGATCTCGATAAGCTGGAAACCACTCCGCGTGTTCTCCCAACCTCCCGCGTGTTTACATCAGGCTATGTAAACACGGAAACCATTTTACATTTCTTCAATATCAACCACCGTATCAACCAGATGATAGAATTCTTCATATCAGCGTCATTTCCAGCCAGCAAATTAAGATTAAACGTTTTTTTTAAACGAGGTTTACTTTCCGGCGTAAGTCAATTGTTTGGTTGGTTTTTTTTATAAGTGATATTTTTATCATAATTATCATTATCATATATATTTTTCGAGGGTTCATTGGACCTGACCGTGCAAAACTATTTTTTAACGGGCAATCACAAAGAACTGACCGACAATCATTGATAATTAACAATTTATTCAATTCAACTGAAGATCGAAGCAAAATCAGCCGTCAGTTCGCACAGGCTCATCACAATGACCCCATCGCTACCGTACATTTATGTTCTAAGAGCAAAAACACTCTGAACTGTTTGAGAATTGTCATGATTGAGTTGGTGCAACAGTTGCAACAGAGTTTTTAATATTCTTCATTCTTTGAAAGCATTGTCTTTCACTGTCAGAAAAAGTAGCCACGTAATCTGGAGAACAAAACAGTAATCCATATCCACATTGATTCTATGAATTAATGCTCGTTACAATTACTATATTTATTCCGAAAGTGGAAATGTGATCATCGCAGTAAATTTTCCAATTTAAGCAATTGGAAAGAAGAAGCCTGAAAAAAATCAGGGCTTCAACGGGATTCGAACCCGTGACCTCCGCGATACCGGTGCGATGCTCTACCAACTGAGCTATGAAGCCACACATTGGGAGCGAGGTCAATTTATTGAGTTCATATCTTCCCGTGCAGTGAAATGATGTGGAGTTTTACTGCGATGATCACATTTCCACTTTCATCTACAACCGCAGTACAAATATGAATTATTTCATATAAACTCCACATATGTTTATTCCCTTATCTCGATATATCAAGGAGACATAAACACAAAAATTTACTCGCTCCCAATGTGTGGCTTCATAGCTCAGTTGGTAGAGCATCGCACCGGTATCGCGGAGGTCACGGGTTCGTAAATTTTTGTGTTTATGTCTCCTTGATATATCGAGATAAGGGAATAAATATATGTGGAGTTTATATGAAATAATTCATATTTGTACTGCGGTTGTAGATGAAAGTGGAAATGTGATCATCGCAGTAAAACTCCACATCATTTCACTGCACGGGAAGATATGAACTCAATAAATTGACCTCGCTCCCAATGTGTGGCTTCATAGCTCAGTTGGTAGAGCATCGCACCGGTATCGCGGAGGTCACGGGTTCGAATCCCGTTGAAGCCCTGATTTTTTTTTTTTTTCAGGCTTCTTCTTTCCAATTGCTTAAATTGGAAAATTTACTGCGATGATCACATTTCCACTTTCATCTACAACCGCAGTACAAATATGAATTATTTCATATAAACTCCACATCATTTCACTGCACGGGAAGATATGAACTCAATAAATTGACCTTGCTCCCAATGTGTGGCTTCATAGCTCAGTTGGTAGAGCATCGCACCGGTATCGCGGAGGTCACGGGTTCGAATCCCGTTGCAGCCCTGATTTTTTTCAGGCTTCTTCTTTCCAATTGCTTAAATTGGAAAATTTACTGCGATGATCACATTTCCACTTTCATCTACAACCGCAGTACAAATATGAATTATTTCATATAAACTCCACATCATTTCACTGCACGGGAAGATATGAACTCAATAAATTGACCTCGCTCCCAATGTGTGGCTTCATAGCTCAGTTGGTAGAGCATCGCACCGGTATCGCGGAGGTCACGGGTTCGAATCCCGTTGAAGCCCTGATTTTTTTTCAGGCTTCTTCTTTCCAATTGCTTAAATCGGAAAATTTACTGCGATGATCACATTTCCACTTTCATCTACAACCGCAGTACAAATATGAATTATTTCATATAAACTCCACATCATTTCACTGCACGGGAAGATATGAACTCAATAAATTGACCTCGCTCCCAATGTGTGGCTTCATAGCTCAGTTGGTAGAGCATCGCACCGGTATCGCGGAGGTCACGGGTTCGAATCCCGTTGAAGCCCTGATTTTTTTCAGGCTTCTTCTTTCCAATTGCTTAAATCGGAAAATTTACTGCGATGATCACATTTCCACTTTCATCTACAACCGCAGTACAAATATGAATTATTTCATATAAACTCCACATATATTTATTCCCTTATCTCGATATATCAAGGAGACATAAGCACAAAAATTCACTTTGGAGGGTATTTTTAAAATACTCTGTGTAACGTTTGTGGCGAGGAAGATCAAGGGATCGATATATTGCACAATAACCTGCTGTGCTTCACAAAAAGATGTCAAAGAATGTTGTAAAAGGAAATCATACCCTTGTATATGTTTTAAAGGAATTTTGCCGACCGCTGGCTGCGCAGGAAAATTTCATAACATCTACTTCGTACTGTTTTCTCAGAGCGTCTGATAGTGAATTCGCAAACGTCTTAAAGACATGCTGTTCTTTCAAGGAAAAGCTTTAAACATTCCTTAGAACAAAAATCTCGACGGAAAGTGCATTGGTACTGGAGCGAAACCTATTTACATTCTCTAATCACTTTCTGCCCCTTACTCTCTCTCGACTTGTTATATACAATAACTAGGGTGCTCAAATTTAATTATAGTTTGCAAAGTTTAGGAAACGTTTCATGATCGTTCATTTTTGAGTCAAGCCTAATTGCTTTTTCTTTTCTACTTGTTTTTCTACATGTTAAACGTTGAATTACTAACATTTGCTGAGCAAGGTTTGAAACAAAGTTACCTTATATAAAGTTAATGCCATGCTCTGGATATGATGGTTAGCAGCTTCAAAAGGCTCAAACTTGCATTGATTATGTCTTGTTATTGAGATTTTTAGGAAGCAGACTAATAAAATATTTTTTGCAAAGCTTTGAGTAATAATAAAACAAACGGATTCAAAGCCCGCGTGGAAATTTTTAACAACGTGTATGTCAAACATTTTTTTCACGAATGTTAAATCATCCGAAAGGCTATTGATATGGTCTTGCCATTTACTCCCAAGACGTAAGAATAGCAGAAGTCGCCCATGTATCTTGTTGAGATTATTATTATTTTTTTACTTTTTTTTCCATAAGGATAAAAGTTGTAACTGTAACTTGTTGACCTTGCTAGTTATGATCCAAGGAGTGTCTGTTATTGCAATTCACCAGACCTGACTAGGTCTCAGAGAGCCTAATTGACTAGTTGCCTAGTCCCTCAAGCCTACTCTACTTGATTGAGTAGACCTGTCAGACTGAATATGTTCATGAATGTGTTTACACACAGGAGACGTGACCCAAGGAAAGAAAATCTGCCAAAACTTACAGTAAACTTACAGCTCAATTACTGAAAACAAACACATACTTTCCGATATTTCTTATCTGTTACAACACTGTTCCATCGCATAGATAGCTTGGAAAGATGTCTTGCCTTAGCAATTTTTCGAGTGCAGGCCACTGAAAAGAGACTTTCCAACAGAGCTTTAATTTTTACGGTCAGTTCGCATAGCGCTCGTTTTTCTAAAGAGATTTCCAGAGAGATCTGGCTTAAACACCTCCAACCGTATTCCAAGGGTTAAATATTGTGAATCAGCGGACAGAGTATGCAGAAAAAATACGCATATTACATTCACTTTGAAAATCCTTGGTGATTCCTGCCATCTGATTGGGGTTACGAATCGCACCATTTTTTTTTTCTCTAAATCGCATCCATTTCCTAGCTGATGCAAAATAAACAAAACAATCAATCGAAATTTCCCAAAACCTTTCTTTTTCTTCCATAATAGAACAGCACTCTGTAAATTTCTAATATTGGTGTAGTTATGTAACGACCGCCCGGCAGGAGTCTCTTTTAGTTTGGCCATTACTCAAATTGAAAATTGATGGCTGCAATGCAAATTTATTGAATTTATGAGGACTCGAAATATGAATTAAATTTCGTGTTCACTTTGCACAGAAAAGTTCCCTTTTGGCTCGAGTTCACCTTTACAATTTTTTTCTACTGCTTTGAACTTTTTTAAATCTACTATATTCTGATTTACCCAATTTCCTACGCTCGATTCAAATTAGCTCAAACGAGGCTGTTGGCAACTACTTGCAAAATGTGTTAGCAATGGCGTCTGAAGTCTTCTGTTTGGTGGTATTCCTACTGGTTTTGCGTCTCCAACCGTCAAAAGGTTTTTTGAAATGAAAGGTAACAGCATTGATTTACATCTAAATTCACATGGCTTTGTAACATACTGATAATCACACAGAATGATTGTACATACACAGACTCCAAGCCAATGGTCATAAAAATTTATTCTTTTACACAAGATACCATATATCCAAGCAGACTTTCCCTGCTTTTTGTTCTAATTCCTCTGCTTTAATAACCTTTACGTGTGCCATTTCTCCTTTGTAGACACACAGGATGTCGAGGCTCAAGCAGATCAATTATCGGTTGATGTTCCACTTCCTCAGCTTCTCTCCGAAACAAAGAAACGCCAAAGGAGTGGTTAGATGCAAATCGAAACTCTTACAGCGCGTCGGTTCATTATTTTTCTGAGGAAACAAAACTATAATTTCTTTTCAGAAATATAATATGCGTGGGTTTTGTTGCACAGACCATACACAAGGTTATGGTAGAGTTACGTTAATGGTTACGGGATGTTTTAGTTCTGAGACGGCAGTATCTTTACTGACGGAGACCTCGGATAATGGTTGCCCGAACAGAACTACCTTGTCTAACAATAGTGCAATTACTTGCTTGAGATTAAAATGCCAGCATATGAAAGAAAATTGACAGTGAGCAGAGGGTTTGAAGTTGCATTTCACTTCAAGCAATTGCCTTTGCAATCCACAACTCTAAATTATTATCATTTGTATCAATGGCTCGAAACCAGCCAAAATAAGTCGCGTTTGAGCCTGTAATTATGGTGAACATTTTAGTTTTTTGCTCTTTCAGTTACGTAGGGTCAGTTCACTGGCTATAAAAACACTCTACTTGGATATCTAAGTGACGATAATTTCTTTTTCGAAGGAGGTTATTCAATTCAAATTTCTTCATCCAAAGAGATGAATGATCATCTTGATAATCGGCCAAATGTAGGTCATGGGAGGTGGCGGTGGACGAGATTGAGTCGAATCTACATCAATGCTTTTCAATCAACTTGCTTTTAATTATGGAAATTGCAGTAATTAGTCTCCTTATCATCAACCTCGATCTTTATCAATTTGATGACTCTCAAGAATAAGAAGTTATGATCATGTTCTAACGTCAGTTTATGGTTTAGCGAATTCGTGTAAGCAAGGTCAATTTATTGTGTGTTTTATAAGAACAAAAACGTTTACAGAGGATAAGAATAGCACCAGGCATCGAACTAAATTTTTGTGGTCTTCCACAATCTACAGTGTTTTTCAGCAGACATTATCTATGCTAAAAGGGTCAGTAAAACCGCAAAGAAAAGAAGCGCACGGCAGTAGTATCTAGGCCTTCAAACGACGCAAAAGATTAGCTCAATGCATTTCGAGCTTGATTCGTTTTAGTCAGAGTAAAATATTGTGAGGGCTAGGGTAGGATTCAGTTCTGTACATTCTTATGAATTAATTTCATAGCCACTTTGCTATTTTTTTCCATAGCCACGCGACTATTTTTAGATGTTGCGGCAGTAATTAGTTTAAAAAAAATTCAATCAAAAGGCTCGGCCAGAAAAAACAATTAACCAAAGTCCTCAATAAGAAAAGAAGAGATCGTAAATTTATCATGTGACAGGATCAGCCAAAAACTGTTTCGTGTGATGTATATAAATTGAACCAATTTTGAAATTAAACATTCAAATGTAAGAGGCCAGTAAAGAACCTTGTTAAGTTATAAAATAAAGGGAAAATAATTACAAAACTCCTTGGAATCCTTTTTCAAACAATCCGCTGAAGCTTGGACGGGAGAAACAAAGAACAATCTTGGCCGCTGTGATTGATGTGTGGACTGTATGTTGAAGAGCTCCCGAGGAAAAGCACAATGATAGAGCAATGATTACTTTATACCAACTGAAGACGAACGCAAATACGTGGCATATCAATATGACTGCCTCTGTTGTTTTTCCTCCTAGTCACAACATGTGTTGAAATGAACCCGCTACGGGTCCCCTAAGTGTGAATATTTCGGCTTCTCGACTCAAGTTGCATTTTTAGAAGTTCGGAAATGTTATTTAAGGTTATTATTTTTATTAGACCATACAAATGTTTTATTTCTTTCCACGTAAGTTTCTGAGCTTCATAGAAATTAATCTTGACTTTCACTGAGTAGGGAGGGGTAGAATGCGAGGGGTAGAATGGGTAAACTGTAACTAACAGATGCCATAATATTTTGAAACCCATCTGGCCCAGGACAACTTATGCTCGTGATACATTGAAAACCATTTGAGTTCGTGACTCATGGTCATTTATTAGGTCGCAAGACAGCATTGAAAGAATCAGATCAAAATATTAGACAATTTAAAAACTCCCAAAAGTGACTGATTCATGTAACTTCTCCCTATAATATCTAAACACTATCCAGCAAACAGATAACGAAAATACTGAAACTTATCAGGCAGAAGTTATCTTGATCTTATATCAAATTCTCATGACTTTTTTACAAGTAAATGTGTAGCAACTAGAAGGGAGAATTAACAATCAGATCTTGGGTATTTAAGGGTTAAAGGAAGAGAGCAGAAATGCTTCCTCTCAGCTACTGATCTCAGCAATGCTAGTCCTTCACACACATTTAAGTTTCTGTCAGAGATAAGCATTCAGTGAATTGATATTCCCATTCTTAGCACTTAGAGGCCTTCTGACAAAAAGGTTTGCTATACTAGTTCTTATTGCATTGTGTTAACCAATGCTATGATAGTATAATTTTGAGATACTTAAAAGATTGAGAAATATATCCAAGTCAAGATATTTATTTTATACTGTTACAGTTACCATAAGATTTGTTTGAAAGAGAATCTTTCAGACCATCGAATTGTATGAGAAATTATTTTTTGCGAGACTTCTATCAAACTTCTTATTATAAGGACAATTTTGCGAATAATAAAATTTAGTGTCAGTTCATCTTCGTGTTGAGAACTCTTTTAGTTGGTGAAACTCACTTTTTCTTTTTTCCAACTTGAAGCATCAAATTGATTGATACATAAAGCACACAAAATATTTTTTGAGAGTTCCATTTGGCATCCATAGTGGATCACTATGCTATCATGAAAAACAAAAACAACAACTACTGAAAACTGCTTTTGTCACAATTGCTACCAAATCTGTGTCAGTTTTCTGGGTCTGCCATAATAAGTGAAAACTCTGAAGCAAAAGAAATTATTTTCCAAGAGTTTCTCTGCTAGGAGTGTTTTTGGCAAGCCATGTAGTAAACAGGTGAGCAGTACTGAACTTATTGACTTACTGCCGCGGCAATGCAAAAAAACTCTATCGAACTTAAAACAATTCAGGTACCTAATTGAAAATTTGTACTAATTTTGCAACAATAGTCACCCTCATCCATAATTCACAGAGAATAAGATAAGTATAGAACGATGAATACTTAGCAAAAATACATGCCTCCGTGCATAAACTTGAAGAAGTGAAAGCTCGTAGGCAAGCCATTGGGGCCATAAAATGTATTTGAACAACCAAAAGCGGCTCACTACTCTCCTTTCCTTTTGGGAGAAAAATTAGCTTTATCGAGATTTCGGCTAGGACCATCCATTTTCCTATAAAATTTAACAATGTTACTGCTTAAGTATGAATCACCAGGTGCACTCACAGAGATTTAACACGAGTCAACCCCAGCCTCGTTCTCACGTGTGCGCGGTTGCATTTCCAATATGGCACTGGGAACTGTAAAAAGGTCTATTAGAAAGTGAAGAGGAGACCCGGAGCAGACTTGTTTTTTACAATGCATACAAGAGAAAGGTTCCTGTGTGCAGCAGGAAGTATATTCAATGAACTCTGCAAGTGCATGTTTTCATTTCGTCTCCTAATTTTGATGGAGGTAGTCGAACTTTCAGCTGCGGACACTGGACTTATAATACTCATTGGACAAATTGTCAACGCGTTCACCTCAGTAATCTCTGGTTACCTCGGCGATATGGTTAAAGTACCTGTTCTTTCACAGAAAATTGGAATACGAAAATCTTGGCATCTCATGGCGACGGTTTTTATGGGCGTCGTAGTTCCTCTCTGGGGCAACTGTTGCATTCTCTGTAGTGGAAGTCATCAAACTTGGCTTCCCACCGTCTATTACGGTTTCTTGTACTCACTGTATAATATGTGTTTCAGCGTGATGGAGATAAATCACCTGGCTTTCATCACAACTTCAGCTGTGTCGGTTGAAGAACTAACAGATTTAAGCGCCATCAGTTTTGCTATTTTTAAAAGTATTATATTAAATTAAACTTAACTGTTCACCCATTTTGTTGGGCTCTTACCAAAGATCTACTGGAGGACAGACGCGTAGTTTACGTCGTCATAAATCACTTGTATGACTTTTATATAACTCAACTCAAGTACGGACATTCTGAGGCCGTTTTTTCATAACTTATCTTGTAGGAATAATAAACGTGACATCTAAGAACAATTTTTCTTATTCTTCTCTTTTCCTTGGCACCTTTTGATAACAGTTTTAATGAGCATTATCATTCCTTTTTTCTTTAACCGCTGTTTTCTTGAAATCATGGTGAATGGCTTTCAATTGTATTCTTGATCTCGGTGTACAACATTTGTTTGAGCATTGTATGTGTATTTGTTTTAATATACTTGTATAAATCACTTGTATGACTTTTATATAACTCAACTCAAGCACGGACATTCTGAGGCCGTTTTTTCCTAACTTATCCTGTAGGAATGATAAACGCGACATCTAAGAACAATTTTTCTTATTCTTCTCTTTTCCTTGTTCAAAAGGACAATGTTCAGCTTCCTTAGTGGTATTTACATATAGGTGATCGCCTGGGGCCTTTTCGCACAAGACAATAGCGATACTCTGGGACCTTTACATTTCCTTGTAAATTAATTCTTGAGAATTTAATGCTAGATCAAGATAACAACTTCTATCTGGTAAGTATGAGTATTCTCATCAGCTGTTTACTGTATGTTTACTACAGGAAGAGGTTACAAGTTAGTCATTTCTGGGAGTTAAAAGGTTGATTAATTCTTTTCTGAACAGTACCTTTCGTGGATTGCTACTGGAACAGGACTCTTCTTTGCAGTCATCTTCCACATTGGTACAAAGGAACCTCAAAAATGTCAGAGTCAAGAAACCACCACAATGAATCTTACGGTAAGACAGGAAACAAAAAGGATATTTCCTTTTCAAATAATGGTCATACAAAAACTTATTTTTGCGTTCGGAAAGCAGACAACACTGTGGAGCTAAAAGCGGCGCGCTTGTGCGATTGTTTCTTCGTTCTTCATTTGATTTATCTACAAGATGTCTATTAATCTGAACGGGTCTTGAAGTTTCATTGCGTGACTAGAGGGATAGAGGTATGGTCCACACATTATCTAAAGCAACCTTTTATTCACTCTGGTCACTTTCCCGTTATTTTGCAGAAAGCTCCTGGAATAGTCATTGAAGAGTTTGGAGCCGAAGATGCCAGTAAGTCTATGGATATGTACTTTGGTGTATTGTTAAAAAAAACCGTCGTTTTTTGTGCTAAAAATTGCATATCTAAAGTCCTTTCCAACATAAAACTGAACAACAAAAATGAAAAACGCTACTCGTCTTCATCTCAAGGGGGATAGGTCTTATTTTTGCATGGAGCTTCTTAATATCTAGTGTATTGTTGCTTCGGTATTTTTGAGAACCTATTAACCATGACTGTGTGCAGGCATGCCACAAGTTTGATACAGGTGGTCCTATCTGGAGACAGCACCAATTTTGCTTGAAATGTTTAGACAACGTCCTCTTTAATGCAAATTATCTAGTTCAGAAGTGCATGTCAACTAGAGATTAAGATTAGTGGTCACAGGATATCCAACCCTCAAACTCTCTTCAGTTATTTTTAGACTGCATTCCGCCAAGAGGCTAAATATCGACTACGTCAGTAGCCAAGTAGATGGCTAGGATGAGGCAAAGAATTTTATCTGTCAACCCCGCCTTCTAAGGATCGTCTCTTTAGACAACTTTACTGTAACTCTTTTTTTCAGTGCAATTAAACGAGCAGAAGTCCAGATATCCCGTATTAGAAAAATCTTATTTTAGATCATTTTGAGGGAATAAGTTTTAATAGTTGATCCGACAAAGAGTTGAGAAATGTTCCTGAAGCTGACACGATTTAGTTCCACCGTTGAACCATGACACAGAAAAACCAGACGTTTTTTAATTGCTTGTTTTGTATTTTTGCTCAAGATTCTTGCTTTTAAGTTTATTGACATGGTTATGGCTTCGACTGAATATGAAGAACAACAAAGTGAGAAGAACGGATGTGGAGAAACCAAAAGCCATGAACTGCGCATCAGAAAACGAAGTCTTCCGCAGAAGTTTGCTGTTGCCATGTTTGCCGATGGGAAAATAGATAACATTGATCAAAATCATAAGAATCCAGAAAGTGAGGATACAAAAATACGAGTTGTTCTAGAAGTACAGCATCTTGATCGTGAACGCAAGAAGAGTCTACTAATGCTTGATTTTGACGGCATCCTGTTGATATTACAACACGAAGAGCACAAACAACCAACATGTTTTGGTGCCATGAAAAACCAAGTTACAACGGGCGGTAAAGCCGACGATCATACCACTGATGAAGAGTTGTGGAACGCTAGGCAAGAAAAAATCAAATACACTATTGAAGAAGATTTGTGGAAAAAGACCAAGATTTGAAGATGATGGAGGTCATGATGATAAGAAGGAAAGCCTTTGCAGTACAACAGTTAGGAAGCAAAAAAAGTCTGTGACTTTCGATCCTTCTGAACTTCTTAAAATGTTGTCAATGAACGGAACAGAACGACAGGGAATAAATCCCGATCATACGCCTGACAACAAAACGAGTTTGGATGAAAGTATACCAAAACAACACGGCAGAAAAATCGAAAGAATAGACACAGATAATTCGTTAACTTCAGGGGATAACCCTGATCTTGTTGGTCTCCCTGTTTAATCGACAAGTTCTACATCTGAGAGAAGACGTCCAAAAGGAATCAAATACTGGCTAAAATATCCAAACGTGTACATGGTAAACCCTCACTACTCCAACTATCTTTGTTTGTTGATTTAGTTGACTCTCTGTGACGTTTTTCTCGTGTTTTAATTCTCAGGTAGCCATTATCTTTACATGTACACGCCTTGTGCAGGACTCTGTACACGGCTATTTACCGCTATTCCTCACAGAGGGATTATCATTCCCCAAGGTATATTTCAATCTGATTTGCTCAGTTGTTTTCACCTCTTTGATAACTATAATAATCTCATCGTATTTTTGTCCTGGATCAGGCAGCTACCGCTTATTTTCCACTCGTCCTCCTAACCAGTGGCTCTTTAGCGAGTTCAACGTGTAACGAACCGAAAAGGAAAATTGGAAGTAAGGTAAGACCTAGAATGACCTTCTTCTAGCTGGTCATTCCACGTTTATGATGGTAGAAATGCATTGATTGCGCCAAACGTCAGTTTATCTCCTTGTTGATGATGATTGGCTGGGAGGGGCAATAAATCAACGATCATCTTAATGGCTTTAATAAACTTAACTCGACACATGAACCATCTTTCCCTCAAGTTACGATAGTCAGGAGTTCGATTCCTCAAAGGATTCTCAGATCTCTTTTTTTTTGTGTCTTGCTTGTTACAGAACCAAGAAAAACTTTATTTGTTAAATTAGTCTTATAAACTTTCATACTTTCCTTGATATCCAAATCTAGTGGAGCTACCTTCTAGCAAGTTTATTTGTGACGGGTGGCGCTGTTTGGAGCTATTTTCAAACCTTCTCCACCAGACAATCAACTTATGCACCAGTGGGTATGATAGGAAGTGGTCTGTCCATTATTGCACTGGTCTTCATCACCGAGCTGATCGGGGAAAATAGGGTTAGTCTTCCGAAACAAGTTTAAATGGTTTCGAGGAGAGACTAAGTCGCAAACTCTGATCATTTCATTAGAGTGCATTTCCAACCAGCCATTTTTGAAACTGAAATGACATGAAAGTTTTTTTGAATGTCGCAAAACAAAATCCAAACTAATCACAACTCTTTGTCAGAACGAAATAAAATCTCACAAGCAGCTACTAAGAATATAAAGTAAATACAGTTAGATCGCCTGAAGTTTGGGAAATTTCGAGTTACATCTGATCGGTTGAGAGATTGTTGCGAGTTTTCAAGGCCAATCATAAGGATAATGAAAAAGAACCGTTTCATTCGCGGACTAGTTCCGAAACTTGATTAACACCATGATCAGTGTGCATATTTTTCATAGTGCTCTCTATAAATTTACCATGATACTAATAAGGAAAACTTTTCTGACAATCAAGACTTTTATTTTGATTGGCCATCATTTGCCTTTTTCTCTCTTGACGTACATGTTTAATTCAGTAGTGACAGTGTGAGGAGAAATTAGACCTGTTCGTCTTAGGGGTAAGGAGTTAAAAATTACGTTAATAATAGTACTAATGTTGGTTTCCCATCTGAGATCAATGATTTAATACGGTGATTTCCTGTCAGGAAACCAGTGGACCAGTGTTTTCCATTATCATTGTACTCGCCAGAATCTTAAGCGGTGTACTTATCATTGGTATACAGGAATTTTATCCAGAAGAAAGGTTGGTCTATCAAATCTTTATTGTAATTTACCCTAGAAGGAACAAGAAACATGGTATTTAAAACGTTTAGATGACCAGCCGGTTTGTTAAAACTCGAAAAGTATATTCAACAGGTCTTTACCAGCTTGACCAGGCCATCGTTGACAAATCTGCAAAAGTAAAGGTATTGTCAAGCTGTTAGACGTCTATAACTTGGGTAACGTAAGGAGAATAACTGCAAATACTCTGAATTACCCCCTGACTCAATGGTGTCAAGCCGTTCCTTCGTTTAAACTAGTAATCTTACCAAATAACAGAAGCCTTTGTAAATGCATTTACCTCGTGATGGTTTTTTTGTCTATGTAGTGCTGCTATCCATGCTCAGTTATAATTAATAAGACGGTTTTAAACTTAGAGTTTCAGGTTGGTCAGTCAGTATTACACGTGGTTGTCTTTGTTGTTAACGAAACCTTCTTCTGTCAATTTGTTCTTCTAGTTTGAGAAGATGTTGAAAGAGATGGTAAACTCATTTCCAATATCGATGTTTTAAAAGCTCTTCTTAATAATCGGCCAAATGTAGGTCATGTGAGGTGGCGGTGGACGAGATTGAGTCGAATCTATATCAATGCTTTTCAATCAACTTGCTTTTAATTATGGAAATTGCAGTAATTAGTCTCCTTATCATCAACCTCGATCTTTATCAATTTGATGATTCTCAAGAATAATAAGCCATGGTCATGTACTAACGTCAGTTTATGGTTTAGTGAACTCCTCTAAGAAAGGTCAATCGATTGTGTTTTTTAAGAACAAAAACTTTTACTGAGGATAAGAATAGCACCAGGCATAGAAATAAATTTTTGTGGTCTTTCACAATCTACTGTGCTGTTCACTGGAGAAAGCAGACATTATCTATGCTAAAAGAGTCAGTAAAACCGCAAAGAAAAGAAGCGCACGGCAGCAGTATCCAGGCCTTCAAACGACGTAAAAGATTAGCTCAATGCATTTCGAGCTTGATTCGTTTGAGTTATAGTAAAATATTGCGAGGGCTAGGATAGGATTCAGTTCTATACATTCTTATGAATTAATTTGAAAGCCACTTTGCTATTTTTTTTTCCATAACCACGCGACTATTTTTAGATGTTGCAGCAGAAATTACTTAAAAAAATATAATCAAAAGGCTCGACCAGAAAAAACAAGTAGCCAAAGTCTTCATTATAGAAGAGATCGTAAATTTATCCTGTGACAGGATCAGCTAAAAACTGTTTCGTGCGATATATGTAAATTGAACCAATTTTGAAGAGTTGAAATTAAATATTCAAATGTAAGAAGACAGTAAAGAACCTTGTTAAGTTATAAAATAAAAGGAAAATAATTTCAAAACTCCTCGTAATCCTTTTCAAACACTCCACTGAAGCTTGGACGGGAGAAACAAAGAACAATCATGGTCGCTGTGATTGATATGCACGATTTAGTATACTCCTTACTTTCTTTATTCAATTTAGAACCAGCTCAAATGAGGCGGTTAGCAACTACGTGCGGCATGTGTTTCTAATGGCGCCTGGAGTATTAACTCTGGTGGGATTCTTACTGGTTTTGTTTTTCCAACCATCTAATTTTATCTGCAAAAGTAAAGGTAAGTACATTGTCAAGCTGTTAGACGTCTATAACTTGGGTAACGTATGGAGAATAACTGCAAATACTCTTAATTACCCCCTGACGCAATGGTGTCAAGCGTTCCTTTGTTTAAATTAGTAATGTTATTAAATGACACAAGCCTGTGTAAATGCATTTACCTTGTGATGGTTTTGCGTCTATGTAGTACTGCTATCCATGCTCAGTTAATAAGACGGTTTTAAACTAAGAGCTTCAGGTTTGTTAGTCAGTATTACACGTGGTTGTCTTTGTTGTCAACAAAACCTTCTTCTGTCAATTTGTTCTTCTTGTTTCAGAAGATGTTGAGGCTCTACACGGCTAATCGTGGTTTGATGTTCATGTTAACCAATGTCCATCGAGGGTCAAAGCAACGTCAAGCCAGAGCTTGGATGATAGTCACAATACCTTCATCGTGGTGGTGGATTCTTGTTCTGAGGACTCTAAACTTTTAATTCTTTGAAAATTGCATTATATGTAGAGACTGTCGACCTACTAAAAAGTCATTGCACAGACACGCCCACGATTTCGGCCAATACGACCCATAACTGTTTCATTTTTTACGATCAAGTTAAAATCAAAGAGATTGTAAAGTTCATTTCCATCTGTTGTTGTTTAGATTTTAGGAGAAACTATTTCACATGAAAAGTTTTGCGTTCGTAGAATTCCGTAAAATAAAAGGAGACAAGTCGTAATAACTTCTCGCACCGAGATGAACCGGAGTCCACTTTTCTCCAATTACTTGCTTGAGATTAAAATGCCAGCGTATGAAAGAAAACTTGACAGTGAGCGGAGGGTTTGAGCTTGTATTTCACTTGAAATAACTGCTTTTGCAATCCACAACTCTAAATTATTCTAATTTGTATCAATGGCTCGAAACCAGCCAAAATCAGTCTCCTTTGAGCCTGTAATTATGGTGAACATTTTAGTTTTTGCACTTTCAGTTACGTAGGGTCAGTTCACTGGCTATATAAGCATTCTACTTAGATATCCAAGTAACGATAATTCCTTGTTCGAAGGAGGTTGTTCAATTCAAATTGCTTCATCCAAAGAGATGGTAAACTCATTTCCAATGTCAATGTTTTAAAAGCTCTTCTTAATAATTGGCCAAATGTAGGTCATGGGAGGTGGCGGTGGACGAGATTGAGTCGAATCTACATCGATGCTTTTCAATCAACTTGCTTTTAATTATGGAAATTGCAGTAATTAGTCTCCTTATCATCAACCTCGATCTTTATCAATGTGATGACTCTCAAGAATAATAAGCTATGGTCATCAGACAAAGTTTGATGCTACTCTGGTTTGCAGATCTAATGAATGTAACCGAAGAAGTTACAATTCATAGACCCAACGTTTTGACACTCCTGTCTAGTGCCTTCATCAGGGGTAATCTAAACGCTGCAACAAGAGTTCCTTTTATTTGATCACTGATTGGCGGCCTATTTTCTGACGAGGTGTAAATAGGCGTTAGGAAGCAAACCGCCATCGTCACGATTTAAAGGAGCGTGGGCGGAGTTAATATGCCAAGCCTCCAAACAAAGGCGCTGGTGGTAACGCCGATAAGTGGTGATAATTTTAGAATTATCCCACCCAATTGTATGGTTAGTTAGGCATGTATGCTCCGATAAGGCTGAATTTTCCTTTTTGCAAAGGAAAACCGCTTTTTGGTGCTCTTTTAACCGTGTACCAAACTAACGTTTGGTCTGAATACATCGGAAAACGAATACATCGGACAGACCAAACGTCAGTTTGGTATACGGTTAAAAGAGCACCAAAAAGCGGTTTTTCTTTGCAAAAAGGAAAATTCAGCCTTATCGGAGCATACATGCCTAACTAACCATACAATTGGGTGGGATAATTCTAAAATTATCACCACTAATCGGCATTACCACCAGGGCCTTTGTTTGGAGGCTTGGCATATTAACTCTGCCCACGCTCCTTTAAATCGTGACGATGGCGGTTTGCTTCCTGACGCTTATTTACACCTTGTCAGAAAAAAAGGGGCGCTAATTAGTGATCATATAAAAAGACCTCTTGTTGCAGCGTTTAGATCACCCCTGATGAAGGCACTAGACATGAGTGTCGAAACGTTGGGTCTATGAATTGTAACTTCTTCGGTTACATTCATTAAATCTGCAAACCAGAGTAGCATCAAACTATATCTGATTGTCCACCTGGTTGCCGTGTGAACTTTAATATATTTTAAGCTATGGTCATGTTCTAACGTCAGTTTATGGTTTAGTGAATTCCTCTAAGTAAGGTCAATTGATTGTGTTTTTTAAGAACAAAAACGTTTACTGAGGATAAGAATAGCACCAGGCATCGAAATAAATTTTTGTGGTCTTTCACAATCTACTGTGTTGTTCAGTGGAGAAAGCAGACGTTATCTATGCTAAAAGAGTCAGTAAAACCGCAAAGAAAAGAAGCGCACGGTAGTAGTATCTAGGCCTTCAAACGACGCAAAAGATTAGCTCAATGCATTTCGAGCTTGATTCGTTTTAGTCAGAGTAAAATATTGTGGGGGCTGGGGTAGGATTCAGTTCTGTACATTCTTATGAATAAATTTTATAGCCACTATGCTATTTTTTTCCATAACCACGCGACTACTTTTAGATGTTGCGACAGTAATTATTTTAAAAAAATTCAATCAAAAGGCTCGGCCAGAAAAAAACAATTAACCAAAGTCCTCAAGAAGAAGAGAAGAGATCGTAAATTTATCCTGTGACCGGATCAGCCAAAAACTGTTTCGTGTGATATATGTAAATTGAACCAATTTGAGGAGTTGAAATTAAATATTCAAATGTAACAGGACATTAAAGAACCTTGTTAAGTTATAAATAAAGGGAAAATAATTTCAAAACTCCTTGTAATCCTTTTCCAAACAATCCGCTGAAGCTTGAACGGGAGAAACAAAGAACAATCTTGGCCGCTGTGATTGATGTGTGGACTGTATGTTGAAGAGCTCCTGACGAAAAGCACAATGATAGAGCAATGATTACTTTATACCAACTAAAGACGAACGCAAATACGCGGCTTACCAATATGTCAGCCTCTGATGCTTTTCCTTGTAGTAACAACTTGTGTTGAAATGAACCCGCTACGGGGCCTAAAGTGTTAACATTTCGGCTTCTCGACTCAAGTTGCATTTTTAGAAGTTCGGAAATGTTATTTGAAGTTATTATTTTTATTAAACAATACAAATGTTTTATTTCTTTCCACGTAAGTTTCTGAGCTTCATCGAAATTATTTTAGACTTTCACTGAGTAGGGAGGGGTAGAATGCGATACAACTTTCGTTTACGCATATGGGAATGCAACTTCCGTCCACGGTCTACAACTTCCGTCAATATCTGCTTCATCACGTAGTAGTACAGCAATTAGAAAGTGAACGTAAGAAGAGTCTCTAAGCGCGGTTTTAGGAAGGGATCCTGTCAAGACTAGATCAAGAGGTGGAAGTGCAACCTAAATGCGCACAACAACGACCTGGGAAAGGTCAAACCAAAGAAGAGGAGGAATAAAATGATAAGAATAAAAAGGATTCAGGGCATCAGAAGACATCAAAATATGTTATAAATATCAGTGAGTTACTCAGTGACTCACATCGAACGACAATTGAATAATTTCAGAAAAATAAAATGAACTTTTACTGAAGATGTAGATTTTTACCCCTGACATTAGTCGACGAACAAATAGAGGACCTATGCTAACTTTTTAAGATTTACCTAGGTTTCCATCCATGGGATATCTTCAAAATCTCTGGAAGCCCCAAGCGAAAATGATGACAAGTTCACCGCGGAAACCTCACTAGGACTATGTTGGCATAGTAATTTAGTGTTAACGACTCAGTTGAAAACGTGAATTGGCCACCGCAAAGAGTGAAAAGGCTCACGTTTCAAGCGTTAGCCCTACGTCAGAGCGATTAATATGATTGACTATCTGGAAGACAAAAAGCGGGCTGTGATTGGTGCATTATTTCCTTATCAAGTGGGAACGTCACACACCCATATAAAAGTGGTAGAAGTGGGCTACCGATAGAATGGAAGCAGGTTTAAGTGTGGGAGAGAGAGAGTAGCGTGTCCAGACCAAGGAGACCCGTTTTTACAATGCGTACAAGAGAAAGGTTACTGTGTGCAGCGGGAAGTATATTCAATGACCTCTGCAAGTGCATGTTTTTATTTTCTCTCCTATTTTTCATGGAGGTAGTGGAACTTTCAGCTGCGAACACTGGACTTATAATACTCCTTGGACAAATTGTCGACGCGTTGACTTCAGTAATCTCTGGTTACCTTTGTGATATGGTTAAAGTACCCGTTCTTTCACAGAAAATTGGAAAGCGAAAATCATGGCATCTTATGGCAACGGTTTTTATGGGAATCGTACTTCCTCTCTGCTTCAACCGTTGCTTTCTCTGTACTGGAAGTCATCAAACTTGGCTTCCCACCGTCTATTACGGTTTCTTATTTTCACTGTTTAACATGTGTTTCAGCGTGATGGAGATAAATCACCTGGCTTTCATCACAGCTACAGCCGTCTCGGTTGAGGAACAAACAGATCTTAGCGCCATGAGGTTCGCTATTTATAAAAGTATTAAATTAAATTAAATTTAACTGTTCACCCATTTTGTTGGGCTCTTACCAAAGATCTACTGGAGGACAGACGCTTAGTTTAGGTCGCCATTTACCCAATTTTCCTTTTTTATCATCTAAAACAAACTAATTATATGTTGATGCGGGTTTACAGTTCAAGAATCACAGAATAAGTCAAAATGTGGTAAAAATATAATATATGCCACGAGCATATTCTGACGTCATCTTTGATCTCTAACAAAACGGAAGACGTCATAATGTAACATTTTTGCTAATCAGATGATGACGCAAAGTTTTTATTTCATAATCAGACTCTCCTAAAGTTGCTTTTCACTACAACACTACATAAGCGTAAGCCGGTTGACTTAAGTACCATTGCCTATTGCTTTATAAAAGTTATAGGAAATAACATTAATTTAATGAAAAACCTTCCAGCTATGCGTATGTCTGCTCAGACCTCTGTTTTTAGTGTTCACACAAGTGAAATTAAGCTTCGAACGTATTCATCAGTTTTTTCATGCATTCAGCCATTGATTGACCTTACTGGCCATAATGGACGGCAACTTGTATTCCTATGTGAGGAATAAAATTTTCGTGTCAATTGCTCTAGTTATAACACTCCAAAAAGTTTCAAGCGGCCAATTAGGCAGGGATTTACTTTTGAGGTTGCATTTAAGGACAGCATCAAGTTATTTTGTACATGATTCGAGATAATTATATTAAATCTGTATCCGACTAATTTGCGAAGTTTTCATATGGACTGATTGCATATATTTTCTAGTTAAAATGCGGACAAGAAAACAGCTATTGTGTGCGGTGAGAAATTTATACATATATTGTTTTATGCCTTCCAATGCATACCCTTTTCGCGTGCCATTTCTCCTGTGTAGACAAGCAGGATGTTGAGGCTCAAGCAGATCAATTATCGTTTGATGTTCCACTTCCTCAGCTTCTCTCTGAAAACAAGGCAACGCTAAAGATGTGGTTAGAGGCAAATCAAAATTGCAAAAATTAGTCTCACTATCATCAACCTCCATCTTCATCAATTTGATGACTCTCAAGAATAATAAGCCACAGTCGAGTTTTAGCGGCAATGTATGGTTTAGCGAGTTCCTTTAAGCAAGGCAAATTTAGTGCGTGTGTTATAAGAACAAAAAAATTTACTGTAGATAAGAATTCCACTAGGCATCAAGATAAATCTGTATCCAACTAATTTGCGAAGTTTTCATATGGACTGGTAGCGTCTACTTTCTGGTTAAAATGCGGACAAGAGAACAGCTATTGTGCGCGGTGGAAAATTTCTTCAACGACCTCTGCCGGCAGCTTAATTCTTCAGTCAAAATTAAATTTTTCTTTCAAAGATCGACGGGCGAAAATCTTGGCACTTTTTGACATCAGTTTTAATGAGCATTATCATTCCTTTTTTCTTTAACCACTGTTTTTTTTTTTATCAGAAATCATGGTGAATGGCTTTCAATTGTCTGTTACACCTTCTTGATCTCTGTGTACAACATTTGTTTAAGCATTGTGGGATAAATCACTTTTATTACAACTGAAACTGACTCCGTCGAGAATGTACAGCTCTTAGCGCTATGAATTCGAAGTCTGCTTCAAGAGACATTTTTTTAGACACAGTTTATACGGTAATCGTATTTGTTTTTAATATGCTTGTATAAATCACTTGTATAACTCAAGCACGGACAACCCGAGGCCGTTTTTTCCTAACTCATCTTGTAGAGCAATTTTCCTAATTATTCTCTTTTTCTTGTTCAAAGGACAATGTTCAGCTTCCTGAGTGGTATTTACATATACGTGATCGCCTGGGGTATTTTCGGACACGACCATAGCGTTACTCTGGGACCACAGAGCCTTCCAGATTTTGTGGTAAGTAGCAGCTTCGTTAAAAGTTCTATGCCACGATATGCTTTGACAAACAGGCAGAAGCTCATTACAATGAAATGAAAAAAAGGGCAATTACAAAACGGGTTGCAGCAATTTAGTTTTCTCTCCCTGCGCTGCCTGTCAGCCTGCCAGCCTCCTTCCACACATCTCTTCTGGCATTAAAAATCTTTTTTTTGTCCCTAACCCTTCAACTTTCAAGATTTGATTGCCAATTCTCTCCTGGAGCTGCTTTGCATTTCCTTGTAAATTAATTTTGAGAATTTATTGTTTTTTTAAGATAACAACTTTTACCTGATAAGTATGGGTATTCTCATCAGCTGTTGGCTGAAGAATGTATGTTTATTACTGGCAGAGGTTACAAGTTAATCATTTCTTGGAGTTAAAGGACTAAAATGCCAGTTGATTAATTCTTTTCTAAACAGTATCTCTCTTGGATTGCTACTGGAACAGGACTCTTCTTTGCAGCCATCTTCCACATTGGTACAAAGGAACATAAAAAATGTCAGAGTAAAGAAAGCGCCATAACGGATCTTACGGTAAGACAGGAAGCAAAAAAGATATTTGCTTTTCAAATATTGGTCGTACAAAGATTTATTTTTGCGTTCGGAAAGCAGACAACACCCTGGAGCTAATAGCAGCGCGTTTGTGCGATTGTTTCTTCGTTCATCATTTGATTTATCAACAAGATGTCTATTAATCTGAACGGGTCATGAAGTTACATAGCGTGACCAGAGGGATAGAGGTATGGTCTGCACATTGCCTGAAGCAACCTTTAATTCACTCTGGCCACTTTCCTGTTATTTTGCAGAAAGCTCCTGGAGTAGTCATTGAAGAGTTTGGACCCGAAGATGCCAGTAAGTTTATAGATATGTACTGTGGTGTACCGTCGTTGTTTGTGCTAAAATTGCAAATTAACGTCCTCTCCGACATCAAACTAAACTACAAAAATTAAGAACTCCGCTCGTCTTCATCTAAAGGGGGATAGGTCTTATTTTTGCATGGAGCTTCTTAATATTTAGTGTATTGTTGCCTCGATATTTTTGAGAACCTATTAACCATGACTGTGTGCAGGCATGCCATCTTATCTGGAGAGAGCATCAATTTTGCTTGAAATGTTTAGAAAACGTCCTCTTTAAAGCAAAATTTCTAGTTCAGAAGCGCAAATCAATTGGAGATTAAGATTAGTGGTCACAGTAAGGATATCAAACCCACAAGCTCTCTTCAGTTATTTCTAGACTGCATTCCGCTAAGAGGCTTAATGTCGACTACGTTAGTAGCTCGAGTTTTACTTCGAAGAACCAGCAAAGAAGATGGCAAAGATGGGGCAAAGAGTTTCATCTCTCAACCCAGCGTTCTAAGGATCGTCTTTTCAGACAACTTTACGGTAACTTTTTTTCAGCGCAGCGCAAAACCTTTAGCTTAGCTTAGGTAACTCAGATTCTTCACTAACAAGTTCCAACGGGGAAAAGAAGTAGAACAAAAACTAATCGAGAAAAAGTCCATATATCCCATTTTATGAAAATATTATTTGAGATTATTTTAAGGGAATAAATGTTAATGGTTGATCCGACAGAGATTTTGCTGAAGTTGGCACGATTTAGTTCCACCGTTGAACCCTGACACAGAAAAACCAGACGTTCGTTAATTGCTTGTTTTGTTTTTTTGCTCAAGATTCGAGACGGACCAGTCTTGCTTTTAAGTTTACTGACACGGTTATGGCTTCAACTGAATATAAGGAACATCGAAGTGAAATGAACAGATGTGGAGAAACAAAAAGCCATGAAATGCGTATCAGAAAACGAAGTCTTCTGCAGAAGTTTGCTGTTACTATGTTTGTCGACGGGAAAATTGATGACACTGATCGAAATCATGATCAGCCGTGGTCTTCGGAAGAGGAGACCACTAAGAATCCTGAAAGTGAGGACACAAAAATACGACTTGCTCTAGAAGTACAGCATCTTGATCGTGAACGCAAGAAGAGTCCGCTAATGCTTGATTTTGACGGCATCCTGTTGAGATTACAACACGAAGAGCACAAACAACCAACAGGTTTTGCTGTCGTGGAAAACCAAGTTACAATGGACGGTATAGCCGACGATCATGCAACTGATGAAGAGTCGTGGAACGTTAGACAAAAAGAGATCAAAAACACCACTGAAACAGATATGTGGAAAATGACCAACAGTGCGGCCCCCAAAACATCTTTTTGTACCGCATTTAAGCAAAGAAAAGATGGAATGGTGCTTTTTCCGGATGATGGTAAATTTGGTCTCTCTAACTCTGGATTTGAAGATGATGGAGGTGGTGATGGTAAGAAGGAAAGCCTCTGCGGTACATCACTTAGGAAGAAAAAAAAGTCTGTGACTTTCGATCCTTCTGGACTTCTTGAAATGCCGTCAATGAACGGAACAGAACGACAGGGAATAAATCTCGATCACACGCCTGACAACAAAACGAGTTTGGATGAAAATATTCCAAAACAACACGGCAGAAAAATCGAAAGAACAGAAGGTTGCGATACCACAGATAATTCGTTAACTTCAGGGGATAACCCTGATCTTCTTGGCCTCCCTGTTCAAACGTCTAGTTCTCCATCTGAGGGAAGACGTCCAAAAGGAATCAAAAACTGGCTAAAAGATCCACACGTGTATATGGTAAACCTTCACGTTTCCAACTATCTTTGTTTGTTAATTTAATTGACTCTCCGTGATATTTTTTCTCGTGTTTTAATTCTCAGGTAGCCATTATCTTTACATGTACACGCCTTTCGCAGGACTCTGTACACGGCTATTTACCGCTATTCCTCACAGAGGGATTATCATTTCCCAAGGTATATTTCAGTCTGAAGTGCTCCGTTGTTTTCAAACTCATTGATAATTATAATAATATCATCGTATTTTTTTCGGTGAATCAGGCAGCTACCGCTTATTTTCCACTGGTCCTCCTAACCAGTGGCTCTGTAGCGAGTTCAGCCTGTAACAAACTGAAAAGGAAAATTGGAAGTAAGGTAAGACCTAGATTAAAAGCTTTTTCTAGCTGGTCATTCCACGTTTGTGATGGTGGAAATACATTGATTGCGCCAGTTCTCGGATTATCTACTTGATGATGATGATCAGCTGAGAGGGGAAATAAATCAACGATCATCTTAATGGCTTTATTTAACTTAACTCGACGCATGAACCATCTTTTCTCAAGTTACGATAGTCAGGAGTTCGATTCTTTAAGGGATTCTCGGATCTTTTCTATGTCTCTCGCTTGTTACAGAACCAAGAACAACTTTATTTGTTAAATTAGTCTTGATAACTTTCATACTTTCGTTGATATCCACATCTAGTGGAGCTACCTTCTGGCAAGTTTATTAGTGATGGGTGGCGCTGTTTGGAGCTATTTTCAAACCCTCTCCACCAGACAATCAACTTATGCACCAATGGTTATGATAGGAAGTGGTCTGTCAATTATGTGCGTCATGGCACTGGTCTTCATCACTGAGCTGATCGGGGAAAATAAGGTTAGTGCTTTGAAACAAGCTTCAAAGGTTTCGAGGAGAGGCTAAGTCGCAAACTCTGATCAGTTCAGTTACAATGTATTTTCAACCAGCTATCGGACCAATTGACTGAAAAAGTAGTCATTTTTGAAATTGAAATGACATGAAATTTTTTTTAAATGTCGCAATACAAAATAAATACTAATCACACCTCTTAGCCAGAGCGGAGGAAAATCTCACAAGCAGCTAATGAGAATTTAAAGTAAATACAGTTAGATCGCCTGAAGTTTGGGAAATTTCGAGTGACATCTGATCGGTTGAAAGATTGTTGCGAGTTTTCAAGGCCAATCACAGAGGGTTTAACAATCAAGACCTTCAGTTTGATTGGCGATCATTTCAGTACCTTTTTCTCTCTTGACGTAAATGTTTGGTTCAGCAGTGACAATGTGAGGAGAAATTAAAGACCTGTTGGTCTTAGGAGTAGAAGTAATGTTGGTTTCCCATCTGAGATTAATGAGTTAATACGGTGATTTCCTTTCAGGAATCCAGTGGATCAGTGTTTTCCATTATCACTGTAATTGCCAGAATCTCAAGTGGTGCACTTATCATTGGTATACAGGAATTTTATCCGAAAAAAAGGTTAGTCTATCAAATCTTTATTGTAATTTACCCTAGAAGGAACAAGAAACATGGTATTTAAAACGGATGACCAGCCGATTTCTTAAAACTCGAAAAGTGTATTCAACAGGTTTGTCTTTACCAGCTTGACCAGGCCATCGTTGACCATTTTAAATTGTAATGAAAGTTTTAAAATTATAAATTATTTAGTAAACTCCTCAATTCCTTTATTCAATTTAGAACCAGCTCAAATGAGGCGGTTAGCAACTACGTACGGCATGTGTTTGTAATGGCGCCTGGAGTATTAACTCTGGTGGCATTCTTGCTGGTTTTGTTTTTCCAACCATCTAACTTTATCTGCAAAAGTAAAGGTAAGTACATTGTCAAGCAGTTAGACGTCTCTAACTTGGGTAACGCATGGAGAATAACTGCAAATACTCTTAATTACCCCCTGACGCAATCGTGTCAAGCGTTCCTCTGTTTACATTAGAAATCTTATTAAATGACACAAGCCTGCGTAATGCATTTACCTCGCGATGGTTGTGCGTCTATGTAGTACTGTCGTGCTCAGTTAATAAGACGGTTTTAAACTTAAAGATTCAGGTTTGCTAGTCAATATTACACGTGGTTGTCTTTGTTGTGAACCAAAACTTCCTCTGTCAATTTATTCTTCTAGTTTCAGAAGATGTTGAGGCTCTACACGGTCAATCGTCGTTTGATGTTCAAGTTAACCAATGTCCATCGGGAGTCAAAGCAACGTCAAGCCACAGCTTGGATGATAGTCACAATACCTCCATCGTGGTGGTGGATTTTTGTTCTGAGGACTCAAAACTTTGAATTCTTTGAAAATTGCATTATGTGTAGAGTTTCTATCAAGTTAAAATCAAAGAGATTATAAAGTTCATTTCTGTCTGTTATTGTTTAGATTTTACATGAAAAGTTTTGCGATCGTAGAATTCCGTTATTAAAAGGAGACAAGTCGTAATAACTTCTCGCACCATGATGGACGAGAGTGTACTTTTCCTAAATTTTAAATAAATAGTGATCTTCTATATTTAATAATTATAACAATATCATTGTATCTTAATTGAAAATGAGTCTATCAATTTTCAAAATTTTTTCAGATTTTCTTGTTTTCTATTGATAGCTCAAAGTTTTCTTCGAACCTCGCGCTTGGAAAACTGTTCACATCTCGGAACAAATAATGTGAAATAATGTGTTTACGTAAACGCGTAAATTCCACTCAAGGAGGTGAACACAGTCTTAGATCACCAGAGAAAATAAAATGACTGAAACTTTATTGTATCCTTATTAGTAAGTTACTTTGTGACAAGCCTATTTCCACATCTTCTCATCGCTCCTTGTTTTTATTTTCACAGTTACGTTTCAACCACAAATGACAACCACGGTAGCCCAGGCTCGCACAATGAACCTCCATAATGATGTACATATTTTTGTGTTTCGTTACACTCGCGCCATCATCACGTAGTTTTGAAAATGAAAGAAAACTTATATCGCTTCTGTGTTTCTTATTTTGAAACTTGTGAGTTTTCTAGGCTAAAATATGGCCGTTTAAGTCTTTTAAAGTTCCCCTAAAACTCATTGTGCAAGCTTTGGCCAAATGTACTAAGAATCGAAATACTAATCCGACTGAGGATTCAGAGCTAAACAGTTCAGGTAACTTTACGCCTCGTTTAATGATTCTACAGCCTTGAATTCATCTAAAACCAATTACAACATATGCGAAATCACCTACACCTAAACTTTGAAACAAACCTCAGGGTGCTAAGAGTTGTTGCCTGCTCCACATTTTTAGCGAAAGCTGTGATAAAGGCCAGATGATTTATCTCCACCATGTTGAACGACAGGCCCCTCAATGCTTCTAAGAAGCTGTAATAAAAAACTGGAAGCCAGGTCTGCTCTCTGCCTTCACAAAGAAGGCAACGATTCATCAAAAGAGGAAAGTTGATATTGCCATCAAGCATGTTACGATAAGATGCCAAGATTTACTTCCGAATTTCCTTGAAATGAAAGGAATATCGACTCGATCACCAAAATAACCAATGAGCACTGAGAAAACTGCTTCCGATATTGGACCAGTAAATGTTATTATTGACACCTGCGAAGCTCGAAGCTCTTTAACATTTACAAAAAACAGGAATTGGAAGGATGTCAACAGCATTCGGACAATATCGTTCAATATGTTTCCCACAGCACAAGATAACCTTTCCCTTCTCCGCATTTTGGTCAAAAGTTATTAAATAAGTTTCTCTTCGCGCGATTGTTACACCACAATTATTCGTATATCCACCCTGCCAAATAAATATGTTTGAACCCTCAGAATAACAAATTAGATCCATAGCGTCTAGACTTTTTCAAACTCAGATATTGTCTTATCATGTTGAAAACCGAGGACGTCAAAATGAAGTATCGCAATGATTGTCTTTTTTTTCAGTGTTATAAGGAACTCACTACCCTTAATTGTAACTTAATTGTAAGAAAGGTCTCTCCAGCTGCCATCCAGCCTTCTTCATAAACAGTCGTCCTTTTAAACATCCCTGAATATAATTTTCCTGTTTATCATCAAAACATGCGGAGGTGGAATAAGTTACATGGGCTGGATCGTCATATCACGATAAGCAGACAATTTAGGTAAAATGCTCGATGTCAGCAATGTTGGATAGTGACTATATTTACTGAAAACGTGTTGTCACGCAATTTCACGCGTAAAGTAGCTAATTGAGCATGACCCTCGTGGTGAGCACCAGCTGAATAATAACCAACACCAATACTAACAACCTGTCTTCGTTCTAAGTCTGATGTTTCTTTTACAATACTGACCAAAGAAACCTTTTTACCCTAATGCAAGAAATTGAATTTAAAAACACTTTAGCCTAAAATAAGGAACAAGCTGGGTATGATCAGAGGGTGCTAACTGTAATATATTTTTTCTACATATCAGTCTGCAATAGACTTTGTATTTCTACGATTAACCTTTATTTTTCATTCGTCAGTTTACATTTGATCTTATTCTTGTTACATTTTTTAGGTAATATGCTGGTCTAGATATTGACTCTGAACAACCTTACTTCAGAGCCTAAACAAGGAACCTCCCCCTCTCTTCCCTTCCTTTCACCCTCCCTGCCCCCTGGCCTCCCTCCCCTCCCAGCCCTCCCAGCCCTCTCTGCCCCCCTCTCCTTCGCCTCATTTTCTCATGGTTGAAAATTAGTTTCAGGCATAATTAAGACTGCGAACATGACCATACTAGTTCTTCAAAACCAAAAATGTCATAATACACGTAGCTATAATCTATGAAAAGTTTTTGCCTCTCCGCGATTGATCTAAACGGTTCACATTATTTTTTCCGAGATGTGAACAGTTTTCCAAGCGCGAGGTTCGAAGAAAACTTTGAGCTATCAATAGAAAACAAGAAAATCTGAAAAAATTTTGAAAATTGATAGACTCATTTTCAATTAAGATACAATGATATTGTTATAATTATTAAATATAGAAGATCACTATTTATCTAAAATTTAGGAAAAGTACACTCTCGTCCATCTTGGTGCGAGAAGTTATTACGACTTTTCTCCTTTTATTTACGGAATTCTACGATCGCAAAACTTTTTATGTAAAATCTAAACAATAACAGACAGAAATGAACTTTACAATCTCTTTGATTTTAACTTGATAGAACCTCCACACATAATGCAATTTTCAAAGAATTCAAAGTTTTGAGTCCTCAGAACAAGAATCCACCACCACGATGGAGGTATTGTGACTATCATCCAAGCTGTGGCTTGACGTTGCTTTGACTCCCGATGAACATTGGTTAACTTGAGCATCAAATGACGATTGACCGTGTAGAGCCTCAACATCTTCTGAAACTAGAAGAATAAATTGACAGAGGAAGTTTTGGTTCACAACAAAGACAACCACGTGTAATATTGACTAGCAAACCTGAAGCTCTGAGTTTAAAACCATCTTATTAACTGAGCACGACAGTACTACATAGACGCACGACGATAGCGAGGTAAATGCATTACACAGGCTTGTGTCATTTAATAAGATTACTAATTTAAACAGAGGAACGCTTGACGCAATTGCGTCAGGGGGTAATTAAGAGTATTTGCAGTTATTCTCCTTACGTTACCCAAGTTAGAGACGTCTAACAGCTTGACAATGTACTTACCTTTACTTTTGCAGATAAAGTTAGATGGTTGAAAAAACAAAACCAGCAAGAATGCCACCAGAGTTAATACGCCAGGCGCCATTACAAACACATGTCGTACGTAGTTGCTAACCGCCTCATTTGAGCTGGTTCTAAATTGAATAAAGGAATTGAGGAGTTTACTAAATAATTTATAATTTTAAAACTTTCATTACAATTTAAAATGGTCAACGATGGCCTGGTCAAGCTGGTAAAGACAAACCTGTTGAATACACTTTTCGAGTTTTAAGAAATGGGCTGGTCATCTAAACGTTTTAAATACCGTGTTTCTTGTTCCTTCTAGGGTAAATTACAATAAAGATTTGATAGACTAACCTTTCTTCTGGATAAAATTCCTGTATACCAATGATAAGTGCACCGCTTGAGATTCTGGCGATTACAGTGATAATGGAAAACACTGATCCACTGGTTTCCTGAAAGGAAAGCACCGTATAAACTCATTGATCTCAGATGGGAAACCAACATTAGTTCTAATATTTACGTCACGTAACTCATATTTACGTAACGTAAGTCTTTACTCCTAAGACCAACAGGTCTTTAATTTCTCCTCACATTGTCACTGCTGAACCAAACATTTACGTCAAGAGAGAAAAAGGTACTGGAATGATCGCCAATCAAACTGAAGGTCTTGATTGATAAACCAGTCCGCGACTGGAACGGTTCTTTTTCATTACCCCCTGTGATTGGCCTTGAAAACTCGCAACAATCTTTCAACCGATCAGATGTCACTCAAAATTTCCTAAACTTCAGGCAGTCTAACTGTATTTACTTTAAATTCTCATTAGCTGCTTGTGAGATTTTCCTCCGCTCTGACTAAGAGTTGTGATTAGTATGTATTTTGTAATGCGACATTTAAAAGAAATTCTAAGTCATTTCAATTTCAAAAATGACTACTTTTTCAGTCAATTGGTCCGATAGCTGGTTGAAAATACATTGTAACTGAACCGATCAGAGTTTGCGACTTAGCCTCTCCTCGAAACCTTTGAAGCTTGTTTCAAAGCACTAACCTCATTTTCCCCGATCAGCTCAGTGATGAAGACCAGTGCCATGACGCACATAATTGACAGACCACTTCCTATCATAAACACTGGTGCATACGTTGATTGTCTGGTGGAGAGGGTTTGAAAATAGCTCCAAACAACGCCACCCATCACTAATAAACTTGCCAGAAGGTAGCTCCACTAGATGTGGATATCAACGAAAGTATGAAAGTTATCAAGACTAATTTAACAAATAAAGTTGTTCTTGGTTCTGTAACAAGCAAGAGACATAGAAAAACTCCGAGAATCCCTTAAAGAATCGAACTCCTGACTATCGTAACTTGAGAAAAGATGGTTCATGCGTCGAGTTAAGTGGAATAAAGCCATTAAGATGATCGTTGATTTATTGCCCCCTCATCAAGTAAATAATCCGACAATTGGCGCAATCATTGCATTTCCACCATCACAAACGTGGAATGACCATCTAGAAAAAGCTTTTAATCTAGGTCTTACCGTACTTCCAATTTTCCTTTTCAGTTTGTTACAGGCTGAACTCGCTACAGAGCCACTGGTTAGGAGAACGAGTGGAAAATAAGCGGTAGCTGCCTGATTCACGAAAAAAAATATGATTATATTATTATAATTATCAATGAGTTTGAAAACAACGGAGCACTTCAGACTGAAATATACCTTGGGAAATAATAATCCCTCTGTGAGAAATAGCGGTAAATAGCCGTGTACAGAGTCCTGCGCAAGGCGTGTACATGTAAAGATAATGGCTACCTGAGAATTAAAACACGAGAAAAAATATCACAGAGAGTCAATTAAATCAACAAACAAAGATAGTTGGAAACGTGAAGGTTTACCATATACACGTGTGGATCTTTTAGCCAGTTTTTGATTCCTTTTGGACGTCTACCCTCAGATGGAGAACTTGTCGATTGAACTGGGAGACCAAGAAGATCAGGGTTATCCCCTGAAGTTAACGAATTATCTGTGGTATCGCAACCTTCTGTTCTTTCGATTTTTCTGCCGTGTTGTTTTGGAATATTTTCATCCAAACTCGTTTTGTTGTCAGGCGTGTGATCGAGATTCATTCCCTGTCGTTCTGTTCCGTTCATTGAAGGCATTTCAAGAAGTCCAGAAGGATCGAAAGTCACAGACTTTTTTTGCTTCCTAACTGATGTACTGCAGAGGCTTTCCTTCTTATCATTACCACCTCCATCATCTTCAAATCCAGAGTTAGAGAGACCAAATTTACCATCATCCGGAATAGGCACCATTCCATCTTTTCTTTGCTTAAATGTGGTACAAAAAGATGTTTTGGGGGCCGCACTGTTGGTCATTTTCCACATATCCGCTTCAGTGGTGTTTTTGATTTCTTCTTGTCTAACGTTCCACGACTCCTCATCAGTTGCATGATCGTCGGCTATACCGTCCATTGTAACTTGGTTTTCCATGATAGCAAAACCTGTTGGTTGTTTGTGCTCTTCGTGTTGTAATCTCAACAGGATGCCGTCAAAATCAAGCATTAGTGGACTCTTCTTGCGTTCACGATCAAGATGCTGTACTTCTAAAGCAACTCGTATTTTTGTATCCTCACTTTCTGGATTCTTAGTGGTCTCCTCTTCCGAGGACCACGGCTGATCATGATTTTGATCAGTGTTATCAATTTTCCCGTCGGCAAACATAGCAACAGCAAACCTCTGCAGAAGACTTCGTTTTCTGATACGCATTTCATGGCTTTTGGTTTCTCCACATCTGTTCATCTCACTTCGATGTTCTTCATATTCAGTTGAAGCCATAACCGTGTCAGTAAACTTAAAAGCAAGACTGGTCCGTCTCGAATCTTGAGCAAAAAAACAAAACAAGCAATTAGCGAACGTCTGGTTTTTCTGTGTCAGGGTTCAACGGTGAACTAATTCGTGCCAACTTCAGCAAAATCTTTGTCGGATCAACCATTAACATTTATTCCCTTAAAATAATCTCAAATAATATTTTCATAAAATGGGATATATGGACCTTTTCTCGATTAGTTTTTGTTCTACTTCTTTTCCCCGTTGGAACTTGTTAGTGAAGAATCTGAGTTACCTAAGCTAAGCTGGAGGTTTTGCGCTGCGCTGAAAAAAAGTTACCGTAAAGTTGTCTAAAAAGACGATCCTTAGAACGCAGGGTTGACAGGTGAAACTCTTTGCCCCATCCTTGCCATCTTCTTTGCTGGTTCTTCGAAGTAAAACTCGAGCTACTAACGTAGTCGACATTAAGCCTCTTAGCGGAATGCAGTCTAGAAATAACTGAAGAGAGTTTGAGGGTTGGATATCCTTACTGTGACCACTAATCTTAATCTCCAGTTGATATGCGCTTCTAAACTAGAAATTTTGCTTTAAAGAGGACGTTTTCTTAACATTTCAAGCAAAATTGGTGCTCTCTCCAGATAAGAACACCTTATCAAACCTGTGGCATGCCTGCACACAGTCATGGTTAATAGGTTCTCAAAAATACAAAGGCAACAATACACTAAATATTAAGAAGCTCCATGCAAAAATAAGATCTATCCCCCTTTAGATGAAGACGAGCGGAGTTTTTAATTTTTGTAGTTTAGTTTGATGTCAGAGAGGACGTTATATATGCAATTTTATCACAAACAACGACGGTTTTTAAAATAATACACCACAGTACATATCTATAAACTTACTGGCATCTTCGGGTCCAAACTCTTCAATGACTACTCCAGGAGCTTTCTGCAAAATAACAGGAAAGTGGCCAGAGTGAATTAAAGGTTGCTTCAGGCAATGTGCAGACCATACCTCTATCCCTCTGGTCACGCAATGTAACTTCATGACCCGTTCAGATTAATAGACCTCTTGTAGATAAATCAAATGAAGAAGGAAGAAACAAGCGCACAAACGCGTTGCTATTAGCTCCAAGGTGTTGTCTGCTTTCCGAACGCGAAAATAAATCTTTGTACGACCATTATTTGAAAAGCAAATATCTTTTTTGCTTCCTGTCTTACCGTAAGATCCGTTATGGCGCTTTCTTTACTCTGACGTTTTTGATGTTCCTTTGTACAAATGTGGAAGATGGCTGCAAAGAAGAGTCCTGTTCCAGTAGCAATCCAAGAGAGATACTGTTTAGAAAAGAATTAATCAACTGGCATTTTAGTCCTTTAACTCCAAGAAATGATTAACTTGTAACCTCTGCCAGTAATAAACATACATTCTTCAGCCAACAGCCGATGAGAATACTCATACTTATCAAGTAAAAGTTGTTATCTTGAAAAAACAATAAATTCTCAAAATTAATTTACAAGGAAATACAAAGCAGCTCCAGGAGAGAATTGGCAATCAGATCTTGAAAGTTGAAAGGTTAAGGACGAAAAGAAGATTTTTAATGCCAGCAGAGATGTGCGGAAGGAGGCTGGCAGGCTGACAGTAAGCACAGGGAGAGAAAACCAAACTGCTGCAACCCGTTTGGTAATTGCCCTTTTTTTCATTTCATTGTAATGAGCTTCTGCCTGTTTGTCAAAGCATATCGTGGCATAGAACTTTTAACGAAGCTGCTACTTACCACAAAATCTGGAAGGCTCTGAGGTCCCAGAGTAACGCTATGGTCGTTTCCGAAAATACCCCAAGCGATCACGTATATGTAAATACCACTCAGGAAGCTGAACATTGTCCTTTGAACAAGAAAAAGAGAATAATGAGGAAAATTGCTCTACAATATGAGTTAGGAAAAAACGGCCTCGGGGTGTCCTTGCTTGAGTTATACAAGTGATTTATACAAGCATATTAAAAACAAATACGATTGCCGTATAAACTGTCTTAAAAAATGTCTCTTGAAGCAGACTTCATGGCGCTAAGAGCTGTACATTCTCGACGGATTCAGTTTCAGTTGTAATAAAAGTGATTTATCCCACAATGCTCAAACAAATGTTGTACACAGAGATCAAGAAGGTGTAACAGACAATTGAAAGCCATTCACCATGATTTTGATAAAAAGAAAACAGCGGTTAAAGAAAAAAGGAATGATAATGCTCATTAAAACTGATGTCAAAAGGTGCCAAGATTTTCGCCCGTCAGGATTCTTTGAAGGAAAAATTTAATTTTGAATGAAGAATTAAGCTGCCGGCAGAGGTCGTTGAAGAATTTTTCCACCGCGCACAATAGCTGTTCTCTTGTCCGCATTTTAACCAGAAAGTAGACGCTACCAGTCCATATGAAAGCTTCACAAATTAGTTGGATACAGATTTATCTTGATGCCTAGTGGAATTCTCATCTACAGTAAATTTTTTTGTTCTTATAACACAGACACTAAATTTGCCTTGCTTAAAGGAACTCGCTAAACCATACATTGCCGCTAAAACTCGACTGTAGCTTATTATTATTGAGAGTCATCAAATTGATGAAGATGGAGGTTGATGATAGTGAGACTAATTGTTGCAATTTTGATTTGCCTCTAACCACACCTTTAGCGTTGCCTTGTTTTCAGAGAGAAGCTGAAGAAATGGAACATCAAACGATATTTTATCTGCTTGAGCCTCAACATCCTGCGTGTCTACACAGGAGAAATGGCACGCGAAAAGGTTATGCATTGGAAGGCACACGGGGCGTTTATGCATTGCTCGTGGCACACGGGGCGTAGCCGAGTGTATAATTTATATTTTTACCACATTTTGACATATTCTGTGATTCATGAACTGTAAACCCGCATCAACATATAATTAGTTTGTTTTAGATGATAAAAAAGAAAAATTGGGTAAATGGCGACCTTAACTAAGCGTCTGTCCTCCAGTAGATCTTTGGTAAGAGCCCAACAAAATGGGTGAACAGTTAAATTTAATTTAATTTAATACTTTTATAAATAGCAAACCTCATGGCGTTAAGATCTGTTTGTTCCTCAACCGAAACGGCTGTAGCTGTGATGAAAGCCAGGTGATTTATCTCCACCACGCTGAAACACATGCAAAACAGTGAAAATAAGAAACCGTAATAGACGGTGGGAAGCCAAGTTTGATGACTTCCAGTACAGAGAAAGCAACGGTTGAAGCAGAGAGGAAGTACGATTCCCATAAAAACCGTTGCCATAAGATGCCAAGATTTTCGCTTTCCAATTTTCTGTGAAAGAACGGGTACTTTAACCATATCACCAAGGTAACCAGAGATTACTGAAGTCAACGCGTCGACAATTTGTCCAAGGAGTATTATAAGTCCAGTGTTCGCAGCTGAAAGTTCCACTACCTCCATGAAAAATAGGAGAGAAAATAAAAACATGCACTTGCAGAGGTCATTGAATATACTTCCCGCTGCACACAGTAACCTTTCTCCTGTACGCATTGTAAAAACGGGTCTCCTTGGTCTGGACACGCTACTCTCTCTCTCCCACAGTTAAACCTGCTTCCATTCTATCGGAAGCCCACTTTTACCACTTTTATATGGGTGTGTGACGTTCCCACTTGATAAGGAAATAATGCACCAATCACAGCCCGCTTTTTGTTTTCCAGATAGTCAATCATATTAATCGCTCTGACGTAGGGCTAACGCTTGAAACGTGAGCCTTTTCACTCTGCGGTGGCCAATTTACGTTTTCAACTGAGTTGTTAACACTAAATTACCATATCAACATAGTCCTAGTGAGGTTTCCGCGGTGAACTTGTCACCATTTTGCCTTGGGGCTGCCAGAGATTGTCGAGATATCCCATGGATGTAAACCTTGGTAAATCTTAAAAAGTTACCTTAGGTCCTCTATTTGTATCGTCGACTAATTTCGGTAAAAATCTACATCTTTAGTAAAAGTTCAGTTTATTTTTCTGCAATTATTCGATTGTCGCTCTATGTGAGTCACTGAGTAACTCACTGATATTTATAACATATTTTGATGTCTTCTGATGCCCTGAATCCTTTTTATCCTTATCATCTTATTCCTCCTCTTCTTTGGTTTGACCTTTCCCAGGCCGTTGTTGTGCGCATTTAGGTTGCACTTCCACCTCTTGATCTAGTCGTGACAGGATCCCTTCCTAAAATCGAGCTAAGAGGCTCTTCTTATGTTCACTTTCTAATTGCTGTACTACTACGTGATGAAGCAGATATTGACGGAAGTTGTAGACCGTGGACGGAAGTTGCATTTCCATATGCGTAAACGAAAGTTGTATCGCATTCTACCCCTCCCTACTCAGTGAAAGTCTAAAATAATTTCGATGAAGCTCAGAAACTTACGTGGAAAGAAATAAAACGTTTGCAAGGTCTAATAAAAATAATTACCTTAAATAACATTTCCGAACTTCTAAAAATGCAGCTTGAGTCGAGAAGCCGAAATGTTCACACTTTAGGCCCAGTAGCGGGTTCATTTCAACACAAGTTGTTACTACAAGGAAAGGCATCAGAGGCTGTCATATTGGTAAGCCGCGTATTTGCGTTCGTCTTCAGTTGGTATAAAGTAATCATTGCTCTATCATTGTGCTTTTCCTCAGGAGCTCTTCAACATACAGTCCACACATCAATCACAGCGGCCAAGATTGTTCTTTGTTTCTCCCGTTCAAGCTTCAGTGGAGTGTTTGAAAAAGGATTACGAGGAGTTTTGAAATTATTTTCGCTTTATTTTATAACTTAACAAGGTTCTTTAATGTCCTGTTACATTTGAATATTTAGTTTCAACTCTTCAAAATTGGTTCAATTTAAATATATCACACGAAACAGTTTTTGGCTGATCCTGTCACAGGATAAATTTCTTTTGCGTCGTTTGAAGGCCTAGATACCGCTGCCGTGCGCTTCTTTTCTTTGCGGTTTTACTGACTCTTTTAGCATAGATAATGTCTGCTTTCTCCACTGAACAACACAGTAGATTGTGAAAGACCACAAAAATTTATTTCCATGCCTGGTGCTATTCTTATCCTCAGTAAACGTTTTTGTTCTTAAAAAACACAATAAATTGACCTTACTTAGAGGAATTCACTAAACCATAAACTGACGTTAGAACATGACCATAGCTTAAAATATATTACAGTTCACACGGCAACCAGGTGGACAATCAGACATAGTTTGATTGCTACTCTGGTTTGCAGATTTAATGAATGTAACCGAAGAAGTTTCAATTCATAGACCCAACGTTTCGACACTCCTGTCTAGTGCCTTCATCAGGGGTGATCTAAACGCTGCAACAAGAGGTCCTTTTATATGATCACTGATTAGCGGCCTATTTTCTTGAGAGGTGTAAATAGGCGTCAGGAAGCAAACCGCCATCGTCACGATTTAAAGGAGCGTGGGCGGAGTTAATATGCCAAGCCTCCAAACAAAGGCCCTGGTGGTAACGCCGATTAGTGGTGATAATATTAGAATTATCCCACCCAATTGTATGATTAGTTAGGCATGTATGCTCCGATAAGGCTGAATTTTCCTTTTTGCAAAGGAAAACCGCTTTTTGGTGCTCTTTTAACCGTGTACCAAACTGACGTTTGGTCTGAATACATCGGAAAACGAATACATCGGACAGACCAAACGTCAGTTTGGTACACCTGTCATTTAATAAGATTACTAATTTAAACAAAGGAACGCTCGACACCATTGCGTCAGGGGGTAATTAAGAGTATTTGCAGTTATTCTCCATACGTTACCCAAGTTATAGACGTCTAACAGCTTGACAATGTACTTACCTTTACTTTTGCAGATAAAGTTAGATGGTTGGAAAAACAAAACCAGTAAGAATCCCACCAGAGTTAATACTCCAGGCGCCATTAGAAACACATGCCGCACGTAGTTGCTAAACGCCTCATTTGAGCTGGTTCTAAATTGAATAAAGAAAGTAAGGAGTATACTAAATCGTGCATATCAATCACAGCGACCATGATTGTTCTTTGTTTCTCCCGTCCAAGCTTCAGTGGAGTGTCTGAAAAAGGATTACAAGGAGTTTTGAAGTTATTTTCTCTTTATTTTATAACTTAACAAGGTTCTTTATTGTCTTCTTACATTTGAATATTTAATTTCAACTCTTCAAAATTGGTTCAATTTACATATATCGCAGGAAACAGTTTTTGGCTGATCCTGTCACAGGATAAATTTACGATCTCTTCTATAATGAAGACTTTTGCTATTTTTTTTTTCTGGTCGAGCCTTTTCATTGTATTTTTTAAAGTAATTTCTGCCGCAACATCTAAAAATAGTCGCGTGGTTATAGAAAAAAAAATAACAAAGTGGCTTTCAAATTAATTCATAAGAATGTATAGAACTGAATCCTATCCCAGCCCTCGCAATATTTTGCTCTAACTAAAACGAATCAAGCTCGAAATGCATTGAGCTAATCTTTCGCGTCGTTCGAAGGCCTAGATACTGCTGCCGTGCGCTTCTTTTCTTTGCGGTTTTACTGACTCTTTTAGCATAGATAATGTCTACTTTCTCCACTGAACAACACAGTAGATTGTGAAAGACCACAAAAATTTATTTCTATGCCTGGTGCTGTTCTTATCCTCAGTAAACGTCAATTGACCTTACTTAGAGGAATTCACTAAACCATAAACTGACGTTAGTACATGACAATAGCTTATTATTCTTGAGAGTCATCAAATTGATAAAGATCGAGGTTGATGATAAGGAAACTAATTACTGCAACTTCCATAATTAAAAGCAACTTGATTGAAAAGCATTGATGTAGATTCGACTCAATCTCGTCTACCGCCACCTCACATGAACTACATTTGGCCGATTATTAAGAAGTGCTTTTAAAACATTGACATTGGAAATGAGTTTACCATCTCTTTCAACATCTTCTGAAACTAGGAGAACAAATTGACAGAAGAAGGTTTCATTAACAACAAAGACAACCACGTGTAATACTGACTGACAAACCTGAAGCTCTAAGTTTAAAACCGTCTTATTAATTATAACTGAGCATGGATATCAGTACTACATAGACACAAAACCATCACGAGGTAAATGCATTTACAAAGGCTTCTGTTATTTGTAAGATTACTAGTTTAAACGAAGGAACGGCTTGACACCATTGAGTCAGGGGGTAATTCAGAGTATTTGCAGTTATTCTTCATCCGTTACCCAAGTTATAAACGTCTAACAGCTTGACAATGTACTTACCTTTACTTTTGCAGATTTGTCAACAATGGCCTGGTCAAGCTGGTAAAGACCTGTTGAATATACTCTTCGAGTTTTAACAAATCGGCTGGTCATCTCAACGTTTTAAATACCATGTTTCTTGTTCCTTCTAGGGTAAATTACAATAAAGATTTGATAGACCAACCTTTCTTCTGGATAAAACTCCTGTATGCCAGTGATAAGTGCACCGCTTGAGTTTCTGGCAATTACAGTGATGATGGAAAACACTGATCCACTGGTTTCCTGACAGGAAATTACCGTATTAACTCATTGATCTCAGATGGGAAACCAACATTAGTCCTATTATTAACGTAATTTTTTAACTCTTTACCCCTGAGACCAACAGGTCTCCTATCGGTGTTACCGCTGAATCAAACATTTACGTCAAAAGGGAAAAAGGTAAATGATCGCCAATCAAAATAAAGGTCTTGATTGTTAGAAAAAATCTCCCTATTAGCATCATGGTAAATTGATAGAGAGCGCTATGGGAAATCTGCACACTGATCATGGTGTTAATCAAGTTTCGGAACTAGTCCGCGAATGAAACGGTTCTTTTTCATTACCCTTGTGATTGGCCTTGAAAACTCGCAACAATCTCTCAACCGATCAGATGTAACTCGAAATTTCCCAAACTTCAGGCGATCTAACTGTATTTACTTTATATTCTTAGTAGCTGCTTGTGAGATTTTATTTCGTTCTGACAAAGAGTTGTGATTAGTTTGGATTTTGTTTTGCGACATTCAAAAAAACTTTCATGTCATTTCAGTTTCAAAAATGGCTGGTTGGAAATGCACTCTAATGAAATGATCAGAGTTTGCGACTTAGTCTCTCCTCGAAACCATTTAAACTTGTTTCGGAAGACTAACCCTATTTCCCCCGATCAGCTCGGTGATGAAGACCAGTACCATGAAGTACATAATGGACAGACCACTTCCTATCATACCCACTGGTGCATAAGTTGATTGTCTGGTGGAGAAGGTTTGAAAATAACTCCAAACAGCGCCACCCGTCACAAATAAACTTGCTTGAAGGTAGCTCCACTAGATGTGGATATCAAGGAAAGTATGAAGGTTTCTAAGACTAATTTAACAAATAAAGTTGTTCTTGGTTCTGTAACAAGCAAGACACAAAAAAAAAGAGATCTGAGAATCCTTTGAGGAATCGAACTCCTGACTATTGTAACTAAAGGAAAAGATGGTTCATGTGTCGAGTTAAGTTAAATAAAGCCATTAAGATGATCGTTGATTTATTGCCCCTCTCAGCCAATCATCATCAACAAGGAGATAAATTGACGTTTGGCGCAATCAATGCATTTCTACCATCATAAACGTGGAATGACCAGCTAGAAGAAGCTGTTAATCTAGGTCTCACCTTACTTCCAATTTTCCTTTTCGGTTCGTTACACGTTGAACTCGCTGAAGAGCCATTGGTTAGGAGGACGAGTGGAAAATAAGCGGTAGCTGCCTGATCCAGAACAAAAATACGATGAGATTATTATAGTTATCAAAGTGTACATGTAAAGATAATGGCTACCTGAGAATTAAAACACGAGAAAAACGTCACAGAGAGTCAACTAAATCAACAAACAAGGATAGTTGGAATCGTGAGGGTTTACCATGTACACGTTTGGATCTTTTAGCCAGTATTTGATTCCTTTTGGACGTCTTCCCTCAGATGTAGAACTTGTCGATTGAACAGGGAGCCCAGGAAGATCAGGGTTATCCCCTGAAGTTAACGAATTATCTGTGGTATCGCAACCCTCTGTTCTTTCTATTTTTCTGCCGTGTTGTTTTGGAATACTTTCATCCAAACTCGTTTTGTTGTCAGGCGTGTGATCGGGATTTATTCCCTATCGCTCTGTTCCGTTCATTGACAGCATTTTAAGAAGTCCAGAAGGATCGAAAGTCACAGAATTTTTTTGCTTCCTAACTGATGCACTGCAAAGGCTTTCCTTCTCATTATCATGACCTCCATCATCTTCAAATCGTGGTCTTTTTCCACAAATCTTCTTCAGTAGTGTTTTTGATTTCTTCTTGTCTAGCGTTCCACAACATTCCATCAGTTGCATGATCGTCGGCTTTACCGTCCATTGTAACTTAGTTTTCCATGGCACCAAAACATGTTGGTTGTTTGTGCTCTTCGTGTTGTAATATCAACAGGATGCCGTCAGAATCAAGCATTAGTGGACTCTTCTTGCGTTCACGATCAAGATGCTGTACTTCTAGAACAACTCGTATTTTTGTATCCTCACTTTCTGGATTCTTATGATTTTGATCAATGTTATCTATTATCCCATCGGGAAACATGGCAACAGCAAACTTCGCGGAAGACGTCGTTTTCTGATATGCAATTCATGGCTTTTGGTTTCTCCACATCCACATTTGATGTTCTTCATATTCAGTTGACCCCATAACCATGTCAATAAACTTAAAAGCAAGAATCTTGAGCAAAAATACAAAACAAGCAATTAAAAAACGTCTGGTTTTTCTGTGCCAGGGTTCAACGGTGGAACTAAATCGTGTCAGCTTCAGGAACATGTCTCAAATCTTTGTCGGATCAACTATTAAAACTTATTCCCTCAAAATGATCTCAAATAAGATTTTTCTGATACGGGATATCTGGACTTCTTCTCGTTTAATTACACTGAAAAAAAGAGTTATAGTAAAGTTGTCTAAAGAGACGATCCTTAGAAGGCAGGGTTGACAGATGAAATTCTTTGCCCCATCCTAGCCATCTACTTGGCTGGTTCTTCGAAGTAAAACTCGAGCTATTAACGTAGTCGACATTTAGCCTCTTGGCGGAATGCAGTCTAGAAATAACTGAAGAGAGTTTGTGGGTTTGATATCCTTACCGTGACCACTAATCTTAATCTCTAGTTGATATGCGCTTCTGAACTAGATATTTTGCATTAAAGAGGACGTTGTATAAACATTTCGAGCAAAATTTGTGCTGTCTCCAGATAGGACCACCTGTATCAAACTTGTGGCATGCCTGCACACAGTCATGGTTAATAGGTTCTCAAAAATACCGAGGCAACAATACACTAGATATTAAGAAGCTCCATGCAAAAATAAGACCTATCCCCCTTGAGATGAAGATGAGTAGCATTTTTCATTTTTGTTGTTCAGTTTGATGTTGGAAAGGACGTTAGATATGCAATTTTAGCACAAACAACGACGGTTTTTTTTAACAATACACCAAAGTACATATCCATAGACTTACTGGCATCTTCGGCTCCAAACTCTTCAATGGCTATTCCGGGAGCTTTCTGCAAAATAACAGGAAAGTGGCCAGAGTGAGTTAAAGGTTGTTTTAGATAATGTGTGGACCATACCTCTATCCCTCTGGTCACGCAATGTAAATTCAAGACCCGTTCAGATTAATAGACCTCTTGTAGATAAATCAAATGAAGAACAAGGAAACAATCGCACAAGCGCGCCGCTTTTAGCTCCACGGTGTTGTCTGCTTTCCGAACGCAAAAATTAGTTTTTGCAGGACCATTATTTGAAAAGGAAATATCCTTTTTGTTTCCTACCCTACCGTAAGATCCATTGTGGTGGTTTCTTAACTCTGACTTTTTTGAGGTTCCTTTGTACCAATGTGGAAGATGGCTGCAAAGAAGAATCCTGTTCCAGTAGCGATCCACGAGAGGTACTGTTCAGAAAAGAATTAAACATACATTCTCCAGTCAACAGCTGATGAGAATACTCATGTTTATCAGATAGAAGTTGTTATCTTGATCTAACACTAAATTCTCAAGAATTAATTTACAAGGAAATGTAAAGGTCCCAGAGTATCGCTATTGTCTTGTCCGAAAAGGCCCCAGGCGATCACGTATATGTAAATACCACTAAGGAAGCTGACCATTGTCCTTTTGAACAAGAAAAAGAGAAGAATAAGAAAAATTGTTCTTAGATGTCACGTTTATCATTCCTACAGGATAAGTTAGGAAAAAACGGCCTCAGAATGTCCGTGCTCGAGTTGAGTTATATAAAAGTCATACAAGGGATCTATACAAGTATATTAAAAGAAATATGATTGCCCTTTGAACTACGTGTCTTAAAAAAGGTTTCTTGAAGCAAACTTCATGGCACTAAGAGCTGTACATTCTCGACGGGTTCAGTTACAGTTGTAATAAAGGTAATTTACCTCCACAATGCTCAAACAAATGTTGTACACCGAGATCAAGAATACAATTGAAAGCCACCCACCAGGATTTCAAGAAAACAGCGGTTCAAGAAGAAAGGAATGATAATGCTCATTAAAACTGTTATCAAAAGGTGCGAAGATTTTCGCCCGCCGGAATTCTTTGAAAGAAAACTTTTAAATAAAAAATTAGGCTGCCGGCAAAAGTCGTTGAATAAATTTCCTACCGCGCACAATAACAGTTCTCTTGTCCGCAATTTAAACAGAAAGTAGACGCAACCAGTCCATTTGAAAACTTCGCAAATTGGTTGAATAAAGATTCAACATAATTATCTCGAATCATGTACAAGTTAATTTGATGCTGTCCTTAAATGGAACCTCAAAAACAAATCCCTACGTAATTGGCTGCTTGAAACTTCATGGGGTGTTATAATTGGAGCAATTGACACGAAACTTGAAGACTTGCACAGGAATTCAAGTTGCAGCCATTATGACCAATAAGGTCAATCAACGGCTGAATGCATGATAAGAACTGACGAATATTTACCAAGCCTAATTTCGCATGTGTGAGCACTAAAACTGGAGGTCTGACAGACATACGCATAGGTATAAGGTTTTTCATTAAATTAGTGTTATTTCTTATGACTTTTACGAAGCAAGAGGCAATGGTACTTAAGTCAACCGACTTACGCTCATATTAGCGTTGCAGGGAAAAGTAACTTTAGGAGAGTTTGATTATGAAATAAAAACTTCGCGTCATCATCTGATTAACAAAAATATTACATTATGATGTGCTTCCGTTTTGTTATAGATCAAGGATGGCGTGAGAATGTGCTCGTTGCACACGAGGCGCAGCCGAGTGTCTAATTGATGTTGTTACCACGTTTTGACATATTATGTGATCTTGAAGTATAAATCTACATTGACATGTAATCTGTTTGTTTTAGATGATAAAAAAAGCAAAATTGTGCAGATGGCGACGTAGACAATGCGTCTGTCCTCCAGTAGATCTTTGGTAAGAGCCAAACAAAATGGGTGAACAGTTAAGTTTAATTTAATATAATACTTTTAAATATAGCAAACCTGATGGCGTTAAGATCTGTTAGTTCTTCAACCGACACAGCTGAAGTTGTGATGAAAGCCAGGTAGTTTATCTCCATCACGCTGAAACAGATGTTATACAGTGAAAACAAGAAACCGTAATAGACGGTGGGAAGCCAAGTTTGATGACTTCCACCACAGAGAATGCAACGGTTGACGCAGAGAGGAACTACGATGCCCATAAAAACCGTTGCCATGAGATACCAAGATTTTCGCATTCCAATTTTCTGTGAAAGAACGGGTACTTTAACCATATCGCCGAGGTAACCAGAGATTACTGAAGTCAACGCGTCGACAATTTGTCCAACGAGTATTATAAGTCCAGTGTCTGCAGCTGAAAGTTTCACTACCTCCATGAAAAATAGAAGACAAAATGAAAACATGCACTTGCAGAGGTCATTGAATATACTTCCCGCTGCAAACAGGAACATTTCTCATGTGTGAAATGTAAAAACGGGTCTCCTTGGTCTGGACACGCCACTCTCTCTCTCCCCCACTTAAGAATGCTTCGATTCTATGGGAAGCCTATTTCTTCCACTTTTACATGGGTGTGTGACGTTCGAACTTGATAAGGAAATAATGCACCAATCACAGCTTGCTTTTTTTTTTTTTTCCAGATATCCAATCATATCAATATAGTCTTAGTGAGGTTTCCTAGCCCGGCCCTCACAATATTTTACTCTGAGTAAAACGAATCAAGCTAGAAAAGTTAATCTTTTGCGTCGTTTGAAAACCTAGATACTATAACTGAGTGCTTCTTTTCTTGACGGTTTTACTGAATTTTTTTTTCAGGATAATGTTTTGTTTCTCCATTGAATATCACAGTAGATTGTGAAAGACCACTAAAGTTTAATTGGATTTCTGGTGCAGTTCGTATCCACAATAATCTTTTTGTTCTTATTACACATAATAAATTGACCTTGCTTAGAGGAATTCGCTAAACCATAGATTGACGCTTGAACTTGGCTATAGCTTGTTATTCTTGAGTCATCAAATTGATAAAGATCGAGGTTGATGATTACTAGACTAATTATTGCAATTTACGTAATTAAAAGGAAGTTGATTGAGAAACACTGATGCAAATTCGACTAAGTCTCGTTCACCGCCATCTCCCATGACTTACATTTGGCCGATTATTAACTAGTGATTTTAAGAAACTGACATTGGAAATGAGTTTACCATCTCTTTGGAAGAAGAAATATGAACTGAATAACCTATTTCGAACAAGGAATTATCGTTACCTGGATATCCGAGTAAAATGTTTATATAGCCAGTGAACTGACGGATTTTGGCTGGTTTTGAGTCATTGATACAATTTAGAATAATCTAGAGTTGTGGATTGCAAGAGCAATTATTTGAAACCATCTGCTCACTGTCAATTTTCTTTCATAAGCTGGCATTTCAATCTCAAGCAAGTAATTGCACTATTGTTAGACAAGATAGTTCTGTTCGGGCAACAATTATCTGAGATCTCCATCAGTAAAGATACTGCCGTCTCAAAACTAAAACATCCCGTAACCATTAATGTAACTCTACCATAACCTTGTGTATGGTCTGTGCAACAAAACCCACGCATATTATATTTCTGAAAAGAAATTATAGTTTTGTGTCCTCAGAAAAAGAATGAATCGCAGCGATGGAAGAGTTTTTATTTGCATGTAACCACACCTTTAGCCACACCTTGAGCTTGAACCTCAAAATCCTGCACAGGAGAAATGGCACAGGCATGTGAATTTAGATATAAATCAACGTTGTTACCTTTCGTTTCAAAGCAAACTTTTGACGGTTGGAGAAGCAAAACCAGTAGGAATACCAAACAGAATACTTCAGACGCCATTGCTGACACATTTTGCACGTATTTGCCAACAGTCTTGTTTTAGCTAGTTTGAATCGAGTGCAGGAAATTGGGTAAATCAGAATATAGTAGATTTAAAAAAGTTCAAAGCAGTACAAAAAAATTGTAAAGGTGAACTCGAGCCAAAAGGGAACTTTTCTGTGCAAAGTGAACATGAAATTGAATTCATATTTCGATTCATCATAAATTCAATAAATTCCTCTTAAATTCAATAAGAAATTTCGGAAAGTATATGGTTTTTTTCAGTAATTGAACTGTAAGTTTATAGTAAGTTTTGGAAGATTTTCTTTCCCTAGGTCACGTATCCTGTCCTGTGTAAACGCATTCATAAACATATTCAGTCTAACAAGTCAATTAGGCTTGAGGGACTGGACAACTACTCCATTAGGCTCTCTGAAACCTAGTCAGGTTTGGTGAATTGGAACAAACAGACACTCCTTGGCTCATAGCTAGCAAGGTCAACAAGTTGGAAAGTTCTTGAATTTTTGCGGTGCTTTTAATGTCCACGTACATTAAACGAGAAAGCAACCCATTTTCTTGCGACAAATTTTGATACCACTCAACCGTAGAATTGAAACGTTTCAATAAAGAAAAAGAATTGGAAAGCCATTGGAGACAAAATGTCCTGATTTCCTCATTCGCCCTCAGCCGAACTCTTACTACGCACGCTCAAACTAGCTAACTCGAAGCTCCGTCAGGTTCGATCACCCGGAACAAACAAACAAGCACGTACGTTAATATAATTTGGATTTATTTATAATTGAGTTGATAATGTAAATTGGCCATGTTGGAGAGTTTCAAAACTGACGTTTCGAGTGTTAACCCTTCGTCAGAGCGAGTCGTACTCGGCCGTACTCTTACTACGCATGCTCAAATTAGCTAGCTTGAAGCTCTGCCAGGTTCGTTCACCTGGAGCAAAGAAACACTTGTGTTGACATATATTACTTGGTTTTATTTATAACTGAGTTGATAATGTAAATTGGCCACCTTAGAGAGTTTCAAAGCTGACGTTTCGAGTGTTAACCCTTCGAGTGTTATATAATTAAGACTGTGAACGTGACCATACCAGTTCTTCAAAACCAAGAATGTCGTAATACATGTAACTATAATGTATGAAAACTTTTGCTTGTCCGCGATTGATCCAAAAGGTTCACATTATTTGTTCCGAGATGTGAACAGTTTTCCGAGCAAACTTTGAGCTATCAATAGAAAAGAACAAAAATCTAAAAAATTTTGAAAATAGGTAGACTCGTTTTCAATTAAGATACTACACTATTATTATCATTAAACAGACAAGATCACTATCCATGTAACATTTAGGAAAAGTGGACTCTTGTTCATCTCGGTACGAGAAGTTATTACGACTTGTCTCCTTTTATTTTACGGAATTCTACAATCGCAAAACTTTTCATTTGAAAGAGTTTTTCCTAAAATCTGAACAACAACAGATGGAAATGATCTTTACAATCTCTTCGATTTAAATTTGATCGTTAAAAATGAAAGAGTTATCGGTCGTATAGGCCGAAATCGTGGGTGTGTCTGTGGAATCACCTTTTAGAAGGTTGACTGAACTCTACACATAATGCAATTTTCAAAGAATTAAAAGTTTTGAGTCCTCAGAACAAGAATCCACCACCGCGATGAAGATATGACTATTATCCAAGCTGTGGCTTGATGTTGCTTTGACTCCTAATGGACATTGGTTAACTTGAACATCAAACGACGATTGGCCGTGTAGAGCCTCAACATCTTCTGAAACTAGAAGAACAAATTGACAGAAGAATGTTTCGTTGACAACAAAGACAACCACGTGTAATACTGACTAACAAACACAAGCTCTAAGTTTAAAACCGTCTTATTAACTGAGCATGGATAGCAGTACTACATAGACGCAAAACCATCACGAGGTAAATGCATTTACACAGGCTTCTGTTATTTGGTAAGATTACTAGTTTAAACAAAGGAACGCTTGACACCATTGCGTCAGAGGATAATTCAGAGTATTTGCAGTTATTCTCCATACGTTACCCAAGTTAGAGACGTCTAACAGCTTGACAATGTACTTACCTTTACTTTTGCAGGTAAAGTTAGATGGTTGGAAAAACAAAACCAGCGAAAATGCCACGAGAGTTAATACTCCAGGCGCCATTACAAACACATGCCGTACGTAGTTGCTAACCGTCTCATTTGAGCTGGTTCTAAATTGAATAAAGAAATTGAGGAGTTTACTAAAGTTTACTAAATTGTGCATAACTTTAAAACTGTCATTAAAATTTCAAATTGTCAACGATGGCCTTGTCAAGCTGGTAAAGACAAACCTGTTGAATATACATTTCGAGTTTTAACAAATCGGCTGGTCATCTAAACGTTTTAAATACCATGTTTCTTGTTCCTTCTAGCTTAAATTACAGTAAATATTTGATAGACTAACCTTTCTTCCAGATAAAATTCCTGTATACCAATGATGAGTGCACCCTTTGAGATTCTGGCGATTACAGTGATAATGGAAAACACTGATCCACTGGTTTCCTGACAGGAAATCACCGTATCAACTCATTGATCTCAGATGGGAAACCAACATTAGTACTATTATTAACGTAATCTTTTAACCAACAGGTCTTTAATTTCTCCTCACGGTGTCAAGGTAGTTCCACTATGATGTGAATACCAAGGAAAGTATGAAAGTTACTGAGACTAAGTTAACAATAAAGTTGTTCGTGGTTCTGTAGCAAGCAAGACACCAAGAAAAGATATGAATATCCTTTGAGTAATTGAACTCCTGACCATCGAAACTTGAGGAAAGATGGTTCATTTGTCGTGTTAAGTTAAATAAAGCCATCAAGATGATCGTTGATTTATTTCCCCTCTCAGCCAATCATCATCAACAAGTAGATAAGCTGACGTTTGGCGCAATCAATGCATTTCCACTATCACATACGTAGAATGACCAGCTAGAAGAAGCTGTTAATCTAGGTCTTACCTTACTTCCAATTTTCCTTTTCAGTTTCTTACACGTTGAACTCGCCAAAGAGCCACTGGTCAGGAGGACGAGTGGAAAATAAGCGGTAGCTGCCTGATTCAGGACAAAAATACGATGAGATTATTATAATTATCAATAAGTTTGAAAACAACTGAGCACTTCAGATTGAACTATACCTTGGGGAATGATAATCTCTCTGCGAGGAAGAGCGGCAAATAGCTGTTTACAGAGTCCTGCGAAAGGCGTGTACATGTAAAGATAATGGCTACCTGAAAATTAAAACACGAGAAAAACGTCACGGAGAGTCAACTAAATAAACAAACCAGGAAAGTTGGAAACACGAGGGTTTACCATGTACACGTTTGGATCTTTTAGCCAGTATTTGATTCCTTTTGGACGTTATCCCTCAGATGTAGAATTTGTTGATTGAACAGGGAGACCAAGAAGATCAGGGTTATCCGCTGAAGTGGGCGAATTATTTGTGCCATCGCGACCTTCTATTCTTTCGATTTTTCTGACGTGTTGTTTTGGAAAATCTTGCATACTTTCATTCAGATTCGTTTTGTTGTCAGGCGTGTGATCGAGATTTAATCCCTGTCGTTCTGTTGCGTTCATTGACGGCTTTTCCAGAAATCCAGAAGGATCGAAAGTCCCAGACTTTCTTTGCTTCCTAGCTGATGTACCGCAACGGCTTTCCTTCTTATCATCATCACCTCCATCATCTTCAAATCCAAAGTTAGAGAGACAAAATTTACCATCATCCGGAAAAAGCACCATTTCATGTTTTCTTTGCTTATATACGGTACAAAAAGATGTTTTAGGGGTCGCGTTGTTGGTCATTTTTCCACAAATCTTTTTCAGTAGTGTTTTTGATCTCGAGTCTGGTGTTCCACAACGCTTCATCAGTTTCATGATCGTCGGCTTTACCGCCCATTGTAATAATAATATAAATAATAATAATATTTTTATAACAGGGGCAGGGGATATGCGGACCTTAACTTGTTTCGTATTTGTTCTATTTCTTTTCCCGTTGGAACTTATTAGTGAAAAATCTGAGTGACCCACGCCAAGCTGGAGGTTTAATTTTGCGCTGCGCTGAAAAAAGAGTAATAGTAAAGTTGTCTAAAAAGACGATCCTTGAAGGCGGGGTTGACGGATGAAATTCTTTACCCATCTTCGCCATCTACTTGGCTGGTTCTTCGAAGTAAAACTCGAGCTACTAACGTAGTCGACATTTAGCCTCTTGGCGGAATGCAGTCTTGAAATAACTGAAGAGAGCTTGAGGGTTGGATATCCTTACTGTGACCACTAATCTTAATCTCCAATTGACATGCGCTTCTGAACAAGATATTTTTCTTTAAAGAGGACGTTGTCTAAATATTTCAAACAAAATTGGTGCTGTCTCCAGATTGGACCACCTGTATCAAACTTGTGGCATGCTTGCACACAGCCATGGTCAATAGATTCTCAAAAATACCGAGGCAACAATACATTTGATATTAAGAAGCTCCATGCAAAAATAAGACCTACCCCCCTTGGGATGAAGACGAGTAGCGTTTTTCATATTTTTAGTTTAGTTTGATGTCGGAGAGGACGTTACATCTGCAATTTAACAGAAACAACGACAGTTTTAAAATTATACACCACAGTACATATCGATAGACTTACTTGCATTTTCGGGTCCAGACTCTTCAATGAATTTTCCAGGAGCTTTCTGCAAAATAACGGGAAAGTGGCCAGAGTGAATTGAAGGTTGCTTTAGATAATGTGTAGACCATACCTCTATCCCTCTGGTCATGCCATGTAACTTCAAGACCCGTCCAGATTAATAGACCTCTTGTAGATAAATCAAATGAAGAACGAAGAAACAGTCGCGCAAGTGCGTCGCTATTAGCTCCAAGATGTTGTCTGCTTTCCGAACGCAAAAATAAGCTTTTATACGACCTTTATCTGAAAAGGAAATATCTTTTTTGCTTCCTGTATTACCGTAAGATCCGTCGTGGTGCTTTCTTTACTCTGACATTTTCGAGGTTCCTTTGTACCAATGTGGAAGATGGCTGCAAAGAAGAGTCCTGTTCCAGTAGTAATCAACGAGAGGTACTGTTTAGAAAAAAAATTAATCAACTAGCATCTTAGCCCTTTAACTCCCAGAAATGATTAACTTGTAACCTCTCCTTGTAGTAAACATACATTCTCCAGCCAACAGCTGATGAGAAAACTCATACTTATCAGATAGAAGTTCTCAAAATTAATTTACAAGGAAATGCACAGCAGCTCCAGGAGAGAAGTGACAGTCAGATCTTGAAAGTTGCAAGGTTAAGGACAAAAAAAAGATTTTTAATGCCAACAGAGATGTGTGGAAGGAGGCTGGCAGGCTGACAGGGAGAGAAAACCAAATGAAAACATGCACCCGCAGAGTTCATTGAATATACTTCCCGCTGCACACAAGAACCTTTCTCTTGTATGCATTGTAAAAAAAAAGTCTCCTCCGGGTCTCCTCTTCACTTTCTAATAGACCTTTTTACAGTTCCCAGCGCCATATTGGAAATGCAGCCGCGCTAACGTGAGAACGAGGCTGGGGTTGACTCGTGTTAAATCTCTGTGAGCGCACTTGGTGAAATTCATACTTAGGCAGTAAAATTGTACGATTTTTAAGGAAAATGGATTGTCCTAGCCGAAATATCGATAAAGCTAATTTTTCTCCCAAAAAGAAAGGAGAGTAGTGTGCCGCTTTTGGTTGTTCAAATACATTTTATGGCCCCAATGGTTTGCCTACGAGCTTTCACTTCTTCAAGTTTATGCACGGAGGCATGTATTTTTGCTAAGTATTCATCGTTCTATACTTATCTTATTCTCGTGAATTATGAATGAGGGTGACTATTGTTGCAAAATTAGTACAAATTTTCAATTAGGTACCTGAATTGTTTTAAGTTCGATAGAGTTTTTTTGCATTGCCGCTGCAGTAAGTCAATAAGTTCTGTACTGCTCACCTGTTTACTACATGGTTTGCCTAAAACACTCCTAGCAGAGAAACTCTTGGAAAGTAATTGCTTTTTATAAAATAACCAAGATCTTCAGAGTTTTCACTTATTATGGCAGACCCAGAAAACTGACACAAATTTGATAGCAATTGTGACAAAAGCAGTTTTCAGTAGTTGTTGTTTTTGTTTTTCATGATAGCATAGTAATCCACCATGGATGCCACATGGATCTCTCAAAAAATATTTTGTGTGCTTTATGTATCAATCAAATTGATGCTTCAAATTGGAAAAAAGAAAAAGTGAGTTTCACCAACTAAAAGAGTTCTCAACACAAAGATGAACTGACACTAAATTTTATTATTCGCAAAATTGTTCTCATAATAAGAAGTTTGATAGAAGTCTCGCAAAAAATAATTTCTCATACAATTCGATGGTCTGAAAGATTCTCTTTCAAACAAATCTTATGGTAACTGTAACAGTATGAAATAAATATCTTGATTTGGATATATTTCTCAATCTTTTAAGTATCTCAAAATTATACTATCATAACATTGGTTAACACAATGCAATAAGAACTAGTATAGCAAACCTTTTTGTCAGAAGGCCTCTAAGTGCTAAGAATGGGAATATCAATTCACTGAATGTTTATCACTGACAGAAACTTAAATGTGTGTGAAGGACTACCATTGCTGAGATCAGTAGCTGAGAGGAAGCATTTCTGCTCTCTTCCTTTAACCCTTAAATACCTAAGATCTGATTGTTAATTCTCCCTTCTAGTTGCTACACATTTACTTCTAAATAAGTTATGAGAATTTTATGTAAGATCAAGATAACTTCTGCCTGATAAGTTTCAGTATTATCGTTATCTGTTTGCTGGATAGTGTTTGGATATTATAGGGAGAAGTTACATGAATCAGTCACTTTTGGGAGTTTTTAAATTGTCTAATATTTTGGTCTGATCCTTTTAATGCTGTCTTGCCACCTAATAAATCACCATGAGTCGCGAACTCAAATGGTTTTCAATGTATCACGAGCATAAGTTGTCCTGGGCCAGATGGGTTTCAAAATATTATGGCATCTGTTAGTTACAGTTTTCCCATTCTACCCCTCGCATTCTACCCCTCCCTACTCAGTGAAAGTCAAAATTAATATCGATGAAGCTCAGAAACTTACGTGGAAAGAAATGAAACATCTGTTTGGTCTAATAAAAATAATAACCTTAAATAACATTTCCGAACTTCTAAAAATGCAGCTTGAGTCGAGAAGCCGAAATATTCACACTTAGGGGACCCGTAGCGGGTTCATTTCAACACATGTTGTGACTAGGAGGAAAAACAACAGAGGCAGTCATATTGATAAGCCACGTATTTGCGTTCGTCTTCAGTTGGTATAAAGTAATCATATCATTGTGCTTTTCCTCGGGAGCTCTTCAACATACAGTCCACACATCAATCACAGCGGCCAAGGTTGTTCTTTGTTTCTCCCGTCCAAGCTTCAGCGGATTGTTTGAAAGAGGATTACAAGGAGTTTTGAAATTATTTTCCCTTTATTTTATAACTTAACAAGGTTCTTTATTGGCCTCTTACATTTGAATATTTAATTTCAAAATTGGTTCGATTTACATACATCACACGAAACAGTTTTTGGCTGATCCTGTCACATGATAAATTTACGATCTCTTCTTTTCTTCTCGAGGACTTTGGTTAATTGTTTTTTCTGGCCGAGCCTTTTGATTGAATTTTTTTTAAACTAATTACTGCCGCAACATCTAAAAATAGTCGCGTGGTTATGGAAAAAATAGCAAAGTGGCTATGAAATTAATTCATAAGAATGTACAGAACTGGATCCTACCCCAGCCCTCACAATATTTTACTCTGACTAAAACGAATCAAGCTCGAAATGCATTGAGCTAATCTTTTGCGTCGTTTGAAGGCCTAGATACTGCTGCCGTGCGCTTCTTTTCTTTGCGGTTTTACTGACCCTTTTAGCATAGATAATGTCTGCTGAAAAACACTGTAGATTGTGAAAGACCACAAAAATTTAGTTCGATGCCTGGTGCTATTCTTATCCTCAGTAAACGTTTTTGTTCTTATAAAACACACAATAAATTGACCTTGCTTAGACGAATTCGCTAAACCATAAACTGACGTTAGAACATTATCATAGCTTATTATCAGAGTCATCAAATTGATAAAGATCGAGGTTGATGATAAGGAGACTAATTACTGCAATTTCCATAATTAAAAGCAAGTTGATTGAAAAGCATTGATGTAGATTCGACTCAATCTCGTCCACCGCCACCTCCCATAACCTACGTTTGGCCGATTATTAAGAAGTGCTTTTAAAACATTGACATTGGAAATGAATTTACCATCTCTTTGGATGAAGAAATTTGAATTGAATAACCTCCTTCGAATAAGAAATTATCGTCACTTAGATATAACCAAGTAGAGTGTTTTTATAGCAAGTAAACTGACCCTACGTAACTGAGAGAGCAAAAAACTAAAATGTTCACCATAATTACAGGCTCAAAGGCGACTGATTTCGGCTGGTTTCGAGCTATTGATAAAAATTAGAATAATTTAGAGTTGTGGATTGCAAAGGCAATTACTTGAAGTGAAATGCAATTTCAAACCCTCTGCTCACTGTCAATTTTCTTTCATATGCTGGCATTTTAATCTCAAGCAAGTAATTGCACTAATGTTAGACAAGGTAGTTCTGTTCGGGAAACCATTATCCGAGGTCTCCGTCAGTAAAGATACTGCCGTCTCAGAACTAAAACATCCCGTAACCATTAACGTAACTCTACCATAACCTTGTTTATGGTCTATGCAACAAAACCCACGCATATTATATTTCTGAAAAGAAATTATAGTTTTGTTTCCTCAGAAGAATAATGAACCGACGCGATGTAAGAGTTTCGATTTGCATCTAACCACTCCTTTAGCGTTTCTTTGTTTCGTAGAGAAGCTGAGGAAGTGGAGCATCAACCGATAATTGATCTGCTTGAGCCTCAAAATCCTGTGTGTCTACACAGGAGAAATGGCACACGTAAAGGTTATTAAAGCAGAGGAATTAGAACAAAAAGCAGAGAAAGTCTGCGTGGATATATGGTATCTTGTGTAAAAAAATAAATTTTTGTGACCATTCGCTTGGAGTCTGTGTATGTACAATCATTCTTTGTGATTATCAGTATGTTACACAGCCATGTGAATTTAGATGTAAATCAACGCTGTTACCTTTCATTTCAAAAAACCTTTTGACGGTTGGAGAAGCAAAACCAGTAGGAATACCACCAAACAGAATACTTCAGACGCCATTGCTAACACATTTTGCAAGTAGTTGCCAACAGCCTCGTTTGAGCTAGTTTGAATCGAGTGTAGGAAATTGGGAAAGTCTCTTTTCAGTGGCCTGCACTCGAAGAATTGCTAAGGCAAGACAACTTTCCAAGCTATCTATGCGATGGACCAGTGTTTTAACAGATAAGAAATGTCGGAAAGTATATGTTTGTTTTCAGTAATTGAGCTGTAAGTTTACTGTAAGTTTTGGCAGATTTTCTTTCCTTGGGTCACGTCTCCTGTGTGTAAACACATTCATGAACATATTCAGTCTGACAGGTTTACTCAATCAAGTCGATTGAGACCTAGTCAGGTTTGGTGAATTGGAAATAACAGACACTCCTTGGCTCATAACTAGCAAGGTCAACAAGTTGGAAAGTTCTTGAATTTTTGCGGTGCTTGTAATGTCCACGTACATTAAACGAGAAAGCAACCCATTTTTCTTGCAACTAATTTTGATACCACTTAACTGCAGAATCGAAACGTTTTAACAAAGAAAAAAAAATGGAAAACCATTGGAGACAAAAGGTCCTGATTCCCTCATTCGCCCTTCGCCGTACACTTACTACGGATGATCAAACTTGCTAGCTTGAAGCTCTGTCAGGTTCGATCACCCGGAACAAACAAACGAGCACGTACGTTAAGATAATTTGGATTTATTTATTATTGAGCTGATAATGTAAATTGGCTACGTTAGAGAGTTTCAAAGCTGACGTTTCGAGTGTTAACAAACAAACACGTGTGTTGACATATATTACTTGGTTTTATTTATAACTGAGTTTATAACGTAAATTGGCCACCTTAGAGAGTTTCAAAGCTGACGTTTCGAGTGTTAATCCTTCGAGTGTTATATAATGAAGACGGTAAACATGACCATACCAGTTCTTCAAAACCAAGAATGTCGTAATACACGTAGCTATAATGAATGAAAACTTTTGCTTGTCAGCGATTGATCTAAACGGTTCACATTATTTGTTCCGAGATGTGAACAGTTTTCCGAGCAAACTTTGAGCTATCAATAGAAAAGAAGAAAATCTAAAAAATTTTGAAAATAGATTAAGATACTATACTATTATTATCATTAAACAGACAAGACCACTATTTATCTAAAATTTAGGAAAAGTGGACTCCTGTTCATCTCGGTGCCAGAAGTTATTACGACTTGTCTCTTTTTATTTTACGGAATTCTACGATGGCAAAACTTTTCATGTGAAATAATTTTTCCTAAAATCTCAACAACAACAGATGGAAACGATCTTTACAATCTCTTTGATTTTAACTTGATCGTTAAAAATGAAACAGTTAATTATGGGTCATATAGGCCGAAATCGTGGGCGTGTCTGTGCAATGACCTTTAGTAGGTCGACAGAGCCTCTACACATAATGCAATTTTCAAAGAATTCAAAGTTTTGAGTCCTCAGAACAAGAATCCACCACCACGATGGAGGTATTGTGACTATCATCCAAGCTGTGGCCTGACGTTGCTTTGACCCCCGATGGACATTGGTTAACTTGAACATCAAACGGCGATTGGCCGTGTAGAGCCTCAACATCTTCTGAAACTAGAAGAACAAATTGACAGAAGAAGGTTTCGTTGACAACAAAGACAACCACGTGTAATACTGACTAACAAACCTGAAGCTCCAAGTTTAAAACCGTCTTATTAAATGAGCATGGATAGCAGTACTACATGGACGCAAAACTATAACGAGGTAAATGAATTTACACAGGCTTGTGTTACTTGGTAAGATTACTAGTTTAAACAAAGGAACGGCTTGACACCATTGCGTCAGAGGGTAATTCAGAGTATTTGTAGTTATTCTCCTTACGTTACCCATGTTATATACGTCTAACAGCTTGACAATGTACTTACCTTTACTTCTGCAGATAAAGTTAGGTGGTTGGAAAAACAAAACCAGCAAGAATGCCACGAGAGTTAATACTCCTGGCGCCATTACAAACACATGCCGTACGTAGTTGCTAACCGCCTCATTTGAGCTGGTTCTAAATTGAATAAAGGAATTGAGGAGTTTACTGAATCATGCATAGTTTTAAAACTGTTATTAAAATTTAAAATGGTCAACGATGGCCTCCTCAAGCTGGTAAAGACAAACATGTTGAATATACTTTTCGAGTTTTAACAAATCGGCCGGTCATCTAAACGTTTTAAATACCATGTTTCTTGTTCCTTCTAGGGTAAATTTCAATAAAGATTTGATAGACTAACCTTTCTTCCGGATAAAATTCCTGTATAGTAATGATAAGTGCACCGCTTGAGATTCTGGCGATTACAGTGATAATGGAAAACACTAATCCACTGGTTTCCTGACAGGAAATCACCGTATTAACTCATATATCTCAGATGGGAAACCAACATTAGTACTATTATTAACGTAGTTTTTTAACTCTTTACCCCTAAGACCAACAGGTCTTTAATTTCTCCTCAGAGTGTCACTGCTGAATCAAACATTTACGGCAAGAGAGAAAAAGGTAAATGATCGCCAATGAAAACAAAGGTTTGGATTGTTAGAAAAATTATCCTTATTAGTATCATGGAAAATTTATAGAGAGCACTATGGAAAAATATTCACCCTGATCATGGTGTTAATCAAGTTTCGGAACTAGTCCGCGAATGAAACGGTTCTTTTTCATTACCCTCTGTGATTGACCTTGAAAAATCGCAACAATCTCTCAACTGATCAGATGTTACTCGAAATTTAAAACTTCAGGCGATCTAACTGTATCTACATTAAATTATCACTAGCTGCTTGTGAGATTTTATTTCGTACTGACAAAGAGTTGAGATTAGTTTGGATTTTGTTTTGCGACATTCAAAACAACTTTCATGTCATTTGAATTTCAAAAATTGGCTGGTTGGAAATGTATTAGAGTTTGCGACTTATTATCTCCTCGAAGCTATTAAAACTTGTTTCGAAAGACTAACCTTATTTTCCCCGATCAGCTCGGTAATGAAGACCAGTGCCATCACGTACATAATGGAGAGACCACTTCCTATCATAACCACTGGTGCATAAGTTGATTGTCTGGTAGAATAGGTTTGAAAATAGCTCCAAAAAGCGCCACCCATCACAAATAAACTTGCCAGAAGGTAGCTCCACTAGATGTGCATAGCAAAGAAAGTATGAAAGTTACTAAGACTAAAATAACAAATAAAGTTGTTCATGGTTCCGTAACAAGCGAGACACAGACAAAAAAAAGATCTGAGAATCCTTTGAGGAATCGAAATCCTGACTATCGTAACTTGAGAAAAGATGGTTCATGTGTCGAGTTAAATAAAGCCGTTAAGATGATCGTTTATTTATCGCCCCTCTCAGCCACTCATCATCAACAAGTAGATAAGCCGACGTTTGGCGCAATCAATGCATTTCCACTATCAAAAACGTCAAATGACCAGTTAGAAGAAGCTGTTAATCCAGGTCTTACCTTACTTCCAATTTTTCTTTTCAGTTTCTTACACGTTGAACTCGCTATAGAGCCACTGGTTAGGAGGACGAGTGGAAAATAAGCGGTAGCTGCCTGATTCAGAACAAAAATACGATGAGATTATTATAGTTATCAAAGAGTTGAAAACAACTGAGCACATCAGATTGAACTATACCTTGGGGAATGATAATCTCTCTGTGAGAAATAGCGGTAAATAGCTGTATACAGAGTCCTGCACAAGGCGTGTACATGTAAAGATAATGGCAACCTGAGAATTAAAACACGAGAAAAACGTCACAGAGAGTCAACTAAATCAACAAACAAGGATAGTTGGAAACGTGAAGGTTTACCATGTACACGTTTGGATCTTTTAGCCAGTATTTGATTCCTTTTGGACGTCTTCCCTCAGGTGTAGAACTTGTCGATTGAACAGGGAGACCAAGAACATCAGGGTTATCCCCTGAAGTTAAAGAATTATCTGTGGTATCGCAACCTTCTATTATATCGATTTTTCTACCGTGTTGTTTTGGAATACTTTCATTCAGATTCGTTTTGTTGTCAGGCGTGTGATCGAGATTTAATCCCTGTCGTTCTGTTCCGTTCATGAACAGCATTTCAAGAAGTTCAGGAGGATGGAAAGTCAGAGACTTTTTTTGCTTCCTCACTGATGTACTGCAAAGGCTTTCCTTCTTATCATCATCACCTCCATCATCTTCAAATCCAGGGTTATAGAGACCAAATTTACCATCATCCGGAAAAAGCACCATTCCATGTTTTCTTTGCTTATATACGGTACAAGAAGATGTTTTAGGGGCCGCGTTGTTGGTCATTTTCCACAAATCTTTTTCAGTAGTGTTTTTGATCTCTTCGTGTCTGGTGTTCCACAACTCTTCATCAGTTGTATGATCGTCGGCTTTACCGTCCATTGTAACTTGGTTTTCCATGGCACCAAGACATGTTGGTTGTTCGTGCTCTTCGTTTTGTAATCTCAACAGGATGCCGTCAAAATCAAGCATTAGTGGACTCTTCTTGCGTTCACGATCAAGATGCTGTACTTCTAGAACAACTCGTATTTTTGTATCCTCACTTTCTGGATTCTTATGATTTTGATCAGTGTTATCAATTTTCCCATCACCAAACATGGCAACAGCAAACTTCTGCAGAAGACTTCGTTTCCTGATGCGTACTTCATGGCTTTTGGTTCCTCCACATCCGTTCATCTCACTTTGATGTTCTTCATATTCATTTGAAGCCATAACCATGTTAATAAACTTAAAAGCAAGGCTGGTCCGTCTAGAATCTTGAGCAAAAAAACAAAACAAGCAATTAACGAACGTCTGGTTTTTCTGCGTCAGGGTTCAACGGTGGAACTAAATCGTGTCAGCTTCAGGAACATGTCTCAACTCTTTTTCGGATCAACTATTGAAACTTATTCCCTCAAAATGATCTCCAATAATATTTTTATAACACGGGATATCTGGACTTCTTCTCGATTAGTTTTTGTTCAACTTCTTTTCCCGTTTTAACTTGCTAGTGAAAAATCTGAGTAACCCAAGCTAAGCTGGAGGTTTTGCGCTTCGCTAAAAAAGGAGTTATGATAAAGTTCTCTAAAGAGACAATCCTTAGAAGGCGAGGTTTACGGATGAAATTCTTTTCCTCATTCTAGCCATCTACTTGGCTGGTTCTTCGAAGTAAAGCTCGAGCTACTAACGTAGTCGACATTTAGCCTCTTGGCGGAATGCAGTCTAGAAATAACTGAAGAGAGTTTGTGGGTTTGATATCCTTGCTGTGATCACTAATCTTAATCTCCAGTTGACATGCGCTTCTGAACTAGACATTTTGTTTTTAAGAGGACGTTGTCCAAACATTTCAAGCAAAATTGGTGCTGTCTCCAGATAGGACCACGTGTATCAAACTTGTGGGATGCCTAAACACAGTCATGGTTAATAGATTCTCAAAAATACCGAGGCAACAATACACTAGATATTAAGAAGCTCCGTGCAAAAATAAGACCTATCCCCCTTGAGATGAAGACGAGTAGCGTTTTTCATTTTTTTCGATCAGTTTTACGCTGGAAAGGACCTTAGATATGCAATTTTTGCGCGAACAACGACGGTTTTTTAAATAATACACCAAAGTAAATATCCATAGACTTACTGGCATCTTCGGCTCCAAACTCTTCAATGACTATTCCAGGAGCTTTCTGAAAAATAACGGGTAAGTGGCTAGAGTGAATTAAAGGTTGCTTTAGATAATGTGTGGACCATACCTCTATCCCTCTGGTCGCGCAATGTAACGTCTTTTAGATAAATCAAATGAAGAACGAAGAAACAATCGCACAAGCGCGCCGCTTTTAGCTCTACGATGTTGTCTGCTTCCCGAACACAAAAATAAGCTTTTTTATGACCATTATTTGAAAAGGAAATATCCTTTTGTTTCCTGTCTTACCGTGAGATCCGTTGTGGCGCTTTCTTTACTCTGACATTTTTGAGGTTCGTTTGTGCCAATGTGGAAGATGGCTGCAAAGAAGAGTCCTGTTCCAGTAGCAATCCACGAGAGGTACTGTTCAGAAAAGAATTAATCAACCTTTTAACTCCCAGAAATGACTAACTTGTAACCTCTCCCTCTAGCAAACATACATTCTCTAGCCAACAGCTGATGAGAATACTAATGCTAATCAGATAAAAGTTGTTATCTTGATCTAACACTAAATTCTCAAGAATTAATTTAAAGGAAATGCAAAGCAGCTCCAGGAGAGAATTGACAATCAGGTCTTGAAAGTTGAAAGGTTTAGGACAAAAAAAAAGTTTTAATGCCAGTAGAGATGTGTAGAAAGAGACTGAAAGGCTGACAGGCAGCGCAGGAAGAGAAAACCAAATTTCTCCAACCGTTTTTTAATTGCGTTTTTTTTTAGTTCATCGCATTGAACTTCCACCTGTTTGTCAAAGCATATCGTGGCATAGAACTATTAACGAAGCTGCTACTTACTACAAAATCTGGAAGGCTCTGAGGTCCCAGAGTATCGCTCTTGTCCTGTCCGAAAAGGCCCCAGGCCATCACGTATATGTAAATACCACTAAGGAAGCTGAACATTGTCCTTTTGAACAAGAAAAAGAGAAGAATAAAGAAAATTGTTCTTAGATGTCACGTTTATTATTCCTACAGGATAAGTTAGGAAAAAACGGCCTCAGAGTGTCCGTTCTTGAGTTGAGTTATATAAAAGTTATACAAGTGATTTATACAAGTATGTTTGAAACAAATACGATTGCCGTTTGAACTACGTGTCTTAAAAAAGGTTTCTTGAAGCAAACTTCATGGCACTAAGAGCTGTACATTCTCGACGGATTCAGTTACAGTTGTAACAAAGGTAATTTTTACCTCCACAGTGCTCAAACAAATGTTGTACAGCGAGAAGAAGATGTAATAAGAAGATGTAATAGACAATTGAAAGCCACCCACCATGATTTCTATTACAAAGAAAACAACAGTTAAAGAAAAAAGGAATGATAATGCTTATTAAAACTGTTATGAAAAGGTGCCAAGATTTTCGCCCGCAGGGATTCTTGGAAAGAGATCTTTGAAATGAAAAATTAAGCTGCCGGCAGAGATCGCTGAATAAATTTCCTACCGCGCACAATAGCTGTTCTCTTGTCCGCATTTTAGCCAGAAAGTAGACGCAACCGGTCTATATGAAAACTTCGCAAATTAGTTTAATAAAGATTCAACATAATTATCTCGAATCGTGTACAAGTTAACATGATGCTGTCCTTAAATGGAACCTCAAAAACAAACCTCTACGTAATTGGCTGCTTGAAACTTCATGGGATGTTATGATTGGAGCATTTGTCATGAAACTTGAAGACTCGCACAGGAATACAAGTTGCAGTCCATTATGGCCAATAAGGTCAATCAACGGCTGAATGCATGATAAAAACTGACGAATATGTACGAAGCCTAATTTCGCATGTGTGAGCACTAAAACTGGAGGTCTGACAGACATACGCATAGGTAGAAGGTTTTTCATTAAATTAGTGTTATTTCTTATGACTTTTACGAAGCAAGAGGCAATAGTACTAAGTCAACCGACTTACGCTTAGGGAAAAGTAACTTTAGGAGAGTTTGATTATGAAATAAAAACTTCGCGTCATCATCTGATTAACAAAAATATTACATTATGACGTGCTTCCGTTTTGCTATAGATCAAAGATGGCGTCAGAATGTGCTCGTGGCCGAGTGTATAATTGATGTTGTTACCACATTTTGACATATTATGTGATCTTGAAGTGTAAATCCACATCAACATGTAATCTGTTTGTTTTAGATGATAAAAAAAGCAAAATTTTGCAGATGGCGACATAAACTATGCGTCTGTCCTCCAGTAGATCTTTGGTAAGAGCCCAACAAATGGGTGAACAGTTAAGTTTAATTAAATATAATACTTTTAAAAATAGCAAACCTGATGGCGTTAAGATCTGTTAGTTCTTCAACCGACACAGCTGAAGTTGTGATGAAAGCCAGGTGATTTATCTCCACTACGCTGAAACAAATGTTATACAGTGAAAACAAGAAACCGTAATAGACGGTGGGAAGCCAAGTTTGATGACTTCCACTACAGAGAATGCAACGGTTGACGCAGAGAGGAACTACGATGCCCATAAAAACCGTTGCCATAAGATGCCAAGATTTTCGCATTCCAATTTTCTGTGAAAGAACGGGTACTTTAACCATATCGCCGAGGTAACCAGAGATTATTGAGGTCAACGCGTCAACAATTTGTCCAAGGAGTATTATAAGTCCAGCGTCTGCAGCTGAAAGGTCCACTACCTCCATGAAAAATAGGAGAGAAAAAAATGAAAACATGCACCTGCAGAGGTCATTGAATATACTTCCCGCTGCACACAGTAAAATTTCTCTTGTGCGCATTGTAAAAACGAGTCTCTTTGGTCTGGACACGCCACTCTCTCTCTCCTCTACTTAAGAATGCTTCGATTCTATGGGAAGCCCAATTCTACCACTTTTATATGGGTGTGTGACCTTCCCACTTGATAAGGAAATAATGCACCAATCACAGCTCGCTTTTTGTTTTCCAGATAGCCAATCTATCAAGATAGTCTTAGTGACATTTCGTACCTCAGCCCTCACAATATTTTACTCTGACTAAAACGAATCAAGCTAGAAAATCATTAAGTTAATTTTTTGCGTTGTTTGAAAACCTAGATACTATAACTGAGTGCTTCTTTTCTTGGCGGTTTTACTGACTTTTTTTAAGATAGATAATGTTTGGTTTCTCAATTGAAAATCACAGTAGATTGTGAAAGACCACAACAATTCAATATGATTTCTGGTGCAATTCGTATCCACAGTAATTTTTTTTGTTCTTATTACTCACACAATAAATTGACCTTGTTTAGTGGAATTCTTTAAACCATAGATTGACGCTAGAGCTTGGCTATAGCTCATTATTCTTGAGAGTCATCAAATTGACAAAGATCGAGGTTGATGATAACTAGACTAATTACGTAATTAAAAGGAAATTGATTGGGAAACATTGATGCAAATTCGTTCACCGCCACCTCCCATGACCTACATTTGGCCGGTTATTAAGTAGTGCTTTTAAAACATTGACATTGGAAATGAGTTTACCATCTCTTTGGAAGAAGAAATATGAACTGAATAACCTCTTTTGAACAAGGAATTACCGTTACTTGGGTATCCAAGTGAAATGTTCATATAGCCAGTGAACTGACGGATTTTGGCTGGTTTTGAGTCATTGATACAAATTAGAATAATTTAGAGTTGTGGATTGCAAAAGCAATTATTTGACGTGAAATGCAGTTTCAAACCATCTGCTCACTGTAAATTTTTTTTCATATGCTGGAATTTTAATCTTCAGCAAGTAATTGCTGTATTGTTAGACAAGGTAGTTCTGTTCGGGCAACCATTATCTGAGGTATCCATCAGTAAAGATACTGCCGTCTCAGAACTAAAACATACCGTAACCACTAACGTAGCTCTACCATAACTTTGTGTATGGTCTATGCAACAAAGGAATACCACCAAACTGAATACTTCAGACGTCATTGCTAAGACAATGGGGCCGCATGAAGCCCATTTCTTCCACTTTTATATGGGTGTGTGCCGTTCCATATAAATGTAATGTCAGGGGTAAAAATCTGCATCTTTGGTAAAAGTTTATTTTATTTTGCGGAAATTATTCGATTGTCTCTCGATGTGAGTCACTGAGTAAGTCACTGATATTTATAACACATTTTGATGTCTTCTGATGCCCTGAATCCTTTTTATTCTTATCATTTTATTTCTCCTCTTCTTTGGTTTGACCTTTCCCAGGTCGTTGTTGTGCGCATTTAGGTTGCACTTCCACCTCTTGATCTAGTCTTGACAGGATCCCGTCCTACAACCGAGCTAAGAGATTCTTCTTATGTTCACTTTCTAATTGCTGTACTACTACGTGATGAAGTAGATATTGACGGAAGTTGTAGACCGTGGACGGAAGTTGCATTTCCATATGCGTAAACGAAAGTTGTATCGCATTCTACCCCTCCCTACTCAGTGAAAGTCTAAAATAATTTCGATGAAGCTCAGGAACTTACGTGGAAAGAAATAAAACGTTTGTAAGGTCTAATAAAAAATAATAACCTTAAATAACATTTCCGAACTTCTAAAAATGCAGCTTGAGTCGAGAAGCCGAAATGTTCACACTTTAGGCCCAGTAGCGGGTTCATTTCAACACAAGTTGTTACTACGAGGAAAAGCATCAGAGGCTGTCATATTGGTAAGCCGCGTATTTGCGTTCGTCTTCAGTTGGTATAAAGTAATCATTGCTCTATCATTGTGCTTTTCCTCAGGAGCTCTTCAACATACAGTCCACACATCAATCACAGCGGCCAAGATTGTTCTTTGTTTCTCCCGTTCAAGCTTCAGTGGAGTGTTTGAAAAAGGATTACGAGGAGTTTTGAAATTATTTTCGCTTTATTTTATAACTTAACAAGGTTCTTTAATGTCCTGTTACATTTGAATATTTAGTTTCAACTCTTCAAAATTGGTTCAATTTAAATATATCAAACGAAACAGTTTTTGGCTGATCCTGTCACAGGATAAATTTACGATCTCTTCTCTTCTTCTTGAGGACTTTGGTTAATTGTTTTTTCTGGCCGAGCCTTTTGATTGAATTTTGTAAACTAATTACTGCCGCAACATCTAAAAATAGTCCCGTGGTTATGGAAAAAAATAGCATAGTGGCTATAAAATTAATTCATAAGAATGTACAGAACTGAATCCTACCCCAACCCTCACAATATTTTACTCTGACTAAAACGAATCAAGCTCGAAATGCATTGAGCTAATTTTTTGCGTCGTTTGAAGGCCTAGATACTGCTGCCGTGCGTTTCTTTTCTTTGCGGTTTTACTGACTCTTTTAGCATAGATAATGTCTGCTTTCTCCACTGAACAACACGGTAGATTGTGAAAGACCACAAAAATTTATTTCGATGCCTGGTGCTATTCTTATCCTCAGTAAACGTTTTTGTTCTTAAAAAACACAATAAATTGACCTTACTTAGAGGAATTCACTAAACCATTAACTGACGTTAGAACATGACCATAGCTTAAAATATATTACAGTTCACACGGCAACCAGGTGGACAATCAGACAGTTTGATGCTACTCTGGTTTGCAGATTTAATGAATGTAACCGAAGAAGTTACAATTCATAGACCCAAAGTTTCGACACTCCTGTCTAGTGCCTTCATCAGGGGTGATCTAAACGCTGCTACAAGAGGTCCTTTTATATGATCACTGATTAGCGGCCTATTTTCTTACGAGGTGTAAATAGGCGTCAGGAAGCAAACCACCATCGTCACGATTTAAAGGAGCGTGGGCGGAGTTAATGTGCCAAGCCTCCAAACAAAGGCCCTGGTGGTAACGCCGATTAGTGGTGATAATTTTAGAAAAATCCCACCCAATTGTATGGTTAGTTAGGCATGTATGCTCCGATAAGGCTGAATTTTCCTTTTTGCAAAGGAAAACCGCTTTTTGGTGCTCTTTTAACCGTGTACCAAACTGACGTTTGGTCTGAATACATCGGAAAACGAATACATCGGACAGACCAAACGTCAGTTTGGTACACGTGTCATTTAATAAGATTACTTTTTTGAACAAAGGAACGCTTGACACCATTGCGTCAGGGGGTAATTCAGAGTATTTGCAGTTATTCTCCTTACGTTACCGAAGTTATAGACGTCTAACAGCTTGACAATGTACTTACCTTTACTTTTGCAGATAAAGTTAGATGGTTGGAAAAACAAAACCAGTAAGAATCCCACCAGAGTTAATACTCCAGGCGCCATTAGAAACACATGCCGCACGTAGTTGCTAAACGCCTCATTTGAGCTGGTTCTAAATTGAATAAAGAAAGTAAGGTGTTTACTAAATCGTGCATATCAATCACAGCGACCATGATTGTTCTTTGTTTCTCCCGTCCAAGCTTCAGTGGAGTGTCTGAAAAAGGATTACAAGGGGTTTTGAAGTTATTTTCCCTTTATTTTATAACTTAACAAGGTTCTTTAAAGTCTTCTTACATTTGAATATTTAATTTCAACTCTTCAAAATTGGTTCAATTTACATATATTACAGGAAACAGTTTTTGGCTGATCCTGTCACAGGATAAATTTACGATCTCTTCTATAACGAAGACTTTTGCTACTTGTTTTTTCTGGTCGAGCCTTTTCATTGTATTTTTTAAAGTAATTTCTGCCGCAACATCTAAAAATAGTCGCGTGGTTATGGAACAAAAAATAACAAAGTGGCTTTCAAATTAATTCCTAAGAATGAACAGAAATGAATCCTACCCTAGCCCTCACAATATTTTGCTCTAACTAAAACGAATCAAGCTCGAAATGCATTGAGCTAATCTTTTGCGTCGTTTGAAGGCCTAGATACTGCTGGCGTGCGCTTCTTTTCTTTGCGGTTTTACTGACACTTTTAGCATAGATAATGTCTGTTTTCTCCACTGAACAACACAGTAGATTGTGAAAGACCACAAAAATTTATTTCGATGCCTGGTGCTATTCTTATCCTCAGTAAACGTTTTTGTTCTTAAAAAACACAATCAATTGACCTTACGTAGAGGAATTTACTAAACCATAAACTGACGTTAGTACATGACCATAGCTTATTATTCTTGAGAGTCATCAAATTAATAAAGATCGAGGTTGATGATAAGGAGACTAATTACTGCAATTTCCATAATTGAAAGCAACTTGATTGAAAAGTATTGATGTAGATTCGACTCAATCTCGTCCGCCGCCACCTCACATGACCTACATTTGGCCGATTATTAAGAAGTGCTTTTAAAACATTGACATTGGAAATGAGTTTACCATCTCTTTCAACATCTTCTGAAACTAGAAGAACAAATTGACAGAAGAAGGTTTCATTAACAACAAAGACAACCACGTGTAATACTGACTGACAAACCTGAAGCTCTAAGTTTAAAACCGTCCTATTAATTATAACTGAACATGGATAACAGTACTACATAGACACAAAACCATCACAAGGTAAATGCATTTACACAGGCTTCTGTTATTTGGTAAGATTACTAGTTTAAACGAAGGAACAGCTTGACACCATTGAGTCAGGGGGCAATTCAGAGTATTTGCAGTTATTCTCCATCCGTTACCCAAGTTATAGACGTCTAACAGCTTGACAATGTACTTACCTTTACTTTTGCAGATTTGTCAACGATGGCCTGGTCAAGCTAGTAAAGACCTGTTGAATATACTTTTCGAGTTTTAACAAACCGGCTGGTCATCTAAACGTTTTAAATACCATGTTTCTTGTTCCTTCTAGGGTAAATTACAGTAAAGATTTGATAGACTAACCTTTCTTCCGGATAAAACTCCTGTATACCAATGATAAGCGCACCGCTTGAGTTTCTGGCGATTACAGTGATAATGGAAAACACTGATCCACTGGTTTCCTGACAGGAAGATACCGTATTAACTCATTGATCTCTGATGGGAAACCAACATTAGTCCTATTATTAACGTAATTTTTTAACTTTTTACCCCTAAGACCAGCAGGTCTTTAATTTCTCCTCACGGTGTCACTGCTGAATCAAACATTTACGTCAAAAGAGAAAAAGGTAAATGATCGCCAATCAAAATAAAGGTCTTGATTGTTAGAAAAAATCTCCCTGTTAGCATCACGGTAAATTGATAGAGAGCGCTATGGGAAATCTGCACACTGATCATGGTGTTAATCAAGTTTCGGAACTAGTCCGCGAATGAAACGGTTCTTTTTCATTACCCTTATGATTGGCCTTGAAAACTCGCAACAATCTCTCAACCGATCAGATGTAACTCGAAATTTCCCAAACTTCAGGCGATCTAACTGTATTTACTTTATATTCTTAGTAGCTGCTTGTGAGATTTTATTTCGTTCGGACAAAGAGTTGTAATTAGTTTGGATTTTGTTTTGCGACATTCAAAAAAACTTTCATGTCATTTCAGTTTCAAAAATGGCTGGTTGGAAATGCACTCTAATGAAATGATCAGAGTTTGCGACTTAGTCTCTCCTCGAAACCATTTAAACTTGTTTCGGAAGACTAACCCTATTTTCCCCGATCAGCTCGGTGATGAAGACCAGTGCCATGAAGTACATAATGGACAGACCACTTCTTATCATACCCACTGGTGCATAAGTTGTCTGGTGGAGAAGGTTTGAAAATAGCTCCAAACAGCGCCACCCGTCACAAATAAACTTGCCAGAAGGTAGCTCCACTAGATGTGGATATCAAGGAAAGTATGAAAGTTTCTAAGATTAATTTAACAAATAAAGTTGTTCTTGGTTCTGTAACAAGCAAGACACAAAAAAAAGAGATCTGAGAATCCTTTGAGGGATCGAACTCCTGACTATCGTAACTTGACGAAAAGATGGTTCATGTGTCGAGTTAACTTAAATAAAGCCATTAAGATGATCGTTGATTTATTGCCCCTCTCAGCCAATCAACATCAACAAGGAGATAAACTGACGTTTGGCGCAATCAATGCATTTCTACTATCATAAAAGTGGAATGACTAGCTAGAAGAAGCTGTTAATCTAGGTCTTACCTTACTTTCAATTTTCCTTTTCGGTTCCTTACACGTTGAACTCGCTAAAGAGCCACTGGTTAGGAGGACGAGTGGAAAATAAGCGGTAGCTGCCTGATTCAGAACAAAAATACGATGAGATTATTATAGTTATCAAAGAGGTGAAAGCGACTGAGCACATCAGATTGAACTATACCTTGGGGAATGATAATCTCTCTGTGAGAAAGAGCGGTAAATTATGTATTACAGAGTCCTGCACAAGGCGTGTACATGTAAAGATAATGGCTACCTGAGAATTAAAACACGAGAAAAACGTCACAGAGAGTCAACTAAATCAACAAACAAGGATAGTTTGAATCGTGAGGGTTTACCACGTACACGTGTGGATCTTTTAGCCAGTATTTGATTCCTTTTGGACGTCTTCCCTCAGATGGAGAACTCCCGATTGAACAGGGAGACCAAGAAGATCAGGGTTATCCCCTGAAGTTAACGAATTATCTGTGGTATCGCAACCTTCTGTTCTTTTGATTTTTCTGCCGTATTGTTTTGTTGTCAGGCGTGTGATCGGGATTTCTTCCCTGTCGTTCTGTTCCGTTCACTGACAGCATTTCAAGAAGTCCAGAAAGATCGAAAGTCACAGACTTTTTTCGCTTCCTAACTGATGTACTGCAAAGGCTTTCCTTCTTATCATCATGACCTCCATCATCTTCAAACCTTGGTCTTTTTCCACAAACCTTCTTCAGTAGTGTTTTTGATTTCTTTTCGTTTAGCGTTCCACAACTCTTCATCAGTTGCATGATCGTCGGCTTTACCGTCCATTGTAACTTGGTCTTCCATGACAGCAAAACCTGTTGGTCGTTTGTGCTCTTCGTGTTGTAATATCAACAGGATGCCGTCAAAATCAAGCATTAGTGGACTCTTCTTGCGATCACGATCAAGATGCTGTACTTCTAGAACAACTCGTATTTTTGTATCCTAACTTTCTGGATTCTTATGATTTTGATCAATGTTATCTATTTTCCCATCGGCAAACATGGCAACAGCAAACTTCTGCGGAAGACTTCGTTTTCTGATGCGCAATTCATGGCTTTTGGTTTCTCCACCATTGTTTGAAAAGGAAATATCCTTTTTGTTTCCTGTCTTACCGTAAGATCCATTGTGGTGGTTTCTTAACTCTGACATTTTTTAGGTTCCTTTGTACCAATGTGGAAGATGGCTGCAAAGAAGAGTCCTGTTCCAGTAGCAATCCACGAGAGGTACTGTTCAGAAAAGAATTAATCAACCCCTTAACTTCCAGAAATGACTAACTTGTAACCTCTCCCTGTAGTGAACATACATTCTCCAGTCAACAGCTGATGAAAATACTCATACTTATCAGATAGAAGTTTTTATCTTGATCTAACACTAAATTCTCAAGAATTAATTTACAAGGAAATGTAAAGGTCCCAGAGTATCGCTATTGTCTTGTCCGAAAAGGCCCCAGGCGATCACGTATATGTAAATACCACTAAGGAAGCTGAACATTGTCCTTTTGAACAAGAAAAAGAGAAGAAGAAGAAGAATTGTTCTTAGATGTCACGTTTATCATTCCTACAGGATACTTTAGGAAAAAACGGCCTCAGAATGTCCGTGCTTGAGTTGAGTTATATAAAAGTCATACAAGTGATTTATACAAGTATATTAAAACAAATATGATTGCCGTTTGAACTACGTGTCTTAAAAAAGGTTTCTTGAAGCAAACTTCATGGCATTAAGAGCTGTATATTCTCGACGGATTCAGTTACAGTTGTAATAAAGGTAATTTACCCCCACAACGCTCAAACAAATGTTGTACACCGAGATCAAGAATCCAATTGAAAGCCACCCACCATGATTTCAAGAAAACAGCGGTTAAAGAAAAAAGGAAGGATAATGCTCATTAAAACTGTTATCAAAAGGTGCCAAGATTTTCGCCTGCCAGAATACTTTGAAAGAAAACTTTTAAATAAAAAATTAGGCTGCCGGCAGAAGTCGTTGAATAAATTTCCTACCGCGCACAATAGCTGTTCTCTTGTCCGCAATTTAAACAGAAAGTAGACGCAACCAGTCTATATGAAAACTTCGCAAATTAGTTTAATAAAGATTCAACATAATTATCTCGAATCATGTACAAGTTAACTTGATGCTGTCCTTAAATGGAACCTCAAAAACAAATCCCTACGTAATTGGCTGCTTGAAACTTCATGGGGTGTTATAATTGGAGCAATTGACACGAAACTTGAAGACTTGCACAGGAATACAAGTTGCAGCTATTATGACCAATAAGGTCAATCAACGGCTGAATGTATGATAAAAACTGACGAATATTTACCAAGCCTAATTTCACATGTGTGAGCACTAAAACTGGAGGTCTGACAGACATACGCATAGGTAGAAGGTTTTTCATAAAATTAGTGTTATTTCTTATGACTTTTACGAAGCAAGAGGCAATGGTACTTAAGTCAACCGACTTACGCTTATATTGGCGTTGCAGAGAAAAGTAACTTTGGGAGAGTTTGATTATGAAATAAAAACTTCGCGTCATCATCTGATAAACAAAAATATTACATTATGACGTGCTTTCGTTTTGTTATAGATCAAAGATGGCGTCAGAAGGTGCTCGTGGCACACGAGGCGCAACCAAGTGAAAAATTGATGTTGTTACCACATTTTGACATATTATGTGATCTTGAAGTATAAATCCACATTGACATGTAATCTGTTTGTTTTAGATGATAAAAAAAGCAAAATTGTGTGGATGGCGACGTAAACTATGCGTCTGTCCTCCAATAGATCTTTGGTAAGAGCCCAACAAAATGGGTGAACAGTTAAGTTTAATTTAATATAATACTTTTAAAAATAGCAAACCTGATGGCGCTAAGATCTGTTAGTTCTTCAACCTACACAGCTGAAGTTGTGATGAAAGCCAGGTGATTTATCTCCATCACGCTGAAAGATATGTTATACAGTGAAAACAAGAAGCCGTAATAGACGGTGGGAAGCCAAGTTTGATGACTTCCACTACAGAGAATGCAACGGTTGACACAGAGGGGAACTACGATGCCCATAAAAACCGTTGCCATGAGATGCCAGGATTTTCGCATTCCAATTTCTGTTAAAGAACGGGTACTTTAACCATATCGCTGAGGTAACCAGAGATTACTGAAGTCAACGCGTCGACAATTTGTCTAATGAGTATTATAAGTCCAGTGTCTGCAGCTGAAAGTGAAAATGAAAACATGCACTTGCAGAGGTCATTGAATATACTTCCCGCTGAACACAAGAACATTTCTCTTGTGTGCAATGTAAAAACGAGTCTCCTTGGTCTGGACACGCCACTCTCTCTCCCCCACTAAAGAATGCTTCGATTCTATGAGAAGCCCATTTCTTCCACTTTTATATGGGTGTGTGACGTTCCCACTTGATAAGGAAATAATGCACCAATCACAGCTTGCTCTTTTTTTTTCCAGATAGCCAATCATATCAATATAGTCTTAATGAGGTTTCCTAACCCGGCCCTCACAATATTTTACTCTGAGTAAAACGAATCAAGCTAGAAAATCATTAAGTTAATCTTTTGCGTCCTTTGAAAACCTAGATACTATAACTGAGTGCTTCTTTTCTTGACGGTTTTACTGAATTTTTTTTCAGGATATATGATGTTTGGTTTCTCCTTTGAATATCACAGTAGATTGTGAAAGACCACTAAAATTAAATTGGATTTCTGGTGCAGTTCGTATCCACAATAACCTTTTTGTTCTTATTACACACATAATAAATTGACCTTTCTTAGAGGAATTCGCTAAACCATAGCTTGACGCTTGAACTTGGCTATAGCTTGTTATTCTTTAGTCATCAAATTGATAAAATATATAATTGATATAATAAAGATCGAGGTTGATGATTACTAGACTAATTATTGCAATTTATGTAATTAAAAGGAAGTTGATTGAGAGACACTGATGCAAATTCGACTAAGTCTCGTTCGGCCGATTATTAACTAGTGCTTTTAGAAAACTGACATTGGAAATGAGTTTACCATCTCTTTGGAAGAAGAAATATGAACTGAATAACCTCCCTCGAACAAGGAATTATCGTTACCTGGATACCCAAGTAAAATGTTTATATAGCCAGTGAACTGACGGATTTTGGCTGGTTTTGAGTCATTGATACAATTTAGAATAATCTAGAGTTGTGGATTGCAAGAGCAATTATTTGAAGTGAAATGCAGTTTCAAACCATCTGCTCACTGTCAATTTTCTTTCGTAAGCTGGCATTTCAATCTCAAGCAAGTGATTGCACTATTGTTAGACAAGATAGTTCTGTTCGGGCAACAATTATCTGAGATCTCCATCAGTAAAGATACTGCCGTCTCAGAACTAAAACATTCCGTAACCATTAACGTAACTCTACCATAACCTTGTGTATGGTCTGTGTAACAAAACCCACGCATATTATATTTCTGAAAAGAAATTATAGTTTTGTGTCCTCAGAAAAAGAATGAATCGCAGCGATGGAAGAGTTTTTATTTGCATTTAACCACACCTTTAGCGTTGCTTTGTTTCGGAGAGAAGCTGAGGAAGTGGAACATCAAACGATAATTGATCTGCTTGAGCCTCAAAATCCTGTGTGTCTGCACAGGAGTAATGGGACAGGCATGTGAATTTAAATATAAATCAACGTTGTTACCTTTCGTTTCAAAGCAAACTTTTGACGGTTGGAGAAGCAAAACCAGTAGGAATACCAAACAGAATACTTCAGACGCCATTGCTAACACATTTTGCACGTATTTGCCAACAGCCTCGTTTGAGCTTATTTGAATCGAGTGCAGGAAATTGGGTAAATCAGAATATAGTAGATTTTAAAAAGTTCAAAGCAGTAGAAAAAAATTGTAAAGGTGAACTCGAGCCAAAAGGGAACTTTTCTGTGCAAAGTGAACACGAAATTGAATTCATATTTCGATTCATCATAAATCCAATAAGAAATTTCGGAAAGTGTATGGTTTTTTTTCAGTAATTGAGCTGTAAGTTTATTGTAAGTTTTGGAAGATTTTCTTTCCTTGGGTCACGTATCCTGTCCTGTGTAAACGCATTCATGAACATATTCAGTCTGACAGGTTTACTCAATCAAGTCAATTAGACTTGAGGGACTGGACAACTAGTCAATTAGGCTCTCTGAAACCTAGTCAGGTTTGGTGAATTGGAACAAACAGACACTCCTTGGCTCATAGCTAGCAAGGTCAACAAGTTGGAAAGTTCTTGAATTTTTGCGGTGCTTTTAATGTCCACGTACATTAAACGAGAAAGGAACCCTTTCTTGCGACAAATTTTGATGCCACGCAACCGTAGAATTCAAACCTTTCAACATAGAAAAAGAAATGGAAAGCCATTGGAGACAAAAGGTCCTGATTTCCTCATTCGCCCCTAGCCATACTCTTACTACGCACGCTCAAACTAGCTAGCTCGAAGCTCTGTCAGGTTCGATCGCCCGGAAGAAACAAACAAGCACGTACGTAAAGATAATTTGGATTTATTTATAATTGAGTTGATAATGTAAATTGGTCACGGTAGAGAGTTTCAAAACTGACGTTTCGAGTGTTAACCCTTCGTCAGAGCGAGTCGTACTCGGCCGTACTCTTACTACGCATGCTCAAATTAGCTAGCTTGAAGCTATGCCAGGTTCGTTCACCTGGAACAAAAAAACACGTATGTTGACTTATATTACTTGGTTTTATTTATAACTGAGTTTATAATGTAAATTGGCCACCTTACAGAGTTTCAAAGCTGACGTTTCGAGTGTTAACCCTTCGAGTGTTATGTAATTAAGACTGTGAACATGACCATAGCAGTTCTTCAAAACCAAGAATGTCGTAATACACGTAGCTATAATGTATGAAAACTTTTGCTTGTCCGCGATTGATCTAAGCGGTTCACATTATTTGTTCCGAGATGTGAACAGTTTTCCGAGCAAACATTTAGCTATCAATAGAAAAGAAGAAAATCTAAAAAATTTTGAAAATAGATAGACTCGTTTTCAACTAAGATACTACACTATTATTATCTTTAAAAAGACAAGATCACTATTCATAAAAAAATTTAGGAAAAGTGGACTCCTGTTCATCTCGGTGCGAGAAGTTACGACTTGTCTCCTTTTATTTTACGGAATTCTACGATTGCAAAACTTTTCATGATCATGTGAAAGAGTTTTTCCTAAAATCTAAAGAACAACAGATGGAAATGAACTTTACAATCTCTTTGATTTTAACTTGATCGTTAAAAATAAAACAGTTATGGGTCGTATAGGTCGAAATCGTGGGCATTTCTGTGCAATGACCTTTAAGTAGGTCGACAGAGCGTCTACACATAATGCAATTTTCAAAGAATTCAAAGTTTAGAGTCCTCAGAACAAGAATCCACAACCACGATGGAGGTATTGTGACTATCATCCAAGCTGTGGCCTGACGTTGCTTTGACTCCCGATGGACATTGGTTAACTTGAACATCAAACGACGATTGGCCGTGTAGAGCCTCAACATCTTCTGAAACTGGAAGTACAAATTGACAGACGTTTTCGTTGACAACAAAGACAACCACGTGTAATACTGACTAACAAACATGAAGCTCTAAGTTTAAAACCGTCTTATTAACTTAGCATGGATAGCAGTACTACATAGATACAAAACCATCACGAAGTAAATGCATTTACACAGGCTTGTGTTATTTGGTAAGATTACTAGTTTAAACAAAAGAACGCTTGACACCATTGCGTCAGGGGGTAATTCAGAGTATTTGTAGTTATTCTCATTACGTTACCCAAGTTATAGACGTGTAACAGCTTGACAATGTACTTACCTTTACTTTTGCAGATAAAGTTAGATGGTTGGAAAAACAAAACCAGCAAGAATCCCACCAGCGTTAATACTCCAGGCGCCATTACAAACACATGCCGTACATAGTTGCTAACCGCCTCATTTGAGCTGGTTCTAAAATGAATAAAGGAATTGAGGGGTTTACTAAATCGTGCGTAATTTTAAAACCGTTATTGAAGTTTCAAATTGTCAACGGTGGCCGTGTCAAGCTGGTGAAGACAAACATGTTGAATATACTTTTCGAGTTTTAACAAATCGGCCGGTCATCTAAACGTTTTAAATACCATGTTTCTTGTTCTTTCTAGGGTAAATTACAATAAAGATTTGATAGACTAACCTTTCTTCTGGATAAAATTCCTGTATACCAATGATAAGAGCACCCTTTGAGATTCTGGCGATTACAGTGATAATGGAAAACACTGATCCACTGGTTTCCTGACAGGAAATCACCGTATCAACTCATTGATCTCAGATGGGAAACCAACATTGGTACTAACATTTACGTAATTTTTAACTCTTTACCCCCAGGCCTAAGACCGACAGGTCTTTAATTTCTCCTCCCAGTGTCACTGCTGAATCAAACATTTACGACAAGAGAGAAAAAGGTAAATGATCGCCAATCAAAATAAAGGTCTTAATTGTTCGAATAATTATCCCTATTAGTGTCATGGTAAATTTATAGAGAGCACTATGGAAAATATGCACACTAATCATGGTATAATCAAGTTTCAGAACTAGTCCGCGACTGAAACGGTTCTTTTTCAGTACCCTCTGTGATTGGCCTTGAAAACTCGCGACAATCTCTCAACTGATCAGATGTAAATCGAAATTTCCCAAACTTCAGGCGATCTAACTGTATTTACTTGAAATTCTCAGTAGCTACTTGTAAGATTTTATTTCGTTCTGACAAAGAGTTGGGATGAGTTTGGATTTTGTTTTGCGACATTCAAGACAACTTTCATGTCATTTCAATTTCAAAAATGGCTGATTGAAAATGCACTGTAACTGAACTGAGCTGATTTTGCGTCTCTCCTCTAGACCATTAAAACTTGTTTCAAAACACTAACCCTATTTTCCCCGATCAGCTCGGTGATGAAGACCAGTGCCATGACGTACATTATGGACAGACCGCTTCCTATCATAACCACTGGTGCATAAGTTAATTGTCTGATGGAGAAGGTTTGAAAATAGCTCCAAACAGCGCCACCCATCACTAATAAACTTGCCAGAAGGTAGCTCCACTATGATGTGCATATCAATGAAAGTATGAAAGTTACTAAGACTAAGTTAACAAATAAAGTTTTTCTTGGTTCTGTAACAAGCAAGACACAAAAAAAGATCTGAGAATCCTTTGAGTAAAACTTGAAACCTGAGGAAAGATGGTTCATTTGTCGAGTAAAGTTAATTAAAGCCATTAAGATGATCGTTGATTTATTGCCCCTCTCAGCCACTCATCATCAACCAGTAGATAAGCCGACGTTTGGCGTAATCAATGCAATTCCACTAACACAAACTTAGAATGACCAGCTAGAAGAAGCTGTTAATCTAGGTCTTACCTTACTTCCAATTTTCCTTTTCAGTTTCTTACACGTTGAACTCGCTATAGAGCCGCTGGTTAGGAGGACGAGTGGGAAATAAGCGGTAGCTGCCTGATTCAGGAAAAAAATACGATGATATTATTATAATTATTAATAAGTTTGAAAACAACTGAGCACTTCAGATTGAACTATACCTTGGGGAATGATAATCTCTCTGTGAGGAAGAGCGGTAAATAACTGTTTACAGAGTCCTGCGCAAGGCGTGTACATGTAAAGATAATGGCTACCTGAAAATTAAAATACGAGAAAAACATCAAAGAGAGTCAACTAAATCAACATACAAAGATTATTGGAAACACAAGGGTTTACCATGTACACGTTTGGATCTTTTAGCCAGTTTTTGATTCCTTTTGGACGTCTTCCCTCAGATATAGAACTTGTCGATTGAACAGGGACACCAAGAAGATCAGGGTTATCCGCTGAAGTTACGGAATTATTAGTGCTATCGCAACCTTCTATTCTTTCGATTTTTCTGACGGGTTGTTTTGGAAAATCTTGCATACTTTCATCCAGACTCGTTTTGTTGTCAGGCGTGTGATCGAGATTTAATTCCTGTCGTTCTGTTCCATTCATTGGCGGCATTTCCAGAAATCCAGAAGGATCGAAAGTCACAGACTTTCTTTGCTTCCTAACTGATGTACCGCAAAGGCTTTCCTTCTTATCATCATCACCTCCATCATCTTCAAATCCAGAGTTAGAGAGCCCAAATTTACCATCATCCGGAAAAAGCACCATTCCATATTTTCTTTGCTTAGGTACGATACAAAAAGATGTCTTGGGGGCTGCGCTGATGGTCATTTTCCACATACCTTTTTCAGTAGTGTTTTTGATCTCTCCTTGCCTGGTGTTCCACGACTCTTCATCGGTTGAATGATCATCGGCTATACCGTCCATTGTAACTTGATTTTCCATGGCACCAAAACATGTTGGTTGTTCGTGCTCTTCGTGTTGTAGTCTCAACAGGATGTCGTCAAAATCAAGCGTTCGTAGACTCTTCTTGCGTTCACTATCAAAATGCTGTACTTCTAGATCAGTTTTCCCGTCGGCAAACATAGCAACAGCAAACTTCTGCAGAAGACTCCGTTTTCTGACACGCAATTCATGGCTTTTGGTTTCTCCATTTCCGTCCATCTCATTTTGATGTTCTTCATATTCAGTTGAAGCCATAACCATGTTAGTAAACTTAAAAGCAAGACTGGTCCGTCTAGAATCTTGAGCAAAAACAAACAAAACAAGCAATTAACGAACGTCTGTTTTTTCTGTCTCAGGGCTCAACGATAGAACTAAATCATGTCACCTTCAGGAACATGTCTTAACTCTTTGTCGGATCAACTATTAACATTTATTCCCTCAAAATGATCTCAATAATATTTTTATAACACGGGATATCTGGACTTCTTCTCGTTTGTTTTTGTTGTACTTCTTTTCCCGTTGGAACTTGTAAGTGAAAAATCTGAGTAACCCAAGCTAAGCTAAAGGTTTTGCGCTGCGCTGGAAAAAAAAGTTATAGTAAAGTTCTCCGAAAAGACGATCCTTAGAAGGCTAGGTTTACGGATGAAATTCCTTGCATTATCCTCACCATCTACTAAGCTGTTTCTTCGAAGTAAAACTCGAGCTACTAACGTAGTCGACATTTAGCCTCTTGGCGGAATGCAGTCTGGAAATAACTGGAGTTTGAGGGTTGGATATCCTAACTGTCACCACTAATCTTAATCTCCAGTCGACATGCGCTTCTGAACTAGATACTTTGCTTTAAAGAGGAGGTTGTCTAAACATTTCAAGTAAGATTGGTGCTGTCTCCAGACTGGACCACCTGTATCAAACTTGAGGCATGCCTGCACACAGTCATGGCCAATAGATTCTCAAAATTACCGAGGCAACAATACACTAGATATTAAGAAGCTCCATGCATAAATAAGACCTTTCCCCCTTAATATGACGAGTAGCGTTTTTCATATATGTAGTTTAGTTTGATGTCAGAGAGGACGTTACATCTGCAATTTAACAGAAAAAACGATGGTTTTAAGATAATACACCACAGTACATATCCGTAGACTTACTTGCATTTTCGGGTACAAACTCTTAAATGAATTTTTCAGAAGCTTTCTGCAAAATAACGGGAAAGTGGCCAGAGTGAATTGAAGGTTCTTTAGATAATGTGTAGACCATACCTCTATCCCTCTGGTCATGCTATGTAACTTCAAGACCCGTTCAGATTAATAGAGCTCTTTAAGATAAATCAAATGAAGAACGAAGAAACAGTCGCGCAAGCGCGCCGCTCTTAGCTCCATAGTGTTGTCTGCTTTCCGAACGCAAAAATAAGCTTTTGTATGACCTATATCTGAAAAGAAAAGGAAATATCTTTTTTGCTTCCTGTCTTACCGTACAATCCGTTGTGGCGCTTTCTTTATTCTGACATTGTTGAGGTTCCTTTGTACCAATGTGGAAGATGGCTGCAAAGAAGAGTCCTGTCCCAGTAGCAATCCACGAGAGGTGCTGTTTAGAAAAAAATTAATCAACTAGCATCTTAACCCTTTAACTCCCAGAAATGATTAACTTTTAACCTCTCCCTGTTGTAAACATACGCTATCCAGCCAACAGCTGATGAGAATACTCATACTTATCAGGGAGAAGTTTTTATCTTGATCTAACACTAAATTCTCAAAATTAATTTACAAGGAAATGCAAAGCAGCTCCAAGAGAGAATTGATAATCAGATCTTGAAAGTTGAAAGGTTAAGGACAAAAAAAAAGGTTTTTGATGCCAGCAGAGATGTGTGGAAGGAGGCTGAAAGGCTGTCAGGCAGTGCAGCAAGAGAAAACCAAATTTCTCCGATCCGTTTTTTAATTGCGTTTTTTTAAAATTTCATTGTATTGAGCTTCCGCCTGTTTGTCAAAGCATATCGTAGCATAGAATTATTAACGAAGCTGCGCTTACCACAAAATTTGGAAGGCTCTGGGGTCCCAGAGTATCGCTATTGTCTTGTCCGAAAAGGCCCCAGGCGATCACGTATATGTAAATACCACTAAGGAAGCTGAACATTGTCCTTTTGAACAAGAAAAAGAGAAGAGTAAGGAAAATTGTTCTTAGATGTCACGTTTATCATTTCTACAGGATAACTTCGGAAAAAACGACCTCAGAGTGTCCGTGCTTGAGTTGAGTTATATAAAAGTCATACAAGTGTTTATACAAGTATATTTAAAACAAATACGATTGCCGTTTGAACTGTGTCTTAAAAAAAGTCTCTTGAAGCAAACTTTATGGCACCAATAAAACTGTACATTCTTAACGGATTCAGTTACAGTTGTAATCAAGATAATTTATCTCCACAATGCTCAAACAAATGTGGTACACCGAGATCAAGAAGATGTAATAGACAATTGAAAGCCACCCACCATGATTTCTATTACAAAGAAAACAGCGATGAAAAAAAAAGGAATTATAATGCTCATTAAAACCGTTATAAAAAGGTGCCAAGATTTTCGCCCACCGGGATTCTTTGAGAGAAAACTTTTAAATGAAAAATTAAGCTGCCGGCAGACGTCTTTGAATAAATTTCCTACCGCGCGCAATAGCTGTTCTCTTGTCCGCATTTAAAAAAAGAAAGTAGACCCAACCAGTCTATATGAAAACTTCGCAAATTAGTTGGATAAAGATTCAACATAATTATCTTGAATCATGTAAAAGGTAACTTGATGCTGTCCTTAAATGCAATCTCAAAAGTAAATCCCTGCGTAATTGACCGCTTGAAACTTCCTAGGGTGTTATAATTGGAGCAATTGACACGAAACCTAAAGCCTCACACAGGAATACAAGTTGCAGTCTTTTATGGCCAGTAAGGTCAATAAACGGCTGAATGCACGATAAAAACTGATGAATCTGTACAAAGCTTAATTTCACATGTGTGAGCAATTAAAATGGAGTTCTGAGCAGACTTACGCATAGGTAGAAGGTTTTTCATTAAATTATTATTTTTTCTGACTTTTACGAAGCAAGAGGCAATGGTACTTAAGTCAACCGATTTACGCTTCCATTAGAGTTGTAGTGAAAAGTAACTTCAAGAGAGTCTGATTATGAAATAAAAACTTTGCGTCATCATCTGACTAGCAAAATTATTACATTATGACGTGCTTCCGTTTAGTTACAGATCAAAGGTGCCGTCAAAATGTGCTCGTGGCACACGAGGCGCAGCCGAGTGTATAACTGATGTTCTTACCACATTTTGACATATTATGTGATCTTTAACTGTAAATCCACGTCAACATGTAATCTGTTTGTTTTAGATAATAAAAAGCCAAAATTGTGCGGATGGCAACGTAAACTATGCGTCTGTCCTCCAGTAGAACTTTAGTAAGAGCCAAACAAAATGAGTGAACAGTTGAGTGTATAAATAAATAGCAAACCTGATGGCGCTAAGATCTGTTCGTTCCTCAACCGACCCAGCTGAAGTTGTGATGAAAGCCAGGTGATTTATCTCCACCACGCTGAAACACATGTTATACAGTGAGAACAAGAAACCGTAATAGACGGTGGGAAGCCATGTTTGATGTCTTCCACCACAGAGAATGCAACGGTTGATGCAGAGAGGAACTACGATGCCCATAAAAACCGTTGCCAGGAGATGCCAAGATTTTCGCATTCCAATTTTCTGTGAAAGAACGGGTATATTAACCATATCACCAAGGTAACCAGAGATTACTGAAGTCAACGCGTCAACAATTTGTCCAATGAGTATTATAAGTCCAGTGTCTACAGCTGAAAGTTCCACTACCTCCATCAAAAATAGGAGAGAAAATGAAAACATGTACTTGCTGAGGTCATTGAATATACTTCCCGCTGCACATAGTAACATTTCTCTTGTACGCATTGTAAAAACGAGGCTCCTTGGTCTGGGCACGCCACACTCTCTTTCCCCCGCTTAAACCTGCTTCGATTCTATGGGAAGCCTATTTTTACCATTTTTATATGGGTGTGTGACGTTCCCACTTGATAAGAAAATAATGCATCAATCACAGCTCGCTTTTTGTTTTCTTGAGAGCCAATCATATCAACAGAGTCTTAGTGAGGTTTCCTACCCCAGCCCTCACAATATTTTACTCTGACTAAAACGAATCAAGCTCGAAACGAAGTAAGCTAATCTTTTGCGTCGTTTGAAAACTTATAGATACTATAACTGGGTGCTATTTTTCTTGGCAGTTTTACTGACCCTTTTAAGGTAGATAATGTTTGGTTTCTCCATTCAAAATCACAGTAGATTGTGAAAGAGCAGAAAAATTTAATTCGATGTCTGGTGCAATTCGTATCCACAGTAATTTTTTTGTTCTTATTACACACACAATAAATTGACCTTGCTTAGAGAAATTCGCTAAACCCTAGATTGACGTTAGAACTTGGCTATAGCTTATTATTCTTGGCTATAGCTTATTATTCTTGAGAGTCATCAAATTGATAAAGATCGGGGTTGATGATAAGTAGACTAATTATTGCAATTTCCATAATTAAAAGGAAGTTAATTGAGAAACATTGATGTCAAGTCTCGTTCACCGCCACCTCCCATGACCTACATTTGGCCGATTATTAAGTAGTGCTTTTAAAACATTCACATTGGAAATGAGTTTTTTTTGGAAGAAGAAATATATGAACTGAATAACCTCCTCCTTCATCGTTACTTGGATATCCAAGTAACATGTTTATATAGCCGGTGAACTGACCTTACGTAATTGAAAGTGCAGAAACTAAAATGTTCCGCATAATTACAGGCTCAAACGCGACTAATTTTGGCTTGTTTTGAGTCATTGATACAAATTAGAATAGTTTAGAGTTGTGGATTGCAAAAGCAATTATTTGAAGTGAAATGCAGTTCCAAACCATCTGTTCACTTTGAACTTTCTTTCGTATACTGGCAATTTAATCTCAAGTAAGTAATTGCACTATGTCTTTCTTGAAAGACAATTGTTAGACAAGGGTAGTTCTATTCGAGCAACCATTGTCTGAGGTCCCATTAGTAAAGATACTGCTGTCTCAGAACCAAAACATCCCGTAACCATTAACGTAGCTCTACAATAATCTTGTGTATGGTTTTATGCAACAAAACCCACGCATATTATATTTCTGAAAAGAAATTATAGGTTTGTGTCCTCAGGAAGACAATGAACCGCGGCGACGGAAGAGTTTTGATTTGCATCTAATCACACCTTTGGCGTTGCTTTGTTTCGAAGAGAAGCTGAGGAAGTGGAATATCAAACGATGATTGATCTGCTTGAGCCTCAACATCCTGTGCGTCTGCACATGAGAAATGGCACACGTAAAGGTTATGCAATGGAGGGCATACAACAATATATGAAATAACGCTCCAAACCTATTATCAAAAGCAGAGGAATTAGAACAAAAAGTAGAGAAAGTCTCTGCGTCGGTATACGGTTTCTTGCGTAAAACCAAACAGAATACTTCAGACGTCATTGCTGACACATTTTGCACGTAGTTGCATACAACAATAAATGCAGAGGAATTAGAACAAAAAGCGGAGAAAGTGTTTGCGTGGGTATATGGTATCTTGCGTGAAAGAATAAATTTTTGTGACCATTCGCTTGGAGAGGAGTCTGTGTATATTCAATCATTCTGCGTAATTACCTGTATGCTAGACGGGCATCTGAATTAAAATTTAAATCAACGTTGTTACCTTTCGTTTGTAAGCAAACTTTTGACGGTTGGAGAGGCAAAACCAGTAGGAATTCCACCAAACAGAATACTTCAAATGCCATTGCTTACGCATTTTGCACGTATTTGCCAACAGCCTCGCTTGAGCTAATTTGAATCGAGAGTAGGAAATTGGGTATATCAGAATATAGTAGATTTTAAAAAGTTGAAAGCTGATGAAAAAATTTTAAGGTGAACTCGAGCCTATAGGGCACTTTTCTTTGCAAAGTGAACATGAAATTGAATTCATATCTAGAGTTCTCATCAATTCAATAAATTTGCATTGCAGCCATCAATTTATAATTTGCTCTTGTCGCGCGGTTGTTAAGTAACTACACCGACATTAGAAATTTACAGAGTGCTGTTCTATTATGGAAAAAAAAGAAAGGTTCTGGGGAAATTTAGATTGACTATTATGTTTTAGTGTTTATTTTGCATTGGCTAGGAAATGCATGCGAGTTAGAGAAAAGAAATGGTGCGATTCGTGACCCCAGTCAGATTGCAGGAATCACCAGGGATTTTCAAAGTGAATATAGTATGCGCATTTATTCTGCATACTCTGTCTGCTGGTTCACAATATTTGAACCCTTGAAATACGGTTCGAGATCTCTAAGCGAAATCAATCCCACAATCCAGAAATCTCTCTAGAAAAAAGAGAGCCAGGTAAATTGACCGTAATAACGAAAGCTCGGTTGGAAAGTGTCTTTTCAGTGGCACTGATTTCACTGCACTCGAAAAATTGCTAAGGCAAGACAACTTTCCGACCTGTCTATGCGATGTACCAGTGTCGTAACAAATAAGAAATTTCGGAAAGTATATGTATATTTTTTTTTTCAGTAATTGAACTATAAGTTTACTGTAAGGTTTGGCAGATTTTCTTTACTTGGGTCACGTATCCTGTCCGGTGCAAACGCATTCATGAACATATTCAGTCTGACAGATTTACTCAGTCAAGTCAATTAGGATTGGGGGACTAGGCGACTAGGCAATTAGGCTCTCTGAAACCCAGTCAGGTATGGTTAATCGGAACAACCAGACACTCCTTGGCTCGTAACTAGCTAGGTCAACAAGTTGGAAAGTTCTTGAATTTTTGCGGTGCTTTTAATGTGCACGAAAATTAAAAGAGAAAGCAACCCATTTTTCTTGCGACTAAATTTGCTACCACTCAACCATAGAATCGAAACGTTTCAACAAAGGAGAAAATAGAAAACCATTGGAGACAAAAGGCCCTGATTCCTTCATTCGTCCTCAGCCGTACTCTTACTACGCATGTTCAAACTAGCGAGCCTCAAGCTCTGTCAGGTTCGATCATCCGGAAGGAACAAACAAGCACGTACGTTAAGATAATTTGGGTTTATTTATGACTGAGTTGATAATGTAAATTGACCACGGTAGAGTTTCAAAGCTGACGTTTCGAGTGTTAACCATGCACTCGGCATAACTCTTACTACGCGTGCTCAAATTAGCTAGCTTGAAGCTCTGTCAGGTTCGATCACCTGGAACAAACAAACAAGCACGTATGTTGAGATAATTTGGTTTTATCTACTGAACTGATAATGTAAATTGGCTACGTTAGAGAGTTTCAAAGCTGACGTTTCGAGAGTTAACCATTTGTCGGAGCGAATCGTACTCGACCGTACTCTTACTACGCATGCTCAAATTAGCTAGCTTGAAGCTCTCTCAGGTTCGTTCACCTGGAACAAACAAAGACGTATTTTAACATATATTACTTGGTTTTATTTATAACTGAGTTGATAATGTAAACTGGTGTTAGCCCTCCGTCAAAGCGAATGGAAACACCTAAGATTGTCTTATCCTGTTGAAAACTGAGGACGTCCAAATGAAGTATCGCAATGGTTGTCTTTATTTCTGGTGTTAAAAGAAACACACTACCCTTAATTGTAACTCAATCGTAAGGAAGGTCTCTCCAACTGTCATCCAGCCTTCTTCAGAGACAGTCGTCCTTTAAAACAACCCTGAGTATAATTTTCCTGTTTCTCATCAAAACATGCGAAGGTAAAGTAAGTTACATGGGCTGGAGTGTCATTTGACGATAAGCACACGATTTAGGTATCAAATGTTTCAAGGGTCGATGTCAGCATTGTCGGATAGTGACTTTGTTTACTGAACACGTGTTGTCGCGCAATTTCACGTGTAAAGTAGCTAATTGAGTATGACCCTCGTGGTGAACACCAGCTGGATAACAACAAACACCAATACTAGCAACCTGTTTTCGTTCGAAGTCTGATGTTTTTATTAAAATAATAACCAAAGCAACGTTTTTACCCTAACGTAAGAAATTGAATTTCAAAACACTTTAACTAAAATGAGGAGAAAGGAACAAGCTGGGTACGATCAGAGGGTGTGAACTGTAATATTTTTTTTACATTCAGTCTGCAATAGACTTAGTATTTCCACGGTTAACTTTTATTTTTCACCGAAATCTTAATTAAAGACTCGTCAGTTTACATCTCATCTACTTCTTGTTACATTTTTTATGTAAGGAATATGCTGGTCTAGATATTGACTCTAAACAACCTTTTTTCGAAGCCTGAACAAGGAGCCTTCCCCACCCCCTTCTCTTCCTTTTAACTCTTCCTACCCACCTTGTCCTCCTCGCCTCGCCTCATTTTCTCATGTTTGAAAGTTAGTTTCAAGCATAATTAGGACTGCGAACATTATCATACCAGTTATTCAAAATCAAAAATATCATAATACATGTAACTATAATCTATGAAAACTTCTGCTTGCATTGTCCGCCACTGATCTGAACGGTTCACATTATTTATTCCGAGATGTGAACAGTTTTCTGAGCACGAAGTTCGAGGAAAACTTTGAGCTATCAGTAGAAATCAAGAAGATCTAAACAATTTTGAACATTGATGGACTCATTTTCAATTAAAATACTATGCTATTCTTATTATAATTATTAAACAACACGATAACTATTTATCTAAAATTTAGCAAAAGTAGACTCTTGTTCATCTTGGTGCGAGAGGTCTTTACGACTTGTCTGCTTTTATTTTACGGAATTCTACGATCACAAAACTTTTCATGTGAAAAGGTTTTTCCTAAAATCTAAACAAGAACAGACAGAAAACGAACTATACTATCTCTTTGATTTTAACTTGATTGTTGAAAATGAAACAATTAGCAGTCAAATCGTGCAGGCCCAAATCGTGGGCGTATCTGTGCAATGACCTTTTAGTAGGTCGACGGAGCCTCTACACATAATGCAATTTTCAAAGAATTCAAAGTTTTGAGTCCCCAGAACAAGAATCCCCCACCACGATGGAGGTATTGTGACTATCATCCAAGCTGTGGTTTGACATTGCTTTGACTCCCGGTGGACGTGGAACATCAAACGACGATTGACCGTGTAGATCCTCAACATCTTCTAAAGCTAGAGGAATAAATTGACAGAGGAAGTTTTCCTTGACAATAAAGACAACTGCATGTAATACTGCCTAACAAACCTGAAACTCTAAGTATAAAACCGGCAGTACTACATAGACGCACAACCATCACGAGGTAAATTCATTTACACAGGCTTGTGTCATTTAATAAGATTACTAATTTCAACAAAGGAACGCTTGATACCATTGCTTCAGAGGGTAGTTCAGAGTATTTGCAGTGATTCTCCATACGTTACGCAAGTTATAGAAGTCTGGACAATGTACTTACCTTTACTTTTGCAGATAAAGTTAGATGGTTGGAAAAACAAAACCAGCAAGAATCCCACCAGAGTTAATACTCCAGGCGCCATTACAAACACATGCCGTACGTAGTTGCTAACCGCCCCATTTAAGCTGATTCTAAATTGATAAGAGGAATTGAGGAGTTTACTAAATCGTGCATAATTTTAAAACTGTGGTTAAAATTTCAAATTGTCAAGGATGGCCTGGTCAAGCTGGTAAAGACAAACATGTTGAATATACTTTTCGAGTTTTAACAAATCGGCTGGTCATCTAAACGTTTTATATAGCATGTTTCTTGTTCCTTCCAAGGTACATTACAATTAAGATTTGATAGACCAACCTTTCTTCCGGATAAAATTCCTGTATACCAATGATAAGTACACCGCTTGAGATTCTGGCGATTACAGTGATAATGGAAAACACTGATCCACTGGTTTCCTGACAGGAAACCACGGTATTAACTCATTGATCTCAGATGGGAAACCAACATTGGTACTAACATTTACGTAATTTTTAACTCTTTACCCCTAGACCTAAGACCAACAGGTCTTTAATTTCTCCTCCCAGTGTCACTGCTGAATCAAACATTTACGTCAAGAGAGAAAATGGTAAATGATCGCCAATCAAAATGAAGGTCTTGATTTTCAGAAAAATCCTCCTTGTTAGTTTTATGGTAAATTTATAGAGAGCACTCTGGAAAATATGCACACTGATCATGGTGTTAATCAAGTTTCGGAACTAGTCCGCGACTGAAACGGTTCTTTTTCAGTACCCTCTGTGACTGGCCTTGAAAACTCGCAACAATCTCTTAACCGATCAGATGTAACTCGGAGTTTCCCAAACTTCAGGCGATCGAACTGTATTTACTTTAAATTCCCATTAGCTCCTTGTAAGGGTTTTATTTCGTTCTGACAAAGAGTTGGGATGAGTTTGGATTTTGTTTTGCAACATTCAAAAGAAATTCCACTTCATTTCAATTTCAAAAATGGCTGGTTGGAAATGCACTGTAACTAAACTCTTCGAAACCATTAAAACTTGTTTCGAAACACTAACCTTATTTTCCCCTATCAGCTCAGTGATGAAAACCAGTGCCATGACGTACATAATGGACAGACCACTTCCTATCATAACCACTGGTGCATAAGTTGATTGTCTGGTGGAGAAGGTTTGAAAATAGCTCCAAACAGCGCCACCCATCACTAATAAGCTTGCCAGAAGGTAGCTCCACTATGATGTACATATCAATGAAAATATGAAAGTTACTAAGACTAAGTTAACAAATAAAGTTGTTCTTGGTTCTGTAATAAGCAAGAAACAAAGAAAAGGTCTGAGAATCGTTTGAGGAATCGAACTTCTGACTACCTTTACCTGAGAAAAGATGGTTCATTTGTCCATTAAGTTAAATAAAGCCATTGAGATGATCGTTGATTTATTGCCCCTCTCAGCCAATCATTGTCAACGAGTAGATAAGCCGACGTTTGGCGCAATCAATGCATTTCCACTATCACAAAGGTGGAGTGACCAGTTAGAAGAAGCTGTTAATCTAGGTCTTACCTTACTTCCAATTTTCCCTTTCAGTTTCTTACACGTTGAACTCGCTAGAGAGCCACTGGTTAAGAGGACGAGTGGAAAATAAGCGGTAGCTGCCTGATTCAGGACAAAAGTAGGATGAGATTATTATAATTATGAAAGAGTTTGAAAACAACTGAGCACTTCAGATTGAACTATACCTTGGGAAATGATAATCTCTCTGTGAGGAATAGCGGTAAATAGCTGTATACAGAGTCCTGCGCAAGGCGTGTACATGTAAAGATAATGGCTACCTGAAAATTAAAACACGAGAAAAACATCACAGGGAGTCAACTAAATCAACAAACAAGGATAGTTGGAAACACGAGGGTTTACCATGTACACGTTTGGATCTTTCAGCCAGTTTTTGATTCCTTTTGGACGTCTTCCCTCAGATGTAGAACTTGTCGATTGAACAGGGAGACCATGAAGATCAGGGTTATCCGTTGAAGTTAACGAACTATTTGTGCCATCGCAACCTTCTATTCTTTCGATTTTTCTGACGTGCCGTTTTGGAAAATCCTGCGTACTTTCATCCAGAATCGTTTTGTTGTCATGCGTGTGATCGAGATTTAATCCATGTCGTTCTGTTTCGTTCATTGACGGCATTTCCAGAAATCCAGAAGGATCGAAAGTCACAGACTTTTTTTGCTTCTTAATTGATGTACCGCAAAGACTTTCCTTCTTATCATCATCACCTCCGTCATCTTCAAATCCAGAGTTAGAGAGACCAAATTTACAATCATCCGGAAAAAGCACCATTCCATGTTTTCTTTGCTTAAATACGGTACAAAGAGAAGTCTTGGGGGCCGCGCTTTTGGTCATTTTCCACATATCTTTATCAGTAATGTTTTTGATCTCTTCTTGCCTGGCATTCCACGACTCTTCATCAGTTGCATGATCATCGCCTATACTGTCCATTGTAACTTGGTTTTCCATGGCACCAAAACATTTTGGTTGTTCGTGCTCTTCGTGTTGTAGTCTCAACAGGATGTCGTCAAAATCAAGCGTTCGTAGACTCTTCTTGCGTTCACTATCAAAATGCTGTACTTCTAGATCAGTTTTCCCGTCGGCAAACATAGCAACAGCAAACTTCTGCAGAAGACTTCGTTTTCTGACACGCACTTCATGGCTTTTGGTTTCTCCACATCCGTCCATCTCATTTTGATGTTCTTCATATTCAGTTGAAGCCATAACCATGTTAGTAAACTTAAAAGCAAGACTGGTCCGTCTAGAATCTTAAGCAAAAAAAAAAAAAACAAAACAAGCAATTAACGAACGTCTGTTTTTTCTGTCTCAGGGCTCAACGATAGAACTAAATCATGTCACCTTTAGGAACATGTCTTAACTCTTTGTCGGATCAACTATCAACATTTATTCCCTCAAAATGATCTCAATAATATTTTTATAACACGGGATATCTGGACTTCTTCTCGTTAAGTTTTTGTTCTACTTCTTTTCCCGTTGGAACTTGTAAGTGAAAAATCTGAGTAACCCAAGCTAAGCTAAAGGTTTTGCGCTGCGCTGGAAAAAAAGTTATAGTAAAGTTGTCCAAAAAGACGATCCTTAGAAGGCTAGGTTGACGGATGAAATTCTTTGCCCCATCCTAGCCATCCACTTGGCTGGTTCTTCGAAGTAAAACTCGAGCTACTAACGTAGTCGACATTTAGCTTCTTAGCGGAATGCAGTCTAGAAATAACTGAAGAAGGCTTGAGGGTTGGATATCCTTTCTGTGACCACTAATCTTAATCTCCAATTGACATGCCCTTCTGAACTTGATATTTTGCTTTAAAAAAGACGTTGTCTAAACATTTCTAGATTGGACCTCCTGTATCAAACTTGTGGAATGCCTGCACACAGTCATCGTTAATAGATTCTCAAAAATACCGAGGCAACAATACACTAGATATTAAGAAGCTCCATGCAAAAATAAGACCTATTCCCCTTAAGATGAGGACGAGTGGCGTTTTCATCTTTGTTTGATGTGGTAGAGGACGTTGCATCTGCAATTTTAATAGAAACATCGACGGTTTTTAAAATAATACACCACAGTACATATCCATAGACTTACTTGCATTTTCGGGTCCAAACTCTTCAATGAATTTTCCAGGAGCTTTCTGCAAAATAACGGGAAAGTGGCCAGAGTGGATTATGGGTTGCTATAGATAATGTGTAGACCGTACCTCTATCCCTCTGGTCACGCAATGTAACTTCAAGACCCGTTCAGATTAATAGACCTCTTGTAGATAAATCAAATGAAGAACGAAGAAACAATCGCACAAGTGCGCTGCTATTAACTCCATAGTGTTGTCTGCTTTCCGAACGCAAAAATAAGCTTTTGTATGACCATTATTTGAAAAGGAAATATCTTTTTTGCTTCCTGTCTCACCGTAAGATCCGTTGTGGCACTTTCTCTACTCTGACATTTTTGAGGTTCCTTTGTACCAATGTGGAAGATGGCTGCAAAGAAGAGTCCTGTTCCAGTTGCAATCCACGAGAGGTACTGTTTAGAAAAGAATTAATCAACTAGCATCTTAGCCCTTTAACTCCCAGAAATGATTAACTTGTAACCTCTCCCTGTTGTAAACATACATTCTCCGGCCAACAGCTGATGAGAATAGTCGTACTTATCAGATAGAAGTTTTTATCTTGATCCAACACTAAATTCTGAAAATTAATTTATAAGGAAATGCAAAGCAGCTCCAAGAGAGAATTGACAGTCAGATCTTGAAAGTTGCAAGGTTCGAGATAAAAAAAAAATATTTTTAATGCCAGCAGAGATGTGTGGAAAGAGGCTGAAAGGCTGCCAGGCAGCGCAGGGAGAGAAAACCAAGTTTCTCCAACCCGTTTTTTTAATTGCGTTAATTATTATTTCATTGTATTGAGCCTCCGCCTGTTTGTCAAAACATATTGTAGCATAGAACTATTAACGCATTTATTTACCACAAAATCTGGAAGGCTCTCAGGTCCCAGAGTATCGGTATTGTCTTGTCCGAAAAGGCCCCAGGCGATCACGTATAGGTAAATACCACTTAGGAAGCTGAACATTGTCCTTTTGAACATGAAAAAGAGAAGAATAAGAAAAATTGCTTTTAGATATCGCGTTTATCATTCCTACAAGATAAGTTAGTAAAAAACGGCCTCAGAGTGTCCGTGCTTGAGTTGGGTTATATAAAAGTTATACAAGTAATTTATACAAGTATATTTAAAACAAATACGATTGCCGTATGAACTATGTGTCTTAAAAAAAGTCTCTTGAAGCAAACTTCATGGCACTAAGAGCTGTACATTCTCTGTAATAAAGGTAATTTATCTCCACAATGATCAAACATATGTAGTACACCGAGATCAAGAAGATACAATAGACAATTGAAAGCCAGACACCATGATTTCTATTACAAAGAAAACAGCGGTTAAAGAAAAAAGGGATGATAATGCTCATTAAAACTGTTATAAAAAGGTGTCAAGATTTTCGCCCGCCGGGATTCTTTAAAAGAAAATTTTAAATGAAAAATTAAGCTGGCGGCAGACGTCGTTGAATAAATTTCCTACCGCGCGCAATAGCTGTTCTCTTGTCTGCATTTTAACCAGAGATGGTTAGATGCTAGATGAAAACTTCGCAAATTAGTTGGATAAAGATTCACCATAATTATCTTGAATCATGTACAAGTTAACTTGATGCTGTCCTTAGATGCAACCTCAAAAGTAAATCCCTGCGTGAATGACTGCTTGAAACTTCATGGGGTGTTATAATTGGAGCAATTGACACGAAACCTAAAGCCTCACACAGGAATACAAGTTGCAGTCTTTTATGGCCAGTAAGGTCAATCAACGGCTGAATGCATGATAAAAACTGATGAATCTGTACGAAGCTTAATTTCACATTTTCGAGCACTTAAAATGGAGCTCTGAGCAGACTTGCGCAAAGGTAGAAGGTTTTTTATTAAATTAGAGTTATTTGTTATGACTTTTACGAAGCAAAAGGCAATGATACTGAAGTAATTTACGCTTATATTAGCGTTGTAATGAAAAGTAAGTTTAGGAGAGTCTGCTTATAAAATTAAAACTTTGCGTCATCATCTGATTAGCAAGTTATTACATTTTGACGTGCTTCCGTTTTGTTATAGATCAAAGGTGTCGTCAAAATGTGCTCGTGGCACACGAGGCGCAGCCGAGTGTATAATTGATGTTCTTACCACATTTTGACATATTTATATGATCTTTAACTGTAAATCCACGTCAACACGTAATCTGTTTATTTTAGATGATAAAAAGGCAAAATTGTGTGGATGACGACGTAAACTACACGTCTATCCTCCAGTAGATCTTTGGCAAGAGCCAAACAAAATGGTTGAACAGTTAAGTGTAACTCAATATAATACTATAAACATAGCAAACCTGATGGCGCTGAGATCTGTTAGTTCTTCAACCGACACAGCTGAAGTTGTGATGAAAGCCAGGTGATTTATCTCCACCACGCTGAAACACATGTTATACAGTGAGTACAAGAAACCGTAATAGACGGTGGGAAGCCAAGTTTGATGACTTCCACTACAGAGAATGCAACGGTTGACGCAGAGAGGAACTACGATGCCCATAAAAACCGTTGCCATGAGATGCCAAGATTTTCGCATTCCAATTTTCCGTGAAAGAACGGGTACTTTAACCATATCGCCGAGGTAACCAGAGATTACCGAAGTCAACGAGTCGACAATTTGTCCAATGAGTATTATAAGTCCAGTGTCTGCAGCTGAAAGTTCCACTACCTCCATGAAAAATAGGAGACAATATAAAAACATGCACCTGCCGAGGTCATTGAATATACTTCCCGCTGCACACAATAACATTTCTCTTGTACGCATTGTAAAATCGAGTCTCCTTGGTCTGGACACGCACACTCTCTCTCTCTCTCCCTCACTTAAGAATGCTTTGATTCTATGGGAAGCCCATTTCTTCCACTTTTATATGGGTGTGTGACGAAGGGTCAGTGTAATTGCAAAGAAAAACTGATGATTGATGATAAGTAGACTAATTATTGAAATTTCCATGATTGAAAGGACGTTGATTGAGAAACATTGATGGAAATTCGACTCGAAAGTCACGTTCAAGGCCACCTCCCATGACCTACATTTGGCGGATTATTAAGTACTGTTTTTAAAACGTTGACATTGGAAATGAGTTAACCATCTCTTTGGAAGAAGAAATATGAACTGAATAACCTCCTTCGGACTGTCATCGTTACTTGGATATCCAAGTCACATGTTTTATATAGTCAGTGAACTGACCCTATGTAATTGGAAGTGCCAAACTAAAATGGTCACCATAACTACAGGCTGAAACGCGACTGATTTTGGCTTGTTTTGAGTCATTGATCCAAATTAGAATAATTTACAGTTGTGGATTGCAAAAGCAATTATTTGAAGTAAAATGCAGTTCCAAACCATCTGTTCACTTTCAACTTTCTTTCATATGCAGGCAATTTAATCTTAAGCAAGTAATTGCACTATGTCTTTCTTGAAAGACAATTGTTAGACAATATAGTTCTATTCGAGCAACCATTGTTTGTGTCCATCAGTAAAGATACTACCGTCTCAGAACTCAAACATCCCGTAACCATTTACTTAACTTTACCATAACCTTGTGTATGGTTTATCCAACAAAACCCACGCATATTATATTTCTGGAAATAAATTATAGTTTTGTGTCCTTAGAAAAAGAATGAACTGCAGCGACGGAAGAGTTTTGATTTGTATCTAACCACAACTTTGGCGTTCCTTTGTTTCGGAGAGAGGCTGAGGAAATGAAACATCAACGATAATTGATCTGCTTGAGCCTCAACATCCTGTGTGTCTCCACAGGAGAAATGGCACTCGTAAAGGTTATACATTGGAGGGCATACAACAATATATGAAATAACACTCCAAACTTACTTTCAAAAGCAGAGGAATTAGAACAAAAAGCAGAGAAAGTTTTTGCGTGGGTATACGGTATCTTGCGTAAAAGAATACATTTTTGTGACCATTCGCTTGGAGAGGAGTCTGTGTATATTCAATCATTCTGCGTAATTACCAGTATGCTAGACGGGCATGTGAATTAAGATTTAAATCAACGTTGTTACCTTTCGTTTGTAAGCAAACTTTTGACGGTTGGAGAGGCAAAACCAGTAGGAATTCCACCAAACAGAATACTTCAAATGCCATTGCTTACGCATTTTGCACGTATTTGCCAACAGCCTCGCTTGAGCTAATTTGAATCGAGAGTAGAAAATTGGGTACATCAGAATATAGTAGATTTTAAAAAGTTGAAAGCTGATGAAAAAATTTTAAGGTGAACTCGAGCCTATAGGGCACTTTTCTCTGCAAAGTGAACATGAAATTGAATTCATATTTAGAGTTCTCATCAATTCAATAAATTTGCATTGCAGCCATCAATTTATAATTTGCTCTTGTCGCGCGGTTGTTAAGTAACTACACCGACATTAGAAATTTACAGAGTGCTGTTCTATTGTGGAAAAAAAAGAAAGGTTCTGGGGAAATTTAGATTGATTATTATGTTTTAGGGTTTATTTTGCATTGGCTAGGAAATGCATGCGAGTTAGAGAAAAGAAATGGTGCGATTCGTGACCCCAGTCAGATTGCAGGAATCACCAGGGATTTTCAAAGTGAATATCGTATACGCATTTATTCTGCATACTCTGTCTGCTGGTTCACAATATTTGGACCCTTGAAATACGGTTCCAGATCTCTAAGCGAAATTAATCCAGAAATCTCTCTAGAAAAAAGAGAGCCAGGTAAATTGACCGTAATAACGAAAGCTCCGTTGGAAAGTGTCTTTTCAGTGGCCTGCACTCGAAAAATTGCTAAGGCAAGACAACTTTCCGACCTGTCTATGCGATGTACCAGTGTCGTAACAAATAAGAAATTTCGTTTAAGTTTACTGCAAGGTTTGGCAGATTTTCTTTACTTGGGTCACGTATCCTGTCCAGTGCAAACGCATTCATGAACATATTCAGTCTGACAGATTTACTCAGTCAAGTCAATTAGGCTTGGGGGACTAGGCAACTAGGCAATTAGGCTCTCTGAAACCCAGTCAGGTATGGTTAATCGGAACAACCAGACACTCCTTGGCTCGTAACTAGCTAGGTCAACAAGTTGGAAAGTTCTTGAATTTTTGCGGTGCTTTTAATGTGCACGAAAATTAAAAGAGAAAGCAACCCATTTTTCTTGCGACTAAATTTGATACCACTCAACCATAGAATCGAAACGTTTCAACAAAGGAGAAAATAGAAAACCATTGGAGACAAAAGGCCCTGATTCCTTCATTCGTCCTCAGCCGTACTCTTACTACGCATGTTCAAACTAGCGAGCCTCAAGCTCTGTCAGGTTCGATCATCCGGAAGGAACAAATAAGCACGTACGTTAAGATAATTTGGGTTTATTTATGACTGAGTTGATAATGTAAATTGACCACGGTAGAGAGTTTCAAAGCTGACGTTTCGAGTGTTAACCCTTCGTCAGAGCGAATCGCACTCGGCATAACTCTTACTACGCGTGCTCAAATTAGCTAGCTTGAAGCTCTGTCAGGTTCGATCACCTGGAACAAACAAACAAGCACGTATGTTGAGATAATTTGGTTTTATCTACTGAATTGATAATGCAAATTGGCTACGTTAGAGAGTTTCAAAGCTGACGTTTCGAGAGTTAACCATTTGTCGGAGCGAATCGTACTCGGCCGTACTCTTACTACGCATGCTCAAATTAGCTAGCTTGAAGCTCTCTCAGGTTCGTTCACCTGGAACAAACAAAGACGTATTTTAACATATATTACTTGGTTTTATTTATAACTGAGTTGATAATGTAAACTGAACACGTCAGAGAGTTTCAAAGCTGACTTTTCGAGTGTTAGCCCTCCGTCAAAGCAAATGGAAACACCTACCTAAGATTGTCTTATCCTGTTGAAAACTGAGGACGTCCAAATGAAGTATCGCAATGGTTGTCTTTATTTCCGGTTTTAAAAGAAACGCACTACCCTTAATTGTAACTCAATCGTAAGGAAGGTCTCTCCAACTGTCATCCAGCCTTCTTCAGAGACAGTCGTCCTTTCAAACAACCCTGAGTATAATTTTCCTGTTTCTCATCAAAACATGCGAAGGTAAAGTAAGTTACATGGGCTGGAGTGTCATTTGACGATAAGCACACGATTTAGGTATCAAATGTTTCAAGGGTCGATGTCAGCATTGTCGGATAGTGACTTTGTTTACTGAACACGTGTTGTCACGCAATGTCACGTGTAAAGTAGCTAATTGAGCGTGACCCTCGTGGTGAACACCAGCTGGATAACAACAAACACCAATACTAGCAACCTGTTTTCGTTCGAAGTCTGATGTTTTTATTAAAATAATAACCAAAGCAACGTTTTTACCCTAACGTAAGAAATTGAATTTCAAAACACTTTAACTAAAATGAGGAGAAAGGAACAAGCTGGGTACGATCAGAGGGTGTGAACTGTAATATTTTTTTTACATTTCAGTCTGCAATAGACTTAGTATTTCCACGGTTAACTTTTATTTTTCACTGAAATCTTAATTAAAGACTCGTCAGTTTACATCTCATCTACTTCTTGGTACCATTTTTATGTAAGGAATATGCTGGTGTAGATATTGACTCTAAACAACCTTATTTCGAAGCCTGAACAAGGAGCCTTCCCCACCCCCTTCCCTTCCTTTTAACCCTTCCTACCCTCCTTGTCCTCCTCGCCTCGCCTCATTTTCTTATGTTTGAAAGTTAGTTTCAAGCATAATTAGGACTGCGAACATGATCATACCAGTTATTCAAAATCAAAAATATCATAATGCACGTAACTATAATCCATGAAAACTTCTGCTTGCATTGTCCGCCATTGATCTAAACGGTTCACATTATTTATTCCGAGATGTGAACAGTTTTCTGAGCGCGAAGTTCGAGGAAAACTTTGAGCTATCAATAGAAAACATGAAGATCTAAACAATTTTGAACATTGATAGACTCATTTTCAATTAAAATACTATGCTATTCTTATTATTATTATTATTATTAAACTACTACACGATAACTATTTATCTAAAATTTAGCAAAAGTAGACTCTTGTTAATCTTGGTGCGAAAGGTCTTTACGACTTGCCTGCTTTTATTTTACGGAATTCTACGATCACAAAGCTTTTCATGTGAAAGGGTTTTTCCTAAAATCTAAACAAGAACAGACAGAAAACGAACTATACTATCTCTTTGATTTTAACTTGATTGTTGAAAATGAAACAATTAGCAGTCAAATCGTGTAGGCCCAAATCGTGGGCGTATCTGTGCAATGACCTTTTAGTAGGTCGACGGAGCCTCTACACATAATGCAATTTTCAAAGAATTCAAAGTTTTGAGTCCCCAGAACAAGAATCCCCCACCACGATGGAGGTATTGTGACTATCATCCAAGCTGTGGTTTGACGTTGCTTGACTCCCGATGGACATGGAACATCAGACGACGATTGACCGTGTAGAGCCTCAACATCTTCTAAAGCTAGAGGAATAAATTGACAGAGGAAGTTTTCCTTGACAACAAAGACAACCGCATGTAATACGGACTAACAAACCTGAAAATCTAAGTATAAAACCGGCAGTACTACATAGACGCACAACCATCACGAGGTAAATGCATTTACACAAGCTTGTGTCATTTAATAAGATTACTAATATCAACAAGGAACGCTTGATACCATTGCGTCAGAGGGTAGTTCAGAGTATTTGCAATGCTTCTCCATACGTTACGCAAGTTATAGAAGTCTAACAGCTTGACAATGTACTTACCTTTACTTTTGCAGATAAAGTTAGATGGCTGGAAAAACAAAACCAGCAAGAATCCCACCAGAGTAAATACTCCAGGCGCCATTACAAACACATGGCGTACGTAGTTGCTAACCGCCCCATTTGAGCTGGTTCTAAATTGAATAGAGGAATTGAGGAGTTTACTAGATCGTGTATAATTTTAAAACTGTTGTTAAAATTTCAAATTGTCAAGGATGGCCTGGTCAAGCTGGTTAAGACAAACATCTTGAATATACTTTTCGAGTTTTAACAAATCGGCTGGTCATCTAAACGTTTTATATAGCATGTTTCTTGTTCCTTCCAAGGTACATTACAATAAAGATTTGATAGACCAATCTTTCTTCTGGATAAAATTCCTGTATACCAATGATAAGTACACCGCTTGAGATTCTGGCGATTACAATGATAATGGAAAACACTGATCCACTGGTTTCCTGACAGGAAACCACGGTATTAACTCATTGATCTCAGATGGGAAACCAACATTGGTACTAACATTTACGTAATTTTTAACTCTTTACCCCCAGGCCTAAGACCAACAGGTCTTTAATTTCTCCTCCCAGTGTCACTGCTGAATCAAACATTTACGTCAAGAGAGAAAATGGTAAATGATCGCCAATCAAAATGAAGGTCTTGATTTTCAGAAAAATTCTCCCTGTTAGTTTTATGGTAAATTTATAGAGAGCACTCTGGAAAATATGCACACTGATCATGGTGTTAATCAAGTTTCGGAACTAGTCCGCGACTGAAACGGTTCTTTTTCAGTACCGTCTGTGACTGGCCTTGAAAACTCGCAACAATCTCCTAACCGATCAGATGTAACTCGGAGTTTCCTAAACTTCAGGCGATCGAACTGTATTTACTTTAAATTCCCATTAGCTCCTTATAAGAGTTTTATTTCGTTCTGACAAAGAGTTGGGATGAGTATGGATTTTGTTTTGCAACATTCAAAAGAAATTCCACGTCATTTCAATTTCAAAAATGGCTGGTTGGAAATGCACTGTAACTAAACTGATCAGACTTTTGCGACTAAGTCTTTCTTCGAAACCATAAAAACTTGTTTTGAAACACTAACCTTATTTTCCCCCATCAGCTCAGTGATGAAAACCAGTGCCGTGACGTACATAATGGACAGACCACTTCCTATCATAACCACTGGTGCATAAGTTGATTGTCTGGTGGAGAAGGTTTGAAAATAGCTCCAAACAGCGCCACCCATCACTAATAAGCTTGCCAGAAGGTAGCTTCACTATGATGTACATATCAATAAAAGTATGAAAGTTACTAAGACTAATTTAACAAATAAAGTTGTTCTTGGTTCTGTAACAAGCAAGAAACAAAGAAAAGGTCTGAGAATCGTTTGAGGAATCGAACTTTTGACTACCTTTACTTGAGAAAAGATGGCTCATTTGTCCATTAAGTTAAATAAAGCCATTGAGATGATCGTTGATTTATTGCCCCTTTCAGCCAATCATTATCAACGAGTAGATAAGCCGACGTTTGGCGCAATCAATGCATTTCCCCTATCACAAAGGTGGAGTGACCAGCTAGAAGAAGCTGTTAATCTAGGTCTTACCTTACTTCCAATTTTCCCTTTCAGTTTCTTACACGTTGAACTCGCTAGAGAGCCACTGGTTAAGAGGACGAGTGGAAAATAAGCGGTAGCTGCCTGATTCAGAACAAAAGTAGGATGAGATTATTATAATTATGAAAGAGTTTGAAAACAACTGAGCACTTCAGATTGAACTATACCTTGGGGAATGATAATCTCTCTGTGAGGAATAGCGGTAAATAGCTGTATACAGAGTCCTGCGCAAGGCGTGTACATGTAAAGATAATGGCTACCTGAAAATTAAAACACGAGAAAAACATCACAGGGAGTCAACTAAATCAACAAACAAGGATAGTTGGAAACACGAGGGTTTACCATGTACACGTTTGGATCTTTTAGCCAGTTTTTGATTCCTTTTGGACGTCTTCCCTCAGATGTAGAACTTGTCGATTGAACAGGGAGACCATGAAGATCAGGGTTATCCGCTGAAGTTAACGAATTATTAGTGCTATCGCAACCTTCTATTCTTTCGATTTTTCTGACGTGCCGTTTGGGAAAATCTTGCGTACTTTCATCCAGAATCGTTTTGTTGTCAGGCGTGTGATCGAGATTTAATCCATGTCGTTCTGTTTCGTTCATTGACGGCATTTCCAGAAATCCAGAAGGATCCAAAGTCACAGACTTTTTTTGCTTCCTAATTGATGTTCCACAAAGGTTTTTCTTCTTATCATCATCACCTCCATCATCTTCAAATCCAGAGTTAGAGAGACCAAATTTACAATCATCCGGAAAAAGCACCATTCCATGTTTTCTTTGCTTAAATACGGTACAAAAAGATGTCTTGGGGGCCGCGCTGTTGGTCATTTTCCACATATCTTTATCAGTAATGTTTTTGATCTCTTCTTGCCTGGCATTCCACGACTCTTCATCAGTTGCATGATCATCGTCTATACCGTCCATTGTAACTTGGTTTTCCATGGCACCAAAACATTTTGGTTGTTCGTGCTCTTCGTGTTGTAGTCTTAACAGGATGTCGTCAAAATCAAGCGTTCGTAGACTCTTCTTGCGTTCACTATCAAAATGCTGTACTTCTAGATCAGTTTTCCCGTCGGCAAACATAGCAACAGCAAACTTCTGCAGAAGACTTCGTTTTCTGACACGCACTTCATGGCTTTTGGTTTCTCCACATCCGTCCATCTCATTTTGATGTTCTTCATATTCAGTTGAAGCCATAACCATGTTAGTAAACTTAAAAGCAAGACTGGTCCGTCTAGAATCTTGAGCAAAAAAAAAACAAAACAAAACAAGCAATTAACGAACGTCTGTTTTTTCTGTCTCAGGGCTCAACGATAGAACTAAATCATGTCACCTTTAGGAACATGTCTTAACTCTTTGTCGGATCAACTATTAACATTTATTCCCTCAAAATGATCTCAATAATATTTTTATAACACGGGATATCTGGACTTCTTCTCGTTAAGTTTTTGTTCTACTTCTTTTCCCGTTGGAACTTGTAAGTGAAAAATCTGAGTAACCCAAGCTAAGCTAAAGGTTTTGCGCTGCGCTGGAAAAAAAGTTATAGTAAAGTTGTCCAAAAAGACGATCCTTAGAAGGCTAGGTTGACGGATGAAATTCTTTGCCCCATCTTAGCCATCCACTTGGCTGGTTCTTCGAAGTAAAACTCGAGCTATTAACGTAGTCGACATTAGCCTGTTAGCGGAATGCAGTCTAGAAATAACTGAAGAGAGTTTAAGGGTTGGATATCCTTACTGTGACCACTAATCTTAATCTCCAATTGACATGCCCTTCTGAACTAGATATTTTGCTTTAAAGAGGACGTTGTTTAAACATTTCTAGACTGGACCACCTGTATCAAACTTGTGTAATGCCTGCACACAGTCATGGTTAATAGATTCTCAAAAATACCGAGGCAACAATACACTAGATATTAAGAAGCTCCATGCAAAAATAAGACCTATTCCCCTTAAGATGAGGACGAGTGGCGTTTTTTGGCATCTTTGTTTGATGTGGGAGAGGACGTTACATCTGCAATTTTAATAGAAACAACGACGGTTTTTAAAATAATACACCACAGTATATATCCATAGACTTACTTGCATTTTCGGGTTCAAACTCTTCAATGAATTTTCCAGGAGCTTTCTGCAAAATAACGGGAAAGTGGCCAGAGTGAATTATGGATTGCTCTAGATAATGTGTAGACCGTACCTCTATCCCTCTGGTCACCCAATGTAACTTCAAGACCCGTTCAGATTAATAGACCTCTTGTAGATAAATCAAATGAAGAACGAAGAAACAATCGCACAAGCGCGCCGCTATTAGCTCCATGGTGTTGTCTGCTTTCCGAACGCAAAAATAAGCTTTTGTATGACTATTATTTGAAAAGGAAATATCTTTTTTGCTTCCTGTCTCACCGTAAGATCTGTTGTGACGCTTTCTTTACTCTGACATTTTTGAGGTTGTTTTGTACTAATGTGGAAGATGGCTGCAAAGAAGAGTCCTGTTCCAGTCGCAATCCACGAGAGGTACTGTTTAGAAAAGAATTAATCAACTAGCATCTTAGCCCTTTAACTCCCAGAAATGATTAACTTGTAACCTCTCCTTGTAGTAAACATACATTCTCCGGCCAACAGCTGATGAGAATAGTCGTACTTATCAGATAGAAGTTTTTATCTTGATCCAACACTAAATTCTGAAAATTAATTTATAAGGAAATGCAAAGCAGCTCCAAGAGAGAATTGACAGTCAGATCTTGAAAGTTGCAAGGTTCGGGACAAAAAAAATATTTTTAATGCCAGCAGAGATGTGTGGAAAGAGGCTGAAAGGCTGCCAGGCAGCGCAGGGAGAGAAAACCAAGTTTCTCCAACCCGTTTTTTAATTGCGTTAATTATTATTTCATTGTATTGAGCCTCCGCCTGTTTGTAAAAACATATTGTAGCATAGAACTATTAACGCATTTATTTACCACAAAATCTGGAAGGCTCTCAGGTCCCAGAGTATCGGTATTGTCTTGTCCGAAAAGGCCCCAGGCGATCACGTATAGGTAAATACCACTTAGGAAGCTGAACATTGTCCTTTTGAACATGAAAAAGAGAAGAATAAGAAAAATTGCTTTTAGATATCGCGTTTATCATTCCTACAAGATAAGTTAGTAAAAAACGGCCTCAGAGTGTCCGTGCTTGAGTTGGGTTATATAAAAGTTATACAAGTAATTTATACAAGTATATTTAAAACAAATACGATTGCCGTATGAACTATGTGTCTTAAAAAAAGTCTCTTGAAGCAAACTTCATGGCACTAAGAGCTGTACATTCTCGACGGATTATAATGTGTGGATGACGACGTAAACTACACGTCTATCCTCCAGTAGATCTTTGGTAAGAGCCAAACAAAATGGGTGAACAGTTAAGTGTAACTCAAGATAATACTATAAACATAGCAAACCTGATGGCGCTGAGATCTGTTAGTTCTTCAACCGACACAGCTGAAGTTGTGATGAAAGCCAGGTGATTTATCTCCACCACGCTAAAACACATGTTATACAGTGAGTAATAGACGATCGGAAGCCAAGTTTGATGACTTCCACTACAGAGAATGCAACGGTTGACGTAGAGAGGAACTACGATTCCCATAAATACCGTTGCCATAAGATGCCAAGATTTTAGCATTCCAATTTTCTGTGAAAGAACGGGTACTTTAACCATATCACCGAGGTAACCAGAGATTACTGAAGTCAAAGCGTCGAAAATTTGTCCAATGAGTATTATAAGTCCAGTGTCCGCAGCTGAAAGTTCCATTACCTCCATGAAAAATAAGAGACAAAATGAAAACATGCGCTTGCAAAGGTCATTGAATATACTTCCCGCTGCACACAGTAACATTTCTCTTGTACGCATTGTAAAAGCGAGTCTCCTTGGTCTAAACACGCCACACTCTCTTTCCCCCGCTTAAACCTGCTTCGATTCTATGGGAAGCCTATTTGTACCACTTTTGTATGGGTGTGTGGGTGTGTGACGTTCCCACTTGATAAGGAAATCATGCACCAATCACAGCTCGCTTTTTGTTTTCCAGATTTCCTAACCCAGCCCTCACAATATTTTACTCCGACCAAAACGAATCAAGCTCGAAACACATTAAGTTAATCTTTTGCGTTATTTGAAAACCTAGATACTATGACTGAGTGCTTCTTTTCTTGGCGGTTTTAATGACTTTTTTAGGATAGATAATGTTTGGTTTCTCCATTGAAAATCACAGCAGATCGTGAAAGACCACAGAAAATTAATTTGATTACTGGTGCAATTCGTATCCACAGAAAATTTTTTGTTCTTATTACACACACAATAAATTGATCTTCCTTAGAGGAACTCGTTAAACCATAGATTGACGCTAGAACTTGGTTATAGTTAATTATTCTTGACAGTCATCAAGTTGATAAAGATCGAGGTTGATGATAAGTAGACTAATTATCGCAATTTGCGTAATTAAAAGGAAGTTGATTGAGTCTCGTTCACCGCCACCTTCCGTGACCTACATTTGGCCGATTATTAAGTAGTGCTTTTAAAACAATGACACTGAAATTGAGTTTACTATCTCTTTGAAAGAAGAAATATGAACTGAAAAATCTCCTTCGAACAAGGAATTATCGTTACTTGAATATCCTAGTAAAATGTTTATATAGCCAATGAACTGACCCTAAGTAATTGAAAGTGCAGAAACTAAAATGTTCACCATAATTAAAGGCTCAAACGCGATTGATTTTGGCTGGTTTTGAACCATTGATACAAATGAGAATAATTTAGAGTTGTTGATTGCAAAAGCAATTATTTGAAGTGAAATGCAGTTTCAAACCATTTGTTCACTTTAAACTTTCTTTCATATGCTAGCATTTTAATCTCAAGCAAGTAATTGCACTATTGTTAGACAAGGCAGTTCTATTCGGGCAACCGTTGTCTGAGGTCTCCTTCAGTAAAGATACTGCCGTCTCAGAACTCAGACATCCCGTAACCATTAACGTATCTCTACCATAACCTTGTGTATGGTCTGTGCAACAAAACCCACGCATATTATATTTGTGGAAAGAAATTATAGTTTTGTGTCCTCAGAGAAAGAATGAATCGCAGGGACGGAAGAGTTTTGATTTGCATCTAACCACACCTTCAGCATTGCTTTGTTTCGGAGAGAAGCTGAGAAAGTGGGACATCAAACGATAATTGATCTGCTCGAGCCTCAACATCCTGTGTGTCTCCACAGGAGAAATGGCACACGTAAAGGTTATGCATTGGAAAGCATACAACAATATATGAAATAACATTCCAAACCTACTTTTAAAAGCAGAGGAATTAGAACAAAAAGCAGAAAAAGTCTTTGCGTGGCTAAACGATATCTTGCGTAAAAGAATAAATCTTTATGAACATTCGCTTGGAGAGGAGTCTGTGTATATTCAATCATTCTGCGTAATTATCATTATGCTACACAGGCATGTGAATTTAGATATATATATCAACGTTGTTACCTTTCGCTTGAAAGCAAACTTTTGACGGTTGGAGAAGCAAAACCAGTAGAAATACAAACAAACAGAATACTTCAGACGCCATTGCTGATACATTTTGCACGTAACTGCCAACAGCCTCGTTTGAGCTAATTTGAATCGAGAGTAGGAAATTGGTACATCAGAATATAGTAGATTTAAAAAAGTTCAAAGCAGTAAAAAAAAATTGTAAAGGTGAACTCGAGTCAAGAGAGCATTTTTCTGTGCAAAGTGAACATAAAATCGAATTCATTTTTCGAGTCTTCATAAATTCAATAAATTTGCATCGTAGCCATCAATTCTTAATTTGAGCAATGACGAAACTAAAAGAGACTCTTGTCGCGCGGTTGTTACGTGACTACACCAACACTAGAAATTTACAGAGTGCTGTTCTATTATGGAAAAAAAGAAAGGTTTAGGGGAAGTTTCGATTGATTATTTTGTTTTAGTGTTTACTTTGCATTATCTAGGAAATGGATGTGATTAAGAGAAAAAAATGGTGTGATTTGTGACCCCAGTCAGACTGCAGGAATCATCAGGGATTTTCGAAGTGAATGTAATATGCGCATTTATTCTGCATACTCTGTCTGCTGGTTGACAATATTTGGACCCTTGAAATACGGTTCGAGATCTTTAAGCGAAATCACTCTAGAAATCTCTCTAGAAAAAAGAGTGCCATGTAAATTGACCGTTAAAACGAAAGCTCGTTTGGAAAGTGTCTTTTCAGTGGCCTGCACTCCAAAGATTGCTTAGGTAAGACAACTTTCCGAGCTATCTGTGAAACGTACCAGTGTTATAACAAATAAGAAATGTCGTAAAGTATGTTTGTTTCCAGTAATTGAGCTGTAAGTTTACTGTAAGTTTTAGCAGATTTTCTTTCCTTGGGTCACGTATCCTGTCCTGTGTAAACGCATTCATGAACATATTAAGTCTGACAGATTTACTCAATCAAGTCAATTAGGCTTGAGGAACTAGGCAACTAGGCAATTAGGCTCTCTGAAACCCAGTCAGGTATGGTGAATTGGAAAAACCAGACACTTCTCAGCTGGGAAGGTCAACAAGTTGGAAAGTTCTTGAATTTTTGCGGTGTTTTTAATGTCTACGTACATTAAAAGAGAAAGCAACCCATTTTTCTTGCGCCTAATTTTGATACCACTCAGCCATAGAATCGAAACGTTTCAACAGAGGAAAAAAGTGGAAAACCATCGGAGATAAAAGGCCCAGACTCTCTTATTCGCTCTTGGCCGCACTCTTACTACGCATGCTCAAACTAGCTAGCTTGAAGCTCTGTCGGGTTCGATCACCTGGAACAAACAAACGTATGTTAAGATAATTTGGTTTTATCTATAACTGAGTTGATAATGTAAACTGGCCACATTAGAGAGTTTCAAAGCTGACGTTTCGAGTGTTAACCCTTCGTCAAAGCGAATCGTACTCTGCCGTACTCTTACTACACATGTTCAAATCAGCTAGCTTGAAGCTCTCTCAGGTTCGTTCGCCTGGAACAAACAAACACGTATGTTCACATATATTACTTGCTTTTATTTATAACTGTGTTGATAATGTAAATTGGCCAAGGTAGAGAGTTTCAAAGCTGACCTTTCAAGCCCTTCTTTAGAGCGAATGGAAACACGTATCTAAGAATGTGTTGAAAACTAAGGACTTACCAAATGAAGTATCGCAATGATTGTATTTTTTTTTAGTGTTATAAGGAACGCACTACCCTTAATTGTCAGGAGGGTCTCTCCAGCTACCTTTCAGCCTTCTTCATAGGCAGTCGTCCTTTTAAAGATCCTTGAATATAATTTTCCTGTTTATCAAACAAAACATGCGGAGGTAGAGTAAGTTAAACGGGCTTGAGTGTTATTTCACGATAAGCACACGATTTAGGTATCAAATGTTTCAATGGTCGATGTCAGCATTGTTGGATAGTGACTTTTTGTTCACTGAACGCATGTTGGCAGGTAATTTCACGTGTAAATTAGCCAATTTAGTGTGACCCTTTTTGTGAACACCAGCTGAATAATAACCAACACCAATAGTAACAACCTGTCTTCGTTCGAAGTCTGATGTTTCAATTAAAAAACTGACCAAAGAAACTTTTTACCCTAACGCAAGAAATTGAATTTCAAAACACTTTAACCACGAATAAGGAGAAAGGAACAAGCTGGGTACGATCAGAGGTTGTCAACTGTAATATTTTTTCTTACATTTCAGTCTGCAATGGACTTAGTTTTTCTACGGTTAACTTTTACTTTTCACTTAAATCTTAATTAGGGACAGTTTATTTTTCCATCTTATTCTTGTTACACTTTTCAGGTAAGGAATACGCTGGTCTAGATATTGACTCTAAACAACCTTATTTAGGAGCCTGAACAAGGAGCCTTCCTCTCTCTTCCCCTCACCCTCCCTGTCCTCCCTGCTCTCCCTACCCTCCCTACCCTCCCGGCCCTCCCTACCCTCCCTGTCCTCCCGGCCCTCCCTACCCTCCCTACCCTTCCTACCCTCCCGGCCCACCCTACCCTCCCTTCCCTCCCTACCTTCCCTACCCTCCTGTCCTTCGGCTCATTTTCTCATGGTTGAAAATTAGTTTCAGGCATAATTAAGACTGCGAACATGACCACACTAGTTCTTCAAAACCAAGAATGTCCTAATACACGAAGCTATAGTCTGTGAAAACTTTCGCTTGTCAGCGATTGATCTAAACGGTTCACATTATTTGTTCCGAGATGTGAACAGTTTTCCAAGCAAAATTTGAGCTATCAATAGAAAAGAAGAAAATCTAAAAAATATTGAACATCGAAAGACTCATTTTCAATTAAGATAATACACTATTATTATTACTAAACATACAAGATCACTATTTATCTAAAATTTTGGATAAGCGGACTCTTGTTCATCTCGGTGCGAGAAGTTATTACGACTTATCTCCTTTTATTTTACGGAATTCTACGATCGCAAAACTTTTCATGAGAAAGAGTTTTTCCTAAAATCTAAACAAGAACAGATAGAAATGAACTTTACAATCTCTTAAAATGAAACAGTTATGAGTCGTATAGGCCGAAACCGTGGGCATGTCTGTGCAATGACCTCTTAGTGGGTCGACAGAACCTCCACACATAATGCAATTTTCAAAGAATTCAAAGTTTTGAGTCCTCAGAACAAGAATCCACCACCATGATGGAGGTATTGTGACTATCATCCAAGTTGTGGTTTGACGTTGCTATGACTCCCGATGGACATTGGTTAACTTGAACATCAAACGACGATTGGCCGTGTAGGGTCTCAACATCTTCTGAAACTAGAAGAAAAAATTGACAGAAGAAGTTTTCGTCGACAACAAAGACAACCACCTGTAATACTGACTAACAAACCTGAAGCTCTAAGTTTAACACCGTCTTATTAACTGAGCGTGGCACTACTACATAGACGCACACCTATCACGAGGTAAATGCATTTACACAGGCTTGTATTATTTGGTAAGATTACCACTTTACACAAAAGAACGCTTAACATCATTGCGTCAGAGTGTAATTCAGAGTATTTGCAGTTATTCTCCATACGTTACCCAAGTTATAGAAGTCTAACAGCTTGACAATGTACTTACCTTCACTTTTGCAGATAAAGTTAGATGGTTGGAAAAACAAAACCAGCAAGAATCCCACCAGGGTTAATACTCCAGGCGCCATTACAAACACATGCCGTAAGTAGTTGCTAACCGCTTCATTTGAGCTGGTTCTAAATTGAATAAAGGAATTGAGGAGTTTACTAAATCGTGCATAATTTTAAAACAGTCATTACTATTTCAAATAGTCAAGGATGGCCTGGTCAAGCTGGTAAAGACAAACCTGCTGAATATACGTTTCGAGTTTTAACAAATCGGCTGGTCATCTAAACGCTTTAAATACCATGTTTCTTGTTCCTTCTAGGGTAAATTACAAGAAAGATTTGATAGACCAACCTTTCTTCTGGATAAAATTCCTGTATACCAATGATAAGTACACCGCCTGAGATTCTGGCGAGTACAATGATAATGGAAAACACTGATCCACTGGTTTCCTGACAGGAAATCACCGTATTAAATCATTGATCTCAGATGGGAAACCAACATTAGTACTATTATTAACGTAACTTTTAACTCCTTACCCCTAAGACCAACAGGTCTAATTTCTCCTCACACTGTCACTACTGAATTAAACATGTACGTCAAGAGAGAAAAAGGTAAATGATGGCCAATCAAAATAAAGGTCTTGATTGTTAGAAAAGTTTTCCTTTTTATAGTATCATGGTAAATTTATAAGAGCACTATAAAAAATATGCACACTAATCATGGTTTTAATCAAGTTTCGAAACTAGTCCGCGAATGAAACGGTTCTTTTTCATTACCCTCTGAGATTGGCCTTAAAAACTTGCAACAATCTCTCAACCGATCAGATGTAACTCAAAATTTCCCAAACCTCAGGCAGTCTAACCGTATTTCACTTCAAATTCTCAGTAGCTACTTGTGAGATTTAATTTCGTTCTGACAGAGTTGTGATTAGCTTGGATTTTTTTTTGCGACATTCAAAAGAACTTTCATGTCATTTCAATTTCAAAAATGGCTGGTTGGAAATGCACTGTAACTGAACTGATCAGATTTTGCGACTTAGCCTTTCCTCGAAACCATTCAAACTTGTTTCAAAACACTAACCCTATTTTCCCCGATCACCTCGGTGATGAAGACCAGTGCCATGACGTACATAATGGACAGACCACTTCCCATCATAACCACAGGTGCATAAGTTGATTGTCTGGTGGAGAGGGTTTGAAAATAGCTCCAAACAGCGCCACCCATCACTAATAAGCTTGCCAGAAGGTAGCTCCGCTATGATGTGCATATCAACGACAGTATGAAAGTTACTAAGACTAATTAAACAAATAAATTTGTTCTGGGTTCTGTAACAAGCAAGACACAAAGAAAATATCTAAGAATCATTTGAGGAATCGAACTTCTGACTATCGTAACTTGAGAAAAGATGGTTTATTTGTCGAGTTAAGTTAAATAAAGCCATTGAGATGATCGATGATCTATTGCCTGTCCCTCTCAGTCAATCATTATCATCAACAAGTAGATAAGCCGACGTTTGGTGCAATCAATGTATCTCCCCTATCACAAAATTGGAGTGACCAGCCAGAAGAAGTTGTTAATCTAGATCTTACCTTACTTCCAATTTTCCTTTTAAATTTCTTACACGTTGAACTCGCTAGAGAGCCACTGGTTAGGAGGACGAGTGGAAAATAAGCCGTAGCTGCCTGATTCAGGACAAAAATACGATGAGATTACATGATTATCAATAAGTTTGAAAACAACTGAGCACATCAAATTGAACTATACCTTGGGGAATGATAATCTCTCTGTGAGGAATAGCGGTAAATATCTGTATACAGAGTCCTGCGCAAGGCGTGTACATGTCGAGATAACGGCTACCTGAAAATTAAAACACGCGAAAAACATCACAGGGAGTCAACTAAATCAACAAACAAGGATACTTAGAACAAGGGTTTACCATGTACAAGTTTGGATCTTTTAGCCAGTGTTTGATTCCTTTTGGACGTCTTCCCTCAGATATAGAACTTGTCGATTGAACAGGGAGACCATGAAGATCAGGGTTATCCGCTGAAGTTAACGAATTATTTGTGTCATCGCAACCTTCTATTCTTTCGATTTTTCTGACGTGCTGTTTTGGAAAATCTTGCGTACTTTCATCCAGACTCGTTTTGTTGTTAGACGTGTGATCGAGATTAAACCTCTGTCGTTCTGTTCCGTTCATTGACGGCATTTCCAGAAACCCAGAAGGATCGAAAGTCACAGACTTTCTTTCCTTCCTAACTGATGTACCGCAAATGCTTTCCTTCCTATCATCATCACCTCCATCATCTTCAAATCCAGAGTTAGAGAGACCAAATTTACAATCATCCGGAAAAAGCACCATTCCATGTTTTCTTTGCCTAAATACGGTACAAAAAGAAGTCTTGGGAGCCGCGCTTTTGGTCATTTTCCACATATCTTTATCAGTAGTGTTTTTGATCTCTTCTTGCCTGGCGTTCCACGACTCTTCATCAGTTGCATGATCATCGTCTATACCGTCCATTGTATCTTGGTTTTCCATGGCACCAACACATATTGGTTGTTTGTGCTCTTCGTGTTGCAATCTCAATAGGATGTCGTCAAAATCAAGCGTTCGTAGACTCTTCTTGCGTTCACTATCAAGATGCTGTACTTCTAGATCAGTTTTCCCGTCGGCAAACATAGCAACAGCAAACTTCTGCAGAAGACTTCGTTTCCTGATACGCAATTCACCGCTTTTGGTTTCTCCACATCCGTTCATCTCACTTCGATATTCTTCATATTCAGTTGAAGCCATAACCATGTCAGTAAACTTAAAAGCAAGACTGGTCCGTCTAGAATCTTGAGAAAAAAACAAAACAAGGAATTAACGAACGTCTAATCTTCTAATCACTAATCTTAATCTCCAATTGATATGCGCTTCTTAACTAGATATTTTGCTTTAAAGAGGACGTTGTCTAAACATTTCAAGCAAAACTGGTGCTGTCTTTAGATAGGACCACCTGTATCAAACTTGCGGCATGCCTGCACACAGTCATGGCTAATAGATTCTCAAAAATATCGAGGCAACAATATCCTAGATTTTAAGGAGCTCCATGCAAAAATAAGACCTATCTCCCTTGAGATAAAGACGAGTAGCATTTTTCATTTTTGCAGTTCAGTTTGATGTAGGAGAGGACGTTAGATATGCAATTTTAATAGAAACAACGACGGCTTTTAAAATAATACACCAAAGTACATATCCATAGACTTACTTGCATTTTCAGGTCCAAACTCTTCAATGAATTTTCCAGGAGCTTTCTGCAAAATAACGGGAAAGTGGCCAGAGTAAATTACGGATTGCTTTAAATAATGTGTAGACCATACCTCTATCCCTCTGGTCACGCTATGTAACTTCAAGACCCGTTCAGATTAATAGACCTCTTGTAGATAAATCAAATGAAGAACGAAGAAACAATCGTGCAAGCGCGCCTCTATTAGTTCCATGGTGTTGTCTGTCCTCCTAACACAAAAATAAGCTTTTGCATGACCTTTATTTGAAACGGAAATATCTTTTTTGCTTCCTGTCTTACCGTAAGATCCGTTGTGGCACTTTCTCTACTCTGACATTTCTGAGGTTCCTTTGTACCAATGTGGAAGATGGCTGCAAAGAAGAGTCCTGTTCCAGTAGTAATCCACGAGAGGTACTGTTTAGAAAAGAATTAATCAACTAAGATTTTAACCCTTTAACTCCCAGAAATGATTAACTTGTAACCTCTCCTTGTAGTAAACATCCATTCTCCAGCCAACAGCTGATGAGAATAGTCGTACTTATCAGATAGAAGTTTTTATCTTGATCTAACACTAAATTCTCAAAATTAATTCACAAGGAAATGCAAAGCAGCTTCAGGAGAGAATCGACAGTCAGCTCTTGAAAGTTGCAAGGTTAAGGACAAAAAAGTTGCAAGGTTAAGGACAAAAAAAAAGATTTTTAATGCCTGCAGAGATGTGTGGAAGGAGGCTAAAAGGCTGACAGGCAGCGCAGGGAGAGAAAACCAAATTTCTCCGACCCGTTTTTTAATTGCGTTTTTTTCTTTTTTTAATTTCATTGTATTGAGCTTCCGCCTGTTTGTCAAAGCATATCGTAGAATAGAACTATCAACGAAACTGTTGCTTACCACAAAATCTAGAAGGCTCTGGGGTCCCAGAGTATCGCTATTGTCTTGTCCAAAAAGGCCCCAGGCGATCACGTATATGTAAATACCACTTAGGAAGCTGAACATTGTCCTTTTGAACAAGAAAAAGAGAAGAATAAGGAAAATTGTTCTTAGATGTCACGTTTATTTCTACAGGATAAGTTAAGAAAAAACGGCCTCAGAGTGTCCGTGCTTGAGTTGAGTTATATAAAAGTTATACATGTGATTTATACAAGTATGTTTAAAATAAATACGATTGCCGTATGAACTATGTGTCTTAAAAGAAGTCTCTTGAAGCAAAATTCATGGCACTAATGTACATTCTCGACGGATTCAGTTACAGTTGTAATAAAGAAAATTTATCTCAACAGTGCTCAAACAAATGTTGTACACCGAGATCAAGAAGATGTACTAGACAATTGGAAGCCACCCACTATGATTTCTATTAAAAAAAAATACAGCGGTGAAAGAAAAAAGGAATGATAATTCTCATTAAAACTGTTATCAAAAGGTGCCAAGATTTTTGCCCGCCAGGATTCTTTGAAAGAAAAATTTTAACTGAAAAATTAAGCTGCCGGCAGACGTCTTTGAATAAATTTCCTACTGCGCACAGTAGCTGTTCTCTTGTCTGCATTAGTTGGATAAAGATTCAACATAATTATCTTGAATCATGTACAAGTTAACTTGATGCTGTGCTTAATTAAATGCAACCTCAAAAGTAAATCCCTGCGTAATTGACCGCTTGAAACTTCATAGGGTCCTAGAATTGAAGCAATTGACACGAAACCGGAAGCCTCACACAGGAATACAAGTTGCAGTCCATTATGGCCAGTAAAGTCAATCAACGGCTGAATGTATGATAGAAACTGATGAATCTGTACGAAACTTAATTTCACATGTGTGTGAGCAAATAAAATGGAGGTCTGAGCAGACTTGCGCATAGGTAGAAGGTTTTTCATTAAATTATTGTTATTTCTTATGACTTTTACGAAGCAAGAAGCAATGTTACTTTAGGCAACCGATTTACGCTTCCATTAGTGTTGCAATGAAAAGTAACTTCAGGAGAGACTGATTATGAAATAAAAAAACTTTGCGTCATCATCTGATTAGCAAAATTATCACATAATGACGTGCTTCCGTTTTATTATACATGAAAGATAATCTGTTTGTTTTAGGTGATAAAAACGCAAAATTGTGCGGATGGCGACCTAAACTATGCGTCTGTCCTCCAGTAGATCTTTGGTAAGAGCCAAACAAAATGGGTGAACAGTTTACTTTAATTTAATATAATACTTTTCAAAATAGCAAACCTGATGGCGCTGAGATCTGTTAGTTCTTCAGCCGACACAGCTGAAGTTGTGATGAAAGCCAGGTGATTTATCTCCACCACGCTGAAACACAGGTTATACAGTGAGTACAAGAAACCGTAATAGACGGTGGGAAGCCAAGTTTGATGACTTCCACTACAGAGAATGCAACGGTTGACGCAGAGAGGAACTACGATTCCCATAAATACCGTTGCCACAAGATGCCAAGATTTTCGCATTCCAATTTTCCGTGAAAGAAAGGGTACTTTAACCATATCGCCGAGGTAACCAGAGATTACTGAAGTCAACCCGTCTACAATTTGTCCAATGAGTATTATAAGTCCAGTGTCTGCAGCTGAAAGTTCCACTACCTCCATGAAAAACAGAAGAGCAAATGAAAACATCCACTTGCAAAGGTCATTGAATATACTTCCCGCTGCACACAGTAACATTTCTCTTGTGCGCATTGTAAAATCGAGTCTCCTTGGTTTGGACACGCAAACTCTCTGTCTCTCCCTCACTTAAGAATGCTTCGATTCTATGGGAGGCCGATTTCTTCCACTTTTATATGGGTGTGTGATGAATGGTCAGTATAACTGCCAAGAAAAACTGATGATTGATGATAAGTAGACTAATTATTGAAATTTCTATGATTGAAAGGACGTTGATTGAGAAACATTGATGGAAAGTCTCGTTCAAGGCCACCTCCCATGACCTACATTTGGCCCATTATTAAGTAGTGCTTTTAAAACATTGACATTGGAAATGAGTTTACCATCTCTTTGGAAGAATAAATATGAACTGAATAACCTCCTTCGAACAAGGAGTCATCGTTACTTGGATATCCAAGTAACATGCATATGTTTATATAGTCAGTGAACTGACCCTACGTACTTGAAAGTGCAGAAACTAAAATGTTCACCATAATTACAGGCTCAAACGCGACTGATATTGGCTTGTTTTGAGTCATTTATCCAAATTAGAATAATTTAGAGTTGTGGATTGCAAAAGCAATTATTTGAAGTGAAATGCAGTTTCAAACTCTCTGTTCACTTTCAACTTTCTTTCATATGCTGGCAATTTACTCTCAAGCAAGTCATTGCACTAGTTCTTTCTTGAAAGAAAATTTTTAGACAAGGTAGTTCTATTCGAGAAACCATTGTCTGAGGTCTCCATCAGTAAAAATACTGCCGTCTCAGAACTAAAACATCCCGTAACCATCAACGTAACTGTACCATAACCTTGTGTATGGTCTATGCCACAAAACCCACGCATATCATATATCTGAAAATAAATTATTAGAATAGTTTTTTGTCATCAGAAAACGAATGTACCGCAGCGACGGAAGAGTTTTGGTTTGCACCTAATCACACCTTTTGCGTTGCTTTGTGTCGGAGAGAAGCTGAGGAAGTGGAACATCAAACAATAATTGATCTGCTTGAGGCTCAACATCCTTTGTGTCTCCACAGGAGCAATGGCACTCGTAAAGACTATACATTGGAAGGCATACAACAATACATGAAATAACACTCCAAACCTACTTTCAAAAGCATAGGAAATAGAACGAAAAGCAGAGAAAGTCTTTGCGTGGGTATACGGTATCTTGGTTTAAAAGAATAAATTTTTGTGACCATTCGCTTGGAGAGGAGTCTGTGTATACACAGTCATTCTGCGTAATTACCATTATGCTACACAGGCATGTAAATTTAGATATAAATCAACGTTGTTACCTTTCGTTTGGAAGCAAACTTTTGACGGTTGGAGAAGCAAAACTAGTAGGAATACCACAAAACAGAATACTTCAGACGCCATTGCTGACACATTTTGCACGTTGTTGCCAACAACCTCGTTTGAGCTAATTTGAATCGAGAGTAGGGAATTGGGTACATCAGAACATGGTAGATTTAAAAAAGTTTAAAGTAGTAGAAAAAAATTGTAAAGGTGAACTCGAGCCAAGAGGGCATTTTTCTGTGCAAAGTGAACATGAAATTGAATTCATATTTCGAGTCCTCAAAAATTCAATAAATTTGCATCGTAGCCTTCAATTTTTAACTTCAGTAATGGCCAAACTAAAAGAGACTCTTCGAGGTTCGAGGTCTCTAAGCAAAATCTTTCTAGAAATCTCTTTAGAAACAAGAGCGCTATGTAAATTGACGGTAAAAACGAAAGCTCGATTGGAAAGTGTCTTTTCAGTGGCCTGCACTCGAAAAATAGCTAAGGCAAGACAACTTTCTGAGCTATCTATGCGATGTACCAGTGTTGTAACAAATAAGAAATGTGGAAAAGTATATGTTTGTTTTCAGTAATTGAGCTGTAAGTTCACTCTAAGTTTTGTCAGATTTTCTTTCCTTGGGTCACGTATCCTGTCCTGTGTAAACGCATTCATGAACATATTTAGTCTGACAGATTTACTCAATCAAGTCAATTAGGCTCTCCGAAAACCCAGTCAGGTATGGTGAATTGGAACAACCAGACACTCCTTTGGCTCATAGCTAGCAAGGTCAACAAGTTGGAAAATTTTTGCGTTGCTTTTAATGTCCACGTACATTAAGAGAAAGCAACCCTGATTCCCTCATTCGTCCTTGGCCGTACTCTTACTACGCATGCTCAAACTAGCTAGCTTGAAGCTCTGTCAGGTTCGATCACCTGGAACAAACAAACAAGCACATACGTTAAGATAATTTGGACTTATTTATAACTGAGTTGATAATGTAGATTGGCCACGTTAGAGAGTTTCAAAGCTGACGTTTCGAGTGTCTGCCCTCCGTCAGAGCGAATGGAAACACTTATCTAAGATTGCCTTATCCTGTTGAAAACTGAGGACGTCCAAATGAAGAATCGCAATGTCTTTTTTTTCAGTGTTGTAAGGAACGCACTACCCTTAATTGTAACTCAATTGTAAGGAAGGTCTCTCCAGCTGCCATCCAGCCTTCCTTATAGACAGTCGTCCTTTTAAACATCACTGAGTATAGTTTTCCTGTTTTTCATCAAAACATGTGGAGGTAGAGTAAGTTACATGGGCTGGAGCGTCATTTGACGATAAGCACACGATTTAGGTATCAAATGTGTCAATGGTCGATGTCAGCATTGTTGGATGGTGACTTTGTTTACTGAACACGTGTTGTCACGCAATTTCACGTGTAAAGTAGCTAATTGAGCGTGACCCTCGTGGTGAACACCAGCTGGATAATAACAAACACCACTACTAGCAACCTGTCTTCGTTCGAAGTCTGATGTTTTTACTAAAATAATAACCGAAGAAACTTCTTACCCTAACGTAAGAAATTGAATTTCAAAACACTTTAACCACAAATGAGGGGAAAGGAACCAGCTGGGTACGATCAGAGGGTGTGAACTGTTATATTTTTTTTTAACATTTAAGTCTGCAATAGACTTAGTATTTCGACGGCTAACTTTTATTTTTCACTGAAATCTTAAATAAAGATTCGTCAGTTTACATCTCATCTACTTCTTGTTACATTTTTTAGGTAAGGAATATGCTGGTGTAGATATTGACTCTAAACAACCTTATTTCGAAGCCTGAAGAAGGAGCCTCCCCCCCCCCCTTCCCTTCCTTTTAACCCTTCCTACCCTCCCTGTCCTCCTCGCCTCGCCTCATTTTCTCATGGTTGAAAATTAGTTTCAGGCATAATAAGGACTGTGAACATGATCATACCAGTTATTAAAAACCAAAAATGTCATAATACATGTAACTATAATCTATGAACTTCTGCTTGGATTGTCCGCCATTGATCTAAACGGTTTACATTCTTAAATACGAGATGTGAACAGTTTTCTGAGCGCGAAGTTTGAGGAAAACTTTGAGCTATCAATAGAAAACAAGATCTAAACAATTTTAAACATCGATAGACTCATTTTCAATTAAAATACTATGCTATTCTTATTAATATTAAACATACACGATAACTATTTATCTAAAATTTAGGAAAGTAGACTCTTGTTCATCTTGGTGTGAGAGGTCCTTACGACTTGTCTGCTTTTATTTTACGTAATTCTACGATCACAACACTTTTCATGTGAAAGGGTTTTTCCTAAAATCTAAACAAGAACAGACAGAAAACGAACTATACTATCTCTTTAATTTTAACTTGACTGTTTAAAATGAAACAATTAGCAGTCAAATCGTGTAGGCCAAAAGCGTGGGCGTGTCTGTGCCATGACCTTTTTGTAGGTCGGCGGAGCCTCTACACATAATGCAATTTTCAAAGAATTCAAAGTTTTGAGTCCTCAGAACAAGAATCCCCCACCACGATGGAGGTTTTGTGACTATCATCCAAGCTGTGGTTTGACGTTGCTTTGACTCCCGATGGACGTGAAACATCAAACGACGTTTGGCCGTGTAGAGCCTCAACATCTTCTAAAGCTAGAGGAATAAATTGACAGAGGAAGTTTTCCTTGACAACAAAGACAACCGCACGTAGTACTGACTGAAAAACCTGAAACTCTAAGTATAAAACCGGCAGTACTACATAGACGCACAACCATCATGAGGTAAATGCATTTACACAGGCTTTTTTCATTTAATAACATTACTAATTTAAACAAAGGAACGCTTGATACCATTGCGTCAGAGGGTAATTCAGAGTATTTGTAGTTATTCTCCATACGTTACCCAAGTTATAGAAGTCTAACAGCTTGACAATGTACTTACCTTTACTTTTGCAGATAAAGTTAGATGGTTGGAAAAACAAAACCAGCAAGAATCCCACCAGAGTTAATACTCCAGGCGCCATTACAAACACATGCCGTACGTAGTTGCTAACTGCCCCATTTGAGCTGGTTCTAAATTGAATAGAGGAATTGAGGAGTTTATTAAATCGTGCATAATTTTAAAACTGTTGTTAAATTTCAAATTGTCAAGGATGGCCTAGTCAGGCTCGTAAAGACAAGCCTGTAGAATGTACTTTTCGAGTTTTAACAAATCGGCTGGTCATCTAAACGTTTTATATAGCATGTTTCTTGTTCCTTCCAAGGTACATTACAATAAAGATTTGATAGACCAACCTTTCATCCGGATAAAATTCCTGTATACCAATGATAAGTACACCGCTTGAGATTCTGGCAATTACAGTGATAATGGAAAACACTGATCCACTGGTTTCCTGACAGGAAATCACCGTATTAACTCATTGATCTCAGATGGGAAACCAACATTGGTACTAACATTTACGTAATTTTTAACTCTTTACCCCCAGGCCTAAGACCAACAGGTCTTTAATTTCTCCTCCCAGTGTCACTGCTGAATCAAACATTTACGTCAAGAGAGAAAATGGTAAATGATCGCCAATCAAAATGAAGGTCTTGATTTTCAGAAAAATTCTCCTTGGTAGTTTTATGGTAAATTTATAGAGAGCACTCTGGAAAATTTGCACACTAATCACGGTGTTAATCCAGTTTCGGAACTAGTCCGCGACTGAAACGGTTCTTTTTCAGTACCCTCTGTGACTGGCCTTGAAAACTCGCAACAATCTCTTAACCGATCAGATGTAACTCGGAGTTTCCCAAACTTCAGGCGATCGAACTGTATTTACTTTAAATTCCCATTAGCTCCTTGTAAGAGTTTTATTTCGTTCTGACAAAGAATTGGGATGAGTTTGGATTTTGTTTTGCAACATTCAAAGGAAATTCCACGTCATTTCAATTTCAAAAATGGCTGGTTGGAAATGCACTGTAACTGAACTGATCAGAGTTTGCGACTAAGTCTTTCTTCGAAACCATTAAAACTTGTTTCGAAACACTAACCTTATTTTCCCCTATCAGCTCGGTGATGAAGACCAGTGCCATGACGTACATAATGGACAGACCACTTCCAATCATAACCACTGGTGCATAAGTTGATTGTCTGGTGGAGAAGGTTTGAAAATAGCTCCAAACAGCGCCACCCATCACTAATAAGCTCGCCAGAAGGTAGCTCCACTATGATGTACATATCAATGAAAGAATGAAAGTTACTAAGACTAATTTAACAAATAAAGTTGTTCTTGATTCTGTAACAAGCAAGAAACAAAGAAAAGGTCTGAGAATCGTTTGAGGAATCGAACTTCTGACTACCTTTACTTGAGAAAAGATGGTTCATTTGTCCATTAAGTTAAATAAAGCCATTGAGATGATCGTTGATTTATTGACCCTCTCAGCCAATCATTATCAACGAGTAGATAAGCCGACGTTTGGCGCAATCAATGCATTTCCACTATCACAAAGGTGGAGTGACCAGCTAGAAAAAGCTGTTAATCTAGATCTTACCTTACTTCCAATTTTCCTTTTCAGTTTCTTACACGTTGAACTCGCTAGAGAGCCACTGGTTAAGAGGACGAGTGGAAAATAAGCGGTAGCTGCCTGATTCAGGACAAAAGTAGGATGAGATTATTATAATTATGAAAGAGTTTGAAGACAACTGAGCACTTCAGATTGAACTATACCTTGGGGAATGATAATCTCTCTGTGAGGAATAGCGGTAAATAGCTGTATACAGAGTCCTGCGCAAGGCGTGTACATGTAAAGATAATAGCTACCTGAAAATTAAAACACGAGAAAAACATCACAGGGAGTCAACTAAATCAACAAACAAGGATAGTTGGAAACACGAGGGTTTACCATGTACACGTTTGGATCTTTTAGCCAGTTTTTTAATCCTTTTGGACGTCTTCCCTCAGATATAGAACTTGTCGATTGAACAGGGAGACCATGAAGATCAGGGTTATCCGCTGAAGTTAACGAATTATTTGTGTCATCGCAACCTTCTATTCTTTCGATTTTTCTGACGTGCTGTTTTGGAAAATCTTGCGTACTTTCATCCAGACTCGTTTTGTTGTTAGACGTGTGATCGAGATTAAACCTCTTTCGTTCTGTTCCGTTCATTGACGGCATTTCCAGAAACCCAGAAGGATCGAAAGTCGCAGAGTTTCTTTCCTTCCTAACTGATGTACCGCAAATGCTTTCCTTCCTATCATCATCACCTCCATCATCTTCAAATCCAGAGTTAGAGAGACCAAATTTACAATCATCCGGAAAAAGCACCATTCCATGTTTTCTTTGCTTAAATACGGTACAAAAAGATGTCTTGGGGGCCGCGCTGTTGGTCATTTTCCACATATCTTTATCAGAAGTGTTTTTGATCTCTTCTTGCCTGGCGTTCCACGACTCTTCATCAGTTGCCTGATCATCGTCTATACCGTCCATTGTAACTTGGTTTTCCATGGCACCAAAACATTTTGGTTGTTCGTGCTCTTCTTGTTGTAGTCTCAACAGGATGTCGTCAAAATCAAGCGTTCGTAGACTCTTCTTGCGTTCACTATCAAAATGCTGTACTTCTAGATCAGTTTTCCCGTCGGCAAACATAGAAACAGCAAACTTCTGCAGAAGACTTCGTTTTCTGACACGCACTTCATGGCTTTTGGTTTCTCCACATCCGTCCATCTCATTTTGATGTTCTTCATATTCAGTTGAAGCCATAACCATGTTAGTAAACTTAAAAGAAAGACTGGTCCGTCTAGAATCTTGAGCAAAAAAAAAAAAAACAAGCAATTAACGAACGTCTGTTTTTTCTGTCTCAGGGCTCAACGATAGAATTAAATCATGTCACCTTCACGAACATGTCTTAACTCTTAGTCGGATCAACTATTAACATTTATTCCCTCAAAATGATCTCAATAATACTTTTATAACACGGGATATCTGGACTTCTTCTCGTTTAGTTTTTGTTCTACTTCTTTTCCCGTTGGAACTTGTAAGTGAAAAATCTGAGTAACCCAAGCTAGGCTGAAGGTTTTGCGCTGCGCTGGAAAAAAAGGGTATAGTAACGTTGTCCAAAAAGAAGGAAGGCTAGGTTGACGGATGAAATTCTTTGCCCCATCCTAGCCATCTACTTGGCTGGTTCTTCGAAGTAAAACTCGAGCTGCTAACGTAGTCGACATTTAGCTTCTTAGCGGAATGCAGTCTAGAAATAACTGAAGAGAGCTTGAGGGTTGGATATCCTTACTGTGACCACTAATCTTAATCTCCAATTGACATGCCCTTCTGAACTAGATATTTTGCTTTAAAGAAGACGTTGTCTAAACATTTCTAGATTGGACCACCTGTATCAAACTTGTGGAATGCCTGCACACAGTCATGGTTAATAGATTCTCAAAAATACCGAGGCAACAATACACTAGATATCAAGAAGCTCCATGCAAAAATAAGACCTATTCCCCTTAAGATGAGGACGAGCGGCGTTTTCATCTTTGTTTGATGTGGGAGAGGAAGTTACATCTGCAATTTTAATAGAAACAACGACGGTTTTTAAAATAATGCACCACAGTACATATCCATAGACTTACTTGCATTTTCGGGTCCAAACTCTTCAATGAATTTTCCAGGAGCTTTCTGCAAAATAACGGGAAAGTGGCCAGAGTGGATTATGGATTGCTCTAGATAATGTGTAGACCATACCTCTATCCCTCTGGTCACGCAATGTAACTTCAAGATCCGTTCAGATTAATAGACCTCTTGTAGATAAATCAAATGAAGAACGAAGAAACAATCGCACAAGCGCGCCGCTATTAGCTCCATGGTGTTGTCTGCTTTACGAACGCAAAAATAAGCTTTTGTATGGCCATTATTTGAAAAGGAAATATCTTTCTTGCTTTCTGTCTCACCGTAAGATCCGTTGTGACCCTTTCTTTACTCTGACATTTTTGAGGTTCCTTTGTACCAATGTGGAAGATGGCTGCAAAGAAGAGTCCTGTTCCAGTCGCAATCCACGAGAGGTACTGTTTAGAAAAGAATTAATCAACTAGCATCTTAACCCTTTAACTCACCGAAATGATTAACTTGTAACCTCTCCCTGTAGTAAACATACATTCTCCGGCCAACAGCTGATGAGAATAGTCGTACTTATCAGATAGAAGTTTTTATCTTGATTCAACACTAAATTCTGAAAATTATTTTATGAGGAAATGTAAAGCAGCTCCAAGAGAGAATTGACAGTCAGATCTTGAAAGTTGCAAGGTTCGGGACAAAAAAAATATTTTTAATGCCAGCAGAGATGTGTGGAAAGAGGCTGAAAGGCTGCCAGGCAGCGCAGGGAGAGAAAACCAAATTTCTCCAACCCGTTTTTTAATTGCGTTAATTATTATTTCATTGTATTAAGCCTCCGCCTGATTGTCAAAGCATATTGTAGCATAGAACTATTAACGCATTTATTTACCACAAAATCTGGAAGGCTCTCAGGTCCCAGAGTATCGGTATTGTCTTGTCCGAAAAGGCTCCAGGCGATCACGTATATGTAAATACCACTTAGGAAACTGAACATTGTCCTTTTGAACATGAAAAAGAGAAGAATAAGAAAAATTGCTTTTAGATATCGCGTTTATCATTCCTACAAGATTAGTTAGTAAAAAACGGCCTCAGAGTGTCCGTGCTTGAGTTGGGTTATATAAACGTTATACAAGTAATTTATAGAAGTATATTTAAAATAACTACGATTGCCGTATGAACTATGTGTCTTAAAAAAGTCTCCTGAAGCAAACTTCATGGCACTAAGAGCTGTACATTCTCGACGGATTATATTGTGTGGATGACGACGTACACTAGACGTCTATCCTCCAGTAGATCTTTGGTAAGAGCCAAACAAAATGGGTGAACAGTTAATTCAATATAATACTATAAACATAGCAAACCTGATGGCGCTGAGATCTGTTAGTTCTTCAACCGACACAGCTGAAGTTGTGATGAAAGCCAGGTGATTTATCTCCACCACGCTAAAACACATGTTATACAGTGAGTACAAGAAACCGTAATAGACGATCGGAAGCCAAGTTTGATGACTTCCACTACAGAGAATGCAACGGTTGACGCAGAAAGGAACTACGATTCCCATAAATACTGTTGCCATAAGATGCCAAGATTTTCGCATTCCAATTTTCTGTGAAAGAATGGGTACTTTAACCATATCACCGAGGTAACCAGAGATTACTGAAGTCAAAGCGTCGACAATTTGTCCAATGAGTATTATAAGTCCAGTGTCCGCAGCTGAAAGTTCCATTACTTCCATGAAAAATAAGAGACCAAATGAAAACATGCGCTTGCAAAGGTCATTGAATATAATTCCCGCTGCACACAGTAACATTTCTCTTGTACGCATTGTAAAAGCGAGTCTCATTGGTCTAAACACGCCACACTCTCTTTCCCCCGCTTAAACCTGCTTCAATTCCATGGGAAGCCTATTTGTACCACTTTTATATGGGTGTGTGGGTGTGTGACGTTCCCACTTGATAAGGAAATCATGCACCAATCACAGCTCGCTTTTTGTTGAATAAATTTCCTATTGCACAATAGCTGTTCTCTTGTTTGCATTTTAACCAGAGATGGTTATATGCTAGATGAAAACTTTGCAAATTACTTGGATAAAGATTCACCATTATTATCTTGAATCATGTACAAGTTAACTTGATGCTGTCCTTAAATACAACCTCAAAAGTAAATCCCTGCGTGACTGACTGCTTGAAACTTCATGGGTTGTTATAATTGGAGCAATTGAAACTAAACCTAAAGCCTCACACAGGAAAACAAGTTGCAGTCTTTTATGGCCAGTAAGGTCAATCAACGGCTGAATGCATGATAAAAACTGATGAATCTGTACGAAGCTTAATTCCACATTTTCGAGCACTTAAAATGGAGCTCTGAGCAGACTTGCGCAAAGGTAGAAGGTTTTTTTTTATTAAATTAGAGTTATTTTTTATGACTTTTACGAAGCAAGAGGCAATGGTACTTAAGTAAACCGATTTACGCTTATATTAGCGTTGTAATGAAAAGTAAGTTTAGGAGAGTCTGCTTATGAAATAAAAACTTTGCGTCATCATCTGATTAGCAAATTATTACATTTTGACGTGCTTCCGTTTTGTTATAGATCAAAGGTGTCGTCAAAATGTGCTCGTGGCACACGAGGCGCAGCCGAGTGTATAATTGATGTTCTTACCACATTTTGACATATTATATGATCTTTAACTGTAAATCCACGTCAACACGTAATCTGTTTATTTTAGATGATAAAAAGGCAAAATTGCGTGGATGACGACGTAAACTACACGTCTATCCTCCAGTAGATCTTTGGCAAGAGCCAAACAAAATGTGTGAACAGTTAAGAGTAACTCAATATAATACTATAAACATAGCAAACCTGATGGCGCTGAGATCTGTTAGTTCTTCAACCGACACAGCTGAAGTTGTGATGAAAGCCAGGTGATTTATCTCCACCACGCTGAAACACATGTTGTACAGTGAGTACAAGAAACCGTAATAGACGGTGGGAAGCCAAGTTTGATGACTTCCACTACAGAGAATGCAACGGTTGACGCAGAGAGGAACTACGATGCCCATAAAAACCGTTGCCATAAGATGCCAAGATTTTCGCATTCCAATTTTCTGTGAAAGAACGGGTACTTTAAATATATCGCCGAGGTAACTGTCCAATGAGTATTATAAGTCCAGTGTCTGCAGCTGAAAGTTCCACTACCTCCATGAAAAATAGGAGACAAAATAAAAACATGCACCTGCAGAGGTCATTGAATATACTTCCCGCTGCACACAGTAACATTTCTCTTGTACGCATTGTAAAATCGAGTCTCCTTGGTCTGGACACGCACTCTCTCTCTCTCTCCCTCACTTAAGAATGCTTCGATTCTATGGGAAGCCCATTTCTTCCACTTTTATATGGGTGTGTGACCAAGGGTCTGTATAATTGCCAAGAAAAACTGATGATTGATGATAAGTAGACTAATTATTGAAATTTCCATGATTGAAAGGAAGTTGATTGAGAAACATTGATGGAAATTCGAATCGAAAGTCACGTTCAAGGCCACCTTCCATGACCTACATTTGGCGGATTATTAACTACTTCTTTTAAAGCATTGACATCGGAAATGAGTTAACCATCTCTTTGGAAGAAGAAATATGAACTGAATAACCTCCTTCGGACTGTCATCGTTACTTGGATATCCAAGTCACATGTTTATATAGTCAGTGAACTGACCCTACGTAATTGGAAGTGCCAAACTAAAATGGTCACCATAACTACAGGCTGAAACGCGACTGATTTTGGCTTGTTTTGAGTCATTGATCCAAATTAGAATAATTTACAGTTGTGGATTGCAAAAGCAATTATTTGAAGTAAAATGCAGTTCCAAACCATCTGTTCACTTTCAACTTTCTTTCATATGCAGGCAATTTAATCTTAAGCAAGTAATTGCACTATGTCTTTCTTGAAAGACAATTGTTAGACAATGTAGTTCTATTCGAGCAACCATTGTTTGTGTCCATCAGTAAAGATACCACTGTCTCAGAACTCAAACATCCCGTAACCATTCACTTAACTTTACCATAACCTTGTGTATGGTTTATCCAACAAAACCCACGCATATTATATTTCTGGAAATAAATTATAGTTTTGTGTCCTTAGAAAAAGAATGAACTGCAGCGACGGAAGAGTTTTGATTTGCATCATACCACAACTTTGGCGTTCCTTTGTTTCGGAGAGAAGCTGAGGAAATGAAACATCAACGATAATTGATCTGCTTGAGCCTCAACATCCTGTGTGTCTCCACAGGAGAAATGGCACTCGTAAAGGTTACACATTGGAGGGCATACAACAATATATGAAATAACACTCCAAACTTACTTTCAAAAACAGAGGAATTAGAACAAAAAGCAGAGAAAGTCTTTGCGTGGGTATACGATATCTTGCGTAAAAGAATAAATTTTTGTGACCATTCGCTTGGAGAGGAGTCTGTGTATATTCAATCATTCTGCGTGATTACCAGTATGCTAGACAGGCATGTGAATTAAGATTTAAATCAACGTTGTTACCTTTCGTTTGGAAGCAAACTTTTGACGGTTGGAGAGGCAAAACCAGTAGGAATTCCACCAAACAGAATACTTCAAATGCCATTGCTTACGCATTTTGCACGCATTTGCCAACAGCCTCGCTTGAGCTAATTTGAATCGAGAGTAGGAAATTGGGTACATCAGAAAATAGTAGATTTTAAAAAGTTGAAAGCTAATGAAAAAATTTTAAGGGTGAACTCGAGCCTACAGGGCACTTTTCTGTGCAAAGTGAACATGAAATTGAATTCATATTTAGAGTTCTCATCAATTCAATAAATTTGCATTGCAGCCATCAATTTATAATTTGCTCTTGTCGCGCGGTTGTTAAGTAACTACACCGACATTAGAAATTTACAGAGTGCTGTTCTATTATGGAAAAAAAAGAAAGGTTCTGGGGAAATTTAGATTGACTATTATGTTTTAGTGTTTATTTTGCATTGGCTAGGAAATGCATGCGATTTAGAGAAAAGAAATGGTGCGATTCGTGACCCCAGTCAGATTGCAGGAATCACCAGGGATTTTCAAAGTGAATATAGTATGCGCATTTATTCTGCATACTCTGTCTGCTGGTTCACGATATTTGGACCCTTGAAATACGGTTCGAGATCTCTAAGCGAAATCAATCCAGAAATCTCTCTGGAAAAAAGAGAGCTAGGTAAATTGACCGTAATAACGAAAGCTCGGTTGGAAAGTGTCTTTTCAGTGGCCTGCACTCGAAAAATTGCTAAGGCAAGACAACTTTCCGACCTGTCTATGCGATGTACCAGTGTCGTAACAAATAAGAAATTTCGGAAAGTATATGTATATTTTTTTTTTCAGTAATTGAACTATAAGTTTACTGTAAGGTTTGGCAGATTTTCTTTACTTGGGTCACGTATCCTGTCCAGTGCAAACGCATTCATGAACATATTCAGTCTGACAGATTTACTCAGTCAAGTCAATAAGGCTTGGGGACTAGGCGACTAGGCAATTAGGCTCTCTGAAACCCAGTCAGGTATTGTTAATCGGAACAACCAGACACTCCTTGGCTCGTAACTAGCTAGGTCAACAAGTTGGAAAGTTCTTGAATTTTTGCGGTGCTTTTAATGTCCACGTACATTAAAAGAGAAAGCAACCCATTTTTCTTGCGACTAAATTTGATACCACTCAACCATAGAATCGAAACGTTTCAACAAAGGAGAAAATAGAAAACCATTGGAGACAAAAGGCCCTGATTCCTTCATTCGTCCTCAGCCGTACTCTTACTACACATGTTCAAACTAGCGAGCCTCAAGCTCTGTCAGGTTCGATCATCCGGAAGGAACAAACAAGCACGTACGTTAAGATAGTTTGGATTTATTTATGACTGAGTTGATAATGTAAATTGACCACGGTAGAGAGTTTCAAAGCTGACGTTTCGAGAGTTAACCATTCGTCGGAGCGAATCGTATTCGGCCGTACTCTTACTACTCATACTCAAATTAGCTAGCTTGAAGCTCTCTCAGGTTCGTTCACCTGGAACAAACAAAGACGTATTTTAACATATATTACTTGGTTTTATTTATAACTGAGTTGATAATGTAAACTGGACACGTTAGAGAGTTTCAAAGCTGACTTTTCGATTGTTAGCCCTCCGTCAAAGCGAATAGAAACACCTACCTAAGATTGTCTTTTCCTGTTGCAAACTGAGGACGTCCAAATGAAGTATCGCAATGGTTGTCTTTATATCCAGTGTTAAAAGAAACGCACTACCCTTAATTGTAACTCAATCGTAAGGAATGTCTCTCCAACTGTCATCCAGCCTTCTTCAGAGACAGTCTTCCTTTCAAACAACCCTGAGTATAATTTTCCTGTTTCTCATCAAAACATGCGGAGGTAAAGTAAGTTACATGGGCTGGAGTGTCATTTGACGATAAGCACACGATTTAGGTATCAAATGTTTCAAGGGTCGATGTCAGCATTGTCGGATAGTGACTTTGTTTACTGAACACGTGTTGTCACGCAATGTCACGTGTAAAGTAGCTAATTGAGCGTGACCCTCGTGGTGAACACCAGCTGGATAACAACAAACACCAATACTAGCAACCTATCTTCGTTCCAAAAATGTCATAATACATGTAACTATAATCTATAAAAACTTCTGCTTGCATTTTCCACCATTGATCTAAAGGTTTCACATTATTTATTCCGAGATGTGAACAGTTTTCTGAGCACGAGGTTCGAGGAAAACTTTGAGCTATCAATAGAAAACAAGAAGATTTAAACAATTTTGAACATTGATAGACTCATTTTCAATTTGAAATCTAAACAAGAACAGACAGAAACGAACTATACAATCTCTTTGATTTTAAAACGAAACAATTAGCAGTCAAATCGTGTAGGCCGAAATCGTGGGCGTGTTTGTGCAATGACCTTTAAGTAGGTCGACGGATCCTCTACACATAATGCAATTTTCAAAGTTTTGAGTCCTCAGAACAAGAATCCATCACCACGATGGAGGTATTGTGACTATCATCCAAGCTGTGGTTTGACGTTGCTTTGACTCCCAATGGACATTGGTAAACTTGAACATCAAACGACGATTGGCCGTGTAGAGCCTCAACATCTTCTGAAACTAGAAGAATAAATTAACAGAAGAAGTTTTCGTTGACAACAAAGGCAACCACATGTAATACTAACTAATAAACCTGAAGCTCTCAGTATAAAACCGGCAGTACTAAATAAACGCACAACAATCACGAGGTAAATGCATTTACACAGGCTTGTGTCATTTAATAAGATTATTAATTTGAACAAAGGAACGCTTGTTACCATTGCGTCAGAGGGTAGTTCAGAGTATTTGCAGTGATTCTCCATACGTTACCCAAGTTATAGACGTCTAACAGCTTGACAATGTACTTACCTTTACTTTTGCAGATAAAGTTAGATGGTTGGAAAAACAAAACCAGCAAGAATCCCACCAGAGTTAACAGTCCAGGCGCCATTACAAACACATGCTGTACGTAGTTACTAACCGCCTTATTTGAGCTGGTTCTAAATTGAATAAAGGAATTTAGGAGTTTACTAATCGTGCATAATTTTGAAACTGTTGTTAAAATTTCAAATTGTCAAGGATGGCCTGGTCAAGCCGGTAAAGACAAACATGTTGAATGTACTTTTCGAGTTTTAACAAATCGGCTGGTCATCCAAATGTTTTAAATACCATGTTTCTTGTTCCTTCTAGGGTAAATTACAGTAAAGATTTGATAGACCAACCTTTCTTCCGGATAAAATTCCTGTATACCAATGATAAGTGCACCGCTTGAGATTCTGGCGATTACAGTGATAATGGAAAACACTGATCCACTGGTTTCCTGACAGGAAATCACCGTATTAACTCATTGAACTTAGATGAGAAACCATCATTAGTACTAACATTTACGTATATTTTGATTCTTTACTCAATAAGACCTACAGGTCTTTAACTTCTCCTGACAGTGTCAATGCTGAATTAAACATTTACGTCAAGAGACAAAAAGGTAAATGATCGCCAATCAAAATAAAGGTCTTGAATGTTAGAAAAATTCTCCTTGTTAGTTTCATGGTAAATTTATAGAGAGCACTATGGAAAAACATTCACCCTGATCATGGGGTTAGCCAAGTTTCGGAACTAGTCCGTCCGTCATTACCCTCTGTGATTAGCCTTGAAAACTTGCAAACAGTCTCTCAACTGATCAGATGTAACTCGAAATTTTACCAAACTTCAGGCGACCTAGCTGTATCTACTTTAAACTCTCAGTAGCTGCTTGTAAGAGTTTATTTCGTTCTGACATAGAGTTGGGATTAGTTTGGATTTTGTTTTGCGACATTCAAAAGAAATTCCATGTCATTTCAAATTAAAAAATGGCTGGTTGGAAATGCACTATAACTGAACTGATCAGAGTTTGCGACTTGCTCTTTCTTCGAAACCATTCAAACTTGTTTCAAAATACTAACCTTATTTTCCCCGATCAGCTCGGTGATGAAGACCAGTGCCATGACGTACATGATGGACAGACCACTTCCTATCATAACCACTGGTGCATAAGTTGATTGTCTGATGGAGAAGGTTTGAAAATAGCTCCAAACAGCGCCACCCATCACTAATAAGCTTGCCAGAAGGTAGCTCCACTATATGTGCATATCAATGAAAGTATGAAAGTTACTAAGACTAATTTAACAAATAAAGTTGTTCTTGGTTCTGTAACAAGCAAGACACAAAGAAAAGATCTGAGAATCCTTTGAGGAATCGAACTTCTAACTATCGTAAGTTGAGAAAAGATGGTTCATTTGTCGAGTTAAGTTAAATAAAGCCATTAAGATGATCGTTGATTTATTGACCCTCTCAGCCACTCATCATCAACAAGTAAATAAGCTGACGTTTGGCGCAATCAATGCATTTCCACTATCACAAACGTGGAGTGACCAGCTACAAGAACCTGTTAATCTAGATCTTACCTTACTTCCAATTTTCCTTTCCAGTTTCTTACAGGCTGAACTCGCTAAAGAGCCACTGGTTAGGAGGACGAGTGGAAAATAAGCGGTAGCTGCCTGATTCAGGATAAAAACACGATGAGATTATTATAATTATCAATGAGTTTTAAAACAACTGAGCACATCAGATTCAACTATACCTTGGGGAATGATAATCTCTCTGTGAGGAATAGCGGTAAATAGCTGTATACAGAGTCCTGTGCAAGGCGTGTACATGTAAAGATAATGGCTACCTGAAAATTGAAACAGGAGAAAAACATCACAGAATGTCAACTAAATCAAGAAACAAGGATAGTTGGAAACGGGAGGGTTTACCATGTACACGTTTGGATCTTTTAGCCAGTTTTTGATTCCTTTTGGACGTCTTCCCTCAGATGTAGAACTTGTCGATTGAATAGGGAGACCATGAAGATCAGGGTTATCTGCTGAAGTTAGTGAATTATCTGTGGTATCGGAACCTTCTATTCTTTCGATTTTTCCGCCATGTTGTTTTGGAATACTTTCATTCAGACTCGTTTTGTTGTCAGGCGTGTGATCGAGATTTAATCTCTGTCGTTCTGTTCCGTTCATTAACAGCATTTCAAGAAGTCCAGAAGGATCGAAAGTCACAGACTTTTTTTGCTTCCTAACTGATGTAACGCAAAGGCTTTCCTTCTTATCATCATCACCTCCATCATCTTCAAATCCAGAGTTAGAGAGACCAAATTTACAATCATCCGGAAAAAGCACCATTCCATGTTTTCTTTGCTTAAATACGGTACAAAAAGATGTTTTAGAGCCCGCGCTGTTGGTCATTTCCCACATATCTTTTTCAGTAGTGTTTTTGATCTCTTCTTGTCTAGCGTTCCACAACTCTTCACCAGTTGCATGATCGTCGGCTTTACCGTCTATTGTAACTTGGTTTTCCATGACACCAAAACATGTTGGTTGTTTCTGCTTTTCGTGTTGTAATCTCATCAGGATGTCGTCAAAATCAAGCGTTAGTGGACTCATCTTGTGTTCACGATCAAGAAGCTGTACTTCTAGATCAGTTTTCCCCTCAGCAAACATAGCAACGACAAACTTCTGCAGAAGACTTCGCTTTCTGACACGCAATTCATGGCTTTTGGTTTCTCCACATCCGTCCATCTCACTTTGATGTTCTTCATATTCAGTTGAAGCCATAACCATGTTAATAAACTTAAAAGCAAGACTGGTCCGTCTAGAATCTTGAGCAAAAAAACAAAACAAGTAATTAACGAGCGTCTGTGTCAGGGTTCAACGGTGGAACTAAATCGTGTCAATTTCAGGAACATTAGTTTTTGTTCTACTTCTTTTCCCGTTGGAACTTGTTAGTGAAAAATCTGAGTAACCCAAGCTAAGCTAAAGGTTTTGCGCTGCGCTGAGAAAAAAGTTTTAGTAAAGTTGTTTAAAAAGACGATCCCTAGAAGGGTAGGTTGACGGATGAAATTCTTTGCTCCATCCTTGCCATCTACTTGGCTGGTTCTTCGAAATAAAACTCGAGCTACTAATGTAGTCGACATTAGCCTGTTAGCGGAATGCAGTCTAGAAATAACTGAAGAGAGCTTAAGGGTTGGATATCCTTACTGTGACCACTAATCTTAATCTCCAGTTGACATGCACTTCTGAACTAGATATTTTGCTTTAAAGAGGACGTTGTCTAAACATTTCGAGCAAAATTGGTGCTGTCTCCTGATTGGACCACCTGTATCAAACTTGTGGCATGCCTGCACACAGTCATGGTTAATAGATTCTCGAAAATACCGAGGCAACAATACGTTTTTGCGTTTTTCAATTTTTGTCGTTCATTACATATCCATAGCCTTACTTGCATTTTCGGGTCCAGACTCTTCAATGAATTTTCCAGGAGCTTTCTGCAAAATAACGGGAAAGTGGTCAGAGTGAATTACAGGTTGCTTCAGATAATGTGTAGACCATACCTCTATCCCTCTGGTCACGCTATGTAACTTCAAGACCCTTTCAGATTAATAGACCTGTTGTATATGAATCAAATAAAGAACGAAGAAACAATCGCACGTGCGCGCCGCTATTAGCTCCAAGGTGTTGTCTGCTTTACGAACGCAAAAATAAGCTTTTGTATGACCATTATTTGAAAAGGAAATATCTTTTTTTTGCTTCCTGTCATACCGTAAGATCGGTTGTGGCGCTTTCTTTACTCTGACATTTTTGAGGTTCCTTTGTACCAATGTGGAAGATGGCTGCAAAGAAGAGTCCTGTTCCAGTAGCAATCCACGAGAGGTGCTGAATAGAAAAGAATTAACCGACAAGCATCTTAACCCATTAACGCCCAGAAATGGTTAACTTGTAACCTCTCTCTCTTATCCATCCAACAGCTGATGAAAATACTCATACCTATCAGATAGAAGTTTTTAATCTTGATCTAACACTAAATTCTGAAAATTAATTTACAAGGAAATGCAAAGCAGCTCTAGGAGAGAATTGACAACCAGATCTTGAAAGTTGGGATGTTAAGCACAAAAAAAAAGATTTTTAATGCCAGCAGAGATGTGTGAAGGGAGGCTGACAGGCTGACAGGCAGTGCAGGGAGAGAAAACTAAATTGCTGCAACCTTTTTTTAGTTGCTTTTTTTTTTTAGTTCGTCGTATTGAGATTCCGCCTGTTTGTCAAAGCATATCGTGGCATAGAACTATTAACGAAGCTGCTACTTACTACAAAATCTGGAAGGCTCTGAGGTCCCAGAGTATCGCTATTGTCTTGTCCGAATAGGCTCCAGGCGATCACGTATATGTAAATACCACTAAGGAAGCTGAACATTGTCCTTTTGAACAAGAAAAAGAAAAGAATAGGGAAAATTGTTCTTAGATGTCACGTTTATCATTCAGGATAAGTTAGGTAAAAATGGCCTCAGAGTGTCCGTGCTTGAGTTGAGTTATATAAAGTTATACAAGTGATTTATACAAGTATATTTAAAACAAATACGATTGCTGATTGAACTATGTGTCTTAAAAATAGTCTTTTTAAGCAAACCTCATGGCACTAAGAGCTGTACATTCTCGACGGATTCAGTTACAGTTGTAATAAAGGTGATTTATCTCCACAATACTCAAACAAATGTTATACACCGAGATCAAGAAGATGTAATAGACAATTGAAAGCCACCCATCATGATTTCTATTACAAAGAAAACAGCGGTTAAAGAAAAAAGGAATGATAATGCTCATTAAAACTGTTATAAAAAGGTGCCAAGATTTTCGCCCGCCGGGATTCTTTGAAAGAAAACTTTTAAATGAAAAATTAAGCTGCCGCCAGAGGTCGTTGAATAACTTTCCTACCGCGCACAATAGCGAATCTCTTCTCCGCATTTTAACCAGAAGGTAGACGTAACCAGTTCATATGAAAACTTCGCAAATTAGTTGGATAAAGATTCAACATAATTATCTCGAATCATGTACAAGTTAACTTGATGCTGTTCTTAAATGCAACTTCAAAGACAGATCCCTGCGTAATTGCCTGCTTGAAACTTCGTGGGGTGTTAGAACAGGAGCAACTGATCCGAAACTTGAAGACTCATACAGAAATACAATTTGCAGTCCATTATGGCCAATAAGGTCAATCAACGGCTGAATGCATGATAAAAACTGATGAATATATACGAAGCTTAATTTCACATATGTGAGCACTTAAATTGGAGGTCTGACAGACATACAGATAGGTAGAAGGTTTTTCATTAAATTAGTGTTATTTCACATGACTTTTACGAAGCAAGAGGCAATGGTGCTTAAGTCAAACGACTTACGCTTACATTAGCGGTGCAGTGAATAGTAACTTTGGGAGAGTTTGATTATGAAACAAAAACTTTGCGTCATCATCTGATTAACAAAATTATTACATTATGACGTGCTTCCGTTTTGTTATAGATCAAAGATGACGTCAGAATGTGCTCGCGGCACACGAGGCGCAGCCGAGTGTATAATTGGTGTTCTTACCACAGTTTGACATATTATTCAACAAGTAATCTGTTTGTTTTAGATGATAAAAACACAAAATTGTGCGGATGGCGACGTAAACTATGCGTCTGTCCTCCAGTAGATCTTTGGTAAGAGCCAAACAAAATGGGTGAGCAGTTAAGTTTAATTTGATATAATACTTTTAAAAATAGCAAACCTCGTGGCGCTAAGATCTGTTCGTTCCTCAACCGACACAGCTGAAGTTGTGATGAAAGCCAGGTGATTTATCTCCACCACGCTGAAACACATGCTATACAGTGAAAATAAGAAACTGTAATAGACGATGGGAAGCCAAGTTTGATGACTTCCACTACAGAGAATGCAACGGTTGAAGCAGAGAGGAACTACGATTCCCATAAATACCGTTGCCAGGAGATGCCAAGATTTTCGCATTCCAATTTTCTGTGAAAGAACGGGTACTTTAACCATATCACCGAGATAACCAGAGATTACTGAAGCCAACGAGTCGACAACTTGTCCAATGAGTATTATAAATCCAGTGTCCGCGGCTGAAAGTTCCATTACCTCCATGAAAAATAAGAGACAAAATGAAAACATACGCTTGCAAAGGTCATTGAATATACTTCCCGCTGCACACAGTAACATTTCTCTTGTACGCATTGTAAAAGCCAGTCTCCTTGGTCTAATCACGCCACTCTCTCTTTCTCCCTCACTTAAGAATGCTTCGATTTTATCGGAAGCCCATTTCTTCCACTATTATGTAGGTGTGTGACGTTCCCACTTGATATGGAAATCATGCACCAATCACAGCTCGCTTTTTGTTTTCCAGATTTCCTACCCCAGCCCTCACAATATTTTACTCTGACTAAAACGAATCGAGCTCGAAACGCATTAAGTTAATCTTTTGCATCATTTGAAAACCTAGATACTATGACTGAGTGCTTCTTTTCTTGGCGGTTTTAATGGCTTTTTAGGATATATAATGTTTGGTTTCTCCATTGAAAATCACAATAGATCGTGAAAGACCACAGAAATTTAATTTGATTTCTGGTGCAATTCGTATCCACAGTAAATGTTTTGTTCTTATTACACACACAATAAATTGACCTTCCTTAGAGGAACTCGCTAAATCATAGATTAACGCTAGAACTTGGTTATAGTTTATTATTCTTGACAGTCATCAAATTGATAAAGATCGAGGTTGATGATAAGTAGACTAATTATTGCAACTTACGTAATTAAAAGGGAGTTGATTGAGAAACATTGATGCAAATTCGACTAAGTCTCGTTCACCGCCATCTCTCATGACCTACATTTGGCCGATTATTAAGTAGTGCTTTTAAAACACTGACACTGGAAATGAGTTTACCATCTCTTCGGAAGAAGAAATATGAACTGAATAACCTCCTTCGAACAAGGAATTATCGTTACTTTCATATCCAAGTAAAATGTTTGTTTAGCCAGTGAACTGACCCTAAGTAATTGAAAGTGCAGAAGCGCGATTGATTTTGGCTGGTTTTGAGTCATTGCTATAAATGAGAATAATTTAGAGTTGTTGATTGCAAAAGCAATTATTTGAAGTGATATGCAGTTTCAAACCATCGGTTCACTTTCAACTTTCTTTCGTATGCTTGCATTTTAATCTCAAGCAAGTAATTGCACTATTGTTAGACAAGGCAGTTCTATTCGGGCAATCGTTGTCTGAGGTCTACTTCAGTAAAGATACTGCCGTCTCAGAACTCAAACATCCCGTAACCATTAACGTAACTCTACCATAACCTTGTGTATGGTCTGTGCAACAAAACCCACGCATATTATATTTCTGGAAAGAAATTATAGTTTTGTGTCCTCAGAAAAAGAATGAATCGCAGCGATGGAAGAGTTTTGATTTGCATCTAACCACACCTTTAGCATTGCTTTGTTTCGGAGAGAAGCTGAGAAAGTGGGACATCAAACGATAATTGATCTGCTTGAGCCTCAAAATCCTCTGCGTCTCCACAGGAGAAATGGCACACGTAAAGGTTATGCATTGGAAGACATACAACAATATATGAAATAACATTCCAAACCTACTTTCAAAAGCAGAGGAATTAGAACGAAAAGAAGAGAAAGTCTTTGCGTGGCTAAACGATATCTTGCGTAAAAGAATAAATTTTTGTGACCATTCGCTTGGAGAGGAGTCTGTGTATATACAATCATTCTGCGTTATTATCACTATGCTACACAGGTATGTGAATTTAGATATATATCAACGTTGTTACCTTTCGTTTGAAAGCAAACTTTTCACGGTTGGAGAAGCAAAACCAGTAGGAATATAACCAAACTGAATACTTCAGACGCCATTGCTAACGTACTTTGCACGTAGTTGCCAACAGCCTCGTTTGAGCTAATTTGAATCGAGAGTAGGAAATTGGGTACATCAGAGTATAGTAGATTTAAAAAAAGTTTAAAGCAGTAGAAAAAAAATTGTAAAGGTGAACTCGAGCCAAGAGGGCAATTTTTCTGTGCAAAGTGAACATGAAATCGAATTCATCTTTCGAGTCCTCATAAATTCAATAAATTGGCATCGTAGCCATCAATTCTTAATTTGAGTAATGGCGAAACTAAAAGAGACTCTTGTCGCGCGGTTGTAACGTAACTAGACCAACATTAGAAATTTACAGAGTACTGTTCTATTATGGAAAAAAAGAAAGGTTTTGGGGAAATTTCGATTGATTATTTTGTCTTAGTGTTTATTTTGCATTGGCTACGAAAAGAATGTGATTAAGAGAAAAAAATGGTGCGATTCGTGACCCCAGTCAGACTGCAGGAATCACCAGGGATTTTCGAAGTGAATGTAATATGCGCATTTATTCTGCATAGTCCGTCTACTGGTTCACAATATTTGAACCCTTGAAATACGGTTCGAGATCTTTAAGCGAAATCACTTTAGAAATCTCTCTAGAAAAAAGAGCGCTATGTAAATTGACCGTAAAAACGAAAGCTCGTTTGAAAAGTGTCTTGAAAAGTCTGTTCAGTGGCCTGCACTCGAAAGATTGCTAAGGCAAGACAACTTTCCAAGCTATCTATGCGACGTACCAGTGTTGTAACAAATAAGAAACGTCGGAAAGTATATGTTTGTGTCCAGTAATTGAGCTGTAAGTTCACTGTAAGTTTTAGCAGATTTTCTTTCCTTGGGTCACGTATCCTGTCCTATGTAAACGCATTTATGAACATATTCAGTCTGACAGATTTACTCAATCAAGTCAATTAGGCTGGAGGGACTAGGCACCTAAACAATTAGGCTCTCTGAAACCTAGTCAGGTATGGTGAATTGGAACAACCAGACACCCCTTAGCTGGGAAGGTCAACAAGCTGGAAAATTCTTGAATTTTCGCGGTGCTTTTAATGTCCACGTACATTAAAACAGAAAGCAACCCATTTTTCTTGCGCCTAATTTTGATACCACTCAACCATGGAGTCGAAACGTTTCAACAAAGGACAAAAATGGAAAATCATTGGAGTTAAAAGGCCCAGATTCTCTCATTTGCACTTGGCCGTACTCTTACTACGCATGCTTAAACTAGCTAGCTTGAAGCTCTGTCGGGTTCGATCACCTGGAACAAACAAACAAGCACGTATGTTAAGATAATTTGGTTTTATCTATAACTGAGTTGATGATGTAAACTGGGCACGTTAGAAAGTTTCAAAGCTGACGTTTCTAGTGTTAACCCTTCGTCAAAGCGAATCGTACTTGGCCGTACTCTTACTAGGCATGCTCAAATTAGCTAGCTTGAAGCTCTCTCAAGTTCGTTCACCTGGAACAAACAAAGACGTATATTCACATATATTACTTGTTTTTATTTATAACTGAGTCGATAATGTAAATTGGCCACGTTAGAGAGTTTCAAAGCTGACTTTTCAAGTGTTAGCCCTTCTTTAAAGCGAATGGAAGCACGTATCAAAGATTGTGCTATCCTGTTGAAAACTAAGGACTTCCAAATGGAGTATCACATTAAATCACTCTTCGTTTCAATGAAGTCGATATTCCCTGAATGTTGCACGATTGCGGGATAGATTTAGATTGAATTTTAAGCGTTCGCGTGTGCCGCAAGAAAAAAAAAAGTAATTATAAAACAATAAAAATGATAACAGACTTGATACGCACGAGAAATATAGCATGTTGAATCTTCTTACCCTTATTAGATTTCTGCCTTGTCTGTTCCCTGAATGTTGCACGATTGCGGGATAGATTTAGATTGAATTTTAAGCGTTCGCGTGTGCCGCAAGAAAAAAAAAAGTAATTATAAAACAATAAAAATGATAACAGACTTGATACGCACGAGAAATATAGCATGTTGAATCTTCTTACCCTTATTAGATTTCTGCCTTGTCTCTTACGGCCGTTTGTAACGATATTTTATCAAATTTCTTTGTACCGCGTGTTGTGCACCATAATGATAAGGAAATTTGGCTTCTACTTCACTTAATTAACATGTGTTCAGCATTATAGATATTCCTGCTTATGACCTCTAAACCCCGAAATCACACATGATACGCTTGGGCCGCCTGTAGTATACCCCGTTTTGTGCACACGGAAAGCCAAAGATATAATCATGGCGATACAAATCGTTTCCGTCCTTATCTCCCTTATAAGTTTATCCTTAATCTCCTTTCGCCAATTTATTTTTCGACATTTACAATTCGGTAATACCTGTGAGAGACATAAAGACTTTAAGTTGCATATCAATTTCAGTCTAAAAATATAAACTTGGTTTGTTGCAATTCAGTACTTTCGTGTTTCAAGCTAGTATTTCCATCCCGAGCATACCCATCAGACTGTCTCAAATCTAATTCGCATGAGGGCATTCTAATATAGTCTTTAAAAATCCTTTGAAAACTGAATTGATTAACTGAAAACAACTTTTTTAGCCCTTGTTACTATCCTATACAGCGGAAGTGTGAAGCCTTAATGAGTTCGAACCTCATTTCCTGTAGAGGAAATGATTAAAGATAGGTACACGTAAGTAACGTAACGCTGACGGAGACGAACGCTCAATTCCATAGGAGATTGTCTCACTATGCTAGGAGAATTTTAGGCCAACAGCAGGTAAGGAATTTCAGATGTGCAGAATGTCATTGATCATTACGCATTGATGGTTATGTATAAGGCATCAGTCGTGTAACGATACTCAGAGTTGTTGAAGCGGTTAAATTTCAAGACAAGCTTCGTCCAAACGTTGCATAACTGATTACACAGCAACCCGCAGGAAGTGTCTTGTAAAAAAAAAAAAAAAAAAAAAAAAGAAGGAAAAAATGAGAGGTTAGGTGATCCCGTAGGTACCTCTATGGTTTGGACCGATTTGAACCATTGACACGGCATTTTACATGCGTTATTAGAGATACAAAGATCGACAATGGGTTGATATATCAGTGCAGCGAGGCAGCCAACAAACAGATACTGCGGAAACGCCTCTCATATGGTTTCATTACTCATTATATTCCTTCTGGATCTATGAGTCAAGTTTGAATGCCAAATTTTGCTTATATGAAGTTTTTGAGGAAAAAAGATGGAAATCATGTCCAGTTTATTTTACGCTTTCACGCGGTCAGATTGAAATAGCAATGTGGGTACGGAAACTGACTCAATATGTCTGCAAGTTCAAACGCAAATTATTTACGATTGGATTGAACTCGCTCAGGCATTTTTAGGCTCGTGCTACTGAGGCTTTGCATTTTTTTAACCCTATAAAAAGCCGGGAGACTCAAGCGAACCTGACTAAGATTATGAAACCCTTAAAGAGGCAGTGTATTGTAGTATCCAACTGAGAAAAAATATACATTGTAACAGAGCGCGCGCACAAGTCCTACCTAATTCCTTTAGGAGCTACTACTACGGGTGTTTTTGGTAAATGAAATCCTTCAGGCGGCTGAAATGTCGGCTGATAATGTCTGCGGCTGAGATATTGTTCGAAAAAATGAATATTTGGCCGAGAAGTGAAGCGTCGAGGTTAAATGTGAAATTTTCAGGATAATCTTTCAGCCAAGGACATTATCAGCCGACATACCAGTAAGCCAGAAAGGTCGTATCGCGCGTTGACAAAGTTATGTCTACTTTTTGGACTTTCCACAGCAGCATTACCACCCTTTTAATGTCACTACCTGTGAACTCAACGGAACGAGTTCGCTTTTCTTCGATGTAGAGCAATAAAGGTGAAGAAGTGAAGCTATCGAGCAGGTTTTAGCTTTGTTTCTTTTCGGCGGAAATAATCAAAAGAGAAATAACGACTTAAGGGGGGTTAATGAGTAATAACTGTCCGGTGATTACATATCACGTGACGTAAAGTAGCTGATATACTCGCACGAAAATTAATCGGTGGGTTATAAATCTCTACATATATATACGCACGGTCGTGCGCACATAACATGACGTGTTTAGTTTAAATTAGGCTGCAAGTTTCTGTAAAGCTTAGCCGCGAGGTTTCGATCCTTTCAAAATTGTTTCTTATCAACAGTAATTCGAGCGCGGTGAATCTACCACGTGGGTCTCTTAAAAATATATATTGTACGTTTATTGAACGGTAAATATTATTTTCAAGTGTTAACATGTCCTGAAAGTATTCTCTTAATTCTTTGAATAAAGATTTGGTCTCTAAATATTTCTTTTCCTTCGCTTTTGCCTTACCTTCAATCACAGTTTTTGGTTAAAAACACGATTACTCGGTAAACCCGACATTATTGTAAAAACAGTCTTTCTTCGTGCACTTGGGACGTTTGGAAAGCACTCCACAAGCTAAATTTGCTCTGGGCGACGCCCTGAAAAACTCTTACAATTCTCTTGTGCTCTCTTACAATTCTCTCTTGTGGTTCAGAGAAATCTGCTTTTTCTTTTTTTCTCTTTGCGTTTTTATTATTTCTCTTCCTATTTTATAGGTTATCGAGGACGAGAGGATTGGATTAAGGCTTGTTGAAGATGCGAATTAAGGAACGATTGTCATGCGCGGTTGGAAATATATTCAACGACCTCTTCCGGCAGCTCGCACAATCATATGAACTCTTTTTCCTCATGAAAATTGTTGAACTTTCCCCTTCAGAGGCAGCACTGATTATTCTTATTGGACAAATTGCAGACGCGTCATTCTCACCCATTGCTGGATACCTTGGTGATAGTGCAAACGTACCTTTTCTTTCTAAGAAAATTGGCAGGCGAAAATCTTGGCACTGTTTGGCAACAGTATTCATGGCCATCGGACTTCCCTTTTTCTTCAACCGCTGCTTGTTATGCAGTGTCAGCAATCAAAACTGGCTTCGACTATTCTATTTCTGTTTCATTTCAGCATTGATAAACATCTGTTTCAACGTAGTGGAGATTAATCATTTGGCATTTATCACGACTGTAGCTGCTTCTGTGGAGGAATGCACAGTTCTTAGTGCGATGAGGTATGTTCTCAACGTTACAGTTTGAATCTTAAATCATGTCCATTTGAAGCGCACTTTTGTTTTCTCCATATATGTCCAGTATTTTCATGATCATAATACAGTAAGAAAATTATTAGAAGAGTTCTTACCTGCGGTTCTGAAAGTTAAGAATTAAGTTTGATTATTGTAAGCAGTATTACATCCTCTTCTTTTTTGACGCATGAAAACGAAATTCAGGTTGAAGATTCTTACCACTAAGATGAAAAAAGTGGTTTACTTAATTGACTGTATAACGAGCCTATGCCTGAAATAAGTGAAAATTTATATGAACATACAATTTAATAAATTGCGACATGCTGCGGGCGCAAATATTACCTAATTCCAAAGGAGATGCTATGGCGTAAATCTGTATGTACGCACAGCCGACGGCATTCACTACATGATGTGTGCAGTTTACTTCGGCGCAAGTTCCTGTCGATTTTAGTCGCGAGGTTTCAAAACCTTTTAAATTTTTTTTCCGCCATACGGATTGAGATGGACCATTCGGAGCTCAAAATGAACGTAAACAAGCTAAATACCACTCGAAAACAGCGAGCATGTAGCTCTTTCAAGCGACCAAATTAGTTTTGGAGTTAACGATATTTCATTCCCAAAGGTGTTTTTCAAGAGAAGGTTTTGTTCTAAAGTCGTACATTTTGCAGAATTTCAACACAGAGCTACGCAATTTTCTGGTCATAGGTCCTGGTAAACAACAATTCAATTATGGTAAACCTAACACGAGGGTCTCGTAAATGCAAGACATTTTTACGTTTTTCGCTTCGTTTTTCGAACGGTAAATATCATTTTCAAGTGTTGATATGCCCTTAAAGTATTATTACTCACTAAATTTAAAATAAATACTAAATACTTAAAATGTCAGATTTCAGAATTTTCACAATTTTTAACACAATTTTATGTGCATTTCTGTCCATGAATTATAGTACACAACGATTCTAGGTCTCATACTTACAAAAAAAAAATTCGTTGCCTTCGGTTCAATTCTTTGATTACAGCTTAGCTCTTACAATATTTCTTGGTCGTTTTTGCCTTGTCAGTCATTGCTAGTTTCCGAGTAGAACTCGACACAGGGTCTACCAGGGTTTACTTTTTTCCGTGCCCAAATTGTGTCTGTATACTATGTTACAAAAGAATTGGTTTACGCTTTTAACTGAGCGTATATCGAGTTACAAATGCACTTGTGAAGTTTGGAGAGCACTCAAGAAGCTGCGTCATGAACAACTCTTACGCTTCTCTACAGCTCTCGAATGCGCGCTAAGCATGAACCAACTCATTAATGTGTGTACGCGCCATGATGATATTCATATAATCTTAAATGAAGTTCTTCTGCTTCCTTTTTCTGTCACCTTTAGGACTGTGTTCAGCTTCCTAAGTGGTGTCTTTATTTATGCAACCGCCTGGGGTCTTCTCGGTCTTGATAGTGGCGATGCTCCGGGACCTAACAGCCCTCCATATCTAACGGTTAGAAGCTTTCCCCCTAATCGTTTTAGAAGTAATATGCTCTAGTGAAGAAACCTTGCTCTAAGCGAAGATAAATACAATTGTCAAACAGCTGAAGGTAAAGTCACTTTATGACCTATCAGAATCCAGGATTTTGCGGTAAAAAGCAGCTCTCAAGATACTAGTTTAAAAGTAATTTCGCATAGAAGTAAAATCGTTGCTTCTAGGAATCGCTATCTTCCTCTGCTGAACTAAAACTAAATAATGTGCCAAGAGATACGCAGTCAGGGTTATCTTCCCATTACTTTGCCAGGACTTCCTTTTCTTAGCACCACTCCCCGTAAAGACGTCCTTTTTTGTCATTTCCCTTGCTACTTATTTGTAGTACCTCTCATGGATAGCGACTGGAACAGGAGTCTTCTTTGCAATCATCTTTCTCATTGGTGCAAAGGAACCTCAAAAACTGAACGAAGTGGAGAAGCAACCAACATGTGTTGGTAATATTGAAGATCATGTTGCAATGAGTGACGAAGATGGCAAGAATGATGAAAACAGATACCATGCTACAAAAGAACCTCAGAGACGTTTACGCACAAATAGCACATATTCAAGTATTATGGTAAGTCAAGATCAAGATCCTTGTGGGAAAGCCCCGAAATGATAGTTGTACCCAATAAAATGTTTTGGTATTAGCAGCTCCTTCATCTCATTTTGAACAATACTCGTATTACTCGAAATGAATTAAAACCTGAAGGACTTATTACCTACCCCGCACTCTTGTAGCCGACATTTTCAAGGCAGGTATTATGATTGCAGAATCTTTAGGGGATTCTGCAAATGTCACAAGTTCTATTCGTTGCTCGAGTTGTGGAGTGGAAAAACTCAGTCAGTTACCCTTCTTTTTCATTGCAGAACGCTGCTGGAATGATATTGACACCGTTTGAAAGTAAAAATACAGGCAAGTTTATATAAAATGTACGCTTTAAAACTCATCACTTTTACCTTTAGGAACCGGCCGGTTCCACAACTTACACATCTTACTATAATAATACACAGTTTAATTTGGATAACCATTGTTGAAAAATAATGTCACTTCCGTCAACAGAGTAAAAGCATTGCTGATGCCATATATAATGCTGAAAATTTACAAGCTGAGCTTTAAACAAAAGTATATAAACTGATTTTGTTCATTTCTTCAATTGGAAAGACTCTTCTAGGGACAGTCTCGCCCATAGATTTGTGGGCATGACTATGGCTTCGTCTCAATTTGAAACCTGCCACTATGACCTCAACGGAAGTGAAGATATCCGATGCCATGAGCAGCGTGAAAGAAAGAAAAATTTATTGCAGAAGTTTGTTCCTGCTATATTGAATGACGAAGGAAATGATTCGGGACACAGTCAATCAAAAGTTGACGCTGAAGGCGCAGATAACAATCAAGAAAGTGAGAACACGAAAAAACGGATATGTTCAGAGGCAGAGCATTTAGATCGTGAGCGCAAGAAAAGTCTCCTGTCGTGGGTTTATGACGGAATCTTATCTAGAATGCAACACCCAGAGGAAAGGCAAACAACATGTACTGGCAGCATTGGACATCAAGCAGCAGAGGGCAATAAATATGACGGGTATATAACTGGAGCAAAGTACTGTAGAAAAGAAGAGGTGGGAACCATTCCTGAAGAAAAACACAGGAAAAACTCCCACAGCATGGATTCGAGCAAAAAAGGGAAGAAGATAGGAAATGATGACGAGAAAGTGATCAATGACATCTTTGAAACGTCAATTTCGTTCGACCACGGGCAAAGTGAATATGGCCACCCTACTATTCCAGATGAAGATGATCGTGGGCTGCCTAACTTTGGATCTACCTATGATACTAGTGCAGATGAGGTGAAAGGAGACTTTTCCAACACTTCAATTAGGAAGCCGAAAAAGGCCGTGACTTTCAGTGCGCCTCTATTACTAGAAATTCCGTCAATACGCGAGGACCAGACAAAGGAATTGGATTTTTATGACATGGCTGGAGAAGCAACGCTCCTGAATGAAAGTGCTCGTAATTATCTGAGACAGAGTTGCAAAAACAACGATACTATAGTATCCTACGAGAGAAGCAAAAATTACTCATCTTCAGAAGCCAATCCTGATCTACATAGTCCTCATGTTTCATCAGAAAATTTTCGGTCTGAGCGGAAACATCCGAAAAGAATCAAAGATTGGCTGAGAGATCCGAACTTGTATAAGGTAAAACCAAATAAGCCTCTTAATTGTCTTGTTTGTTTGCTCCTAAAGTTCTTCATCTTTTTTACTGGTGTGATTTTTTTTTCAGGTAGCTATTATTTTTACATGTACACGCCTTGCGCAAGACACTGTGTACAGTTATTTACCGCTATTCCTCTCAGAAAGGCTAAAATCTGCAAAGGTATGATATTGAAGTCCCTTCACTTTACAATATGCAATGTTCACTTACTTACAAAATGAATGGGTGTGATTTCACTGTTTTTTCCCTCTTATCAGGAAGCTATCGCTTATATCCCACTTATTCTCCTTGTCAGTGGCTCCTTGTCAAGTTTGATATGTAACAGACTTTGTAGGAAGATCGGAAGTAAGGTATGGCCATTAGATAAGTCTCATAATGAACAGTTATTTTCTATCAAAGGGATTGTGTGACCCTAGGCCTATTTCCAAATTGATGTCCAAACTGCTTGTTACCATAAATCCATTGGTCATTGCTTATTGGTACCCTTGCCAAGTAATAAATCAGTGAATTTTCGTTTTTTTAAGTACAGAGAAAAGTGACGTTTCCCAAAATAAGCCCTACTTAATTGTGTGAGTCTACTAAATTTCAATTTTTTAATTGGTCGCGAAAATAAGTGGAGCTTTTTACTGGCGGCTTTCCTTGTGATGGGTGGTGCCGTTTGGAGCTATTTTCTGACCGTCTCCCCCAATCAGTCAACCTATGCGCCTGTAGTAATGATAGGAAGCGGTCTGTCAGTTATGTACGTCATGGCACTTGTCTTCATCACAGAACTGATTGGAGAAAATAAGGTTGGTGTTACCATCGTTAAACTAAATTAATGGTTTTTTGGAAACAGTTGATATGAGAACCCCTAAAACAATTTCCTCGTAACAAGCTCTCCCATCGACCGCATAATGAGTAATCACTAGCGGTGTTGGAACTAATTTTAGAAATCATTGGTAACATAATGAAGTCAACGAGAAAAAAAAATTAGACATAGCTACCAGGTAGTCCGAACGAAGGAGTGTGTACCAGTATAGCAGCCTAAGCAACATGAGGCGACTATAATTATTGCTTATTCCCCTAGATGTCATGCTAATTTATAAGAAAATTACCCTAAGTATTTCGCCAGTTCTCCCTGACAGTTTCTCACACTTCTGAGTTGAGGGAGGCACCTGGAAATGTTATTTCCTCTGCAGGAATGTACATTATAAATACTACCACTAGCCAGCGTTTGAACCTGAATGATCAGACCCGAAGTCCGCCGCCTTTAGCTCTACACTATCGTATATAATTTCGGTCAATAAATTGTCAATTTCAGGAAACCAGTGGATCAGTGTTTGCCATTGTAACTGTGATCGCTAGAATATCAAGCGGTGGACTTATCATTTGTATACAGGAATTTTACCCAGAAGAAAGGTCAGTCAGCCACGTATGATCGACAGGTCACGTTACAAGAAAATAGACTTGTACTAATATGGACAATATACGAAATTCTAAGGTTACAAAAGCTCTAACTAAACATCAGACTTTTCTTTTGGCCCACTTTGCAGAGGGAAATGCCTGCTATGTTCTTGGTCGAATCCACTTTTTTGCACCATATGAAAATATCGTACACGCATAAAACTTTTTTAATTTACTACATCTATTTTGAAATAGCTGGTGACCCTTGCAATCTGATGGGTTCCCATCGGTACGATTTATTGACAAATCGCACCATTTTATGCTCTAGCTCGCGCTCATTTGATTTTTAAACCATGCATATGATTTCAGGCCTAATAATACACATGCAAAAATTTCAGCATGCTCATTGGCTGAGAACACGTAAATTAATCTCAAGCATTGCAGAAAATTGAAATTGAGAGCAAAAAGTTGAAATTAAATTTACTGACAGCTAAATCACGAAAGCACAACAAAACAAACAGGAGGACAGGAGAGGACAAAGTAACATTTTCTCAGAGTTTGAGAGAGAATGCAAAAAAAATAAAATTCTCGGGGAGTTTTTCGTAACAATTCGACCGATACCTAACAGAGAAAGAATACAAACGCTCAATTATTCGCGAGAGAGGTTTAAAATTCGAAGCAAATTCTATAGGAACAAGCCCCAACTCTCCGCAACAAAGAAAATATAAAGGCAAGGAGCCGCACTGGTGAGCCACAACCACAACCACAAATAAAGACAACTGAAACGGAAAACAGAGTCATTTTTGCTTGTATAACCAGTTATTTTCAATTCTTTTAAATTTTTTTCAAAATTTAGTTATAGCCCTTGAAAAATTTATTCGTGCTGATCCATCCCAAATTGCACTCGAAATCATGCGATTACCTATACAAATTGCACTCCACTCATTCAATTACCATTATTAATCACTTATGTAATGTTCTGATTGGCTAAAAATTCTCCTCTCGATTCAAACCAGCGCAAATTTTCTTGGTCGAGTCCACTTTCTGTATCATATGAAAATACCGTAGCGACATCAAACTTTTAATCATCTTCGAAAGCCTGTAATGTTCTGATTTGCTTAATTTCCCCCTCTCGTTTCAAACCAGCTCAAATATGGCGGTTGGCAACTACGTGCAATATGTGTTTGCGATGACGCCTGGGACGTTAACTTTGGTCGGATCCATGTTGGTTTTGCTTTTTCAACCATCAGAAGTTTCCTTCAAAAATAAAGGTAAAAACACAAATGTTTTGCTGTAGTTTGCTTCTTGGGCTAAAATATCATCGTTTAGAAGAACTGCATGACACTCCCATATCTTTAAGAAATCGGTCTTAGCCTTTTCAGGACGTGCAGACAATATCTTACTTTGAAATGAAAGGGGCTATGCAATTTCATATTGTAATGTTTTAAGTTACTCCTCCGGTAATTTAAGAGGTTGTTGTGTGTTGAATGATATCCTTCACAGTGTTTCATAAAGAGGACATGATGTTCTATTACAGCCTCATGTGTTTGTATCATTTCCGATGCATAAGCTTACCTTCTGCCATTTCACCTATTAAGGCTCACAGAGTATCGAGGATCAAGCTGACCAATCATCGTGTGACGGCCAAGTTCCTCAGTGTACGTGTGAAATTGAGACAACGCCAAATGTCTGCTTGGATGAAAATCAAAATTCTTCCAGCGCTTCGGTGCTTTCTTTTTCTGAAGACACAAAACTTTAATTCCTTCCACTAGTTTATTATGTGTCGGCGATGTTTAACCGACCATTCAAAATCTCATTACAAAGTTTGTTCAAGGACAACATTTCTATCAAAATAAGTATTTGTGACTGATCTTTCTCGGTGTTGGGAAGAAGGGGTTAATAAAATTATATATCACAAACCTATTATAATCAAAAAATAATTTTACAATCTCTGAATGACGTGGAAATAGTATTCTAAGTTCATACCATTCAACTCATTGTTAGCTGTTATCAATTTTTATTAACTCATATCTCCTCTAGATCTGTACGTGAAATAGGTAGGGAACATTTGATCAGATTCTTTTTGAGTGGCCATTCCAGTAAAAATGCGTTGTCTTAAATGTTTCCTGAATGTAACAAATAATTTGGATGCACGATGCACTCACTTTTACTCAGTCTTTTTTTTTCTGAACCGGAAGTTCCTGGAAATCAGTAACTTTTATAGGATTATTAATGGTTATTACTTTTTTAAGTCACTTAAAGTTTTTTAGTAGTCTAAAGTCAGATTTTAATCCTTTCATGTCGATTTCGGTGAAGAGTAACGCCGAATATTCTAGATGCTTTTACGCGCGCACAATTACTGTTTTTTTTAATTCGTGATGGGTTCATGCGTCCCGTGTGCAAGTTGCGCGATTCTAAATTGCAAAGGGCAGAATCTTGAACCTTCCTCATGATCTTCAGCTATGATCTGTATTTTTTTATTGGGTAAGAGTCTTTGAGCAGTATTTCCTTAAACTGTACAAAGAATATTAACAATTGTTTTTATCCTCATACTGCTGCTTTGCTAGATCCCAAAATAGTTGTATATTAAATTGTATGGTGCTTACAGTTAAGATAGATCTACAAGACTAACATTGCGAAGATAATGATGTCTATCAGTTATATAAACCCTGATCGCCGTGATTGAAGCCAGTAAGACAACAGAGGTGGATAATCATCACAAGGTTTACAATTGCATTTCGTCTACCGTAATTGTCGATTCGAACAGCTATTTTGAACTTATGTTATATTTAACCATCCATGATCCTTATCAGTAACAATTATACAACTTGCAGCTTGGATGGACGTTTGCATTTGAACCACTCGCTTTCCATGTATTCCTCCGGATATTAAAAAAGCGATAACTCTTGATTCCAATGAAGCCACTTTCTTAACTTTTTGTTTTTCAAGTAAGGCACGCTAGAGTAATTTCCATACACTTATAATTGATAAAATGCCAATGTCTGAAGGGCACAATCCATTAGGGTCATGGGATTTGTCTCATTAGCAACAATATTCTCAAGGCACTTTACAAAACTGATTTCATAATCAGCGTTCTTAAAAAAGAAGCAAACTGTAACAAGATAATTTTGGTTTTATCAACTGAGTTATCCGGAGTTCACATGTATGATTTTCATGTATTTACAGTCAATTGGGTCGAATAATGTAAATTGGCCACCATAAAGAGTTTCAAAGCGAAGGGCTCTGACAAAGGGCTAACGCTCGAAACGTCAGCTTTGAAACTCTTTACGGTGGCCAATTTACGTCATCAACTCAGTCGATAAAACAAAGCAGAATTCAAGTTCTAAATGAGTTCTATATTGCTGATAGTTTAATTTAGAATCTCTTTCTGTGTTCTTGGTAGAGAGCTGAACTATAAGCTAGCATGTCATGGGATTGGGGTAAAGAACGCGAAAGTTCTAGATGTATTTTACACACGTTATAACCATCAGTTATGCAAATAACAATATTTGTTTGGGTAATTAACCGCCGAGTTGATACCTTTCCAACATCCAATTCAGATCTAGTCATGCGGCAATTCACGGTTAATAACTCCGTCTTTACTGAATGAGTGGGCATTACCTTGAATGTAAAAGTCACAAAATTAATTTGGAAGCATTTTATGCTTGAATTTCACGCTTTTCAGCATCGAACTGAAAGCATCGTGTTCCTATGAAGTTTTTCAGAAATTCTCCACCTAGAAGGAATCATTGAAACGAGGATTAGTACGTTGATTTCATTCTATTGAGTATCTAGGAATGGTTCTATTGTCTCTATCTAGAGATGGTTCCATTGTCTCCAAAAGACACATGTTGACACGCATTGTTTTGTATGATTCTATGGGCAGAGTAAGATTTTGGGGGGCCGAGATAGTATCCATCGCCGTCTTTCATTTCTTCTACCAAGGGCTCTTTGGAAGCCATTTTGTAAGCTATATGTCTTTAACCATTCCGCAGTATTTAATTTTACGGTCGGGGTCAGTTTGATGATACGGAATGGATTGAGCTCGGCCGCAAGATTCTTCCTGCGTTATTTTAAGATGCGCGTTTGGGTAAGGTTATCGTGTGCAGTTGGAAATGTATTCAACGACTTCTACCGACAGCTCCTCCAGTCATTTGAGCTTTTATTCTTCATGAAAGTTGTTGAACTTTCAGCCTCAGAAGCAGGACTGATTATACTTATTGGAGAAATTGCAGACGCATTATTCTCTCCAATTACTGGGTATCTTGGTGATCTAGTAAACTTACCGTTTCTTTCAAAGAGGATTGGCAGGCGAAAATCTTGGCATCTTTTGGCAACAGTCTTCATGGCCGTCGCACTTCCTCTTTTGTTCAATCGGTGCTTTCTTTGTGCTGACAACCATCAAAGCTGGCTTCCCCTCTTTTACTTCGGATTCTTCTCGGCGTTGGTAAACATATGTTTCAACATGGTAGAGATAAATCACATGGCTTTCCTCACAGCTGTTGTCGAGTCTGTAGAAGAGTTCACAATTCTTGGCGCACTTAGGTCTGTTCTGAATAATTTGTTTGAGTTTGTATAATTTACGTCGTATTTGAAATATCTTACTTTGCAATGCATGCCTGTCTGTCTCATCCGTGTACAGAAGCTAACACGAATATGTCGTTGAGTTTTCCTCACCGCTGTGTAAAAAATGCCAAATTTACTGAAGTATTACGACTGGTGGATGTTTAGGAATCAAGTTTGATTATTTTTGCCCCACAATATCATGAAATAAGCTGATAATGATAAAGCAATTCAGTTCAATGACTAAGCCACTTAAATGAGAAGTTTTTATTTATTAGTTTATTTACTATCGGAAAGTTTCTCAGGCGTATTGTAATAAATGGTGGTGGGGTGTTATAATGAATGTCAATTTGATGTCTTGTGTTCCGCAATGATGTTGCTCGTGATATCTGACAATAATATTTTCCTGTCTCGTAATCGGGTCATTAAGGACTGTATTTCGCTTCCTGAGTGGTATTTACATATACGCCATCGCCTGGAGCCTTCTGGGACAAGACAATGCAGCTGCTCTTGGACCTGACAGCCTGTCAGATTTTGCGGTTAGTAGCAGCTCTCAATAATTTATTTTGAAAAAAGCTTCGCCTGAAAGGGAATCCAAAACTTCAGGAAATGCCTTATTTTCCTTTGCCTCACTCAAATGAAATCGTTGGTTTCAAAATGGCGAGAGAAAGAAAAGTGAAGTAGTGTCTCCATTTTTTCTTCTGAAATTTCCCCTACAATTGTAATTTTACTCTCTTTGAATTTGCAGTATCTCTCGTGGATTGCTACTGGAACTGGAGTCCTCTTTGTAACCGTCTTTCTCATTGGCAGCACAAAGGAGCATCAGAAACGTTTGAGAAGAAGGAGCAGATTATCGGGTATTTTGGTAGGTCAAAACCTGAATGGAAAAACCTTTTGATAAATTCAAAGTCATTGATCAATGCAATCAAACATTTTGGTGGATCTCTGTTTGAATCATGCATATCTTACCGTAAATGACTTCTACTTTATTGGTAAATACTTTTTATTTCATATCCTGGTTTTGGAACCCTCGTATTTGGGTAACTAGATTGTTGCAGGCAGTGCATATAAAGGCATTTTGAAAAATGCTGTATGTACTATTTGACTAGATGGTTGTGGAATGGACGAACTAAACTGACATTTTCCTTCATTGTAGAACACTCCTGGGATATTTGTAACAACACCTTTGGGAAGTGAGAACGCAGGCAAGTCTTTACTCGTCATACAAAATAACGTCAGTCTCGTTCGAGAAGTCAGCTTCAAATCTAGCTCCTTGCAACATGTTGCTGTTTATAAATGATTGTGTCTTTTTTCTAATGTTTAAGGTTCTCTCCAAGACAGCCTTGCTCATAGATTTGTGGACATGGTCATGGCATCGTCTCAGTTGGAAAATTATAAGCAAGAGATGAACGATTGGGAAGAAAGCCAAAGTCGAGAGCTGCATAATAGAAAAAAAAGTGTATTGCAGAAGTTTGTCGCTGCTATATTTTCTGAAGGGGATAACTACATTGTTCATGCTCGATATAAACCCGTCTTCGAGGAAGAAACGAAGGACCCAGAAAGAGTGGATACAAAAAAACGTATGGTCTTAGAAGTACAACAATTAGATCGTGAACGTAAGAAAAGTTTGATGATGCGGGTTTTCGACGGACTTCTGTCAAGACTAGGACATGAGGAGGAGGAGGAGCAACCTAAACTCACTGTCGGCATTGAACACCAAGTTTCAGCAGACAATGAGCATGAAAGCTATCTAGCCGATAAAGAGTGCTGCAGACATGAAGAGAACGAAACCTTTCGTGAAGAGGATACATGGAAAATGCCCAACAACAATAAAGCTGTCGACGAAGAGGCGGGAGATGGTGTAGAAGAAAAGTTCCCGGGCACCCTAGAAACATCCATTTTGTCCAAACGTAAGCAAAGAAAACATGCTATCGTGATGACTTCAGTTAATGGTCGTAATAGCGTATTAAACTTGGGATCTGAATATGATACAAGTGATGATTCGGAAAAAGAAAACTTTATACGCACTACCGTTAAAAACCAGAAGAAGTCTGTGACTTTTGATGAGCCAGGACTTTCCAATATTCCTTCAATGGATGAGGGGACACAGAAGAAATTAAGTCTTGAGGACTTGCCTAAAGACGGAAAGATCCTCAGTGAAAGTGCTCAGAGCTATTTGGCACAAGATTGCGCCGAAGATAACACAAGAGAATCGGCAGCTTTAGATGATAATCCTGATCCACATAGTCTTCCTGTTCTTTCGGAAATTCTTCCAACTGAGAGAAAACGTCCAAAAAGAATCAAAGATTGGCTGAGAGATCCAAACCTGTATAGGGTAAGACCAAACACATTGCTATCTAGTTTATTTCCACGTTGAAGACTTTTAATTTTAACTTTCTCCTTTTCTGTGCCGTGTGTCCTTCTCAGGTAGCCATTATATTCACAAGTTCACGCCTTGCGCAGAACGCTGTATACAATTACTTACCGTTGTTCCTTACAGAGAGGCTGCTATTTGCAAAGGTATAATAGTCGAATCTTCTCTTATCCCTTCACTTCATTTCATAGTTTGTAGTGTTTATTTGTTTTATGTTCACCGCTTTTTTTTTGTCTCATACAAGGAAGCCATCGCCTATTTCCCACTTATTCTCCTGATCAGCGCCACTTTCTCAAGTTTATTCTGCAACAGCCTGAACAGGAAGATTGGAAGTAAGGTATGATGGTAAGATTTTTCCCATAATTAACTGATACTTTTTACCTTAGCATTCCCAAGTTTGACTTATTTTTTTATTTTTTGTAAATTGAAGTAAATTGTTTTTAATGCATTGGTACGCTCATTCATCTCTCTAGGGTCAGTTCCTGATCTGCACGTTTTAACATCGCGAGAAAAATGAAAATCTTGTAAAATAAGCTTCAGTAAGGTTGAATGCGTATATAAAGTCTTCTAAGCGTCATTTCTACTTTGGTTTCGACATTTAGTGGAGTTACCTTTTGGCGGGTTCCCTGGTGATGGGCTGTTCTGTTTGGAGCTATTTTCAGACTGTCTCCACCAAGCAATCAGCTTATGCAGTGATGGTTATAATGGGAAGTGGTCTTTCCGTTATGGACGTCATGGCACTTGTCTTCATTACAGAGGTGATTGGAGAAAATAAGGTTAGTGTTGTAAAACGAATTTCTTTGTTTTTGGAAACAATGAAATTAAATCATCTCAAAGGTTCTTTTTCTGACAAGCCATTCATTAAACAGTCCAAAAGTTGGAATTACTACAAACAAACATCGATATGTAAAGAAATTTTAGTGTTGAAAAAAGTTGAGAGCTGTGCTCTAACCAATAACCCGGACAACTTAGCCCTCTCGTAGTAGTAAATACTAACATGGTGATCCCTGGTCGATAGTCCTTGAACAAAATGTCTGGTTTCAATGACACGACGCTGGATCCATTGGTGTAGAGAGACACTGTGCGGATAAAGTCTCCTGTCCAATAACGCAACAAACTGACCTGGCAAGGGGTCAAAGTCGTCCCCGGAGTCCCTAGCGTAAAATGTTAGATCACTGCCTCTCTCTAAATCAGTAGGATCCTTATCTTCTAGGAAACCAGTGGATCAGTTTTTGCCATTATTACTGTAATTGCGAGACTTTCAGGCGGTACATTTATCATTGGCATACAGGAATTTTACCCAAGAGAAAGGTTGGTACGCCATTATCAAGTCGTCATACAAATAATTTAAATACCGTATATTCCTTTCAAAGTTGCGATGGGTAGTTGGCGAACCTACCGAATTGACAAGAATCCTAAGTTTCTACGGTACAAATGATTTTCTAGTTCTTCTGTGTTTTTAGGCGCAATTTCACAAATATGGTTACAGCTCTAAACTTTTAGTTATACTTAAATTTTTATCAACGCACTTTAATTCTCTCAATTCAGAATCAGCTCAAATGAGGCGGTTGGCAACTACGTGCGACATGTGTTTGCACTGGCGCCTGGAATATTGACTCTCATTGGATCCCTACTGGTTTTGCTTTTCCAACCGTCAAGAGCTCACAGCAAAAGTAAAGGTAACATCGTCAATGTGTACTGGGATACTTTATTCTAGGCTAGCTCTATAATAGAGAGAATAAGTGCGTACCGCGCTTCGTTTAAGTAAAAAATAGTCTTAATCATTTCTGCGCCTCTAAAATATCATCCTATCATGTAAAATATGACCATGAAAATAAAAAATGTTTTTTTCTTTAATGAAGCAGAGTGTACGTTAGGAGTGTTTTAGAGTACGTCCACCTTTTTCCCTAACAGCCACACGACGTTGCAAGTTTTCTGATCCATAACGTCCTTATGCCAAATCTCCTATGTAGGCTTCCAGGATGCCGAGGCTCAAGCTGACCAATCATCGTTGGATATTCAAGTTCCTCAGCTTCCACGTCAGAGTGAAGCAATTCCAGACGTCCGCCATGATGAAAATCAAATATCTTTCCTCGCTACTGTGCATTCTTATCCCGAAGACACAAAACTGTAATTTCTTTCGTTCTATCGCGTATTCATAGGTGTTTTCTTATTTGAACTATGCAAAGTTTGTTAGAGACAAAACTGCTACCAAAACCACTTCAATTGAGAACGTATTTGTAACTTATCTTGGTGGTCCCACTAAGGACTGACGTGACTGACGTGTACTATGACTTTAATTAACATGATTCGTTAAATCGGTGTGACATGATGATGATCGGTTATCACAACCTTAAAAGAGGAAGATAAAATTCAAACCAATGACACAATTGAACCACAGCAAAAAGAAAGCCAAATTTTCCGTACGTAGTTATGTATATGCGTTGGTCACTTAATTCTCACATATCAATGTGTGTGCCTTTTTAAGTCCGTAAATATTTACAATTCTGATCCTATGTGATGAGCGCTAACGTTTTCGTAAATAACATAGAAATACGGATGCATTGCAGAATCAATCCGCACTGCACAGAGTGGAGTTATTTCCTTTGTGGGTGAGCAAAAGTGTTAAAGTTTCAAATAAAGTTATGAACTGTATCCCGTTTCTAAACTGCCACTTTGTCAAATGTTTATTTTAGGCACAAGCATTTATAGCGAGCACTTTTCACAACCTGAAATGTTTGGGTCTATAATGGCGGTTGGTTAGCGCTCTACAGGAAACACAAGTCAAGTCTCTTCACTTAAAAAAAAAACAACTTAAAAGATTGTAAACTCCATGAAAATGGTTGTTAAAAGTTGCAACTAATTGTTAATTCAATGCAATCGCGTTCATGAATTGGTTGTCGAGTAGCGAAGTTTGATCTTCTTCTTACTCTATAAGTATCATTTAGGTGAATGAAGATAAACTTACAACGAATGATTGTCTAAAGGAGCTTGTCTTTGTGAGATAATGCTGTTGAATGTCATTTCAAATGCAAAGTCGTCATTGAATGAATCTTCCGTGCGGTTTATCTTCTCCTAAATGACTGAAACTACTGATTCCACTCAATGAAACAAATGTTGACACTAATGAATGAATATTTCTTGTAAATGTAATGGAGTCTGATGTCATCCAAAACCGATTGTAGTGAAAGTCACAAAAGCAACTTATGGTTCATATGTTTTGTTTTCGGCCCCACTTTGTTACTAGGAGACCAAATTTTTGATCCCCGCTGCTCAGTGAGTTCGTGGGTAGGTCCGGAAGCATGTCATATAAACCCACAAAGTCCACTTGAATGAATTTACAACATGACCTCATATAGTGACAGGAAATACATAAATTGGCCAAATATAAGGATGTCCAAATCGCTCTGAAGGGGTGTTAATAATTGCGCAGAAGCTAAGTTTTTCCGTTCAATACGTTGAGGAAAAAGGTATAAAACCGCTCCAATTTGGTGCATGTGAAAGAATTGACGAAACCATTTACCATGAAGATGCAAATTGTTTCACGAGGTCCTCGAGAATTACTTCGATGCTATTCAGAGATATGATACAGTGGTGTTAATCACTCGTCAGTGTTCTGAAGAAGTGCAGCATAATGGATGATCGATGGAGGATAGAGGCCATTAAACGTGATTAGGGCGAAAGTAATAGAATCTGAATTTGGATATGTTGGAAAATATTTTGACACACCAAAAAAAATTTTACGGATACGTTTTTAAATCATGTTCATATGTAACAGACGCCGCGTGGGAAATTCTCAATGACATGTCACTGGTCGTTTCTTTCTTCAGTGAGAACTCACGTTCAGTGCTCAGAGGATGGTTTTTTAAAAGATCCCGACTTCCATTCAAAGTTGGTGTGACATTACGCATGTCCACTGGTCAACTAGCAGAGTAAAGTAATCAATGAACAAAGCACACAAATTTCTTACGATAAATAAGCATACGATAAATCTCAAATTAAACATAGTTCAACAATACATTTCAAAAACTTTATCAACCCTTCTGCACAACACCATAGTCCCCAATTGCGGAAATTTTAATTAATTTGATTGCAAGTTGTAATGCTTTATTTTTCTTCTTTTCCCATATTCCAAGAAATAATCACGAAACTCAAATCCGATAAATGCAAGTCAAATCTATACATCTCAATGTATAAAATGTACGTGAAAGTTTTATTTATGAGATTTTTAGCAAGGATAGAAATAAACTGAAGGAATTACGGTACGGAATATGTGATTATTTGGGGATGTTTAATTACCAACTAAATAAACCTTTCGCTTCAATTCTCAACCGCCCTTCTTGCCTTGTTCAGTTGAAGTCGTACAGCGGTAATCCAAGGTTATATTTAAACTTGATGGTGATCAAACTAATAAAAACTGCAAGTCTTGAATTGTTTGTCGTTGATAAATGAATGTCGCACTAATTGGAATAGAGCAGTTTCATTTTCTATTTGAATATCTTTTCAACATGATTCGCATATATATTCTTAACGACTGTGACCAAATCCAAAAGTTCGTTTGAAGCATTAGTTGCAAATAAATATTATTTTCAGATGATTCTGTTTTCACTAGCGTTCTTGTATTAATGTCTCCCCAGCGTAAAATTACGCTTCAACTGCTATGCTCTGGATGCGCAGTCAGTTAATTTGCAAGAAATGTCGGTTTCGGGAAAGGTTTCGTTGTCATGATAACTACCCACCTGTCGAGACACCAAAACCATACTACAGGCATCCACATCTCTTCACATTGCAAGACAAACCACGTTAATTCAGCGAAACAATAAACTCTGTCCACATCACCTCACATGGAAAGACACATCACATTTATTCAGCAAAGGAGTGAATACTTTCCACATCGCTTCACGAAGCAAGACAGACCACATTAATTCAGCGAAGTAATATACTCTGTTCACATCACCTCCCATGGCGTAACTAACCCTTAGAGTGAGACACCAAAACCATATCACAGGCATCCACATCGCTTTACATAGCAAGACAAACCACGTTAATTCAGCGAAATAATAAACTCTGTCCACATCACCTCACATGGAAAGACACATCACATTCATTCAGGAAGAAGATAAATGCTGTCCACACCGTTTCACTTAGCAAGACACACAACATTAACTCAGCGAAACAGTAAATGCTGTCCACATCGCTTCACTTAGCAAGACACCACATTAATTCAGCAAAATGACAAAAACTGTTCACATCACTTCACATAGCACGACATACACATAAATTCTGCAAAACAATACAGGAAATGCGTAAATTCAGGAAAACAATAGGTCCGTTGTTAAAACACTTCCCATATTACCTCACGTAACTAACAGAAAATCCATAAATACAGGGAAACGATGGTTCCACTTCTGAGCCCGCATTTTCTCGCATATCTACCTGCGGATATAAGTATTCGTACGAATGTAATATCTGCCACTGCGATGCGTTGAGGGTTAGTAAAACACCTCCAGAGGTTATATCAGTATATCCTCAGGCCAAATAATATATATATCAGTATATCCTCAGGCCAAATAATCAGAATAAACCAGATCCTCAGACATAGTTTGATGCTACTCTAGTTTGCAGATTAAAGAAGTTACAATTCATAGACCAGACGTTTCGACACTCCTGTCTAGTGCCTTCACCCCTGAAGGCACTAGACAGGAGTGTCGAAACGTTGGGTCTACGAATTGTAACTTCTTCAGTTACATTCATTTAATCTACAAACCAGAGTACCATCAAACTATGTCTAATTGTCCACCTGGTTGCCGTGTGAACTTTAATATATCAAACCAGTTTCTTTTGAGCATTATTGCTTTGAAGGTAAGAGCCATCAGTTTGTTTAGGTGACGAATCGTTTCGATCTGAGGGAAAATTTTAGACTATTTCTCAGGTTATTGATTTGAAGAACCCAACAATAAATCTTAATTTTCTTCGCTTTCCTCTCTGAAATCATGCCAACAACTTAACTACCATACGCAGTTATTTTCATTCTTTTGTAATTATTCTAGCGGACAACATGTTACCGGCGTAATTCATTAAAAAATGTTATAAATTAAGTTGAATGCACTTCATGCATTTGCTTTTTTTTGTTTTCTCAAGAACAAATCCAGTTCAGTGCACAGAGGATGTTGCAGATGACGTTTTAGTTTAGGGAAACATCAAGATAGGAACACTGACGAGAAAAAAAACAATAATGTTTGGTGTCGTAAATTGTGAAAAAATTAATCACTGAACATTTTACAAAATATCTTGGTAATTTCAAATCGAACCCATAAAAACTCAAGTAATCAATAATTACAAATATGTGTAATCGATAATCGGAAATGTAATCGTATTAGGCCTGAGGAACGTCTGTCCCTGCTAACTCTTCACTTGTTATGAGCGTTTCGAACTTAATACCAATTAGAAGTTAGCACAAGTGTGAAGGTAAAATTCATATGCAAATAGTTTCTGTTCATGAGCCAATCGACAATGACAATCATCATGACAATGATGACAAAACAATGACATCATCGTAACTTTATGGAAGCCAGAGAGCCGCTGTCGCAACTTTGCCATATGTAATGAAAGTCCACTTTGAAAATTTCCTTTTTTGGAATCTGACCTGAACACTGGCGAGAACCAGAAAATAAGTTTGGGGTCGTAAATTGTGAAAAAACTCAATCGTGGAACAATTTATAAAATATCTAGATGATTTCAAATCAAACCCATAAAAACTCAAGTAATCAATAATCACAAATACGTGTAATCGATAATCGGAAAATTAATCGTATTAGGCCTGAGGAGAGTCTGTCCCTGTTAACTCTTCACTTGTGATTTCCGTTTCGAACTTGACATCCCTTAAGGTGGCACTAGTGTGAAAGTCAAAACCCATGCTAATTAGGTTGTTCATTGTTAGGATCTCGTTCATATCATAATGTTAATTCATAAGCTAGGTTCTAAGGTTGATTGCGAAGAACTGGATAACGACTGGCTGTGCATATGAGATAAAAAGAGAAAGATTAGTCTCTTCTATGAAACTATTACAGGATGCCAATATAAAGTTCGTATTATTGATGGTAGGCATTTTCCTCTTGGGTAAAATATCGCTGAAATTGTCATTGCGATCAGAGAATGTTCTTAAGAGTTATCTGAACTGCACCAATCTTCAGTTAACTGTGCCACGGAACTTGTGGTCACTTAATTGTGAGTGGCTTTGTCAACGTCTGATTGCCTTAGCTTCTCTATAATTTACCCGATCGTTTAAAACGATAAGTGAACCACAAGATCATGCAAACTTCTGTTGTAAATTTGTTTCTTAAGAGTTATCTGAACTGCACGAATCTTCAGAAAACTTTGCCACGGAACTTGTGGTCACTTAATTGTGAGTGACTTTGTCAACGTTTGAGAAATTTTTAATATCGGAACTGCGGTTAAATTTACAGTCAATACCGCTTTTAATTCCTAGTTTGCGCATTTGATCCGCACCGCGCTTCTGTTTGTCAAATTCTCAGAGGTTTTTAAATGTTGCGTACGACTTGTTCCTAAAAACAGTCAAGGAAAAAAATTAATTCAACCTCTCTGTCTTAAAATGTGTCGATTTCCTTTCGCGACAGACTATTTTATATTTCGGGGATTTCCCTAAAAAAGTCACTTGGTGATCAGAATACAAAACAGACATGTTTTCTTTCGTATCGGCGCTCCGCTTCTTCTTAAAGAAACAGGATCAGCACAGAGTATGGCACTCAAATCCTAGATGTACGTAAAATCAAGACAACTGAAGGTATGAAATATACGTTTAAGTCTTGTTATAAGAACTGGATAACGAGTGGCTGTGCACATGAGATAAAAAGAAAAAGATTAATCTCTACTATGAAACTATTACAGGATGCCAATATAAAGTTCGTATTATTGATGGTCGGCATTTTCCTCTTGGGTAAAATATCGCTGAAATTGTCATTGCGATTAGAGAATGTAACATCTGCATGGTAAAAAGTTCCGTATAAATATCCAATTTTAAATCTGGAGAGATATACTGACAAAAATTTCGTCACGCTCCTTGGCGGAGAGCGTTTCAAGTAATCCAACGCACAATAAGAGAAATGCGCATGCTAAAAAAAATAATGTGAGAAAGCCGTGCAAGATTCAAGTCCCCAACCAGTGATAGAGATCGCTTGTAAAAATTTCATTTCATCTTCCTCGTCAAGGTTTATTTTACAATAGGATAATCTATTTCCGTTATATTAAAAGCGCGAAACTCGACTTTGTCACTTTCCTAACCAAACGTTTGCTTAATAAGTGTAACTTAACGCATAGAAAATACCTGTATTTCGAAGCGCTCAATTGTTGACGGCAGAGATCAATTTCCGAATCGCTTAATGAATTTCAACAGAGGACCAATCAGTAAAAATACTGTCGCTATATATAATGGCTAGAACGACTGAAGTTAGGCCACCCAAGGGTTATGAACTCTCAATTCCTTTATGGTGATTTGATGTATCCAAATGAGCGTCGCATTCAAAATATCAAATACACTTACGGGAGCAATTTTGTTGTAACTTGCTGATGTGATCAGGCTAAACTTATGAAGAGAGAAAGATCACGAAGGTAAGGCCTCTTTAGTCTCGTAACTCTGAACAGAAGTAGATTATCGAGATGGGTAAACTAAAAGTGGGTAAGTTTCTAAAGAAACTGTGGTGCAGCGTCGGTGGGAGAGCATAACAGGGTAATTTGGTGTTGTCAGCTGAGTTGATAACGTAAATTGATCATCGTAAAGGGTTTAAAAGCTGACGTTTCGAGCGTTAGCCCTTCGTCAAAGCGATTGGAGGAATTGTGGGTTGTGTGTAGGTTTAGATGCAGAAAATGGAGCTACGCTATTGGTGGGAGTATAGTGACGAGAAGACAAGAATCAATTAAAGAAAGATGTTTTTCGTCTTGTCACGAGCGTGGGACCAGAAAAAAAAATTAGTTGAATGAAAAGCGCTCATTGATACCGTGGGGATTGAGAGTGCCAATCAGTGGAAGACAAATTTTTGTTCTTAAGTTTTGCGGCTTTCCGACGTCCGAACTGCCCAAATGTAGGGAAAGGCCGCAAACTGCCATATGCTGCTTAGAATAATTAGGGAGATTAGTGTCTATGCGTCCTTGTCATTTCTTTCTACGTCGCGAAGGTGTTCACTAGTCGTCGTCCTTTTTCACCAACGTTTGCTTAATATGTGTAACTGACGCAAAGGAAATTACTGTATTTCGAAGTGCTCGATTTTTGATAGCAGAGATCAATTTCCGAATTGCTTGATGAATTTCAACGGGGAACCTAATCATGGCTAGGACTTCTGAAGTTAGGCCACCCAAGGCTTATGAACTGGTGCGATTAGTTCCCTAACGGCTCTCAATTGCGTTATGCTGATTAGATGTATCCAAATGAGCGTCAAAAAAAAAATACATGTACACTTATGGAAGCAATTTTGTTGTAACTTGCTGATGTGATCAGGCTAAACCTACGAGGAGAGAAAGATCACGACGGTAACGCCTCTTCCTCGTGAATCTGAACATTTTAAAGTGAAAGAAGTAAATTATCGAGATAGGAAAACTAAAACGTAGACTCAGTGCACAATAACGCTGGCAGAGTGCTAGGCATTGGCAGAAATATTGGACAAGATGGCGGGCGCGCTTGCGCATTTCGTCCATAATGGTGTCCAAATAATATACGAAACTGTAGGGAAATTTGTAAAATTTTTAAAATATAACGATCAGGAGCTCATGGTCCCGTCCGCTCTCGATCGAGACATATTCAGTACCGATTCTGCTATTCATCAAACCTCTCAGTGACTCGATAATAAAAACCACTTACTTCCCGAGCCAGTTCTTTTGTCATTGTCCATTGACTAAGTCGCCATACAGTTCTTCAAAATCCGTCGTTCTCCATCCCAAACACCCGCCTATTACAGGAAAGTGCATGGATGAAGTCAACTGCTCTCGATCGAATTGACTGCTACTGAGCTCGAAGCGTCCAAATATCCTGAAAAATTGCCATTTCCTCCCACCCAGAAACTTCCCAACGCGCCAGAATATCCCTTATTTTCCATGTTTAGTAAGTAATACGCTATACCGCTGATAATTGTTAGCGGGCTCGTAATGTCCTTGATTTCTGGCGATAAATAAGTTCAAAACGTAATCCAATGGGCTAAAGAATGTCCATTTCGATCGCCTTGTTGTCAAGTTCTTAGTACCCTTGTAGATATCTCACCATAATATAAGCCTTATTTTCTGAATATTTAATTGGTACAGCATAGTACAACATTCGACGACCTCAGGAATCGGTAAAATGAAACTCCTGAAATTAATTTCGCCAATTCATCACTACAACTCTTCTTGTGAAGTTAATTTCAAATGCATTCTCAGCAATTCAAGATTTGGCGGTCGATCTCTTATCACTCAGGAGGCAATTGGCGTAAATAACATATCAAGGTTAATTAACCTCCGACGTCCATAAATATGAAGCATAAAAAATACACTGGAAATGTCTCCTGCCTCTCATTAGATGGTGGAAAATTTCTATTAAAAAAATTTACCGTTCAAAGTCGATATTAAAGAACGATCGGGCTAAAGTGAGTATTGAAACTGAAAGCCAAACTCCACCTCCGCAGTTGATTACTTACAAAAAATTTGCATATGAGTGAAACTACCGTGACCTTTACTCATAAACAAAACAATGAAACGTCCAGGACCGGCAAAGGGAAATGTTTTACCCCAGGAAGATATTCAAAACGTTCCCGAATAAAAGAGACTTGCATGTACCAGGGCTTATTGAACCTATCTACAGATGAGTAACGAGAGGGTCGAAAGAGAAATTCCCATTTCGTTCACACAGCTTGGTCATGATAACCTCACTAGCCAAGTTGCGTTATTTGTTACGGACCGTATCGTACTTGTCTCATGTCTCCAATAAATTTTTAATGCATAGTTTTATATAGATTAGATTAGTTTAGTTTAGGTTTCCTTACTTAGTGGGAAACTGTTATCTTATTTGACACGTAAATAAAGTTTATTATTATTATTATTATTATTATTATTATTATTATTATTATTATTCATGAAGGTGTCGGCGCCGATTATAACAAGTTCCATTCCGACTCGACCTAAAGATGGTTATTTTCTCCACGTACTCCATGTTTCTGCAAAAAATATTATTTATCTACATAAGGCCCGGTAAATTGAGCTACTGGGAAAGAATTGTAAGTGTATATCGCTCATGTTCATGGCTTTGAAGCGCCTCGTGTGCTTCTCGTTATCGACTGAATATAAATTAACGCCTCGTGTGCTTCACGTTATCGACTGAATATAAATAGCTGTAGTTACGTGTGCTTCACCTTGGGGATTGTTATTTGACACAGACAAACAATACCCTCTGCATATTCTCAGTTATTTGACACAGACACACACTGCCCTGAACATATTGCAGTTATTTGACACAGAAAAACAATGCCTTGATGATGTTGTTGTTTTTTGACAGAAAAACAATGCCCTGGATACCTAGTAACAACGTTTAGAGAAACAAGCGACCAATCAAAAACGAACGGTGCTTATTTTTTCTACTTAGCTAATCACGGTGTATCAGTATAGACTCGACTTCGAGCAGCTTAATTGAGAGAGAAGATCGAACACCAGACACTGCCCTTCAGTTGGTACCTTTGTCAGAAGTGAATAATGCTCATTAATCGTCACGTTTTCAGAAGGATATCTCGATGCCCATTGGGAATCGTGCATTTGTGTTTCTCTATATTTTTGTGATTATACCAGTTATCCTCAGGCCAAATAATCAGAATAAACCAGGTCCTGTTGAGCATCATTGCTTTGAAGGTAAGAGCCATAACTTTGTTTAGGTGACAAATCGTTTCAAACTTAAACAACTTTCTCAATTTGTTGATTTGAAGAACTCAACAATAAATCTTCATTTTTCTTCGTTTTCCTCTGAAATCATGCCAACAACTTGACTACCATACGCAATTTTTTCCATTCTTTTTAAATCATTCTAAACATTGTGACCCTGTCACACACACTGGGTATATGGGAAAGATAATCGCCACAGTTTCTGACTCTTCCGTCGTTTAACTGAAACTTGAGTCGCATTCATAACAAGGCTGGTCATATTGCTCGGCAGCATATTTCCACCCCATTTATTCCAACCTTATACCACTTAGCTTTAAATTTGCATAGGCAGGTTGACATTTTGAACTGTAAAGAAAACTTTCTTTGTTAATTGCAATAGGCCTCTGTTCACACTCAGCTGCACATATCTTTGGTTTCCTGTGACCACACGACTCACTCACTTCCTCGATCGCTCGGTCACTAAGTTTCGACTATGCATTGACGCAAACAATCATGCTAGTTAGAAACAAGCGACCAATCAAAACCACGAACAGTGCGTGTTGAATGCACTTAATACATTTGCTTCTTTTTGTTTTGTTAGGCACAAACCCAGTTCAGTGCACAGAGAATGTTGCAGATGACATTCTGGTTTAAAGAAAAAAGATGAAACAAGAATGTTTGGTTCTTTGTAGTCACTTTTAATGAAAAACTCAATTATGGAACATTTTCAAAAATACGTACTCATTAAGTACGTATTTTTTAAGTACGTATTTTGATTTAAAGCTAAACTTTAAATAAAACCGATCAAAAACTCATGTAAACAATAATCGTACATACGTTTGATCGCTTCGGGCCAAAGGAGCGACACGGTATGTAACGTTCTTGTGCCCTCATCCTTCACAAGCTTTTGTTATTTTCACTTCGAAATGCTATGCGGGATACCGCCAAAGTTAGGTCAAGATCCACGGGGTACCAATACATGTATTTTCAGTTCACTTGTCAGAGCAAACAGGGCTAGTTAAATAAATTAACCCTTAAATTGCCATGAGTGACCAAGACAAAATTTCTCCTTACAATATCAACACAATATCAACGAGATAAGTGATGAGAGTAAAGAAAACTATAAATTTGGGGATAATTAGTTGATCCAATACTAAATTCTCTGAACAAACATTATAAGAATCGTATGGTTGGGAGTAAGGAGAATTACAAATTTGATCTGGGAGTTAAAGGATTAAGAAAATAATGGTATTAATAGTAATTCGGCACCGGAAGTCAGTGGGTCGATGCACATAATGAAAGTCTATTTAGATTATTTCGTTTTCGGGAACTTTACTGAACAGGATCACATCTCTACAATCCTAAGATCTTGCTGTCGACACTTTTACCATATTGACACAGAATTCGGTGTTTAAAGCTTTAAGTCATATTTTTAGCATAAATTGAGATAACGATGCCAATTCACATTCAGTTTATTAAAACCCTACGTGCAATATGTGGAACATATTTCGTTAGTGGTTGGAACGAAAGCTTCCGTTACACGTCAGAGTCTTGTTTAAAACTGGATATACTTAACTTCGGCCAGAACTTTCCAAAAAACAATATTGGCTTGGTAAACGAAGCTAAATCAATTATATTGCCATTGTGATTCTGTCCATATTGCCGTGTTTGCGTCAACATAGGTTTAGTAAATTATGGAGTTCTTTCTATCTGTGAATTTTTATATTGTTCTTAGAAAATCAAACTTTCCCTAAATTCACTAACGCCAGCTACGGTAAATAGCGAAAACAAAACCACCGACGGAAACATCCCTTGTGACACATCATTGACAGGAGATTCGGGGATTCCCCTTCATTAACAAATGTCAAACGACAGGTTTCCGATTTAATTCCCTAATGCAAAATTCTCGGAAATGGGATTGTGCCCCGACTCATTGCAATTTCCATGGACTCGAAGGTTAAACATACAATAACTGCTGAGTAATTTCTAAATTGCATCGTATGGAAACTTTGCAAAATTGCGAGTGAAAAGAATTCGAAAGCAGAGACAAGTCTATGATTTGGGAAAACATTAGGTTTTGGTCTTCCAAAAAGTGTGCTACATTGAATGTTTTCAGGAATTTGAAGTCATGATTATCTTACTGAGGTTTACAGTTCACTTACTAACCTGCATGCGATTTCACGTAAGAATCGACAAAATTTTGTTGTCATTAATTATGTATGACTCAAAAATCTGTAATCTCAAATCATAAAAATGCGTATCTGGGCACATTGCTATAGTGACAAACCCTATTCTATGGATAAACATCAACAAGGTTACCCTGTTGACCTCGGTTTGGTTATGTTCACTCAGCCATGCGTGATTACATTTAGTTGAACAAACGGCTTCGCTATATCGATTCACAGATAAACCGTACAGATAAACAACAATATCTTAGTGATTCAAACAATGCTAGTCAGAAACAAGCGACCAATCACAAAACGAACGGCGTGATCATTTGCGACTGACCACAGTGTGTCAGTGCAGTCCTCACACTAGAGAGCATTAGCTGAACTACGAGAGGAGAACGACATAAATCGTCCTTAACACTTTCGTCGGAAGAGAATGATGGTCATTAATCGTCACGTTTTCAGAAAGATCTTTCGACGCTCCTTGGCAGTTATGCAGTTGTGCACACAGAGGGTGTTGGAAATGACGCTTTGGTTTAGAGAAAAAAGATGTGAACACTGACGAGAAAAAAACAATAATGTTTGGCGTCGTAAATTGTGAAAAACTCAATAGTGGAACAATTTACAAAATATCTTGGTGATTTCAAATCAAACCCATAAAAACTCAAGTAATCAATAATCATGCATACGTGTAATCGCGCGAGAATCGGAAATTTAATTGTATTAGGTGTAAGGAGCGTCTGTCTCTGTTCCCTCCTTACTGGTTATGTCCGTTTCGAACTTGATACTACTTAGAAGTTGGCACAAGTGTGGAAGTTAGATTCATATGCAAATAGTCTCTGTTCATGCGCCAATCAGTTAGCCACAGCATACAGGTATGAAGTAAGAACAATGCCGGACATCATCGTTACCTTATGGAAGCCAGAGAGTCGCTGTCGCAACTTTGTTTTATGTAATGAAAGTCGGCTTTGAAAATTTCCTTTTTTGGAACTTGACTTTTAACAAGATTAAATCTTGACAAATTAAATTAAAGATTAAATCTTAACGATCATACATTTGGCTGTCATTTATTCTTCTTCTATACTGGCACATTCGGTGTATAGGACAGGTTGTATTTAAGACGATGTATTAGTTTCTAGAAGTCACATGACAGCTATAAAATAATCGTAGCATCTTAATAAAAGTCGTATATCTCTTCTCATCGTCTTACTATCTTAATCTAGTTGTCTTATATCCTTTAACAACACAGAAGCAGAAAATAGAAATATAGATAAATCTTTTCCTCGCTGAGTTCAGAGGGTCTTCTCTCTAGAATGTTCAGTTTTAAAAATGCAATAAACTCCATCAGATGTTACCACACTTGGACACGTACATCAAAGTTCGTCCTTTTATATTGTTATGTTCCCGCAGTTTTGGAAATGCCCCTCAGAACTTTCAGTAAATTTCATGTACATCGCCGATGTACAGAACAGCCTGTCTCCCACATGATCGCCCGCACTGCCTAACGTCTTAGAAGATAGGGATCATCCGGGTGATCCTTCCATTAAAGACTCCGTTACATCCGGAGGATCGTTGTCGTCCTGATCCAACGGGTCTGTATTGATGATCGTGTGCCCTGGTTTCTATACAATTTACCAGATCGTTCGGAACGATCGTTGTGCCACAAGATCATGCAAACGCCAGGTCTGAATTTTCTTCTCTAAATTTCTCTCCTAAGCGTTATCTCAACTACACGAATCTTCCTCCTTCAGTCGCACAATTGAATGGCTTTCCCAAAGTCAGAGAAATTCTTGATGCTGCAATTGCGGTAAATTTACGGTCAGTACCAATTTCTTATCATGCTCCGATTGCCTTTCGTAATTTAGACTATTTCAGTCGGGGGTTTTCCTAATAAAGAAACAATTTCGAAGTCACCAGTTGGTCAGAATGCAAAACGAAAACGTGTTTTCTTTCGGGTTAACGCTCTGCTTCTTGTTCAAGATACTGATAGGATCGGCGCGGAATGTGGCGCTCAAGTCCAATAAATGCAGGTCAAATCTATAACTGTGAGGGTTTAAAATATACGTAAAAGTTTTTTATCTAGGGTTTTCAGCAGGAATAGAATTAAACTGAAGGAAGTACGGTTCGGAAATCGGGATCATTTGGTGGAGCGTAATTACCAATTAAAAATAAACCTTTGACTTCCAATTCATAACCTTCTCGTTTTGTTCGGTCGTACAATAGTAATCTAAGGTTGTATTTAAGCTTGATAGTGATCAAACGAGTAACAACTACAAGTCTTAAATTGTTTCTCGGCGATAAATGAATGTCGGACCCCGACCCGTTTCGTTACCTCAACGACGAAATAGACTCGAAGTTTTCCCATCTATACTACAAGTATAAACGCGGAAACTGATTAGGCTTGCACAGTTAAACAGAGTAGTTTCATTGCTCTGCACTTTAGACCAAATGTGCGTCTTCGAGAGCTGAAGCTCTCTCCCTTTTCAACATGATTCGCATATATATTCTAACGACTGTGACCAAATCCAATGCTGTTCGTTCGAAGCTGTAGTTTTGCAACAAAATACTAGTTTCACTGGCGTTCTTCTATTAATACCTGCTCAATGTAAAATTTCGCTTCAACGGCTATTCTTTGGATGCGCAAGCAATCGATTTGCATAAAATTTCGGTTTCGGGAAAGGTTTCGTCGTCATGATCACTATAACCTGCTATCGAGACACCAGAACCATACTACAAGCATCCACATCACCTCTCATGGCGAACCACGTTAAATTGATTCAGAAAAAAGATAAATGCTGTTCACACCGCTTCACATAGCAAGACACACCACATTAATTCAGCAAAATAGTATATATGGTCCACATCGTTTCTCGTAGCAAGACACACAAAATTTATTCAGCGAAACAGTAAATGCTGTCCACATCGCTTCACTTAGCAAGACACTACATCAATTCAGCAAAATGACTAAAACTGTCCACATCACTTCACATAGCACGACATACACATAAATTCTGCAAAACAATAAATAGTGTCCACATCGTTTAACTTGACGAGACACACCACAATGAATCACCAAAATAATATATAATGTCCCCATAGTTTCAAATGGACATCAAAAAATACATAAATTCAGGAAAATAGTGCTACTTTATTACTGTCCACATCGTTTCACATGGCCAGTAGGAAATACATAAATTCAGGAAAACAATGGTTCCACTGCTAAAATCGTACGTACTGTCCGCATCGTTTCACATGGCCCGCAAGCAATATATAAATTAAGGAAAACCATGCTACTAAAATGCTGTCCACATCGTTTTACAAGGCCAGCAGGAAATGCGTAAATTCAGGAAAACAATAGCTACATTGCTAAACTACTGCCCATATTACCTCACATAGCTAGCAGGAATCTATTAATACAGGAAAACGATGGTTCCACTCCCAAGCCTGCATTTTCTCGCATATCTACTTGTGGATATAAGTACTCGCACGATTATTCAATCTTCCAATCAGATGCGTCGAGGATTAATAAAACACCTCCAGACAGGCTAAAGCGAAAGGTTATCAAACGAAGCCATTTCAGAAGAAAATTCAAATTATTTCCAAGGTTACTAGAAAATTAGCTCGATTGCTTTTAAGTATAGTGAAATTGTGCTTGTCTTTCGTTTGTCGTCTGATGAAATGCATTACGAAGGGCGATCAGAAAAAGATAGGAGCCATCGAACATGATTGGGGCAGAGGTAAAAGAAGCTAAACTTGGATATGATAGGTGGTATTTTAACATGTAAGCATATTTTTCGTAGGTCAGTTTAACTCTTTCCGGTGAGAAGCGAAGTATTTTTATTCCATGGTCATTGGTAATAGATATGTGCTATGCAAAATAACACAAATAATCTATCAGACTTTTTTCGCTTCTCTAATTTAATGCCTCATCGAAATTTTACCAGAGAGAGTCCCCGTTCAGTGCTCAAAGGATGCTTTAGACGAACCAACAAATTACCAGCCGTTTGAGGAAAAGTTGCTGTTGATGACTCATTTCCACTAATCCATAAGCAGAGTGGCGTAATCAACGAGAAAAACACGACTCAGAGGCCAGGCAGAGCGTGTGATAAATCTTAAAAACCGATAAATCAGCAACACAAAGGGACAACTTTCTTAATAACTCATCTGACAAACAGCATGGTACTTAGTGGCTGTGATTTTAATTAATTTAATTTTAGTAGTTGTATCTCTCCACTAAAGAAATTCTATAATTTCTGCCATTCGCCATAGTCTAAGAAGCTGATCACGAATAAAGCGTGTATTGAAATACCACTCACATCATTGTGCAAATACTTTCTGTTGATTGGTTAATATGTAGGACAGGTTTTATATAGGATGATGATGTCATAGTTTCTAGAGGTCACACAACAGCGATAAACTAATCGTAGCATTATGATAAAAGTCGGTTGGTTGTCCGATATCCTTTAACTACACTGAGGCAGTAAATAAAAATATAGATAAATCTTTTGCGCGTTGAGTTCAGAGGGTCTTCTCGCTAGTATGCTCAGTTTTAAAAATTCAATAAAGCTCTATAAGATGTTACCACTTTGACGCGCATATCAAAGTTCGTCCTTTTCAGTATATTGTTATGTTCCCGCAGTTTTGGAAATGCCCATCAGAACTTTCAGTAAATTTCTTGTACATCTAATGATGCATAGGCATGTCTCCCACATGATCACCCGCACCGCTTAACTCTTCGACGGTTTATTCATGCAGCGTACAACTTGTCTTTAAAAACAGTCTAGGAAAAAAAATTCACCCTCTCTGTCTTAAAATGCATCAATTTCCTTTCGCGACAGACTATTTTATATTTCGGGGATTTCCCTAAAAAGTGACCTGGTGATCAGAATACAAAACAGACGTTTTCTTTCGTATCGGCGCTCCGCGTCTTAAAGAAACAGGATCAGCACAGAGTGTGGCACTCAAATCATAGATGTACGTAAAATCAAGACAACTGAAGGTATAAAATATACGTTTAAGTTTTATTTATAAGTTTTTAAACGAGGATAGCGCTAAATTGCGTTTAAATGCGGTTCGAAAATCGTGATAATTTCATCATTTGATGGAGTCCAATAACCGTACCAACTTAATGTGGCTTAGACTTCAAATCTTATATTGATGCTTTGTTCGCATCGTAAAATGATATTCCAGAGATTTAAACTCAGTGGTGATCGAACGAGCAACAACTGCAAGTCTTGAATTGTTAGCCATTGCTGTCCAAGTGAAACCCGGATTCTCAGAAATAACTGATCAGGAATGTCGCGCCCTGATTAGTTGAAATATTAGTAATGTTCTGTTCCCCCAAAAACGTCTTCAGGATTTCCCACCCGTAACGAAATACAACACTGTGGAAACTGACCAGGTTTGCGCAGTAAAACAAAGTAGTTTTATTGCTCCGAGCTTTAGACAAAATGAGTGCGTTCTTCTTCTGAGTTTCAACTCGGAAGTAATTTGTTTTTTCTCGTAGTGGGGAAGCTATTCCATGGGACGGAAAATAACTTATGAAAAAGTAAATCCAAGATAATTTTTCGTTGTCTTGTACGAGCGTTGTGAAAATGCACTGAAATCTCGATAGAAATTATGCAAATTAGGTACGTTTGGCCGATTTCGAACTTTCGTATTTTTGGCCAAGATAAAAACTCTGTGGAACTTTTGAATATTATTTTTGAAAACAGTTCACCAAAAGGGTCTTTTGGAGCAAATAAAAAAAAAGTTCAATTTTTGCTTCTGTCGCCGGATTCTTGAAAATTACTGACAACCTCTCTTAATTCACCCTCTCTGTCTTAAAATGCATCGATTTCCTTTCGCGACAGGCTATTTTATATTTCGGGGATTTCCCTAAATAAAAAAGTCACGTGGTGATCAGAATACAAATTCGACGGAAAACATTTTGCTAAGGCCCCGTCCACACGTATCCGGATAAATTTAAAAACGTATAAATATTTATCCGTCTTAAAATTTATTCGCATCCACAAGTTGCCGTTTGTGAATCGTTTTGGTGTCCACACGTAAACGTCAAACAATGACGTGATGAACTGAACGAAATGTGCAAAATTGAACCACTAAATGCTAAGAAATTCAAATTTCTCGTCATTCTGGCACCATCACCATTGATTTTGATTTTGATTTTATCAGTGATGGGGTCAAAGTCACTGTTTTGCTTCAGGAAATCAGAGATATGTATTTTAAACACTGTTTCAACAGAAGTTACTTTGGCCCCTTCAAACTTAGCATTTAGTGGTTCAATTTTGCACATTTCGTTCAGTTCATCACGGCATTGTTTGACGTTTACGTGTGGACACCAAAAACGATTCACGAACGGCAACTTGTGGATGCGGATAAATTTGAAAACGGATAAATATTTATCCGTTTTCAAATTTATCCGGATACGTGTGGACGGGGCCTTAGTAAAATGTTCTCCGTCGAGTTGCTGATTAGGTTGTTCATTGTTAGGATCTCGTTCATGTCATAATGTTATTTCATAAGCTAGGTGCTACGGTTGTTGCGAAGAACTGGATAACGACTGGCTGTGCATATGAGATAAAAAGAGAAAGACTAGTCTCTACTATGAAACTATTACAGGATGCCAATATAAAGTTCGTATTATTGATGGTAGATTATTGATGGTAGGCATTTTCCTCTTGGGTAAAATATCGCTGAAATTGTTATTGCGATTAGAGAATGTAACATCTGCATGGTAAAAAGTTCCGTATAAATATCCAATTTTAAATCTGGAGTGATATACTGACAAAAATTTCGTCACGCTCCTTGGCGGAGAGCGTTTCAAGTAATCCAACGCACAATAAGAGAAATGCGCATGCTAAAAAAGAAAATTGGGAGGAAGCCGTGCAAGATTCACGTCCCCAACCAGTGATAGAGATCGCTTGTAAAAAATCCATTTCATCTTCCTCGTCAAAGTTTATTTTACACTAGGATAATCTATTTCCATTATGTTAAAAGCGGGAAACTCGACTTTATCACTTTCCTAACCAAACTTTTGCTTAATAAGTGTAACTTAACGCATAGAAAATTACTCTATTTCGAAGTGCTCAATTTTTGACGGCAGAGATCAATTTCCGAATGAATCGCTTAATGAATTTCAACAGAGGACTTATCAGTAAAAATACTGTCGCTATAATGGCTAAAACGACTGAAGTTAGGCCACCCAAGGGTTATAAACTGGCGCGATTAGTTCCCTAACGGCTCTCAATTCCTTATGCTGATTGGATGTATTCACATGAGCGTCGCATTCAAAATATCAAATACACTTACGGAAGCAATTTTGTTGTAACTTGCTGATGTGATCAGGCTAAACTTATCAATAAAGAAAGATCACGAGGGTAAGGCCTCTTTAGTCTCGTAACTCTGAACATTTCAGCGTAAAAGAAGTAGATTATCGAGATGGGTAAACTAAAAGTGGGTAAGTTTCTAAAGAAACTGTGGTGCAGCGTCGGTGGGAGAGCATAACAGGGTAATTTGGTGTTGTCAGCTGAGTTGATAACGTAAATTGATCATCGTAAAGAGTTTAAAAGCTGACGTTTCGAGCGTTCGCCCTTCGTCAGAGCGATTGGAGGAATTGTGGGTTGTGTTTAGGTTTATATGCAGAAAATGGAGCTACGCTATTGGTGGGAATATGGTGACGAGAAGACAAGAATAAATTCAAGAAAGATGTTCAAGTCGTCTTGTCACGAGCGTGGGACCAAAAAAAAATTAGTAGAATGAAAAGCGCTCGTTGATACCGTGGGGATTAAGAGTGCCAATCAGTGGAAGGTAAATTTTTGTTGTTAAGTTTTGCGGCTTTCCGAACTGCCTAAATGTAGGGAAAGGCCGCAAACTGCCATATGCTGCTTAGAATAATTAGGGAGATTAGTGTCTAGCTACTGGTTTGGATGCGTCCCTGTCATTTCTTTCTACGTCGCGAAGGTGTTGACGGAATCGATCAACTAGTCGTCTTCCTATTTCACCAACGTATAACTTTTTGCAATAAGTGTAAGTTGTATATAGTGAATGAAATTGACGGTGGTGTACGTAAAGTGATCAGTGATCTTATTGGTCTCTTGTGTCCCGACAGTTTCTCTACGTTATGAATTTCAACGGGGAATCTAACAGTAACAATGCTGTAGTTATCATGGCTGGGACTTCTGAAGTTAGGCCACCCAAGGGTTATGAACTGGCGCGATTAGTTCCCTAAGGGCTCTCAATTGCGTTATGCTGATTAGATGTATACAAATGAGCGTCAAAAAAAAATACATGTACACTTATGGAAGCAATTCTTGGTGGAACTTGCTGATGTGATCAGGCTAAACTTACGAGGACTTACGACTTCATCACTACAACTCTTCTTGTGAAGTTAACTTCAAATGCATTCTCAGCAATTCAAGATTTGGTCGATCTCTTATCACTCAGTAGGCAATTGGCGTAAATAACATATCAAGGTAAATTAACCTCCGACGTCCATAAATATGAAGCATGTAAAATACACTGGAAATGTCTCCTACCTTTCATCCGATGGTGGAAAATTTCCATTAAAAAAATTTACCATTCAAAGTCGACATTAAAGAACGATCAGGCTAAAGTAAGTATTGAAATTGAAAGCTGAACTCTACCTCCGCAGTTGATTACTTACAAAAATTTGCATATGAGTGAAACTACCGTGAACTTTACTGATAAAAACTACCGTGAACTTTACTGATAAAAAAAACAATGAAACGTCCAGGACCGGCAAAGGGAAATATTTTACCCCAGGAAGATGTTCAAAACGTTCCCGAAATGTCAAATTCTCTGTGCCCTTGGAGATAACTTATCACAATACAAGCTTTTTTTTCTAAGGATTTAAAACTGATTAATAAATAAGCTTCAGCCGTGTTTGCTTCTGTATACGATAAATACTTCTGGTTCAGCATTCGACGACTTTAGGAATCGGTAACACATGAAACTCCTGAAATAATTACGCCAATTCATCGCTGCTTGCTTCAGAGATGTAAACCTATCTAGAAACAAACTCCGCGCAAATGGCTTACAGGTGAAGGTTTCTTTAATCCTCTGGTCGCGATTCTACAACTCTTCTTGTGGATCTACCTTCAAATGCACTCTCAGCAAATCAAGATTTGGCGGTCGATCTCTTGTAACTCAGGGGACAACTAGCGTAAATAAGATATCAAGGTTCATTCCCCTCCTACGTCCATCGTCTTATCGCTATAAATGTGAAACACGTAAAAAATATACTGGAAATGGTTCCTGCCTTTCATTCTATGGTGGAAAATTTCTATTAAAAAAATTTACCGTTCACAGTCGACATTAAAGTACGATCGGGGTAAAGTGAGTATTGAAACTGAAAGCCGAACTCTACTTCCGCTGTTGATTACTTACAAAAATGTGCATATGAGTGGAACTACCGTAACCTTTACTGATAAACAAAACAATGAAACGTCCAGGACCGGCAAAGGGAAATATTTGACCCCAGGAAGATGTTCAAAACGTTCCCGAATAAAAGAGACTTGCATGTACCAGGGCTTATTGAACCTATCTACAGATGAGTAACGAGAGGGTCGAAAGATAAATCCCCATTTCGTTCACACAGCTTGGTCATGATAACCTCACTAGCCAAGTTGCGTTATTTGTTACGGACCTGAAGATATTGTAGTTCTTTGACAGAAAAACAATGCCCTGAATACATAGTAACAATGTTTAGAGAAACAAGCGACCAATAAAAAACGAACGGTGCTTATTTTTTTCTACTTAGCTAATCAGGGTGTATCAGTATAGACTTGACTTCGAGCTGCTTAACTGAAAGACAAGATCGAACACCAGACACTGCCCTTCAGTTGGTACCTTTGTCAGAAGTGAATAATGCTCATTAATCGTCACGTTTTCAGAAGGATATCTCGATGCCCATTGGGAATCGTACAGTTGTGTTTCTCTTTATTTTTGTGGTTATACCAGTGTATCCTCAGGCCAAATAATCAGGATAAACCAGGTCCTGTTGAGCATCATTGCCTTGAAGGTAAGAGCCATAACTTTGTTTATGTGACGAATCGTTTCAAACTTAAACAACTTTCTCAATTTGTTGATTTGAAGAACTCAACAATAAATCTTCATTTTTCTTCGTTTTCCTCTGAAATCATGCCAACAACTTGACTACCATACGCAATTTTTTCCATTCTTTTTAAATTATTCTAAACATTGTGACCCTGTCACACACACTGGGTATATGGGAAGATAATCGCCACAGTTTCTGACTCTTCCGTCGTTTTAACTGAAACTTGAACCGCATTCATAACAAGGCTGGTCATATTGTTCCCCAGCATATTTCCACCCCACTTATTCCAACCTTATACCACTTAGCTTTAAATTTGCATAGGCAGGTTGACATTTTGAACTGTCAAGAAAACTTTCTTTGTTAATTGCAATAGGCCTCTGTTCACACTCAGCTGCACATATCTTTGGTTTCCTGTGACCACACGACTCACTCACTTCCTCGATCGCTCGGTCACTAAGTTTCGACTATGCATTGACGCAAACAATCATGCTAATTAGCAACAAGCGACCAATCAAAATCACGAACAGTGCGTGTTGAATGCACTTAATACATTTGCTTCTTTTTGTTTTGTTAGGCACAAACCCAGTTCAGTGCACAGAGGATGTTGCAGATGACATTCTGGTGTAAAGAAAAAAGATGAAACAAGAATGTTTGGTTCTTTGTAGTCACTTTTAATGAAAAACTCAATTATGGAACATTTTCAAAAATACGTACTCATTAAGTACGTATTTTGTAAGTACGTATTTTGATTTAAAGCTAAACTTTAAATAAAACCGATCAAAAACTCATGTAAACAATAATCGTACATACATTTGATCGCTTCGGGCCAAAGGAGCGACACGCTATGTAACGTTCTTGTGCCCTCATCCTTCACAAGCTCTTGTTATTTTCACTTCGAAATGCTATGTGGGATACCGCCAAAGTTAGGTCACGACTTACGGGGTACCAATACATGTATTTTTAGTTCACTTGTCAGAGCAAACAGGGCTAGTTAAATAAATTAACCCTTAAATTGCCGTGAGTGACCAAGACAAAATTTCTCCTTACAATATCAACACAATATCAACCAGATAAGTGATGAGAGTAAAGAAAAATATAAATTTGGGGATAATTAGTTGATCCAATACTAAATTCTCTGAACAAACATTATAAGAATCGTATGGTTAGGAGTAAGGAGAATTACAAATTTGATCTGGGAGTTAAAGGGTTAAGAAAATAATGGTATTAATAGTAATTCGGCACCGGAAGTCTATTAAGATTATTTTTTTCGGGAACTTTACTGAACAGGATCACATCTCTACAATCCTAAGATCTTGCTGTCGACACTTTTACTATATTGACACAGAATTCGATGTTTAAAGTTTTAAGTCATATTTTTAGCATAAATTGAGATAACGATGCCAATTCACATTCATTTTATTATTAAAACCCTACGTGCAATATGTGGAACATATTTCATTAGTGGTTGGAACGCCGTTCGGAAAGCTTCCGTTACACGTCAGAGTCTTGTTTAAAACTGGATATACTTAACTTCGGCCAGAACTTTCCAAAAAAACAATTTTGGCTTGGTAAACGAAGCGAAATCAATTATATTGCCATTGTGATTCTGTCCATATTGCCGTGTTTGCGTCAACATAGGTTTAGTAAATTATGGAGTTCTTTCTATCTGTGAATTTTTATATTGTTCTTAGAAAATCAAACTTTCCCTAAATTCACTAACGCCAGCTACGGTAAATAGCGAAAACAAAACCACCGACGGAAACATCCCTTGTGACATATCATTGACAGGGGATTCGGGGATTCCCCTTCATTAACAAATGTCAAACGACAGGTTTCCGATTTAATTCCCTAATGCAAAATTCTCGGAAATGGGGTTGTGCCCTGACTCATTGCAATTTCCATGGACTCGAAGGTTAAACATACAATAACTGCTGAGTAATTTCTAAATTGCATCGTATGGAAACTTTGCAAAATTGCGAGTGAAAAGAATTCGAAAGCAGAGACAAGTCTATGATTTGGGAAAACTTTAGGTTCTGGTCTTCCAAAAAGTGTGCTACATTGAATGTTTTCAGGAATTTGAAGTCATGATTATCTTACTGAGGTTTACAGTTCACTTACTAACCTGCATGCGATTTCACGTAAGAATCGACAAAATTTTGTTGTCATTAATTATGTATGACTCAAAAATCTGTAATCTCAAATCATAAAAATGCGTATCTGGGCACATTGCTATAGTGACAAACCCTATTCTATGGATAAACATCAACAAGGTTACCCTGTTGACCTCGGTTTGGTTATGTTCACTCAGCCATGCGTGATTACATTTAGTTGAACAAACGGCTTCGCTATATCGATTCACAGATAAACCATACAGATAAACAACAATATCTTAGTGATTCAAACAATGCTAGTCAGAAACAAGCGACCAATCACAAAACGAACGGCGTGATCATTTGCGACTGACCACAGTGTGTCAGTGCAGTCCTTACACTAGAGAGCATTAGCTGAACTGCGAGAGAAGAACGACATAAATCGTCCTTAACACTTTCGTCGGAAGAGAATAATGGTCATTAATCGTCACGTTTCTAGAAAGATCTTTCGACGCTCCTTGGCAGTTATGCAGTTGTGCACACAGAGGTTGGAAATGACGCTTTGGTTTAGAGAAAAAAGATGTGAACATTGACAAGAAAAAAACAATAATGTTTGGCGTCGTAAATTGTGAAAAACTCAATAGTGGAACAATTTACAAAATATCTTGGTGATTTCAAATCAAACTCATAAAAACTCAAGTAATCAATAATCATGCATACGTGTAATCGCGCGAGAATCGGAAATTTAATTGTATTAGGTGTAAGGAGCGTCTGTCTCTGTTCCCTCTTCACTGGTTATGTCCGTTTCGAACTTGATACTACTTAGAAGTTGGCACAAGTGTGGAAGTTAGATTCATATGCAAATAGTCTCTGTTCATGCGCCAATCAGTTAGCCACAGCATACAGGTATGAAGTAAGAACAATGCCGGACATCATCGTTACCTTATGGAAGCCAGAGAGTCGCTGTCGCAACTTTGTTTTATGTAATGAAAGTCGGCTTTGAAAATTTCCTTTTTTGGAACTTGACTTTTAACAAGATTAAATCTTAACAAATTAAATTAAAGATTAAATCTTAACGATCATACATTTGGCTGTCATTTATTCTTCTTCTATACTGGCACATTCGGTGTATAGGACAGGTTGTATTTAAGACGATGTATTAGTTTCTAGAAGTCACATGACAGCTATAAAATAATCGTAGCATCTTAATAAAAGTCGTATATCTCTTCTCATCGTCTTACTATCTTAATCTGGTTGTCTTATATCCTTTAACAACACAGAAGCAGAAAATAGAAATATAGATAAATCTTTTCCTCGCTAAGTTCAGAGGGTCTTCTCTCTAGAATGTTCAGTTTTAAAAATGCAATAAACTCCATCAGATGTTACCACACTTGGACACGTATATCAAAGTTCGTCCTTTTATATTGTTATGTTCCCGCAGTTTTGGAAATGCCCCTCAGAACTTTCAGTAAATTTCAAGTACATCGCCGATGCACAGAACAGCCTGTCTCCCACATGATCGCCCGCACTGCCTAACGTCTTAGAAGGTAGGGATCATCCGGGTGATCCTTCCATTAAAGACTCCGTTACATCCGGAGGATCGTTGTCGTCCTGATCCAACGGGTCTGTATTGATATATAATTTACCAGATCATTCGGAACGATCGTTGTGCCACAAGATCATGCAAAGGCAAGGTCTGAATTTTCTTCTCTAAATTTTTCTCCTAAGTGTTATCTCAACTACACGAATCTTTCTTCTTCAGTCGCACAATTGAATGGCTTTCCCAAAGTCAGAGAAATTCTTAATGCTGCAATTGCGGTAAATTTACGGTCAGTACCAATTTCTTATCATGCTCCGATTGCCTTTCGTAATTTAGACTATTTCAGTCGGGGGTTTTCCTAATAAAGAAACAATTTCGAAGTCACCAGTTGGTCAGAATGCAAAACGAAAACGTGTTTTCTTTCGGGTTAACGCTCTGCTTCTTGTTCAAGATACTGATAGGATCGGCGCGGAATGTGGTGCTCAAGTCCAATAAATGCAGGTCAAATCTATAACTGTGAGGGTTTAAAATATACGTAAAAGTTTTTTATATAGGGTTTTCAGCAGGAATAGAATTAAACTGAAGGAAGTACGGTTCGGAAATCGTGATCATTTGGTGGAGCGTAATTACCGATTAAAAATAAACCTTTGACTTCCAATTCATAACCTTCTCGTTTTGTTCGGTCGTACAATAGTAATCTAAGGTTGTATTTAAGCTTGATAGTGATCAAACGAGTAACAACTACAAGTCTTAAATTGTTTCTCGGCGATAAATGAATGTCGGACCCCGACCCGTTTCGTTACCTCAACGACGAAATAGACTCGAAGTTTTCCCATCTATACTACAAGTATAAACGCGGAAACTGATTAGGCTTGCACAGTTAAACAGAGTAGTTTCATTGCTCTGCACTTTAGACCAAATTTCAACATGATTTGCATATATATTCTAACGACTGTGACCAAATCCAATGCTGTTCGTTCGAAGCTGTAGTTTTGCAACAAAATACTAGTTTCACTGGCGTTCTTCTATTAATGCCTGCTCAATGTAAAATTTCGCTTCAATCGCTATTCTTTGGATGCGCAAGCAATCGATTTGCATGAAATTTCGGTTTCGGGAAAGGTTTCGTTGTCATGATCACTATAACCTGCTATCGAGACACCAAAACCATACTACAAGCATCCACATCACCTCTCATGGCGAACCACGTTAAATTGATTCAGAAAAAAGATAAATGCTGTTCACACCGCTTCACATAGCAAGACACACCACATTAATTCAGCAAAATAATATGTATTGTCCACATCGTTTCTCGTAGCAAGACACACAAAATTTATTCAGCGAAACAGTAAATGCTGTCCACATCGCTTCACTTAGCAAGACACTACATTAATTCAGCAAAATGACAAAAACTGTCCACATCACTTCACATAGCACGACATACACATAAATTCTGCAAAACAATAAATAGTGCCCACATCGTTTAACTTGACGAGACACGCCACAATGAATCACCAAAATAATATATAATGTCCCCATCGTTTCAAATGGACATCAAAAAACACATAAATTCAGGAAAATAGTGCTACTTTATTACTGTCCACATCGTTTCACATGGCCAGTAGGAAATACATAAATTCAGGAAAACAATGGTTCCACTGCTAAAATCGTACGTACTGTCCGCATCGTTTCACATGGCCCGCAAGCAATATATAAATTAAGGAAAACCATGCTACTAAAATACTGTCCACATCGTTTCACAAGGCCACCAGGAAATTCAGGAAAACAATAGCTACATTGCTAAACTACTAGGAAAACGATGGTTCCACTCCCAAGCCTGCATTTTCTCGCATATCTACTTGTGGATATAAGTACTCGCACGATTATTCAATCTTTCAATCAGATGCGTCAAGGATTAATAAAACACCTCCAGACAGGCTAAAGCGAAAGATTATCAAACGAAGCCATTTCAGAAGAAAATGCAAATTATTTCCAAGGTTACTAGAAAATTTGCTCGATTGCTTTTAAGTATAGTGAAATTGTGCTTGTCTTTCGTTTGTCGTCTGATGAAATGCATTACGAAGGGTGATCAGAAAAAGATAGGAGCCATCGAACATGATTGGGGCAGAGGTAAAAGAAGCTAAACTTGGATATGATAGGTGGTATTTTAACATGTAAGCATATTTTTCGTAAGTCAGTTTAACTCTTTCCGGTGAGAAGCGAAGTATTTTTATTCCATGGTCATTGGTAATAGATATGTGCTATGCAAAATAATACAAATAATCTATCAGACTTTTTTCGCTTCTCTAATTTAATGCCTCATCGAAATTTTACCAGAGAGAGTCCCCGTTCAGTGCTCAAAGGATGCTTTAGACGACCCACCAAATTACCAGCCGTTCGAGGAAAAGTTGCTGGTGATGACTCATTTCCACTAATCCAAAAGCAGAGTGGCGTAATCAACGAGAAAAGCACGACTCAGAGGCCAGGCAGAGCGTGTGATAAATCTTAAAAACTGGTAAATCAGCAACACAAAGGAACAACTATAAAGCGTGTATTGAAATACCACTCACATCATTGGGCAAATACTTTCTGTTGATTGGTTAATATGTAGGACAGGTTTTATTTAGGATGATGATGTCATAGTTTCTAGAGGTCACACAACAGCGATAAACTAATCGTAGCATTATGATAAAAGTCGTTTGGTTGTCCGATATCCTTTAACTACACTGAGGCAGTAAATAGAAATATAGATAATTCTTTTTTGCGTTGAGTTCAGAGGGTCTTCTCGGTAGTATGCTCAGTTTTAAAAATTCAATAAAGCTCTATAAGATGTTACCACTTTGACGCGCATATCAAAGTTCGTCCTTTTTAGTATATTGTTATGTTCCCGCAGTTTTGGAAAATTTCTTGTACATCTCTAATGATGCGTAAGCATGTCTCCCACATGATCACCCGCACCGCTTAACTCTTCGACGGTTTATTCATGCAGCGTACAACTTGTCTTCAAAAACAGTCTAGGAAAAAAAAAATAAATTCACCCTCTCTGTCTTAAAATGCATCAATTTCCTTTCGCGACAGACTATTTTATATTTCGGGGATTTCCCTAAAAAAGTCAACTGGTGATCAGAATACAAAACAGACGTTTTCTTTCGTATCGGCGCTCCGCTTCTTCTTAAAGAAACAGGATCGGCACAGAGTGTGGCACTCAAATCATAGATGTACGTAAAATCAAGACAACTGAAGGTATAAAATATACGTTTAAGTTTTATTTATAAGTTTTTAAACGAGGATAGCGCTAAACTGCGTTTAAATGCGGTTCGAAAATCGTGATGATTTCATCATTTGATGGAGTCCAATAACCGTACCAACTTAATGTGGCTTAGACTTCAAATCTTATATTGATGCTTTGTTCGCATCGTAAAATGATATTCCAGAGATTTAAACTCAGTGGTGACCGAACGAGCAACAACTGCAAGTCTTGAATTGTTAGCCATTGCTGTCCAAGTGAAACCCGGATTCTCAGAAATAACTGATCAGGAATGTCGCGCCCTGATTAGTTGAAATATTAGTAATGTTCTGTTCCCCCAAAAATGTCTTCAGGATTTCCCACCCGTAACGAAATATAACACTGTGAAAACTGACCAGGTTTGCGCAGTAAAACAAAGTAGTTTTATTGCTCCGAGCTTTAGACAAAATGAGTGCGTTCTTCTTCTGAGTTTCAACTCGGAAGTAATTTGTTTTTTCTCGTACCCTGTTCTCGTCGAACGCCGTTCGACAAATTTCATTCTGTTTATTAACACACGTACTCTATTAGACACTGAACAAAATCTTTGGCGATGTTACTCTTGGTTTATCATCAAGAGTAGTCTTTAGAACCCAAAAAACAGTAAGAAGTTTTCATATTATAATTATTGAAAACAGAAAGGTTTTAGCTTAAATTATAAGCACTTCCATTTTTCAATACGCATATTTTGTTGCCCACTATATTTATACATATGTATATTGTTATCCAATGCTGTTCGTTCGAAGCATTAGTGTTGAAACGAAATACTAGTTTCAGCTGATTTTGTTGAAATGACTTTTCTGTATCACTGCCTGGTCAATGTGAAACTGCAAATCAACCACTGCCCTTTGGATGAGCAGATGATTTGCGTTAAACTTCGGTTTCGTGCGCTAAAAATCTTCGTTGGCATTATTACTGCCCATCTCAAAACCATAAATTTAGATGCATTTCGCAAAGGTGTTTACAATTCTGTGAAGACCTTGACAGAGTTAACAATTTCAATCAAGTGAAAATGGAGTTTCTCTGGATATAAAAAGGCTACCCAGAAAGCACAGACGACCATGTCAGCGCTGTTTGGGAATGATGTAATAATAAGAAGAGATACCAACTTAAAGGATGAAGTCACACAACGCCCGCCGGTTTTTTTTTTTAAAAGTCCTCAGTCGATTACACTTATATTTGTCCTACGTCACATCCTGCTAAACATTCGCCAAGGGGCTTCTCAGTGGGTTCTCCAGTAACCTTAGTTAAACATTGACAAGAACAAGTTTTCCCTGGAAATACAAAGTAATGCCACTTAAGCAGAACTTTGATTCAGAAAGTTTTGAGGGAAAGAATGCCATCTCTTTGCCGAGGACAAATAAAATTTTTTCGATGCTGGTTGGGAGTAATGAAGTGGTGCATCACGATCGTTTGGCGTCTGACGAAATGCATCATGATGGAACGGTCGTCAAAGGACAAAGCCTACTGAACATTTCTGGCGCAAAGGTAAGAGAAACTGAATTTAGATATTATGGAAAATATTTAAGCAGGAGGAAAATTGATTGTGTATTATGAAACAATAGGCCTTTACAAGTAAGGAGTGCCAATTATGCACTGTCAGTGACAATAATAAAGGAAACATTTTTATCGGGATTTTTTCGTTTTGAAAAGCCTTGCTGGAATTGAGGGATTGATACAAGTTGTTCTTTCTTGACCAGAGAAAACCCCTGTTCAGAGTGCAGAGGATGGTGTATATGACCAGCTGCCAGTTTATTCTTCTTCCGTAGAATAACGTCCTTTAATAACTGGTAGAACAATGTCTTCGAGGAGTAAACAAGAATAGGAAAATGAACTTGTTGTAATTACGGGGCAAATAAAGTTAGTTCTGTATCCAAATGCAAGACTGATTGATTGAAGAGGTTCTACTAATGTTTGCAATAACTTAGTAGAGTGCTCTCCGTCGAGTTGCTAATTAGGTTGTTCATTTTTAGGATCTCGTCTATATCATAGTGTTATGTCATAAGCTAGGTGCTAAGGTTGATTGCGAAGGACTGGATAACGACTGGCTGTGCATATGAGATAAAAAGAGAAAGATTAGTCTCTACTACTAAACTGTTACAGGATGCCAATTGAAAGTTCACATTATTGATAGTAGGCATTTTCCTCTTGGCAAAGCATCGCTGAAAATGTCATTGTGATTAGAGAATGTAACATCAGCATGATAAAAAGTTCCTCTGTTGGATTTCTGTTTATTCTCGTTTCACTATTCTTGTTAACCTGTATAAACATTTCTTTTAAATCTGGAACTGAGATAATATACTGACAAAAATTTCAGCACGCTCCATGGCGGAGAGCATTTCAAGTAATCCCAAATACAATAAGAGGAATACATATGCTAAAAAAATGGGAGAAAGCCGTGCAAGATTCACGTCCCCAACCAGTGATAGAGATCGCTTGTAAAAATTCCATTTCATCTTCCTCGTCAAAGTTTATTTTATACTAGGATAATCTATTTCCGTTATGTTAAAAGCGGGAAACTCGACTTTGTCAATTTCCTAACCAAGCGTTTGCTTAATAAGTGTAACTTAAAGCATAGAAAATTACTGTATTTCGAAGTGCTCTTTTTTTGACGGCAGAGATCAATTTCCGAATCGCTCAATGAATTTCAACGGAGGACCAATCAGTAAAAATACTGTCGCTATAATGGCTAAAGCGATTGAAGTTAGGCCACCCAAGGATTATAAACTGGCGCGATTAGTTCCCTAACGGCTCTCAATTCCTTTATGCTGATTGGATGTATCCAAATGAGCGTCGAATTCAAAATACCAAATACACTTACGGAAGCAATTTTGCTGTAACTTGCTGATGTGATCAGGCTAAACTTATGAGGAGAGAAAGATCACGAAGGTAAGGCCTCTTTAGTCTCGTAACTCTGAACATTTCAGCATAAAAGAAGTAGACTACCGAGATGGTTAAACTAAACGAAAAGGTAGATTTCACAGCTGTAACGTTGGAAGAGTGCAAGCGATAAGTACCGTCAAAACATAAGCCAGTGGGCAGACGAATGTCCATTTCGATCGCCTTGTCAAATTCTCTTTGCCCTTGGAGATAACTTATCACAATACAAGCTTTTTTTCTGAGGATTTAAAACTGATTAATAAGTAAACTTCAGCCGTGTTTGCTTCTGTATACGATAAATACTTCTGGTTCAGCATTCGACGACTTTAGGAATCAGTAACACATGAAACTCCTGAAATAATTACGCCAATTTATCGCTGCTTGCTTCAGAGGTGTAAACCTATCTAGACAAACTCCGCGAAAATGGCTTACAGGTGAAGGTTTCTTTAATCCTCTGGTCGCGATTCTACAACTCTTCTTGTGGATCTACCTTCAAATGCACTCTCAGCAAATCAAGATTTGGCGTTCGTCACTCAGGGGACAACTAGCGTAAATAAGATATCAAGGTTCATTCCCCTCCTACGTCCATCGTCTCATCGCTATAAATGTGAAACACGTAAAAAATATACTGGAAATGGTTCCTGCTTTTCATTCTATGGTGGAAAATTTCTATTAAAAAAATTTATCGTTCACAGTCGACATTAAAGTACGATCGGGGTAAAGTGAGTATTGAAACTGAAAGCCGCACTCTACTTCCGCTGTTGATTACTTACGAAAATTTGCATATGAGTGAAACTACCGTGACCCTGACTCATAAACAAAACAATGAAACGTCCAGGACCGGCAAAGGGAAATATGTTACTCTAGGAAGATGTTTAAAAAGCTCCCGAATAAGAGAGACTCGTATGTACCAAGGCTTATTGAACCTATCTACAGATGAGTAACGAGAGGGTCGAAAGATAAATCCCTGTTTCCTTCACACCGCTTAGTCATGATGACTTGTTGTGTTATTTGTTACGGACCGTATTGTACTCGTTTCATGATGTCTCAGCGCCGATGATCACGTCTTCCACGCGTTCCATCCTGATGTAACCTAAAGATGGTAATTTTCCCCTCCTCCTCCGGTAATTGCACCATAGTCGATCCAATAAACGAACTTCCACAACAAATGTTTTTCAATTTTTCTCGCGAACAGTCACTGAGGCATCAGAATGTCCGTTACAAGTACAAGTTTGCATTTGGTCTCAATTCCAGAAGGAATATTCTGAGCTGCATTTTTCCTCAAACAGTGGATTTTAAGGTAAAAAAAACTTTTATTTACAAAAAGCTCGGTAACTGAACTACAGAGAAAGAATTGCGAGTGTAAATCGCTAAACTGATATAAAATATTCATGGCTTTGCAGGATATATGCAAAGGCTGACAACTTTTCTATCATCAATGGGCTCTTGCAGTCCTTTATCTGTTTTGGTTGTTGTTGTATTTTTTTTTAGTGTTTTATTCGATATTTGTCTCTTGCTTTGCGAGTTTGGCTATCTGCCTAGCATATTGGTATATTTAGCCGAGCATTAAAGTGGAGCTGCAACTCTCACGGTGACCATAATAGTAGGATACTTTGCTGAGTCTGGGTCATCAACAAAAAAAAAAGTTTTAACGAACCGACGGACACAAGCAGTTACCTTTCGAAACAAAATGGAAGTTCCTCAAACAGAATGTCTCTGAACAACACGACAATCATGGTCCATTCAGAAAAAAAGTAAATTATGTTCGAATTTAATATTACGAACATTGATTCAAATAAATTTAAATTTCTCTTCACTGACTATTTCTTCAAAACAATCATTATCCGAGAGACCCGGCGGAGGGGAAGGGGGCATTTATAACAGCAGACTTTGAGACAGACTCCGAAAATTCGGAAGGAAATAAATGTTATCAAGCTTAGAAAGGAATTTTAAGGAAAAATTTACAAAATATGCACGTTTGCATATTAATTCAATATACCGCAAAGGTTTTCCGGCGAAGAGGTTTCCACCAGAATCTTCCATAACTGAAAATACTTCATCCTACTGATTTTTTAATTGATCATGAAATGTGTGTGTCAGAGCAACTGCAGTATATTTTCATAGTTTGTATAGGTGTCACCTTGAATATCGTTTATTTCAGAAACAAATTCCAAGTCTCTTTTGCGCCGCTTTATTTGGAGTTATCTTGAGGGTCTCAATGGGGTTAACGGTCAGCCGTAAAACGACCAACAAATTTAGTCGTTAAGCGTAAAAACTGACAAATTGTAACCGTTATTCGTTGAAAAAAATAACAGTAAATTAATTTTCTGGTTACAACAATGGAAATATTTTAACTGTTGGCCGTAACAGCCATCACTCCATTGAGACCCTCTTCAATAAGAGAGACGTTGCGATCGATTGTGTAATACTTGCAAATTATTGATGGACAACGGAATCACTGACTGTGCAAAACAGAAGTTCTGATGCAATTCGCCGACAAAACTATTCAATTGCGTTCCCTGTCAGTATTTACAACCTACGTGTTAAACCGTGACTAGTATCGGCTGCAGTAAATGTTGCTTCATCACAAAACTGAAATCAGCGATACCAACCGAAGGAACAGATCGTCAAAGGACTTAGCTGCGGAAGAGGAACTCTCGGAGTGTAAGTGATGCTATATTTTTATCATGGGTGCTTTATATTAAGACATTTCATTGATACGTTCACTTATTGTAAAATAGGAAGAGCTTGGCTAGTTTACTGAGTCAAACAAACCAGCGACAAAGATGCTAACACAAACAGTACAACCAAACCTGTATTTAGCGGTACTGTATTTCGCGGTCACCCTGTATTAAACGGTCAGTCGTCAAAGTCCCGAATTTGTTTCTCCTTGATCACTTTTCTTAAGCGGTCACCTCTATTAAGCGTTACCCTTTTACTAACTCTCAACTTGGTGTACCAAGTCTATGATTTGGGAAAACATTAGGTTTTGGTTTTCTGAAAAGTGTACTACACTGGATGTTTTCAGGGATTTGAAGTCATGATTATCTGTCTGAATTTACCGTTCCCTTGCCCACCTGCATGCGACAAAATTTTGTTGTTATAACAACAACACGAAAGATCGCCAATCGAAGAAGCAAATACACAAGTCAATAATTCATGTTTTTATTTGTTGTAACACAAAATAAATACGGAGATTGAACTGCTTATCACCTGTTACACGATTAGGGCGCATGTCGGGCTCGGTAAGCAGTTTTATAATTTAAATTAATGCGCCATATGCGTGTTATGTATTGCACACTGTCATCTGTAATCCCAAACCATTGTGACATAAACGAATTCTGTGGTTAACCCTATTGACCTCGGCTTCTTTATGTTATTGATTATATCTCAAAGAAGGATAATGATACGCATATATTAAATAGTATACAGAATGACCATTGGACCGGACCTTTCCTTTCTAGCTGACCGATTTTTGATGAACCCCTAAGCGTATCGAAATTATGAACGACCAATCATAAAACAAACGGCGTGTTTATTTGTGACTGACCACAGTGTGTGTGTCAGCGTGGTCCTCACACTAGAAAGAATTAGCTGAACTGCAAGAGAAGAACGACAGAAACTTTCCTTGGCACTTTCGTCAGAAGAGAATAATGGTCATGAATCGTCACGTTTGCAGAAAGATCTCTCGATGCTCCTTGGCAATCATGCAGTTGTGCTTCGCGTTATTTTTTTGGTTATACCAGTTTATCTGCGGGCCGAATGATCAGAATAAACCAGATCCCATTGAAAATCATTGGTTTGCAGGTAAGAGTCAATCACTTTGGTTAAGTGACGAATCGTTTTGATCTGAGGGACAATTTTAGATCATTTTTCAAGTTATTGGTTTGGAGTAGCCAACCATAAATCTCTCGTTTGTTCGCTTTCCTCCTCTACTTACAGTAATTTTTAATTCTCAACAAGCCATTGGACAAATTCGTTGAAAAACGAAGTTACAAATAAAGTTGAATGCACTTCATATATTTGCTTTTTTTTGTTTTGGTAGGCACAAACCTAGTTCAGTGCACAGAGGATGTCGTAGATGACGTTCTAGGCTTGAGAAAGATCAAGATGGGAACGCTGACCAGAAACAAACAATAATATTTGGTTTCGTAAATTGTGAAGAACTTAATTGTGGAACGTTTTACAAAATATCTAGCTGATTTCAAATCAAACCCATAAAAACTCACTTGTAATCGTTAATCGAAAATTTAATCATATTAGGTCTAAAGAGCGTCTGTCCCTGGTTCCTCTTCAATTGTTATGTCCGTTTCGAACTTTCTACCACTAAACAGTTGGCGCGTGAAGATTAGTCCATATGTAAATAAATTCTGTTCATAAGCCAATCAGTTAGCCATAGCATACAGGTACTTGGTTTAAACAATGACATCATCGTAACTTTAGGGAAGCCAAAGAGTCGCTGTCACAACTTTGCTAGATGAAATGAAAGTCTACTTTGTAAATTTCCTTTTTAGGAACTTGACTATAAACACGATTATATCTTTACAAATTTACAATCATACATTTGATCAAATACACTTCTACTATACTGGCACATTATAGTGCAATGAAGTCCATTTTTGTCATAAATAGCAAAACCGTTGATAACTCTCGGTCAGAGTTTATTATTACAACAATATGTGCAATAAGTGGAATATGTGTTATTAGTAGTTAACGCGAAAGCTTCTAAATAACAGTCACAGTCTTAAGAAGTGGATGTACATTATTCAGGCCAGAACTTTCGAAGTATTTTTGGCTTGATCAGTTTATACCAACGAAGCAAAACCAAGAATATTTCCACACCGAGTTTGCGACACTGTCCATCGGCGCGTTTCCGTCATCGCACATTTAACAGGTGACGGTGGTCTTTCCATGTGTAAACTGTTTAAATCAAATCAAATTTTAGCCCTAAATTCACTTAGGCAAACTACAGAGTATAACGGAAAATAACCGTACGAGACAAACCCATCAGTAGCAGTTGCAGCGCTTTGTTTTTTTGTCTTATTGTGTGACCTCCGAAGATAATTCGGGGATTCCCCTTATAAAGGTTGAAAAATACAGTTTAAAGTCTCAAAACGTCTGGAATATTTAATTACAAAATACTGTACCTTGACGCCCATCTTGTTTTGCAGAGATGAAATTCTCCGATAATCAATCTTACACATGTAAGTGAAGAATATTTATAAGTTGTAAGAAGAAGATAGGGTGTACGTACAACTTGCATTTGAACGAATATGGCCCGATATCGACAAAATACTAATGCTAATCGCAGATTTGAATTATTCCTAGAATTACATGAATTTCTTTCTAAGATCATAATATACTTTACAGTAAAGTTTCTCCGACCTTAAATCGCTTCGTTCGGTTGCATATCCGCTGCTGTGCCTGGGACCTCTTGAAACTAAAATAAGATCAGAGAAATAACGAAAAAAAGGTTTTAAACCATTGATCGTCGGTATCAGTGCCGCTTGATTTCTCAGAATTCGAGTCGTGCCTCGACTCGTCGCAATTTACATTTGTTTTATTACTTTAGTTCTTTCTTTTAGTCATCTCCCCCTTATTTACACATAACACTGCTCTAACCGACTGGGGCTTAAGTGATGATCAATGTTTTCTACGCGCCTTAAACTAGGATTGTTTCCTCGATATCTACAGCTCTGAAGCGAGATATTGATTCGGAAGTAAGCAAGGCTTGTCTTGTTTTGACAAACTTGCTCCAGTTACTAAGCAGAAGGAAAGAACAACATCGACGAATGAACACGCATTGAGAGTGACCCTAGGAACCCATAATACTAATGACCCTAGGAACCACAAAAGATTTTTTTGCAAACGTTGCTATCCGCTTGCTTACAAATCGAGTTTCAAAAAAACCTCCAAATTTCAGACAGAATGAACTCTGGCGAAATGATGATTGACCAATTTAAAGCACTGCTACGCTGTCATACACACTAAGTATGTGGTAAAGATAATCGCCTCAGTTTTCTGACTCTTCTGTCGATTAACTGAAGCTTGAGTCGCATTCATAACTAGCAAAGGCTGGTCATGTTACTCCGTAGCATATTTTCAATCCCCTAATTTCAACCTTACACCACTGAGTTTTAAATTTGCATTGGCAGGTTGACATTTTGAACTGTAAAGTAAAACTTCTTTGTTTATTTTAATAGGCCTCTGTTCACACTCATCTGCGTATCTGCGCATCTTTGGTTTTCTTGGGACCACACAACTCACGCACTTGCTCGATCCCGGGGCACTAAGTTCCGAGTTGGGCCCACTCTAAATTTCAGTTATTATCAGTATTTTTAAGAGCTAATTTACAAACAACTACTATGAATACGCTGAATACAATTACTATAAATACATGCCACTTATTAGCTGATTTCAAATTCTCTTATCCATTTCTTTTAAGGGAGTCATCAACACCAACCTGGAAGGATACACCACTGATATCTCCTGAATGCCAGGGTATACGTTTTCTATGAACAGCGCCGTTGATTCACGCTATTTGTGTTTACTGTGCAAAAACATCCTCAAAGATCCTGTCCAGACGGGTTGTGGCCATGTTTACTGCACCTCTTGCATTCCTCGCCTCAAGAGGTAACCGAGTCACTGATCATAATCTCAATAAATTTCGAAAAACAAGCCTAAACAAGGCTTTGTTATAGGAACTCTGCAATGTAAAATAATCTCAAGGGTTCATGCACCTTTTGCAGAGGTGTGTAGTAAATGTAAAAAGGTTTTGGTTGGCCGAGTTAGCGTGGGATTAGTGAAATCAACTGTAGAATTGCCTCTATCAGCATCATCATTAGTGCATCCAAATTTCACCGTTACGAATTTTTCAATTAACAGGGATGATGGGACCTATATTTGTCTTGTTGACAAGACACCCTTCGCAGCAGACCAGGTAAATTTGTAAGGACACATTCTTAACATGAAATGGTATAGTTGGTGTTAAAGGATCCAATATTAATCAGGCCGAAGACCCGCTTTGATAACTTTTTTAACGGAAACGTCTCTTTAATTTGTATGCAGATATTCCCCGACAACTTTATGAAGCGCGAAGTTCTTTCCCTCGTAGTCACGTGCCCTAATTCACCGGATGGCTGTAAGTGGAAGGGAGAAGTGAGACATATTGAGGTAAGTCAAAGTAAGAAAAGCCAAAGAACCAATCACGCTACAAATCGCAAGTAGGATTTACCATCTGGTAGAGTAAGGAGAAAGTCTAAATTTCATTGGTTGAGAAGGGGGCCCAATCCTTTGGAAAAACAAAAGTGCCAATGGCGATCGAAATCGCTCTCTCTTTTACCTGTAAATCATGTCTTCATATTCCCTGCTAATCTCCTCTCCATTTTCAGTCTGTTGTTTTTCAATGCGTTCTGACAAAAAAATATAAACTTTTCCCAGCCACGCGCACCAATGGGCAAAGAGAATAAAACTACTGAGTTTTCTTAATTGTACAAAGTGTATTCTTAGGACTACTGTAAAACTATATCAAGCGAGGAAAATGTCAAACAATACACAAAGAACGGCGCTTGATGGAGGTACTATGATTTTCTTTTCTGTCTTGTGTAGAAACACCGGTCTACCTGCCCTGAGGAAAAAGAAAACTGCTCTAACCGTAACTGTCAAGAACGTGTGAAAAGATCCCATCTTCAGCGACATCAGGAACATGAGTGTCTTTATCGCACCCAACAGTGCTCCTTGTGCGGTGATTCTATGACTGCTGCTGTTCTTAAGGTCAGTTTGATCACCCCTCTAAAGCTACTTTTACCGCAATAACACTTCTCATTCAGGCGCTTTTTAAATCATATGACCAGTGTGGTTTAGTTTGTTTCAAGGACAACACCATAATGCCTTGCTTTTCATATATGCGTATGATTAAAATTAACTCTACACCATTTGCAATAAGTGACAACAAATGGCCAACTCCTTTTAACATGTCGGACGCGCCTCTGTCCTTTATCATCGGTTTTCCGCGTACACTTGAATTCATACGTACCTTTATTGAATCATCTTCAAAACAAATGAATTCTCACCAAGAACTTAACAGAAATTATGACAAAAATTGTTCCGATCCTCGTTCTTGTTTGTTATTCACTTCTGTTTTTGTCTCGATTCCAAATTTTTAGACTCATCAAATACAGGATTGCAAAATGTATCGCATTCAATGTCCCGGATGTGGCAAAGAAGGAATTCCGCGAGGAGAGGTAGACATGTTTAAAACGTCAACTAATTGCATGCACATTTTTCCTGGTGGACAGTCAAAACAGTTAAACAGAATTCGATTATTACTTTCGGAAATTTATCTCAAAGCTAAGGAAGAAGTTTTACCTTATTCTTATGAAGTGCCACATTTGCATCAGTATGTGTTATTTTTGTTGTTGATCTATTTCATTTTTGTAATGCACTTAAGTCTGCAGAATTAGATCGTACAACTTAAGTGTCCACCTTTCCTTCAAAAAAAGCAATAAACAAAATATTACACTGCTCTTCTAAGACACGGAAATTTAGAGAAACCCTTCTGAGTTGTCGACCTAAGCTTACAAATAGATTTTTACCCTCCTTTAATTTCAATCCTCACAGATGGATAGCCATGTTAATCCCATTCATGGTGACTGTGAGGCGGTCGAGAGGACCTGTGCATTTCAACAGATTGGTTGCAGCAACAACAAGGTTCGTATCATAATGAAGGTTTCACCTAGTTGCCTTTTTAAAACTATTGAAATAAAATTTATCCTTCGTATGGGCCACCTACCGAAGTGATAATAAAGTTCCCCCGGTGTTTCACTATTCGAAACACTGGCGTGTTAAATGAAGTCCCCTTAAAAGCCGTTTTATTGAGATGTCTAACATCTTCAAAAACGGCTGCAAAAGATATTCAACCGGGGACACTAAATCTACGAAAAGTTGCAATAAAAGTATCAAAAAAGCAAAGACGATTTGTCAAGTAGAAATTTCGTTTACACACACCAACTACCAAATAATCAGGGATGATTTTCTTAAATCCCTGCACTAACAGAAAATGAAGCAATCCGAGGTCAAGAAACATAATGAGCTGAGTGCAATTTTGCACATAAATCTACTTTTGACGAGTGTTCTTCGGCTGGAGGAGCAAGTTAAAAGTCAGCTTTCTATGGGTGGTGCATGGGGTGGTGGCACCTCCGATCAGTGGATGAGACGATCGGAGATGACCATCGCTAACGCCATATCAAGCATCGACACAGTGGTACGCGAGCAAACCGATTTACGACAGAAGCTAGAAGATAATTCTATGAGACTTGTTTCGATGGAAAAAAGAGTTTCAACCCATAGAGACCAGTTCCCACAATCGGCAACTTTCTCTTCGTTACAACCACTCCCCATTTCGGACGAGATTTCACGACGTCTCACAAATGCCGAAAATGGCACCAATAACATCGAGTTCTTAGTAAACGAAACAAGGCGTGAGTTGAACGAAGTGAGACAAGAAGTATCGTCTGTTAAACGCCAATTGGATGGCGCAGTGGACAGTATTAGACGACTCGAACGAAGAATGGAGTCTGTGGAACACAATTTGGCTCTCAGAAATGTTGTTTTGTCGGATATCGAAGAACATGTTCAACAGCAGCAAGTTTCTACATATAATGGGATCTTACTCTGGAAAATATCGGATTTTGCACGTAAGAAAAATGATGCCGTAACTGGGCGAGAGGTCTCAATATATAGCCCGTGCTTTCATACCAGTCAGCATGGTTACAAAATGTGCGCGCGACTTTACTTAAACGGCGATGGAATGGGTAAAGGAACCCATCTGTCGCTGTTCTTCGTTGTCATGCGTGGAGACTACGATGCATTGCTCCGCTGGCCATTCAGACAGAAGGTGACCTTCATGCTGTTAGATCAAGATAACGTAGAGCACGTGGTTGATGCTTTCAGACCCGATCCAAACAGCTCATCGTTTCAAAGGCCACGAAGGGAATCAAACATTGCGAGTGGGTGCCCGATGTTTTGTTCTCTATCGGAGTTAAATAACCACGCCTATGTGAGAGACGATGTTATGTTCCTGAAAGTTATTGTAGACACGACAGATCTCTGAAAATGTCGGAGCTTTGAGTGAGGGTGAGGAAAAAAACGGTAGAGATATCTAAGAAATATCCAAAAAATTGAATACTTTCTTGAAGAAAAGGTGAGTAGTTTCTGTGAAATTATGCGAGAAAAAACAGAGAAGAAAAAAAAATGTTCCATAACATTCAACAAATTTTCCTTGACAATCATTGAGATATGGAATGCCCTATTAGTTCTTATAACACAGTAACTGTAGGAACGACTTAAAATCGATAGAGTAGTCCTCCGCATGAAAAGCGCATGCGAAAGGTATATAAAGAAATGTAGTGCAAATTCAAGATGGATGACTTTGTAAACTGCCGTTCGTTTGAGGCACTTTCACGTAGGGCCCCTTTTGAAATTCTATATGGAGCCTTTTATAATCCTGGTTACACCGAAACAGGATTCTGGTGTAGTGCATGAATACTCTACGAAAAGGTTTATATGAAGCCAACTGATTAGTCGTATTTGATGCGGCATCAACAGTGTGAATTTGACTTTGTAAATCCCCTTTAAAACTTTTATCCAGCAATTAACTGATCACATATTTTTTGAAAGTCTTAAGCGATTTACGTAAGTATTTTCCGAGCTCTGCCCCAGGAAGAAAAAGCTGGGGAAGCTAAGAAAAATACAGCATGAGGGTCGAATTGTATTGAAGCACAAGTAATTCACGAGTAGAAGATATTCAATATTTTACAGCATTTTCGCACAACCGAGGGGTGGCTGACCTTAGCTAAATTCGCCGGTAATTCCAGTAGATCCTTGGAATGCAAATTCTGCAAATTAGAGCCATATTCAATATTGCTGAACAATTCTTTTTATCGATATTCTCTTCACAATATCAACCATTCATCGAATTATACCAAAATAGTTAGAATGTACGTTACGTTTGCGTGTAAGGCATCAGATACAAAGTTTTTTTGTAGTAATCGACTTTGATGTGTCATTACAACGTTTTCACCTACAAAGGCAAGTTGCAGTAATTCATACGGTGAGGAAAGTGCCCTTGTTGTTGTTGTTTTTTTTAATTTTATTTTTCAAAACCTAAAACCCATACAAAAACCACTCGGAGTCAGTTGTTACGGTGGGAGAGATTTTTTTGGTCGCTTCAACCGATAGCATAATGTGTGCCATCAGCCGACAGTTGTCACCAGCAACGGCGATTTTTTAACGTCAGTGTCAAGTGAACTTTTTCTCAATATCTGATAAAGTTTCAATGATAAGTCAAAATCTTTCAGAACAATGAAATTCACACGTTTCATGTCTTAGCGTTTAAAACGAGTGAAATCTGAACTATTTTTATCCTTACTATCATCATCATTATAATTATTATTCATATTATTATTATCACTATTATTACGTTTATAATTAAGAGTTTATAGGTTCGAAATGTCTATTACGCACAGCAATAGACAGCGATTGATCTAATGGCTTTCGAAAAAGCAAAGTTTTTTCAAATCTCAGCAATAAGGCAGGCTCATTTCTTCATTGAATAATAGCTTATCATACGTGCCACACACTTTACTCAATGTTTATAAACAAATAGAGAGCAAGTAGCGCAGCCAATAAGATTGCAGCATCTTTCATAGAACGGTGGAAGATTATGTCAAGTACTATCGATAGTATTTTTGTCATAATTTGTCTCTGCATTGTATAAAGGCAGCGAACTTTTTGCTTTTGAGTGGTTAAATATAATCAATTAAAGTATTAAAAAAGTCTGGTAAGAATAGAACATATTCTTCTAAGAAACTAATAAAACGATGCGGACTCATTTGATAAACATGGCGAGTAACAAAATAGAAGAGAAATTTATGGTTTAAAATTTACGGCATAAATTTCGTGTTTTATTTTGATTTGGCTGGTCCTTGTTTATGTCTTATTGGAAGCAGTAAAATAAAACGGGGAAAATCTTTAAAAAAGTCTTTAAAATTCGGTAAAACAAAAGCACATCCCGTTAAAATAGAACCAGGCTTCAGTTTGATGGTGAGTTTTAGAGGCCAGAAAAGGGAACTACAATGCCTAACTTCCAGTATGTCCACTACGTTTTGTTACAGTGTAGAGGTTGGATATGTTGAACTGAAGATTATCACATAGCATTGTTACACTGAGTGTTGGGAGTAGTCGAGACTTCCTCGGCTTTCCTTTTATGACTCTGTCTTGGAATATTTTCGATGATATATATATATATATATATATATATATATATATATATATATATATATATATTATGTATTGAGATAGGGAAAATCCCTATCTTAATACATATCGCGCTCTACTTTTATGTATCGAGCACTGTAAAACAGAAAAATCAAATCACAAGACTTCCTAGATATAGATGTATATATTCATTTTCAACTTAGTAGCTTCATGCTGTAAATTCAGGTACTAGTGTTTTAGGCACTACAAGTATAAGAACCCTTACTATTAGGGTACTTACTTATGGTAGTCTCGTTTATTATTGTTAGCGTTGTAAATAGAGTGAGTTTTTTAGTATAGTAAAAGCAAACAAAAAAAAAGCAAAATATATTGTCGCGTTTTTTGGATATAAACCTCACCGTGTTTCATCATTAAATCGTTGTAGCTTGTTTGAAATGGGATAATAACTGCAATTTTCGCCATCTTATTAATGTTCCAATTTTGATGACCATGTGCTCTGCACTACAACCGTCTCTGTAATATTTTGTCGTAGTAAACAAATGTCGCATCACGGAAATGCCAATTTAGACAACTGCGAAACAGGAGAGCATGACGCTTCTCCTTTGGGTGTTGAAGAGACGCTTCTTGGCTTTCCTCACGGTAATTTAGTTATTAGAATAGTGCACTCATATTTCAGGGATAACACTTTGAAATCCCATAAAGCCCTGATCTTTCTCATTTTTTTGAGTTCTTTTATCTAGATGCATGAATTGATAATTCCACTGCTTAGAAACTAGGCACTGTATTATAACATGCTGGATCCTTACACAACAGTAATTTTAATACTTCCTTGAAATATTTGAAATATTGTAAATATTCAATTAGATGTTAAGTTTGTGATTAATTTTTTTAACTATTGCTTAAGAGTTACTTTGAATTAGTTTCTAGTGCTCAAAATTAGTTTAGCTAGTGGAAATTAAACACAAATAAAGTTTCTTACTCTATCTTATCTCATAGTTCTGTCACCTATTACACTTTCAACGAAAGGAACATCTAGAAATATATCTACCCTACAATTCTATGTTCTTTTAAATTAGAATATTCAGTCATTTTCACCACACTATGAGTTCGTTTCAAAAGACTCTAGGCATAGATAAAACTGAGCACTGCGTGATATTGTCTAAATGACTTATCTACAGTTCTAATAACCCCTGCTTTCAATTTTTTCTTTGATTGCACCGCTGTTTCCTTGTTTGCAGTCTGTCTATAGTTTTTTTTCTTGTATTGGTTGATATTAGGGCACCATCACTACTGCACCTACTTACCGCTGTGATTCAACTAAGAAACCATGGAAATAGCGCCTCGAGTTGAATTATAATGTTATCTACACAATATAAGCGACTTAGATGTAGTTAATGCTGCATGTACATTTTTCCGAGGATGGTAGCTAAAATATCGCGCCACCAAACAGTACACTGTTCTAGACATTGGCCTACGCTGTTTTCGCCAGCAAAATTCCTCGTTTCAGTGCACAGACAATGGCAGTAGTACCTCTTCCTACCACGGTCGCAAGTGTGAAATTAGTCACTTGCCTGGTTTAGACTTGGAATTGTACCAATTCCTACCAAACATACTGCATTTACTATTTAATAGACTACTGTTTGACTCTTCTCCACCTTTTCGCAAAATAAACACTTTATAGGATTCAAAACTGAGATCCTGGGTCAACAAGATAATAACTAAGAGGTTTCTAGGCAGGGAAGCACGAAGTTTCACTCTCTTATGTAGCATACTGCAAACCTCGCACAAATCGTGTGCCAACCTTGTCCCATTGTGTTACCAACCACGCGCCATCGTTATGACAATTGTTTGCCAGTTTTGACTGAACCTTGCACAAACGGTATCTCTCCTTAGAAATGTCTGCCATTTTTTCCCTGCAAAAAAACCTACGCGAATGCTATCAAAGCGGCACAGTGACTAAGGTCTGCATTGGTAATGGTAGGGTGATAGATCTTCGAATGTTCGCCAGCAAGGGGGAAGGAAGACGCTTTCTGTCTCCTCCTTTAAGCGAAAGCCACGGCCGACCCACTTAATGAGAAAAGAGCTTGAAAGCTGTTCAGCCATTTCTGAAGGACAAAATAAAAATGATCACGCTAGTTTCGTTTGTAATTTTGCAGTATAACATACAGCTTGGCAATGTAATCTACCTTTTTCCAGGAACAAAACTGCTCCAGATCAGTACGATAACAAGCAGTGAAACTGGGATAAAAGGTGTTACCCAAGAGGGGACCGTTATTTGAAGGAGGTTATTCACCAGTCACAGGTGAGCTCTTGGTCAATGAAGAAAAAAAAAAATGCAGCGCACCATGACAATATTGTGCAGCCCCAAATATTAACACAAATGCTACCTCTTAACACTTAAGGAAAACATACACTCAAAAAAAACTGGGAGGAGGCAGTGCAAGATTCACGTCCCCAACCAGTGATAGAGATCGCTTGCAAAAGCTCCATTTCATCTTTCTTATAAAAGTTTATTTTAAGTTAGAATTATTTATTTCCATTATTCTGAAAGCGGGTAACTCGACGTTGCCACTTTCCTGATTATACGTTTGCTTAATATGTGTAACTTGACGTAAAGGAAATTACCTTATTTCGAAGTGCTCGATTTTTGGCAGCAGAGATCAATTTCCGAATCGCTCGATGAATTTCAACGGGGAACCTAACAGTAACTATGCTGTCGATATTATGGCTGGGACAACTGAAATTAGGCCACTCAAGTGTTATGAACTGGCGCAATTAGCTCCCTAACAGCTCTCAATTGCTTTATGCTGTTTGGATGTATCCAAATGAGCGTCGAATTCAAAATATCAAATACACTTACAGAAGCAATTTTGTTGTAACTTTTTGATGTGATCAGGCTAAACTTATGAAGAGAGAAAGGTCAAGAAGGTGAGACCTCTTTAGTCTCGCGACTCTGAACATTACAACATAAAAGAAGTAGATTATCGAGATGGGTAAACTAAAAGAATACGTAGACTGCACAGTAACGATAGAAGAGTGCTAGGAATAAGTACAAAACGTAAGCCAGTAGGCTGTAGAATGTTCATTTAGATCGCCTTGTTGTCAAATTCTCAGTACCCTTGGAGAAAACTAACCACATTACAAACTTTAATTTCTGAGGATTTAAAACTGATTAACAAGTAAGCTTCCGCCGTGTGTGCTCCTACATACAATAAATGCGACTGGCAAAGCGTTCGACGAATTCAGGAATCGGCAACACATGAAACTTCTGAAATTAATTTCGCCAATTCATGCCAACGCGGTGTAGAATCATTACCAAAGTCCATTATGAACTAATTACTGACGGGTAACGCCATAACAATAATACAAAAGTTACCAAAGCAACGATGTTCAATTAACACACTGATTTGTCCATGATTAAATTTATTGATCATTTATAAGTTCATTGGAGTCAAAGTCAAAGTCGTCAAAGCTGAAAAGTGCACCATTAATCAAACATTAAGCAAATTCAGTCGCTTTGAGGGTTATCCGTTCAACTTGGCAAAGATCATTTCAGCTTGGGATATTGACCGCATCTTTAAAACTTTGACAAAGCCGAATAAACTGCATCTATTGTTGATCGGCAGTAGACAACCATGCACAAGAGTGTAACGGTATATTATTAAAAACAAATGACAACTCAACGATGTCGGGAGGCAGGATTATGTGGGTTCTTTGGTTCTTATTAAACGTCGCCCTTAACCTTATTTCTTCTTTTTGTGATTACAAAGTATCTTATCATAATCACGCCTCGGCAACGATTTACTGAAGAAGGTTCTAGATGAACGTTGCTGCAAACAGAAGGAAGAAAAAAAATGTTGTCGCTTCTATGCGTTGTTCATGATTTTTTATGCAGTCCTGCTGCCCAGAGAACAACTAAAGTAGGTTTTAAATGATTAATTATTGTCGTCTACGTCGTCCATACTTGATTCCCGGAAATAGAGTTGTGCCCCGACTCATTGGAATCTCGATCGGGTTTTGTTATTATAATTACTTCTTTTAGGTATCTCACACTTATTCACACATAACACTGCTCATCCGACTCGGCTTTAGTGGTGAGCAACGTTTTCTATGTGCCTTAAAACTAAAAGTGTTTCCTCGTAAGCCGTAGCTCTGTAGCGACGCATTAAGGCGGACGTAACACGGCTGATGTATTAACTGTCTACAAAAGCTCAGGTGACAAACTTGCTTCAGTTACTGAGCGGAAAACGAGTATACTATCAACAAACTCTGTTTTAGCTCCTACTTCATCATTAAGAATGACCCTTAGAACCCATAAGAACTGTGAATGATTTTTTTGCAAACGAGCTTTTTATATTGTTCAAAACACTGCCGCACATCACACCAGCCCTTCGAGAACCTTACTGGTTGAGGAATCGATAATGTTTAAAGTTCTTATTACATTCAAGACTCTTCATAGGCTTTCTCCGACCCATTTATTGAAACGAACGCTCCGTTCATCCTCCAAATCACTTTTTATAATTCCTACCGTAACCTCTGTGACATACGGTCAACGTGCATTTTCCTTAGTCTATGTACCTATCGAGTTTCAATGACACCTTCAACTTAAGTTCCATCAGAGGAAGTGAGTGTGAAGTCATCATCAGAGTGGTTATTGAACTACTGGGAAAGAATTGCGAGTTTAAATCGCTCAACTGATATAAAATGTTGATAGCTTTGGAGGGACGTGTTCTTCACGTGTCCTTAGTTAGCCGCGGCATGCTGATACGATGTTAAAACAATGACATCATTGTAACTTTATGAAAGCCAGAGAGTCGCTGTCGCAACTTAGCTATATGTAGTGAAGTCTACTTTGAAAATTTCCTTTTAGGAAGCTTGACCAAAAACAAGATTACATCTTTACAAATTTACGATCATACATTTGGCTGTCATCTATACTTCTACTATACTGGCACATTCAGTTTATGGTGCAATGAAGTCCATTTTCATCATAAATAGAAATACCGATAATAATTCTCGGTCAGTTTATTGTAGTTAACGCGAAAGCTTCTGAATAAACGTTACAGCCTGTAGAAGTGGATATACATTATTCCGGCCAAACCTTTCCAAAATATTTTTGGCTTGATCAGTTTATACCAACGAAGCAAAACCGATGATATTGCCACTCCGAGTCTGCGACACTGTCCATCGCCGGTAGTCTTTCCATTTGTAAATTGTTTAAGTAAAATCAAATTTTTTGCCCTAAGTTCAAAAGGTATAGCGATAAATAAACGAAAGAGACAAACGCATCAATCGCAATCACGGCGCTTTTCTTGCATTGTGTGACCTCGGACGATAAATTCGGGGGTTCCCCTCACTAACAATTAAAGGCACTACAGCTACGGTTTGGACTTACGTCTCAGTACGTCAGCAATGTTAAAATGCAAAAACAATGGCGCCCTCCTAGTTTTGGATAGATGGTACAGTCAAGTCAAGCTTTTCCGACCTCAGATCGCTTCGTTCGGTTGTATATCGTGTGCAGCTAGCCTGGCACCTCTTGAAACTAAAACGCGATAAGAGAAACAACGAAAGAAGGTTTTAAATTATTGATCATTGTTGTCTGTGCCGCATGATTTCGCTAAATTCGAGTTGTGCCCCGACTCATTGAAATCTACATTTGTTTTATTACTTTAGTTCTTTCTTTTAGTCATCTCACCCTTATTTATACATAACACTGCACTAAACGACTGGGCTTAAGTGACGATCAACGTTTTCTATGCGCCCTAAACTAAGATTGTTTCCTCGATATCTGCATCTCTGAAGCGAGATATTGATGCGGAAGTAAGCAAGGTTTGTCTTGTTTCGACAAACTTGCTCCAGTTACTAAGCGGGAGGAAAGAACAACATCGACGAATGAACACGCACTGAGAGTGACCCTAGGAACCCATAATACTGTAAAGAGTTTATCGCAAACATGAGCTTTTAGATTGATGAAGCATTTTTAACTTTCACTTTCGTTTGTTTCCTACGCGATGAGGGATGTCAACTCGGTAACTAAAGGCAAAGATCGTCTCTTCCTGACACAAATATCGAAGTGTAATATTGATATGTAGAAGCAAAGAATGTACTAGATGATTTTATGTTGCCTAATTTCCTTGTTAATGCATGTTAAATTTGAAATTACATGAGAGGAAAGTTGTGCTCTTGTAAATTTTGCTCAGGGTAAATGATATTTACCCAAGTAACTTAAAAGCTCTTTAGACTTTGGTGAGAACTAAAATTGTTCACGCTCAACTGTGCATGTACTAAGTAACCACCCAAGTGTGACCAAAAGGACATAAGATCGTGTTCTTTCCAGTGAACGACAAGTGCATAGTTTTACTCACTTATCCTCTAATCCAGTTAAAAGAAGTGCTACCCTGTCATACACACTGAGTATGTGGTAAAGATAATCGCCCCAGTTTTCTGACTCTTCCGTTGTTTAACTGAAGCTTGAGTCGCATTCATAACTAGCAAAGGCTGGTCATGTTACTCCATAGAATATTTTCAGTCCCCTAATTTCAACCTTACACCACTGAGTTTTAAATTTGCATTAGCAGGTTGACATTTTGAACTGTAAAGTAAAACTTAGGCCTCTGTTCACACTCATCTGCGTATCTGCGCATCTTTGGTTTTCTTGGGACCTCACAACTCACGCACTTGCTCGATCCCGGGGCACTAAGTTTCGAGTTGGGCCCACTCTAAATTTTAGTTATTATCAGTTAATTTACAAACAACTACTATGAATAGGATGAATACAATTACTATGAATACATGTCACTTATTGGCTGATTTCAAATTCTCTTATCCATTTCTTTTAAGGGAGCCATCAACGCCAACTAGAAGAATACAGCACTGATATCTCCTGAATGCCGGGATATACGTTGTCATGAACGGCACAGTTGATTCACGCTATTTGTGTTTACTGTGCAAAAACATCCTCAAAGATCCTGTCCAGACGGGTTGTGGCCATGTTTACTGCATCTCTTGCATTCCTCGCCTCAAGAGGTAACCGAATCACTGATCATAATCTCAATAAATTTCGAAAAACAAGCCTAAACAAGGCTTTGTTATAGGAACTCTACAATGTAAAAAAATTTCAAGGGTTCATGCACCTTTTGCAGAGGTGTGTAGTAAATGTATAAAGGTTTTGGTCGGCCGAGTTAGCGAGGAATCTAATGCACTCAAGTGAAATATTTTGCTCACGTAAAAAACCAATAGAATTTCCTACATTAGCCTCATTAATAGTGCATCCAAATATCAACGTTACGAATTTTTCAATTAACAGGGATGATGGGACCTATATCTGTCTTGTTGAAAAGGCATCCTTCGCAGCAGACCAGGTAAATTTGTAAGGACACATTCTTAACATGAAAAGGTATAGTTGGTGTTAAAGGATCCAATATTAATCAAGTCGAAGACCTGCTTTGATAAATTTTTTAACGGAAACGGTTCTTTAATCTGTATGCAGATATTCCCTGACAACTTTATGAAGCGCGAAGTTCTTTCCCTCGTAGTCACGTGCCCTAATTCACCGGATGGCTGTAAGTGGAAAGGAGAAGTGAGACATATTGAGGTAAGTCAAAGTTAGAAAAGTCAAAGAACCAGTCACACTACAAATCGCAAGTAGGATTTATCATCTGGAAGGGGAAAGGAGAAAGTCTAAATTTCATTGGCTGTGAAGGGGGGGGGGCAATTCTTTGGGAAAAATAAATTGACAATCGCGATCAAAATTGCTATCTTTTTTACCCGTAAATCATAAGTCTTCATATTCCCTGCTAATCTCCTCTCCATTCTTAGTATGTTGTTTTTCAACGCGTTCTGACAAAAAACATAAACTTTCCCAGCCACGCGCACCAATGGGCAAAGAGAATAAAATTACTGAGTTTTCTTAACTGTACAAAGTGTATTCTTAGGACTACTGCAAGCTATATCAAGTGAGGAAAAAGTCAAACAATACACAAAGAGTGGCGCTTGATGGAGGCACTATGATTTTCTTTTCTGTCTTGTGTAGAAACACCGGTCTACTTGCCCTGAGGAAAAAGAAAACTGCTCCAACCGTAACTGTCAAGAACGTGTGAAAAGATCCGATCTTCAGCGACATCAGGAACATGAGTGTCTTTATCGCACCCAACAGTGCTCCTTGTGCGGTGATTCTATGACTGCTGCTGTTCTTAAGGTCAGTTTTATCACCCTTATAATGCTACTTTTACCGCAATAACACTTCTCATTCAGGCGCTTTTTAAATCATATGACCAGTGTAGTTTAGTTTATTTTAAGGACAACATCATAATGCCTTGCTTTTCATATATGCGTATGATTAAAATTAACTCTACACCATTTGCAATAAGTGACAACAAATGGCCAACTCCTTTTAACATGTCGGAAGCGCCTCTGTCCTTTATCATCGGTTTTCCGCGTACACTTGAATTCATACGTACCTTTATTGAATCATCTTCAAAACAAATGAATTCTCACCAACTGTTTTTGTCTCGATTCCAAATTTTTAGACTCATCAAATACAGGATTGCAAAATGTATCCCATTCAATGTCGCGGATGTGGCAAAGAAGGAATTCTGCGAGGAGAGGTAGCCATGTTTAAAACGTCAACTAATTGCATGCACATTTCTCCTGGTGGACAGCCAAAACAGTTGAACAGAATTCGATTATTACTTTCAGAAATTTATCTCAAAGCTAAGGAAGAAGTTTTACCCTATTCTTATGAAGCGCTACATTTGCATCAGTATGTGTTATTTTTGTTGTTGATCTATTTCATTTTTGTAATGCACTTAAGTCTGCAGAATTAGATCGTACAACTTAAGTGTCCACCTTTCCTTCAAAAAAAGCAATAAACCAAATATCACACTGCTCTTCTAAGACACGGAAATTTAGAGACACCCTTCTGAGTTGTCGACCTAAGCTTACAAATAAGATTTTTACCCTCCTTTAATTTCAATCCTCACAGATGGATAGCCATGTTAATCCCATTCATGGTGACTGTGAGGCGGTCGAGAGGACTTGTGCATTTGAACAGATTGGTTGCAGCAACAACAAGGTTCGTATCATAATGAAGGTTTCACCTAGTTGCCTTTTTAAAACTATTGAAATAAAATTTATCCTTCGTATGGGCCACCTACCGAAGTGATAATAAAGTTCCCCCGGTGTTTCACTATTCGAAACACTGGCGTGTTAAATGAAGTCCCCTTAAAAGCCGTTTTATTGAGATGTCTAACATCTTCAAAAACAGCTGCAAAAGATATTCAACCGGGGACACTAAATCTACGAAAAGTTGCAATAAAAGTATCAAAAAAGCAAAGACGATTTGTCAAGTAGAAATTTCGTTTACACACACCAACTACCAAATAATCAGGGATGATTTTCTTAAACCCCTGCACTAACAGAAAATGAAGCAATCCGAGGTCAAGAAACATAATGAGCTGAGTGCAATTTTGCACATAAATCTACTTTTGACGAGTGTTCTTCGGCTGGAGGAGCAAGTTAAAAGTCAGCTCTCTATGGGTGGTGCATGGGGTGGTGGCACCTCCGATCAGTGGATGAGACGATCGGAGATGACCATCGCTAACGCCATATCAAGTATTGACACAGTGGTACGCGAGCAAACCGACTTACGACAGAAGCTAGAAGATAATTCTATGAGACTTGTGTCGATGGAAAAAAGAGTTTCAACCCATAGAGACCAGTTCCCACAATCGACAACTTTCTCTTCGTTACACCCACTCCCCATTTCGGACGAGATTTCACGACGTCTCTCAAATGCCGAAAATGGCACCAATAACATCGAGTTCTTAGTAAACGAAACAAGGCGTGAGTTGAACGAAGTCAGACAAGAAGTATCGTCTGTTAAACGCCAATTGGATGGCGCAGTGGACAGTATTAGACAAATCGAACGAAGAATGGAGTCTGTGGAACACAATTTGGCGCTCAGAAATGTTGTTTTGTCGGATATCGAAGAACATGTTCAACAGCAGCAAGTTTCTACATATAATGGGATCTTACTCTGGAAAATATCGGATTTTGCACGTAAGAAAAATGATGCCGTAACTGGGCGAGAGGTCTCAATATATAGCCCGTGCTTTCATACCAGTCAGCATGGTTACAAAATGTGCGCGCGACTTTACTTAAACGGTGATGGAATAGGTAAAGGAACCCATCTGTCGCTGTTCTTCGTTGTCATGCGTGGAGACTACGATGCATTGCTCCGCTGGCCATTCAGACAGAAGGTGACCTTCATGCTGTTGGATCAAGATAACGTAGAGCACGTGGTTGATGCTTTCAGACCCGATCCAAACAGCTCATCGTTTCAAAGGCCACGAAGGGAATCAAACATTGCGAGTGGGTGCCCGATGTTTTGTTCTCTATCGGAGTTAAATAACCACGCCTATGTGAGAGACGATGTTATGTTCCTGAAAGTTATTGTAGACACAACAGATCTCTGAAAATGTCGGAGATTTGAGTGAGGGTAAGGAATAAAACGGTAGAGATATCTAAGAAATATCCAAAAAATTGAATACTTTCTTGAAGAAAAGGAGAGTAGTTTTTGTGAAATTACGCGAGAAAAAACAGAGTAGAAAAAATAATTTCCATAGCATTCAACATATTTCCTTCGACAATTATTGATATATGGAATGCCCTATTAGTTCTTATAGCACAGTAATTGGAGGAACGACTTGAAATCGATAGAGTAGTCCTCTGCATGAAAAGCGCATGCGAAAGGTATATAAAGAAACGTAGTGCAAATGCAAGATAGGGCCCCTTTTGACATTCTATAGAGCCTTTTATAATCCTGGTTACACTGAAACAGGATTCTACTGTAGTGCATGAATACTCTACGAAAAGGTTTATATGAAGTCAACTGATTAGTCGTATTTGATGCGGCATCAACAGTGTGAATTTGACTTTGTAAATCCCCTTTAAAACTTTTATCCAGCATTTTACTGATCACATATTTTTGAAAGTCTTAAGCGATTTACGGAAGTATTTTCCGAGCTTTGCCCCAGGAAGAAAAAGCAGGGGAAGCTAAGAAAAATACAGCATATGGCTCGAATTGTTTTGAAGCACCAAGTAATTTACGTGTAGGAAATATTCGATATTCTACAGCATTTTCGCATAACCGAGGGGTGGCTAACCTTAGCTAAACTCGCCGGTTATTCCAGTAGACCCTTTGAATGTAAATTCTGTAAATAAGAGCCATATTCAATTTCACTGAACAATTCCTTTTATCGATATTCTCTACACCATATCAATCATCTATCGAGTTATAATAAAATAGTTAGAATGTACGGTACGTTTGCGTGTAAGGCAGAAGATACAAAGTTTTTTTGCTGTAATTGACTTTATGTGTCATTACAATGTTTTCACCTACAAAGGCAAGTTGCAGTAATTCATACGATGAGGAAATTACTTAGTTGTTGCCCTTGTTGTTGTTGTTGTTTTTATTTATCTTTTCTTTTTCAAAACCTAAAACCCATACAAAAACCACTCGAAGCCAGTTATTACGGTGGGAAAGATTTTTTCGGTAATTTCAACCGATAGCATAATGTGTGCGATCAGCTGACAGTTGTCACCAGCAACGGCGATTTTTTAACATTTGTCAAGTTAATTTTTGCTCAATATCTAATAGAGTTTCAACAATAAGCCAAAATCTTTCAGAACAATAAAATTCAAACGTTTCATGTCTTAGCTTTGAAAACGAGTGAAATCTGAACTATTTCTATCTTTACTATCATCAGCACTATAGTTATTATTATTATTATTATCACTATTATTACGTTTATAATTAAGAGTTTATAGGTTCGAAATTTCTATCGTGCACAGCAATAGACAGCGATTGATCTAATTGCATTCGAAAAAGGAAAGTTTTTCAAATCTCAGCAATAAGGCAGGCTCATTTCTTCATTGAATAATAGCTTATCATACGTGCCACACACTTTACTCAATATTTACAAACAAATAGAGAGCAAGTAGCGCAGCCAATAAGATTGCAGCATCTTTCATAGAACGGTGGAAGATTATGTCAATTGCTATCGTTAGTATTTTTATCATAATTTGTCACTGCATTGTATAAAGGCAGCGAACTTTTTGATTTTGAGTGGTAAAATTTAATCAATTAAAGTGGTAAAAGACAACGAAAAAGATTAAGTCTGGTAAGAATAGTATATATTCTTCTAAGAAACTAATAAAACGAGGCGAACTCATTTGATAAACATGGCGAGTGACAAAATAGAAGAGAAATTTATAGTTTAAAATTTATGGCATAAATTTCGTGTTTTATTTTGATTTGGCTGGTCCTCGTTCATGTCTTATTGAAAGAAGTAAAATAAAACGGGGAAAATCCTAAAAAAAAGTCTGTAAAAGTCGGTAAAAGAAAAGCACACCCCGTTAAAATAGAACCAGGCCTCAGTTTGATTGTGGGTTTTAGAGGTCAGAAAAGGAAACTACAATGCCTAACTTCCAGTATGTCCACTACGCTTTGCTACAGTGTAGAGGTTGGATATGTTGAACTGAAGATTGTTATATAGCATTGTTACACTGAGTGTTGGGAGCAGTCGAGACTTCCTCGGCTTTCCTTTTATAACTCTGTCTTGGAACATTTTCGATGATCTATATATATATATATATATATATATATATATATATATATAACTAACTGCAGACAGTACTGTTTCGGCCTTCTGGGCCTCATCAGTGCAGTGCTGATGCTAGGATGGAGGTAAGGCAATATAGCCACCCCAAGTGATCTCACACATGTGGGATCACTTATGTATTGAGATAGGGAAAATCCCTATCTCAATACATATCGCGCTCTACTTTTATGTATCGAGCACTGTAAAACAGAAAAATCAAATCACAAGACTTCTTAGATATAGATGTATATATTCAATTTGAACTTTGTAGCTTCATGCTGTAAATTCAGGTACTAGTGTTTTAGGCACTATAAGTATAAGAACCCTTACTATTAGGGTACTTACTTATGGTAGTCTCGTTAATTATTATTGTTAGCGTTGTAAATAGAGTGAGTTTGCTAGTATTGTAAAAGCAAACAAAAAAAAAAGCAAAATATATTGTCGCTTTTTTTGGATATAAACCTCACCGTGTTTCATCATTAAATCGTTGTAGCTTGTTTGAAATGGGATAATAACTGCGATTTTCGCCATCTTATTAATATTCCAATTTTGATGACCATGTGCTCTGCACTACAACCGTCTCTGTAAGATTTTGTCGTAGTAAACAAATGTCGCATCACGGAAATGCCAATTTAGACAACTGCGAAACAGGAGAGCATGACGCTTCTCCTTTGGGTGTTGAAGAGACTCTTCTTGGCTTTCCTCACGGTAATTTAGTTATTAGAATAGTGCACTCATATTGCCGGGATAACACTTTGAAATCCCATAAAGCCCTGATTTTTCTCATTTTTTTGAGCTCCTTTATCTAGATGCATGAATTGATAATTCCACTGCTTAGAAACTAGGCACTGTATTATAACATGCTGGATCCTTACACAACAGTAATTTTAATACTTCCTTGAAATATTTGAAATATTGTAAATATTCAATTAGATGTTAAGTTTGTGATTAATTTTTTTAACTATTGCTTAAGAGTTACTTTGAATTAGTTTCTAGCGCTCAAAATTAGTTTAGCTAGGAGAAATTAAACACAAATAAAGTTTCTTACTCTATCTCATCTCATAGTTTTGTCAGCTATTATACTTTCAGCGAAATGAACATCTAGAAACATATCTACCCTACAATTCTACGTCCTTTTGAATTAAAATATTCAGTCATTTTTCACCACGCTATGAGTTCGTTTTAAAAGACTCTAGGCATAGATAAAACTGAGCACTGCGTGATATTGTCTAAATGACTTATCGACAGTTCTAATAACCCCTGCTTTCAATTTTTTCTTTGATTGCACCGCTGTTTCCTTGTTTGCAGTCTGTCTGTAGTTTTTTTTTCTTGTATTGGTTGATATTAGGGCACCATCACTACTGTACCTACTTACTGCTGTGATTCAACTAAAAAACCATGGAAATAGCGCTTCGAGTTGAATTATAATGTTATCTACACAATATAAGCGACTTAGATGTAGTTAATGCTGCATGTACATTTTTCCGAGGAAGGTAGCTAAAATATCGCGCCACCAAACAGTACACTGTTCTAGACATTGGCCTACGCTGTTTTCGCCAGCAAAATTCCTCGTTTCAGTGCACAGACAATGGCAGTAGTACCTCTTCCTACCACGGTCGCTAGTTTGAAATTAGTCACTTGCCTGGTTTAGACTTGGAATTGTACCAATTCCTACCAAACATACTGCATTTACTATTTAATAGACCACTGTTTGACTCTTCTCCACCTTTTCACAAAATAAACACCTTATAGGATTCCAAACTAAGATCCTGGGTCAACAAGATAATAACTAAGAGGTTTCTAGGCAGGGAAGCACGAAGTTTCACTCTCTTATGTAGCATACTGCAAACCTCGCACAAATCGTGTGCCAACCTTGTCCCATTGTGTTACCAACCACGCGCCATCGTTATGACAATTGTTTGCCAGTTTTGACTGAACCTTGCACAAACGGTATCTCTCCTTAGAAATGTCTGCCATTTTTTCCCTGCAAAAAAACCTACGTGAACTACCAAAGCGGCACAGTGACTAAGGTCTGCATTGGTAATGGTAGGGTGATAGATCTTCGAATGTTCGCCAGCAAGGGGGAAGGAAGACATTTTCTGTCTCCTCCTTTAAGTGAAAGCCACAGCCGACACACTTAATGGAGAAAAGAGCTTGAAAGCTGTTCAGCCATTTCTGAAGGACAAAATAAAAATGATCACCCTACTTTCGTTTGTAATTTTGCATTATAACATACAGCTTGGGAATGTAATCTGCCTTTTTCCAGGAACAAAACTGCTCCAGATCAGTACGATAACAAGCAGTGAAACTGGGATGAAAGGTGTAACCCAAGAGGGGACCATTATTTGAAGGAGGTTATTCACCAGTCACAGGTGAGCTCTTGGCCAATGAAGAAAATAAATGCAGCGCACCATGATGATATTGTGCAGCTTCAAATATTAAGACATATGCTACCTCTTAACACTTAAGGAAAACATACACTCAAAAAAAACTGGCAGGAGGCAGTGCAAGATTCACGTCGCCAACCAGTGATAGAGATCGCTTGAAAAAGCTCCATTTCATCTTTCTCGTAAAAGTTTATTTTAAGTTAGAATTAGCTCGATTTTTGGCAGCAGAGATCAATTTCCGAATCGCTCGATGAATTTCAACGGGGAACCTAACAGTAACAATGCTGTCGTTATCATGGCTGGGACAACTGAAGTTGGGCCACCCAAGGGTTATGAACTGGTGCGATTAGCTCCCTAACAGCTCTCAATCGCTTTATGCTGTTTGGATGTATCCAAATGAGCGTCGAATTCAAAATATCAAATACCTTTACAGAAGCAATTTTATTGTAACTTTTTGATGTGATCAGGCTAAACTTATGAAGAGAGAAAGGTGACGAAGGTAAGGCCTCTTTGGTCTCGTGACTCTGAACATTTCAACATAAAAGAAGTAGGTTATCGAGATGGAAAAACTAAAAGAATACGTAGACTGCACAGTAACAATGGAAGAGTGCTAGGAATAAGTACAAAACGTAAGCCAGTGGGCTGTAGAATGTCCATTTAGATCGCCTTGTTGTCAAGTTCTCAGTACCCTTGGAGATAACTAACCACAATACAAACTTTACTTTTTGAGGGTTTAAAACTGATTAGCAAGTAAGCTTCCGCCATGTGAGTTCCTATATACAAGAAATACGACTGGCAAAGCGTTTGACGAATTCAGGAATCGGCAACACATGAAACTTCTGAAATTAATTTCGCCAATTCATCGCTGCTTGCTTCAGCAGTGTAAACCCTTCTAGAAACAAACTCCGCGCAAATAACTCACAGGCGAAGGTTTCTTTAATCCTCGGGTCTCGATTCTACACCTCTCATTGCTAAGTCAACTTCAAATGCATTCTCAGCAAATCAAGATTTGGCAGTCGATCTCTTGTCACACAGGGAAAAGTTAGCGTAAATAACATCAAGGTTAATTCCCCTTCTACGTCCATTGTCTCATCGCTACAAATGTGAAACACCTAAAATAAACTGGAAATGGCTCCTGCCTTTCATTCCATGGTGCAAAATTTCGATTAAAAAAAATTTACCGTTCACAGGCGACATTAAAGTACGATCGGGCTAAATTTGAAACTGAAAGCCGAACTGTACTTCCGCTGTTGATTACTAAGGAAAAAATTGCATATGGTTGAAACTACCGTGACCTCTACTCATAAACAAAACGATGAAACGTCCAGGACCGGCAAAGGGAAATATTTTACCCGAGGAAGATGTTCAAAACGTTCCCGAATAAAAGAGACTTATATGTACCAAGGCTTATTGAACCAAATAACAAATGAGTAACGAGAGGGTCTAAAGATAAGTCTCTGTTTCCTTCACACCTCTTAGTCATGACGACTTGTTGCGTTATTTGTTACGGGCCGTATCGTATTTGTCTCATGGACGTCTGCGCGCCGATGATAACTTCTTCAACCACGCGTTCCATCCTGATTCAACCTAAATATGGCTATTTTCCCCTCCTCCAGTAATTGTGTCATTATCTATCCTATAATAGAACTTCTAAAAAAATGTTTTTCAATTTTCCCGGCTCTGGAACAGTTACTGAGGCATCAGTTTGTCCGTTACAAGTATAAGTTTGCGTTTGGTCTAAATTCCAGAAGGAATATTCGGAGCTGCATGTTTCCTCATCAAATAGTGGCTTTTCAGTTAAAAAAAATATATCAAGCTGTGAAGATGAACTTTCCATTTTATCAAAGTCGAAAAACAAACGTAGCAATAAAAACAGTCGAAGATTTAAAAGTTTTTTTTCTAAATTTCGTCCCTGAATCGAAATGCCTATGCGGTGTAGAATCATTACCAAAGTACCTGAATTACCTGAATTTTTTATCGTGTTTAAATAAATGCTGTTGTTGTTGTTGTTGTTGTTGTCTATTATGAACTAATAACTGACGGGTAAAGCCATACCAAGAATACAAAAGTTACCAAAGCAACGATGTTCAATTAACACACTGATTTGTCCATGATTAAATTTATTGATCATTTATAAGTTCATTGGAGTCAAAGTCAAAGTCGTCAAAGCTGAAAAGTGCACCATTAATCAAACATTGAGCAAATTCAGTAGCTTTGAGGGTTATCCGTTCAACTTGGCAAAGATCATTTCAGCTTGGGATATTGACCGCATCTTTAAAACTTTGACAAAGCCGAATAAACTGCATCTATTGTTGATTGGTAGTAGACAACCATGCACAAGAGTGTAACGGTATATTATTAAAAACAAATGACAACTCAACGATGTCGGGAGGCAGGATTATGTGGGTTCTTTGGTTCTTGTTAAACGTCGCCCTTATCCTTATTTCTTCTTTTTGTGATTACAAAGTATCTTATCATAATTACGCCTCAGCAAAGATTTACCGAAGAAGGTTCCAGATGAACGTTGCTGCAAACAGAAGGAAGAAAACAAATGTTGTCGCTTCTACGCGTTGTTCATGATTTTTTATGCAGTCCTGCTCAGTTTCCTGCTTCCCAGAGAACAACTAAAGTAGGTTTTAAATGATTAATTATTGTCGTCTGCGTCGTCCATACTTGATTCCCGGAAATAGAGTTGTGCCCCGACTAATTGGAATCTCGATCGGGTTTTGTTATTATAATTACTTCTTTTAGGTATCTCACACTTATTCACACATAACACTGCTCATCCGACTCGGCTTTAGTGGTGAGCAACGTTTTCTATGTGCCTTAAAACTAAAAGTGTTTGCTCGTAAGCCGTAGCTCTGTAGCGACGTATTAAGGCGGACGTAACACGGCTGATGTCTTAACCGTCTACATAAACTCAGGTGACAAACTTGCTTCAGTTACTGAGCGTAAACAAGAGCTCTTACGTAAGCAAGAGAGAAACAAGCGACCAATCACAAACGAACGGTCCAACTATTTGTCTACTTGAGAGCAGCTAGACTGCAAGGGAATAACGAATAACAGACACTGCCCTTCAGTTGGCACCTTTGTCAGAAGAGAATAATGCCCATTAATCGTCACGTTTTCAGAAGGATGCCTCGATGCCCATTGGGAATCGTACAGTTGTGTTTCTCTTTATTTTTGTGGTTACACCAGTATATCCTCGGGCCGAATGATCAGAATAAACCAGGTCCTGTTGTGCACCATTGGTTTGAAGGTAAGAGCCATCACTTTGTTTACGTAAAGAATATTTTTAATCTGAGGGAAAATTTTAGATTATTTCTCAAGTTATTCATTGGAAGAACCCAACGATAAATTTTCATTTTCTTCGCTTTCCTCTCTGAAATCTCTGAAATCATGCCAGCAACTTAACTGCCATACGCTATTTTCTCCATCTTTTGAAATTATACTAGTGAACAACAGGTTACCGACGTAATTCGTTAAAAATGTTGTAAATAAAGTTGAATGCACTTCATAAATTTGCTTCTTTTTGTCCTGTCAGGCACAAACCCAGTTCAGTGCACAGAGGATGCAGCAGATGATGTTCTGGTTTAGAGTGAGAGGATGAAACAACGTTTGGTTCCGCATGGTCACTTTTTGTAAAAAACTCATTTACGGAACATTTTACATACACTTAGTTAACTTTAAATCAAACCGTTAACAAACTCCTGTTAATGATAATCGTTTATACATATAATCGTGTGGGCCAAAGGAACGACACCGTGTGTAAACTTTATCGTGTCTTCTTTCCTCTTGTTTATGTAAATTTTTCGCCGGATATCGCCGGCTAGTTAGTTTAGTTCATTTGTATAAATGATCATAATCTCGCCTCAGCAACGATTTACGTAGTAGGCCTGAGGAGCGTCTGTCCCTGTTCCCTCTTCACTTGTTATGTCCGTTTCGAACTTGATACCACTTAGCAGTTGGTGTGAAGGTTAAATTCATATGCAAATGGTCTCTGATCATGAGTTAATCAGTTAGCCCCGGCATGCTGATACGATGTTAAAACAATGACATCATCGTAACTTTATGAAAGCCAGAGAGTCGCTGTCGCAACTTAGCTATATGTAGTGAAGTCTACTTTGAAAATTTCCTTTTAGGAAGCTTGACCAAAAACAAGATTACATCTTTACAAATTTACGATCATACATTTGGCTGTCATCTATACTTCTACTATACTGGCACATTCAGTTTATGGTGCAATGAAGTCCATTTTCATCATAAATAGAAATACCGATAATAATTCTCGGTCAGTTTATTGTTAAAACAATGTGTGCAATAAGTGGAATATGTAATGAGTAGTTAACGCGAAAGATTCTAAATAAACGTTACAGCCTTTAGAAGTGGATATACATTATTCCGGCCAAACCTTTCCAAAATATTTTTGGCTTGATCAGTTTATATCAACGAAGCAAAACCGATGATATTGCCACTCCGAGTCTGCGACACTGTCCATCGCCGCGTTTCCGTCATCGCAAGTTTAGCAAGTGACGGTAGTCTTTCCATATGTAAATTGTTTAAGTAAAATCAAATTTTTTGCCCTAAGTTCAAAAGGTATAGCGATAAATAAACGAAAGAGACAAACGCATCAATCGCAATCACGGCGCTTTTCTTGCATTGTGTGACCTCGGACGATAAATTCGGGGGTTCCCCTCACTAACAATTAAAGGCACTATAGCTACGGTTTGGACTTACGTCTCAGTACGTCAGCAATGTTAAAATGCAAAAACAATGGCGCCCTCCTAGTTTTGGATAGATGGAACAATCAAGTCAAGCTTTTCCGACCTCAGATCGCTTCGTTCGGTTGTATGTTGTATGCAGCTAGCCTGGGACCTCTTGAAACTAAAACGCGATGAGAGAAACAACGAAAGAAGGTTTTAAATTATTGATCATCGTTGTCTGTGCCGCATGATTTCGCTAAATTCGAGTTGTGCCCCGACTCATTGAAATCTACATTTGTTTTATTACTTTAGTTCTTTCTTTTAGTCATCTCACCCTTATTTATACATAACACTGCACTAAACGACTGGGCTTAAGTGACGATCAACGTTTTCTATGTGCCCTAAACTAAAATTGTTTCCTCGATATCTGCAGCTCTGAAGCGAAATATTGATGCGGAAGTAAGCAAGGCTTGTCTTGTTTTGACAAACTTGCTCCAGTTACTAAGCGGAAGGAAACAACAACATCGACGAATGAACACGCACTGAGAGTGACCCTAGGAACCCATAATACTGTAAAGAGTTTATCGCAAACATGAGCTTTTAGATTGATGAAGCATTTTTAACTTTCACTTTCGTTTGTTTCCTACGCGATGAGGGATGTCAACTCGGTAACTAAAGGCAAAGATCGTCTCTTCCTGACACAAATATCGAAGTGTAATATTGATATGTAGAAGCAAAGAATGTACTAGATGATTTTATGTTGCCTAATTTCCTTGTTAATGCATGTTAAATTTGAAATTACATGAGAGGAAAGTTGTGCTCTTGTAAATTTTGTTCAGGGTAAATGATATTTACCCAAGTAACTTAAAGGCTCTTTAGACTTTGGTGAAAACTAAAATTGTTCACGCTCAACTGTGCATGTACTAAGTAACCACCCAAGTGTGACCAAAAGGACATAAGATCGTGTTCTTTCCAGTGAACGACAAGTACATAGTTTTACTCACTTATCCTCTAATCGAGTTAAAAGAAGTGAAGAAGTGCTACCCTGTCATACGCACTGAGTATGTGGTAAAGATAATCGCCCTAGTTTTCTGACTCTTCTGTCGATTAACTGAAGCTTGAGTCGCATTCATAACTAGCAAAGGCTGCTCATGTTACTCCATGGAATATTTTCAGTCCCCTAATTTCAACCTTACACCACTGAGTTTTAAATTTGCATTAGCAGGTTGACATTTTGAACTGTAAAGCAAAACTTCTTTGTTTATTGTAATAGGCCTCTGTTCACACTCATCTGCGTATCTGCGCATCTTTGGTTTTCTTGGGACAGTTATTATCAGCATTTTTAGGAGCTAATTTACAAACAACTACTATGAATAGGATGAATACAATTACTATAAATACATGTCACTTATTAGCTGATTTCAAATTCACTTATCCATTTCTTTTAAGGGAGTCATCAACCACTGATACACCACTGATATCTCCTGAATGCCAGGGTATACGTTTTCTATGAACAGCGCCGTTGATTCACGCTATTTGTGTTTACTGTGCAAAAACATCCTCAAAGATCCTGTCCAGACGGGTTGTGGCCATGTTTACTGCATCTCTTGCATTCCTCGCCTCAAGAGGTAACCGAATCACTGATCATAATCTCAATAAATTTCGAAAAACAAGCCTAAACAAGGCTTTGTTATAGGAACTCTACAATGTAAAATAATCTCAAGGGTTCATGCACCTTTTGCAGAGGTGTGTAGTAAATGTATAAAGGTTTTGGTCGGCCGAGTTAGCGAGGAATCTAATGCACTCAAGTGAAATATTTTGCTCACGTTAAAAAACCAATAGAATTTCCTACATCAGCCTCATAAATAGTGCATCCAAATATCAACGTTACGAATTTTTCAATTAACAGGGATGATGGGACCTATATCTGTCTTGTTGAAAAGGCATCCTTCGCAGCAGACCAGGTAACTTTGTAAGGACACATTCTTAACATGAAAAGGTATTGTTGGTGTTAAAGGATCCAATATTAATTAAGTCGAAGACCTGCTTTGATAAATTTTTTAACGGAAACGGTTCTTTAATCTGTATGCAGATATTCCCTGACAACTTTATGAAGCGCGAAGTTCTTTCCCTCGTAGTCACGTGCCCTAATTCACCGGATGGCTGTAAGTGGAAAGGAGAAGTGAGACATATTGAGGTAAGTCAAAGTCAGAAAAGCCAAAGAACCAATCACACTACAAATCGCAAGTAAGATTTATCATCTGGTAGAGTAAGGAGAAAGTCTAAATTTCATTGGTTGAGAAGGGGGCCTAATCCTTTGGAAAAACAAAAAGTAGCAATGGCGATCGAAATTGCTATCTCTTTTACCTGTAAATCATAAGTCTTCATATTCCCTGCTAATCTCCTCTCCAATTTTCAGTCTGTTGTTTTTCAACGCGTTCTGCCAAAAAAATATAAACTTTCCCAGCCACGCGCACCAATGGGCAAAGAGAATAAAATTACTGAGTTTTCTTAATTATACAAAGTGTATTCTTAGGACTACTGCAAAACTATATCAAGTGAGGAAAAAGTCAAACAATACACAAAGAGTGGCGCTTGGTGGAGGTACTATGATTTTCTTTTCTGTCTTGTGTAGAAACACCGGTCTACTTGCCCAGAGGAAAAAGAAAACTGCTCCAACCGTAACTGTCAAGAACGTGTTAAAAGATCTGATCTTCAGCGACATCAGGAACATGAGTGTCTTTATCGCACCCAACAGTGCTCCTTGTGCGGTGATTCTATGACTGCTGCTGTTCTTAAGGTCAGTTTTATCACCCTTCTAAAACTGCTTTTACCGCAATAACACTTCTCATTCAGGCGCTTTTTAAATCATATGACCAGTGTAGTTTAGTTTGTTTTAAGGACAACATCATAATGCCTTGCTTTTCATATATGCGTATGATTAAAATTAACTCTACACCATTTGTAATAAGTGACAACAAATGGCCAACTCCTTTTAACATGTCGGAAGCGCCTCTTTCCTTTATCATCGGTTTTCCACGTACACTTGAATTCATGCGTACCTTTATTGAATCATCTTCAAAACAAATGAATTCTCACCAAGAACTTAACAGAAATTATGACAAAAATGGTTTCGATCCTCGTTCTTGTTTGTTATTCACTTCTGTTTTTGCCTCGATTCCAAATTTTTAGACTCATCAAATACAGGATTGCAAAATGTATCCCATTCAATGTCGCGGATGTGGCAAAGAAGGAATTCCGCGAGGAGAGGTAGACATGTTTAAAACGTCAACTAATTGCATGCACATTTCTCCTGGTGGACAGCCAAAACAGTTACTTTCAGAAATTTACCTTAAAGCTAACGCAGAAGATTTACCCTATTTTTATAAAGCGCCACATTTGCATCAGTATGTGTTATTTTTGCTGTTGATCTATTTCATTTTTTGTAGTGCACAAAAGTCTGCAGAATTAGATCGTACAACTTAAGTGTCCACCTTTCCTTCAAAAAAAGTGATAAACCAAATATTACACTGCTCTTCTAAGACACGGAAATTTAGAGAAACCCTTCTGAGTTGTCGACCTAGGCTTACAACTAAGATTTTTACTTTCCTTTAATTTCAATCCTCACAGATGGATAGCCATGTTAATCCCATTCATGGTGCCTGTGAGGCAGTCGAGAGGACCTGTGCATTTCAACAGATTGGTTGCAGCAACAACAAGGTTTGTATCATAATGAAGGTTTCACCTAGTTGCCTTTTTAAAACTATTGAAATAAAATTTATCCTTCGTATGGGCCACCTACCGAAGTGATAATAAAGTTCCCCGGTGTTTCACTATTCGAAACACTGGCGTGTTAAATGAAGTCCCCTTAAAAGCCGTTTTATTGAGATGTCTAACATCTTCAAAAACGGCTGCAAAAGATATTCAACCGGGGACACTAAATCTACGAAAAGTTGCAATAAAAGTATCAAAAAAGCAAAGACGATTTGTCAAGTAGAAATTTCGTTTACACGCACCAACTACCAAATAATCAGGGATGATTTTCTTAAATCCCTGCACTAACAGAAAATGAAGCAATCCGAGGTCAAGAAACATAATGAGCTGAGTGCAATTTTGCACATAAATCTACTTTTGACGAGTGTTCTTCGGCTGGAGGAGCAACTGAGTTAAAAGTCAGCTCTCTATGGGTGGTGCATGGGGTGGTGGCACCTCCGATCAGTGGATGAGACGATCGGAGATGACCATCGCTAACGCCATATCAAGCATCGACACAGTGGTACGCGAGCAAACCGATTTACGACAGAAGCTAGAAGATAATTCTATGAGACTTGTGTCGATGGAAAAAAGAGTTTCAACCCATAGAGACCAGTTCCCACAATCGGCAACTTTCTCTTCGTTACAACCACTCCCCATTTCGGACGAGATTTCACGACGTCTCACAAATGCCGAAAATGGCACCAATAACATCGAGTTCTTGGTAAACGAAACAAGGCGTGAGTTGAACGAAGTGAGACAAGAAGTATCGTCTGTTAAACGCCAATTAGATGGCGCAGTGGACAGTATTAGACGACTCGAACGAAGAATTGAGTCTGTGGAACACAATTTGGCGCTCAGAAATGTTGTTTTGTCGGATATCGAAGAACATGTTCAACAGCAGCAAGTTTCTACATATAATGGGATCTTACTCTGGAAAATATCGGATTTTGCACGTAAGAAAAATGATGCCGTAACTGGGCGAGAGGTCTCAATATATAGCCCGTGCTTTCATACCAGTCAGCATGGTTACAAAATGTGCGCGCGACTTTACTTAAACGGCGATGGAATGGGTAAAGGAACCCATCTGTCGCTGTTCTTCGTTGTCATGCGTGGAGACTACGATGCATTGCTCCGCTGGCCATTCAGACAGAAGGTGACCTTCATGCTGTTAGATCAAGATAACGTAGAGCACGTGGTTGATGCTTTCAGACCCGATCCAAACAGCTCATCGTTTCAAAGGCCACGAAGGGAATCAAACATTGCGAGTGGGTGCCCGATGTTTTGTTCTCTATCGGAGTTAAATAACCACGCCTATGTGAGAGACGATGTTATGTTCCTGAAGGTTATTGTAGACACGACAGATCTCTGAAAATGTCGGAGCTTTGAGTGAGGGTGAGGAAAAAAACGGTAGAGATATCTAAGAAATATCCACAAAAAAAAAATACTTTCATGAAGAAAAGGCGAGTAGTTTCTGTGAAATTATGCGAGAAAAAACAGAGTAGAAAAAAAATGTTCCATAACATTCAACAAATTTTCCTTGACAATCATTGATATATGGAATGCCCTATTTGTTCTTATAACACAGTAACTGTAGGAACGACTTAAAATCGATAGAGTAGTCCTCCGCATGAAAAGCGCATGCGAAAGGTATGTAAAGAAATGTAGTGCAAATGCAAGATGGATAACTTTGTAAACTGCCGTTCGTTTGAGGCACTTTCACGTAGGGTCCCTTTTGACATTCTATATAGAGCCTTTTATAATCCTGGTTACGCCGAAACAGGATTCTGGTGTAGTGCATGAATACTCTACGAAAAGGTTTATATGAAGCCAACTGATTAGTCGTATTTGATGCGGCATCAACAGTGTGAATTTGACTTTGTAAATCCCCCTTAAAACTTTTATCCAGCAATTAACTGATCACATATTTTTTGAAAGTCTTAAGCGATTTACGTAAGTATTTTCCGAGCTCTGCCCCAGGAAGAAAAAGCAGGGGAAGCTAAGAAAAATACAGCATGAGGGTCGAATTGTATTGAAGCACAAGTAATTCACGAGTAGAAGATATTCAATATTTTACAGCATTTTCGCACAACCGAGGGGTGGCTGACCTTAGCTAAATTCGCCGGTAATTCCAGTAGATCCTTGGAATGCAAATTCTGCAAATTAGAGCCATATTCAATATTGCTGAACAATTCTTTTTATCGATATTCTCTTCACAATATCAACCATTCATCGAATTATACCAAAATAGTTAGAATGTACGTTACGTTTGCGTGTAAAGCATCAGATACAAAGTTTTTTTGTAGTAATCGACTTTGATGTGTCATTACAACGTTTTCACCTACAAAGGCAAGTTGCAGTAATTCATACGGTGAGGAAAGTGCCCTTGTTGTTGTTGTTTTTTTTTTTATTTTATTTTTCAAAACCTAAAACCCATACAAAAACCACTCGGAGTCAGTTGTTACGGTGGGAGAGATTTTTTTGGTCGCTTCAACCGATAGCATAATGTGTGCCATCAGCCGACAGTTGTCACCAGCAACGGCGATTTTTTAACGTCAGTGTCAAGTGAACTTTTTCTCAATATCTGATAAAGTTTCAATGATAAGTCAAAATCTTTCAGAACAATGAAATTCACACGTTTCATGTCTTAGCGTTTAAAACGAGTGAAATCTGAACTATTTTTATCCTTACTATCATCATCATTATAATTATTATTCATATTATTATTATCACTATTATTACGTTTATAATTAAGAGTTTATAGGTTCGAAATGTCTATTACGCACAGCAATAGACAGCGATTGATCTAATGGCTTTCGAAAAAGCAAAGTTTTTTCAAATCTCAGCAATAAGGCAGGCTCATTTCTTCATTGAATAATAGCTTATCATACGTGCCACACACTTTACTCAATGTTTATAAACAAATAGAGAGCAAGTAGCGCAGCCAATAAGATTGCAGCATCTTTCATAGAACGGTGGAAGATTATGTCAAGTACTATCGATAATATTTTTGTCATAATTTGTCTCTGCATTGTATAAAGGCAGCGAACTTTTTGCTTTTGAGTGGTTAAATATAATCAATTAAAGTATTAAAAAAGTCTGGTAAGAATAGAACATATTCTTCTAAGAAACTAATAAAACGATGCAGACTCATTTGATAAACATGGCGAGTACCAAAATAGAAGAGAAATTTATGGTTTAAAATTTACGGCATAAATTTCGTGTTTTATTTTGATTTGGCTGGTCCTTGTTCATGTCTTATTGAAAGCAGTAAAATAAAACGGGGAAAATCTTAAAAAAAGTCTTTAAAATTCGGTAAAACAAAAGCACATCCCGTTAAAAGAGAACCAGGCCTCAGTTTGATGGTGAGTTTTAGAGGCCAGAAAAGGGAACTACAATGCCTAACTTCCAGTATGTCCACTACGCTTTGCTACAGTGTAGAGGTTGGATATGTTGAATTGAAGATCATCACATAGCATTGTTACACTGAGTGTTGGGAGTAGTCGAGACTTCCTCGGCTTTCCTTTTATGACTCTGTCTTGGAATATTTTCGATGATATATATATATATATATATATATATATATATATATATATATATATTATGTATTGAGATAGGGAAAATCCCTATCTCAATACTTACCGCGCTCTACTTTTATGTATCGAGCACTGTAAAACAGAAAAATCAAATCACAAGACTTCCTACATATAGATGTATATATTCATTTTCAACTTAGTAGCTTCATGCTGTAAATTCAGGTACTAGTGTTTTAGGCACTACAAGTATAAGAACCCTTACTATTAGGGTACTTACTTATGGTAGTCTCGTTTATCATTGTTAGCGTTGTAAATAGAGTAAGTTTGTTAGTATAGTAAAAGCAAACAAAAAAAAGAAAAATATATTGTCGCGTTTTTTTGGATATAAACATCACCATGTTTCATCATTAAATCGTTGTAGTTTGTTTGAAATGGGATAATAACTGCAATTTTCGCCATTTTATTAATGTTCCAATTTTGATGACCATGTGCTCTGCACTACAACCGTCTCTGTAATATTTTGTCGTAGTAAACAAATGTCGCATCACGGAAATGCCAATTTAGACAACTGCGAAACAGGAGAGCATGACGCTTCTCCTTTGGGTGTTGAAGAGACGCTTCTTGGCTTTCCTCACGGTAATTTAGTTATTAGAATAGTGCACTCATATTTCAGGGATAACACTTTGAAATCCCATAAAGCCCTGATCTTTCTCATATTTTTTAGTTCTTTTATCTAGATGCATGAATTGATATTTCCACTGCTTAGAAACTAGGCACTGTACTATAACATGCTGGATCCTTACACAACAGTAATTTTAATACTTCCTTGAAATACTTGAAATATTGTAAATATTCAATTAGATGTTAAGTTTGTGATTAATTTTTTTAACTATTGCTTAAGAGTTACTTTGAATTAGTTTCTAGTGCTCAAAATTAGTTTAGCTAGTGGAAATTAAACACAAATAAAGTTTCTTACTCTATCTTATCTCATAGTTTTGTCAGCTATTACACTTTCAACGAAAGGAACATCTAGAAACATATCTACCCTACAATTCTATGTTCTTTTAAATTAGAATATTCAGTCATTTTTCACCACACTATGAGTTCGTTTCAAAAGACTCTAGGCATAGATAAAACTGAGCACTGCGTGATATTGTCTAAATGACTTATCTACAGTTCTAATAACCCCTGCTTTCAATTTTTTCTTTGATTGCACCGCTATTTCCTTGTTTGCAGTCTGTCTATAGTTTTTTTTTCTTGTATTGGTTGATATTAGGGCACCATCACTACTGTACCTACTTACTGCTGTGATTCAACTAAGAAACCATGGAAATAGCGCCTCGAGTTGAATTATAATGTTATCTACACAATATAAGCGACTTAGAGGTAGTTAATGCTGCATGCACATTTTTCCGAAGATGGCAGCTAAAATATCGCGCCACCAAACAGTACACTGTTCTAGACATTGGCCTACGCTGTTTTCGCCAGCAAAATTCCTCGTTTCAGTGCACAGACAATGGCAGTAATACCTCTTCCTACTACGGTCGCAAGTTTGAAATTAGTCACTTGCCTGGTTTAGACTTGGAATTGTACCAATTCCTACCAAACATACTGCATTTACTATTTAATAGACTACTGTTTGACTCTTCTCCACCTTTTCACAAAATAAACACCTTATAGGATTCCAAACTAAGATCCTGGGTCAACAAGATAATAACTAAGAGGTTTCTAGGCAGGGAAGCACGAAGTTTCACTCTCTTATGTAGCATACTGCAAACCTCGCACAAATCGTGTGCCAACCTTGTCCCATTGTGTTACCAACCACGCGCCATCGTTATGACAATTGTTTGCCAGTTTTGACTGAACCTTGCACAAACGGTATCTCTCCTTAGAAATGTCTGCCATTTTTCCCCTGCACAAAAACCTACGCGAATGCTATCAAAGCGGCACAGTGACTAAGGTCTGCATTGCTAATGATAAGGTGATAGATCTTCGAATGTTCGCCAGCAAGGGGGAAGGAAGACATTTTCTGTCTCCTCCTTTAAGTGAAAGCCACAGCCGACACACTTAATGGAGAAAAGAGCTTGAAAGCTGTTCAGCCATTTCTGAAGGACAAAATAAAAATGATCACCCTACTTTCGTTTGTAATTTTGCATTATAACATACAGCTTGGGAAAGTAATCTGCCTTTTTCCAGGAACAAAACTGCTCCAGATCAGTACGATAACAAGCAGTGAAACTGGGATAAAAGGTGTAACCCAAGAGGGGACCGTTATTTGAAGGAGGTTATTCACCAGTCACAGGTGAGCTCTTGGCCAATGAAGAAAATAAATGCAGCGCACCATGATGATATTATGCTTCAAATATTAAGACATATGAAAGTGAAATGTGATCATCGCAGTAAATTTCCAATTTAAGCAATTGGAAAGAAGAAGCCTGAAAAAAATCAGGGCTTCAACGGGATTCGAACCCGTGACCTCCGCGATACCGGTGCGATGCTCTACCAACTGAGCTATGAAGCCACACATTGGGAGCGAGGTCAATTTATTGAGTTCATATCTTCCCGTGCAGTGAAATGATGTGGAGTTTATATGAAATAATTCATATTTGTACTGCGGTTGTAGATGAAAGTGAAATGTGATCATCGCAGTAAATTTCCAATTTAAGCAATTGGAAAGAAGAAGCCTGGAAAAAAAAATCAGGGCTTCAACGGGATTCGAACCCGTGACCTCCGCGATACCGGTGCGGTGCTTCAGGCTTCTTCTTTCCAATTGCTTAAATTGGAAATTTACTGCGATGATCACATTTCACTTTCATCTACAACCGCAGTACAAATATGAATTATTTCATATAAACTCCACATTAAGACATATGCTACCTCTTAACACTTAAGGAAAACATACACTCAAAAAAAACTGGCAGGAGGCAGTGCAAGATTCACGTCGCCAACCAGTGATAGAGATCGCTTGAAAAAGCTCCATTTCATCTTTCTCGTAAAAGTTTATTTTAAGTTAGAATTATTTCCATTATTCTGAAAGCGGGTAACTCGACGTTGTCACTTTCCTGATTATAAGTTTGCTTAATATGTGTAACTTGACACAAAGGAAATTACCGTATTTCGAAGTGCTCGATTTTTGGCAGCAAAGATCAATTTCCGAATCGCTCGATGAATTTCAACGGGGAACCTAACAGTAACAATGCTGTCGTTATCATGGCTGAGACAACTGAAGTTAGGCCACCCAAGGGTTATGAACTGGCGCGATTAGCTCCCTAACAGCTCTCAATCGCTCTATGCTGTTTGGATGTATCCAAATGAGCGTCGAATTCAAAATATCAAATACCTTTACAGAAGCAATTTTGTTGTAACTTTTTGATGTGATCAGGCTAAACTTATGAAGAGAGAAGGGTCACGAAGGTAAGGCCTCTTTGGTCTCGTGACTCTAAACATTTCAACATAAAAGAAGTAGGTTATCGAGATGGAAAAACTAAAAGAATACGTAGACTGCACAGTAACAATGGAAGAGTGCTAGGAATAAGTACAAAACGTAAGCCAGTGGGCTGTAGAATGTCCATTTAGATCGCCTTGTTGTCAAATTCTCAGTACCCTTGGAGATAACTAACCACAATACAAACTTTACTTTCTGAGGGTTTAAAACTGATTAGCAAGTAAGCTTCCGCCGTGTGTGTTCCTATATACAAGAAATACGACTGGCAAAGCGTTCGACGAATTCAGGAATCGGCAACACATGAAACTTCTGAAATTAATTTCGCCAATTCATCGCTGCTTGCTTCAGCAGTGTAACCCTTCTAGAAACAAACTCCGCGCAAATGACTCACAGGCGAAGGTTTCTTTAATCCTTGGGTCTCGATTCTACACCTCTCATTGCTAAGTCAACTTCAAATGCATTCTCAGCAAATCAAGATTTGGCAGTCGATCTCTTGTCACACAGGGAAAAGTTAGCGTAAATAACATCAAGGTTAATTCCCCTTCTACGTCCATTGTCTCATCGCTACAAATGTGAAACACCTAAAATAAACTGGAAATGGCTCCTGCCTTTCATTCTATGGTGAAAATTTTCGATTAAAAAAATTTACCGTTCACAGGCGACATTAAAGTACGATCGGGCTAAATTTGAAACTGAAAGCCGAACTGTACTTCCGCTATTGATTACTAAGGAAAAAATTGCATATGGTTGAAACTACCGTGACCTCTACTCATAAACAAAACAATGAAACGTCCAGGACCGGCAAAGGGAAATATTTTACCCGAGGAAGAAGTTCAAAACGTTCCCGAATAAAAGAGACTTATATGTACCAAGGCTTATTGAACCAAATAACAAATGAGTAACGAGAGGGTCGAAAGATAAGTCTCTGTTTCCTTCACACCTCTTAGTCATTACGACTTGTTGCATTATTTGTTACGGGCCGTATCGTATTTGTCTCATGGACGTCTGAGCGCCGATGATAACTTCTTCAACCACGCGTTCCATCCTGATTCAACCTAAAGATGGCTATTTTCCCCTCCTCCAGTAATTGTGTCATTATCTATCCTATAATAGAACTTCTAAAAAAATGTTTTTCAATTTCCCCGGCTCTGGAACAGTTACTGAGGCATCAGTTTGTCCGTTACAAGTATAAGTTTGCGTTTGGTCTAAATTCTAGAAGGAATATTCGGAGCTGCATGTTTCCTCATCAAATAGTGGCTTTTCAGTTAAAAAAAAAATATATCAAGCTGTGAAGATGAACTTTCCATTTTATCAAAGTCGAAAAACAAACGTAGCAATAAAAACAGTCGAAGATTTAAAAGCTTTTTTTCTAAATTTCGTCCCTGAATCGAAATGCCTACGCGGTGTAGAATCATTACCAAAGTCTATTATGAACTAATTACTGACGGGTAAAGCCATACCAAGAATAAAAAAGTTACCAAAGCAACGATGTTCAATTAACACACTGATTTGTCCATGATTAAATTTATTGATTATTTATAAGTTCATTGGAGTCAAAGTCAAAGTCGTCAAAGCTGAAAAGTGCACCATTAATCAAACATTGAGCAAATTCAGTAGCTTTGAGGGTTATCCGTTCAACTTGGCAAAGATCATTTGAGCTTGGGATATTGACCGCATCTTTAAAACTTTGACAAAGCCGAATAAACTGCATCTATTGTTGATCGGCAGTAGACAACCATGCACAAGAGTGTAACGGTATATTATTAAAAACAAATGACAACTCAACGATGTCGGGAGGCAGGATTATGTGGGTTCTTTGGTTCTTGTTAAACGTCGCCCTTATCCTTATTTCTTCTTTTTGTGATTACAAAGTATCTTATCATAATCACGCCTCGGCAACGATTTACCGAAGAAGGTTCCAGATGAACGTTGCTGCAAACAGAAGGAAGAAAAAAAATGTTGTCGCTTCTACGCGTTGTTCATGTTTTTTTATGCAGTCCTGCTGCCCAGAGAACAACTAAAGTAGGTTTTAAATGATTAATTATTGTCGTCTACGTCGTCCATACTTGATTCCCGGAAATAGAGTTGTGCCCCGACTCATTGGAATCTCGATCGGGTTTTGTTATTATAATTACTTCTTTTAGGTATCTCACACTTATTCACACATAACACTGCTCATCCGACTCGGCTTTAGTGGTGAGCAACGTTTTCTATGTGCCTTAAAACTAAAAGTGTTTCCTCGTAAGCCGTAGCTCTGTAGCGACGTATTAAGGCGGACGTAACACGGCTGATGTATTAACTGTCTACAAAAGCTCAGGTGACAAACTTGCTTCAGTTACTGAGCGGAAAACGAGTATACTATCAACAAACTCTGTTTTAGCTCCTACTTCATCATTAAGAATGACCCTTAGAACCCATAAGAATTGTGAATGATTTTTTTGCAAACGAGCTTTTTATATTGTTCAAAACACTGCCGCACATCACACCAGCCCTTCGAGAACCTTACTGGTTGAGGAATCGATAATGTTTAAAGTTCTTATTACATTCAAGACTCTTCATAGGCTTTCTCCGACCCATTTATTGAAACGAACGCTCCGTTCATCCGCCAAATCACTTTTTATAATTCCTACCGTAACCTCTGTGACATACGGTCAACGTGCATTTTATAGAATAGAATAGAATAGAAACTTTATTAAAGTGTCAAAAACCGTCTAGCCAGGGAACAAATCCCTTACTAATTTGGGGACACCAATTAGGGGAGAATATACAAACTAAAAAAAACTATATACAGTAGTAGGTAAAATATCTATAGTTAACTCATTAAGAGATTTATAGTAAAAATACACAGAAGTCAAAATGAACAAAGGCTACAGCCTGCGCAGCCATCATCTAAAAGTTCACTTATATTGAGTTGGCGTATCTTGCTTTTAAACGACGTTAGGGTTGTGACGTCCCTGATACTCTTGGGTAGTTTTGTCCATAGCCTAGGCTATGTCTAGTACCTATCGAGTTTCAATGACACCTTCAACTTAGTTCCATCAGAGGAAGTGAGTGTGAAGTCATCATCAGAGTGGTAATTGAACTACTGGGAAAGAATTGCGAGTTTAAATCGCTCAACTGATATAAAATGTTGATAGCTTTGGAGGGACGTGTTCTTCACGTGTCCTTAGTTAGCCGCGGTATGCTGATACGATGTTAAAACAATGACATCATTGTAACTTTATGAAAGCCAGAGAGTCGCTGTCGCAACTTAGCTATATGTAGTGAAGTCTACTTTGAAAATTTCCTTTTAGGAAGCTTGACCAAAAACAAGACTACATCTTTACAAATTTACGATCATACATTTGGCTGTCATCTATACTTCTACTATACTGGCACATTCAGTTTATGGTGCAATGAAGTCCATTTTCATCATAAATAGAAATACCGATAATAATTCTCGGTCAGTTTATTGTAGTTAACGCGAAAGCTTCTAAATAAACGTTACAGCTTGTAGAAGTGGATATACATTATTCCGGCCAAACCTTTCCAAAATATTTTTGGCTTGATCAGTTTATACCAACGAAGCAAAACCGATGATATTGCTACTCCGAGTCTGCGACACTGTCCATCGCCGGTAGTCTTTCCATTTGTAAATTGTTTAAGTAAAATCAAATTTTTTGCCCTAAGTTCAAAAGGTATAGCGATAAATAAACGAAAGAGACAAACGCATCAATCGCAATCACGGCGCTTTTCTTGCATTGTGTGACCTCGGACGATAAATTCGGGGGTTCCCCTCACTAACAATTAAAGGCACTACAGCTGCGGTTTGGACTTACGTCTCAGTACGTCAGCAATGTTAAAATGCAAAAACAATGGCGCCCTCCTAGTTTTGGATAGATGGAACAGTCAAGTCAAGCTTTTCCGACCTCAGATCGCTTCGTTCGGTTATATATATCGTGTGCAGCTAGCCTGGGACCTCTTGAAACTAAAACGCGATGAGAGGAACAACGAAAGAAGGTTTTAAATTATTGATCATCGTTGTCTGTGCCGCATGATTTCGCTAACTTCGAGTTGTGCCCCGACTCATTGAAATCTACATTTGTTTTATTACTTTAGTTCTTTCTTTTAGTCATCTCACCCTTATTTATACATAACACTGCACTAAACGACTGGGCTTAAGTGACGATCAATGTTTTCTATACGCCCTAAACTAAGATTGTTTCCTCGATATCTGCATCTCTGAAGCGAGATATTGATGCGGAAGTAAGCAAGGCTTGTCTTGTTTTGACAAACTTGCTTCAGTTACTAAGCGGAAGGTAAGAACAACATCGACGAATGAACACGCACTGAGAGTGACCCTAGGAACCCATAATACTGTAAAGAGTTTATCGCAAACATGAGCTTTTAGATTGATGAAGCATTTTTAACTTTCACTTTCGTTTGTTTCCTACGCGATGAGGGATGTCAAATCGGTAACTAAAGGCAAAGATCGTCTCTTCCTGACACAAATATCGAAGTGTAATATTGATATGTAGAAGCAAAGAATGTACTAGATGATTTTATGTTGCCTAATTTCCTTGTTAATGCATGTTAAATTTGAAATTACATGAGAGGAAAGTTGTGCTCTTGTAAATTTTGCTCAGGGTAAATGATATTTACCCAAGTACATAGTTTTACTCACTTATCCTCTAATCGAGTTAAAAGAAGTGCTACCCTGTCATACACACTGAGTATGTGGTAAAGATAATCGCCCCAGTTTTCTGACTCTTCTGTCGTTTAACTGAAGCTTGAGTCGCATTCATAACTAGCAAAGGCTGGTCATGTTACTCCATGGAATATTTTCAGTCCCCTAATTTCAACCTTACACCACTGAGTTTTAAATTTGCATTAGCAGGTTGACATTTTGAACTATAAAGTAAAACTTAGGCCTCTGTTCACACTCATCTGCGTATCTGCGCATCTTTGGTTTTCTTGGGACCACACAACTCACGCACTTGCTCGATCCCGGGGCACTAAGTTTCGAGTTGGGCCCACTCTAAATTTGAGTTATTATCAGCATTTTTAGGAGCTAATTTACAAACAACTACTATGAATAGGATGAATACAATTACTATGAATACATGTCACTTATTGGCTGATTTCAAATTCTCTTATCCATTTCTTTTAAGGGAGCCATCAACGCCAACTAGAAGAATACAGCACTGATATCTCCTGAATGCCGGGATATACGTTGTCATGAACGGCACAGTTGATTCACGCTATTTGTGTTTACTGTGCAAAAACATCCTCAAAGATCCTGTCCAGACGGGTTGTGGCCATGTTTACTGCATCTCTTGCATTCCTCGCCTCAAGAGGTAACCGAATCACTGATCATAATCTCAATAAATTTCGAAAAACAAGCCTAAACAAGGCTTTGTTATAGGAACTCTACAATGTAAAAAAATTTCAAGGGTTCATGCACCTTTTGCAGAGGTGTGTAGTAAATGTATAAAGGTTTTGGTCGGCCGAGTTAGCAAGGAATCTAATGCACTCAAGTGAAATATTTTGCTCACGTAAAAAACCAATAGAATTTCCTACATTAGCCTCATTAATAGTGCGTCCAAATATCAACGTTACGAATTTTTCAATTAACAGAGATGATGGGACCTATATCTGTCTTGTTGAAAAGGCATCCTTCGCAGCAGACCAGGTAACTTTGTAAGGACACATTCTTAACATGAAAAGGTATTGTTGGTGTTAAAGGATCCAATATTAATCAAGTCGAAGACCTGCTTTGATAAATTTTTTAACGGAAACGGTTCTTTAATCTGTATGCAGATATTCCCTGACAACTTTATGAAGCGCGAAGTTCTTTCCCTCGTAGTCACGTGCCCTAATTCACCGGACGGCTGTAAGTGGAAAGGAGAAGTAAGATATATTGAGGTAAGTCATAGTCAGAAAAGCCAAAGAACCAATCACGCTACAAATCGCAAGTAGGATTTACCATCTGGTAGAGTAAGGAGAAAGTCTAAATTTCATTGGTTGAGAAGGGGGCCCAATCCTTTGGAAAAACAAAAGTGCCAATGGCGATCGAAATCGCTATCTCTTTTACCTGTAAATCATGTTTTCATATTCCCTGCTAATCTCCTCTCCATTTTCAGTCTGTTGTTTTTCAATGCGTTCTGACAAAAAAATATAAACTTTTCCCAGCCACGCGCACCAATGGGCAAAGAGAATAAAACTACTGAGTTTTCTTAATTGTACAAAGTGTATTCTTAGGACTACTGTAAAACTATATCAAGCGAGGAAAAAGTCAAACAATACACAAAGAACGGCGCTTGATGGAGGCACTATGATTTTCTTTTCTGTCTTGTGTAGAAACACCGGTCTACCTGCCCTGAGGAAAAAGAAAACTGCTCCAACCGTAACTGTCAAGAACGTGTGAAAAGATCCCATCTTCAGCGACATCAGGAACATGAGTGTCTTTATCGCACCCAACAGTGCTCCTTGTGCGGTGATTCTACGACTGCTGCTGTTCTTAAGGTCAGTTTGATCACCCCTCTAAAGTTACTTTTACCGCAATAACACTTCTAATTCAGGCGCTTTTTAAATCATATGACCAGTGTGGTTTAGTTTGTTTCAAGGACAACATCATAATGCCTTGCTTTTCGTATATGCGTATGATTAAAATTAACTCTACACCATTTGTAATAAGTGACAACAAATGGCCAACTCCTTTTAACATGTCGGAAGCGCCTCTTTCCTTTATCATCGGTTTTCCACGTACACTTGAATTCATGCGTACCTTTATTGAATCATCTTCAAAACAAATGAATTCTCACCAAGAACTTAACAGAAATTATGACAAAAATGGTTTCGATCCTCGTTCTTGTTTGTTATTCACTTCTGTTTTTGCCTCGATTCCAAATTTTTAGACTCATCAAATACAGGATTGCAAAATGTATCCCATTCAATGTCGCGGATGTGGCAAAGAAGGAATTCCGCGAGGAGAGGTAGCCATGTTTAAAACGTCAACTAATTGCATGCACATTTCTCCTGGTGGACAGCCAAAACAGTTGAACAGAATTCGATTATTACTTTCAGAAATTTATCTCAAAGCTAAGGAAGAAGTTTTACCCTATTCTTATGAAGCGCTACATTTGCATCAGTATGTGTTATTTTTGTTGTTGATCTATTTCATTTTTGTAATGCACTTAAGTCTGCAGAATTAGATCGTACAACTTAAGTGTCCACCTTTCCTTCAAAAAAAGCAATAAACCAAATATCACACTGCTCTTCTAAGACACGGAAATTTAGAGAAACCCTTCAGAGTTGTCGACATAAGCTTACAAATAAGATTTTTACCATCCTTTAATTTCAATCCTCACAGATGGATAGCCATGTTAATCCCATTCATGGTGACTGTGAGGCAGTCGAGAGGACCTGTGCATTTCAACAGATTGGTTGCAGCAGCAACAAGGTTCGTATCATAATGAAGGTTTCACCTAGTTGCCTTTTTAAAACTATTGAAATAAAATTTATCCTTCGTATGGGCCACCTACCGAAGTGATAATATAGTTCCTCGGTGTTCCACTACTCGAAACACTGGCGTGTTAAATGAAGTCCCCTTAAAAGCCGTTTTATTGAGATGTCTAACATCTTCAAAAACGGCTGAAAAAGATATTCAACCGGGGACACTAAATCTACGAAAAGTTGCAATAAAAGTATCAAAAAAGCAAAGACGGTTTGTCAAGTAGAAATTTCGTTTACACACACCAACTACCAAATAATCAGGGATGATTTTCTTAAATCCCTGCACTAACAGAAAATGAATCAATCCGAGGTCAAGAAACATAATGAGCTGAGTGCAATTTTGCACATAAATCTACTTTTGACGAGTGTTCTTCGGCTGGAGGAGCAAGTTAAAAGTCAGCTCTCTATGGGTGGTGCATGTGGTGGTGGCACCTCCGATCAGTGGATGAGACGATCGGAGATGACCATCGCTAACGCCATATCAAGCATCGACACAGTGGTACGCGAGCAAACCGATTTACGACAGAAGCTAGAAGATAATTCTATGAGACTTGTGTCGATGGAAAAAAGAGTTTCAACCCATAGAGACCAGTTCCCACAATCGGCAACTTTCTCTTCGTTACAACCACTCCCCATTTCGGAAGAGATTTCACGACGTCTCACAAATGCCGAAAATGGCACCAATAACATCGAGTTCTTAGTAAACGAAACAAGGCGTGAGTTGAACGAAGTGAGACAAGAAGTATCGTCTGTTAAACGCCAATTGGATGGCGCAGTGGACAGTATTAGACAAATCGAACGAAGAATGGAGTCTGTGGAACACAATTTGGCGCTCAGAAATGTTGTTTTGTCGGATATCGAAGAGCATGTTCAACAGCAGCAAGTTTCTACATATAATGGGATCTTACTCTGGAAAATATCGGATTTTGCACGTAAGAAAAATGATGCCGTAACTGGGCGAGAGGTCTCAATATATAGCCCGTGCTTTCATACCAGTCAGCATGGTTACAAAATGTGCGCGCGACTTTACTTAAACGGCGATGGAATGGGTAAAGGAACCCATTTGTCGCTGTTCTTCGTTGTCATGCGTGGAGACTACGATGCATTGCTCCGCTGGCCATTTAGACAGAAGGTGACCTTCATGCTGTTAGATCAAGATAACGTAGAGCACGTGGTCGATGCTTTCAGACCCGATCCAAACAGCTCATCGTTTCAAAGGCCACGAAGGGAATCAAACATTGCGAGTGGGTGCCCGATGTTTTGTTCTCTATCGGAGTTAAATAACCACGCCTATGTGAGAGACGATGTTATGTTCCTGAAGGTTATTGTAGACACAACAGATCTCTGAAAATGTCGGAGCTTTGAGTGAGGGCAAGGAAAAAAGGGTAAAGGTAGCTAAGAAATATCCAAAAAATTGAATACTTTCATGAAGAAAAGGCGAGTAGTTTCTGTGAAATTATGCGAGAAAAAACAGAGTAGAAAAAAAATGTTCCATAACATTCAACAAATTTTCCTTGACAATCATTGATATATGGAATGCCCTATTAGTTCTTATAACACAGTAACTGTAGGAACGACTTAAAATCGATAGAGTAGTCCTCCGCATGAAAAGCGCATGCGAAAGGTTTGTAAAGAAATGTAGTGCAAATGCAAGATGGATAACTTTGTAAACTGCCGTTCGTTTGAGGCACTTTCACGTAGGGCCCCTTTTGACATTCTATATAGAGCCTTTTATAATCCTGGTTACGCCGAAACAGGATTCTGGTGTAGTGCATGAATACTCTACGAAAAGGTTTATATGAAGCCAACTGATTAGTCGTATTTGATGCGGCATCAACAGTGTGAATTTGACTTTGTAAATCCCCTTTAAAACTTTTATCCAGCATTTAACTGATCACATATTTTTTGAAAGTATGAGCGATTTACGTAAGTATTTTCCGAGCTCTGTCCCAGGAAGAAAAAGTAGGGGAAGCTAAGAAAAATACAGCATGAGGGTCGAATTGTATTGAAGCACCAAGTAATTCACGAGCAGAAGATATTCAATATTTTACAGCATTTTCGCACAACCGAGGGGTGGCTGACCTTAGCTAAATTCGCCGGTAATTCCAGTAGATCCTTGGAATGCAAATTCTGCAAATTAGAGCCATATTCAATATTGCTGAACCATTCTTTTTATCGATTTTCTCTTCACCATATCAATCACCCATCGAATTTACCAAAATAGTTAGAATGTACGTTACGTTTGCGTGTAAGGCATCAGATACAAAGTTTTTTTGTAGTAATCGACTTTGATGTGTCATTACAACGTTTTCACTTACAAAGGCAAGTTGCAGTAATTCATACGGTGAGGAAAGTGCCCTTGTTGTTGTTGTTTTTTTTTTATTTTATTTTTCAAAACCTAAAACCCATACAAAAACCACTCGAAGCCAGTTGTTACGGTGGGAGAGATTTTTTTGGTCACTTCAACCGATAGCATAATGTGTGCCATCAGCTGACAGTTGTCACCAGCAACGGCGATTTTTTAACGTCAGTGTCAAGTGAAATTTTTCTCAATATCTGATAAAGTTTCAATGATAAGCCAAAATCTTTCAGAACAATAAAATTCACACGTTTCATGTCTTAGCGTTTAAAACGAGTGAAATCTGAACTATTTTTATCTTTACTATCATCATCATTATAATTATTATTCATATTATTATTATCACCATTATTACGTTTATAATTAAGAGTTTATAGGTTCGAAATGTCTATTACGCACAGCAATAGACAGCGATTGATCTAATGGCTTTCGAAAAAGCAAAGTTTTTTCAAATCTCAGCAATAAGGCAGGCTCATTTCTTCATTGAATAATAGCTTATCATACGTGCCACACACTTTACTCAATGTTTATAAACAAATAGAGAGCAAGTAGCGCAGCCAATAAGATTGCAGCATCTTTCATAGAACGGTGGAAGATTATGTCAAGTACTATCGTTAGTATTTTTGTCATAATTTGTCTCTGCATTGTATAAAGGCAGCGAACTTTTTGCTTTTGAGTGGTGAAATATAATCAATTAAAGTGGTAAAAACGTCTGGTGAGAATAGAACATATTCTTCTAAGAAACTAGTAAAACGAGGCGAACTCATTTGATAAACATGGCGAGTAACAAAATAGAAGAGAAATTTATGGTTTAAAATTTACGGCATAAATTTCGTGTTTTATTTTGATTTGGCTGGTCCTTGTTCATGTCTTATTGAAAGAAGTAAAATAAAACGGGGAAACTCCTAAAAAAAGTCTGTAAAAGTCGGTAAAACAAAAGCACACCCCGTTAAAATAGAATCAGGCCTCAGTTTGATGGTGAGTTTTAGAGGTCAGAAAAGGAAACTACAATGCCTAACTTCCAGTATGTCCACTACGCTTTGCTACAGTGTAGAGGTTGGATATGTTGAACTGAAGATTATCATATAGCATTGTTACACTGAGTGTTGGGAGTAGTCGAGACTTCCTCGGTTTTCCTTTTATGACTTGGAATATTTTCGATGATTACTAACATATATATATAATATATATCGCGCTCTACTTTTACGTATCGAGCACTGTAAAACGGAATTAAGAGTTGCATTTTACGAACATTTAACGGTCGCATTTTACGAACATTTAGTCGCATTTTACGAGCATTTAACGTATTTTTACGAACATTTAACAGTCGCATTTTACGAGCATTTAACAGTCGCATTTTACGAACATTTAACAGCTGCATTTTACGAACATTTAACAGTCGCATTTTACGAACATTTAACGGGTGCTTTTTACAAACTTTAAGGTCGTACATTTTAAAAACATTTATTACATAAGGCTATTCATTTGACCTTAATTACATAAGGGTTGTTTACTGGTACTGTTTTATATAAGCCGTTTTGTCGTAAATTTAAATGGCTCTGTTTCATAGCGCCTTCGGCCCAGATACTGATATTGATCCTATATATCTATATATATACATCTATATATATATATATATATATATATATATATATATGTAATATTTATTATATACTCAAAAAAATATCGCGTTTCTGATTGGTCAATGATGAATGCATAAATAGGTTATAGAGTGCAATAGAGGTTATAGAGTGCAATACGGAGAAGTTGCCATGGAAACACCGGGGAAGCGCCAAATTTGAACACCAAATTATAAAAAAATGGCTGACAGCCGGTTTGCTTTGTCAAACCAAAACATCGTTGAGCAACTTAAAGAAAATGCGAAAAACAAAAACACGTTGAAAGCTACACAGACCTGGTTAAATGTCTGGCAAACATGGGCGACTCAACGAAAAGTAAACCCAAAAATGGAAGAATACGAGCACGAACAGAGTAGCGCGATGGAGTGATTTTGTCGAGAATATAATAAATAAAAAATCGTATGAACCTGCTCGTGCATTTCGTGATTTATGGTCACTCGTGATGTTTTGAAAGTTCTCAAATTGCACTCGCCTACGGCTCGTGCAATTTTGAGAACTTTCAAAACATCACTCGTGCCCATAAATCACGAAATGCACTCGCGTTCTTACGATTTCCTATACATATTGCGCTCTCCTTTTACGTATCGAGCGCTGTAAAACGGAAAAATCAAAACAAAAGACTTCTTATATATATATATATAATTTGCACAATGGAGAATGTGCTTCCGTTTTCAACGCTTTATTAAAGACCCGACGCGTTTCGGCATTTGCCTTCCTCAGGGGCCTTAACATGCAATTGTTACAGAGTCGTAATTGGTTAATTGTGTGACGTAGTACAGTGCATATTGCTTAATTAAATGCTAGGTAAAATCTCTCGTAAACAATTAGTGTTTCTAATTGGTTAACAGTTTTAAAACCTTTATAACGTATGTTATAAACAATTTATGTACCTAAAACTTTATAAAGGTTTTCGCGTAAAAGCTTTATCCAGTTCTTTTGTTTAGTCCATATGGCTGAAAGGAGTTTAATGTTCTTTGCCAAAAAATCTCTCTTTCTCTAAGAACTTCTTTCTTTTTGTCAGTCTCTAAATGATCTTTTCGGATTTGCTCTATAATGGTTATGGTAACATTATTGTTAAAGTCGTGAGTTCGTTTGTTATGTAAAAAGTGTTCCGTGAGTTCGCAGCTACTCACTCCCTTTTTAATATGGTTTCTGTGATTGTTTAACCGTAGGTTAAATGCAGTTTCGCTTTTGCCAATGTATTGAAGTTTGCAAATGTTGCACTCGATTATGTAAATGATCCATGACGATTGGCAGTCCACTGTATGAAATATGGTATAGGTCTTGTTGTTGTTGGGACTGGTGAAAGTTGTGGTCTGGTTGATCTTTTTACACCAACTACACTTCGTTCTTTCACATGCTCTACATCCCTTTGGTATCAAATTTTGAGGTGTTTCATTTACAAATCTTGAACGAACAAGTCTGTCTCGTAGACTTTTCGGTCGTCGGTAAGCTACTAAAGGTGGCTTGTTAAAGATGAGTGATAATCTTTCTTTTGATTTGAGAAAGTTCCAATTTCGTTCAGCAATTTCTGCAATAAATGTGGTATAGGGGTTGAATGTAGTAACCAGAGGAATTCGATCTGTTGGTTCACGTTCTTTGGTCTGTAAACATTCCTCTTGAGTCAATGTTAGCACTCTCTGCATTTCGTGGAGAACTTTGCGTTGTGCATAACCACACGCTACAAAGAAATCCGAATATTCCAGGATTCGTTTCTTCAATGTGTCTGTTGAAGAGCATATTCGCCTCAACCTCAAGGCTTGACTGTATGGGATGCTCCGTTTCAGATGAGGTGGATGTGCTGATGTCCAATGGAGGTATGGATGAGTATCAGTTGGTTTCTGATAAACATCTGTACTGATGTTGCATTGATTGTCCTTTAGAACGGTCGTATCAAGGAAATTCACTGAATGTGCAGAGATTTCGTGTGTAAACTTGATTGAGGGTGCTACACTGTTAAGGTAATTTATGAAATTAATCAAAGAGTCTTTATCACTTTTCCAGATAAGGAATATATCATCTATAAAGCGTACCCAGAGTATGACATGGTCCATCCACTCTGTTTGGTACACGAATCTTTCTTCAAGTCTACCCATGTATACGTTTGCAAAGTTGGGAGCGACTCTGGTTCCCATGGCTGTTCCTTTGATTTGAATGTAGTGTTCATTGCCAAAGGTAAAGTTGTTAAGCTTAAGAACCTTCTCGAGGAGACACGATAATGTCATCGGTGATGGCTTGTTCTGGTTCGTTTTGCCTAGCTCTTCCTCCACAGTAGTGAGTCCTTCGTCTGTGTCTATATTCGTATATAGGCTTGATACGTCCAGAGTTGCTAAGTAACACTTTACGGGTAACTTGCCCAAACTCCGTATTCGCTTAATGAAGTGTGTGGTATCTTGTATGTATGACGGTAGCTTTTCTGCTATAGGTCTCAAAAATTCGTCCACATAAGCTGATAGCTTCTCCGTGTGGCTGTTCACGGAGGATACTACTGGTCTACCTGGATTGTTAACTTTGTGTATTTTGGGGAGCATATAGAATATAGGAGTCCTTGATTGTGCTGGTCTTAAGAGTTTAGCTATTTCTTCTTCTAATTCTCCGTCGTCCATAAGTGTATCTAAGCACTGGTTTATGAGCTGTTCGTGTTCAAGAGTGAGATCTCTTCCTACTCTCTTGTAATATTCTTCATTGTCTAGTTGGCGTTTAGCCTCCTTTACATAGTCCTTTGCATTCATGATGACCGTAGCTCCGCCTTTATCTGCGGGCTTGATGATTATGTCCGTGTTGTTGCTTAGTCTAAACAAAGCTGCTCTCTCACGTTTGGTTAGATTATTACGTGGAGATCGTAGATTGTGCAAAGTCTCATCACTGATTTCTTGCCTTAATTTGTCAATATATGTATTAAGGTATGGTTCCCTTGAAGGTCCAGTATACACCTTGCGCTCCTTCTGGTTCAATTTTTGAAGAATCGATGGTTGGTATCCAGCGCCGTCTATTACGTCTTCTATATTCTCAGGAGTGTGATATTCCTTAAGGGTTAGTCTACGGGCAAAGGCATCAATGTCCTTACTGATTTCATATTTTCCCGGTGGCAGTGGTGTTGGGCAAAAGTTAAGTCCCTTACGTAGAAGGTTTGTTTCCGACTGCGTAAGTTGAATGCCAGATAAGTTTACTGTTCGTCTAAATATTCTCTATCTGTGTGGATTTCTCACGTGTCATTTCTTTGGGTTTGACTTTACTCATTGTCCATTTCCGTTCCAATGTCAAATTTCCGTTGATATCTTTTCGGTTTGGTTTCAATCTCAATCTTTGTATCTGTTCCTGGCGGGTGGGCGACCGCTTAAAAAATACCATTTCAACTGTTTGACTCTTCTCCACCTTTTCACAAAATAAACACTTTATAGGATTCCAAACAGAGATCCTGGGTCAACAAGATAATAACTAAGAGGTTTCTAGGGAGGGCAGCACGAAGTTTAACTCTCTTACGTAGCGTACCGCAAACCACACATAAATCGTGCGCCAACTTTGTTCCTTTGTTTTACCAACCACACGCCATCGTTCTGACAGTTGTTTGCCAGTTTTGACTGAACCTTGCACAAACGGTATCTCTCCTTAGAAATGTCTGCCATTTTTTCCCTGCAAAAAAACCTACGTGAATGCTACCAAAGCGGCATAGTGACTAAGGTCTGCATTGGTAATGGTAGGGTGATAGATCTTCGAATGTTCGCCAGCAAGGGGAAAGGAAGACGCTGTAAGTGAAAGCCACAGCCAACACACTTAACGGAGAAAAGAGCTTGAAAGCTGTTCAGCCATTTCTGAAGGAAAAAATAAAAATGATCAGGCTAGTATGATCGTTTGTAATAATTTATTGTAGCATACAGCTTGGGAATGTAATCTGCCTTTTTCCAGGAACAAAACTGTTCCAGATCAGTACAATAACAAGCAGTGAAAGTGGGATAAGGTGTTACCCAAGAGGGGACCGTTATTTGAAGGAGGTTATTCACCAGTCACAGGTGAGCTCTTGGCCAATGAAGGGAATAGATGAAGTGTATTATAATGATATTGAGCAGCCCCAAATATTAACACAAATGCTACCTCTTAACACTTAAGGAAAATATATACTGAAAAAAAAACTGGAAGGAAGCAGTGCAAGATTCACGCCCCTAACCAGTGATAGAGATCGCTTGCAAAAGCTCCATTTCATCTTTCTCGTAAAGGTTTATTTTAAGTTAGGGTTATTTATTTCCATTATTCTGAAAGCGGGTAACTCGACGTTGTCATTTTCCTGATTATACGTTTGCTTAATATGTGTAACTTGACGCAAAGGAAATTACCGTATTTCGAAGAGTTTGATTTTTGACAGCAGAGATCAATTTCCGAATCGCTCGATGAATTTCAACGGGGGACCTAACAGTACCAATTCTGTCGTTATCATGGCTAGGACACACTAGATCTCTTTAGGCGAGATTAGTTCCCTAATCCGGCTTTCAGTTGCTCTATGCTGTTTGGATGTATCCAAATGAGCGTCGAATTCAAAATACTTACGGAAGCAATTTTGTTGTAACCTTTTGATGTGTTCAGGCTAAATTTATGAAGAGAGAAAGATCACGAAGGTAAGGCCTCTCTAGTCTCGTGACTCTGAATATTTCAACATAAAAGAAAAGGATTATCGAGATGGGTAAACTAAAAGAAAACGTAGACTGCACAGTAACGCTGGAAGACTGCCAGGAATAAGTACAAAACGTAAGCCAGTGGGCTGTAGAATGTCCATTTAGATCGCCTTGTTGTCAAATTCTCAGTACCCTTGGAGATAACTAATCACAATACAAACTTTACTTTCTGAGGATTCAAAACGGTTTAACAAGTAAGCTTCAGCCGTGTGTGCTCCTATATACGATAAACACGACTGGCACAGCGTTCGACGAATTCAGGAATCAGCAACACACGAAACTTCTGAAATTAATTTCGCCAATTCATCGCTACTTGCTTCAGCAGTGTAAACCATTCTAGAAACAAACTCCGCGCAAATGGCTCACAGGCGAAGGTTTCTTTAATCCTCTGGTGTCGCTTCTACAACTCTCATTGCGGAGTCAACTTCAAATGCATTCTCAGCAAATCAAGATTTGGCAGTCGATCTCTTGTCACACGGGGGAAATTAGCGTAAATAACATCAAGGTTAATTCCCCTCCTACGTCCATTGTCTCATCGCTATAAATGTGAAACACCTAAAATAAACTGGAAATGGCTCCTGCCTTTCATTCTATGGTAGAAAATTCCGATTCAAAAAATTTACCGTTCACAGGCGACATTAAAGTAGGATCGAGCTAAATTTAAAACTGAAAGCCGAATTGTACTTCCGCCATTGATTTCTAACAAAAAAATTACATATGATCGAAACTAGCTGTGACCTCTACTCATGAACAAAACAATGAAACGTCCTGGACCGGCAAAGGGAAATATTTTACCCTAGGAAGATGTTCAAAACGTTCCCGAATAAAAGACTCGTATGTACCAAGGCTTATTGAACCTATTTACAGATGAGTAGCGAGAGGGTCGAAAGATAAATCCTTGTTTCCTTCACACCGCTTGGTCATGATGATTAGTTGCGTTATTTGTTACAGACCGTATCGTATTTGTCTCATGGATATCTCAGCGCCGATTATAGCTTCTTCAACCACGCCTTTCATCCTGATGAAACCTAAAGATGGTTATTTTCTCCTCCTTCGGTAATTGCATCACCGTCGATCCTATAATAGAACTCCTACAAAAAGTGTTTTTCAACTTTGCTCTGGAACAGTTACTGAGGCATCAGTTTGTCCAGAAGGAATATTCGGAGCTGCATGTTTCCTCAAACAGTGGCTTTTCAGGTAAAAAAAAAAAAAAAACTTATATTAACTAAAGGCCCGGTAATTGAACTGCTGAGAAAGAATTGCGAGTGTAAATCACATAACTGATATAAAATATGTTCATGGCTTTGGAGGGAAATATGGATAGGCTGACAACTTTTCTTTCATTAATGGACTCTTGCGGTTCCTTATCTGTTTTAGTTGTCGTTGTTGTTTTCTTTTTTAGTGTTTAATTCAATATTTGTCTCTTTATTTACGTTTTTGGTTATCTGCCTCGCATATTGACATATTTAGCTGAGCCTAAAAGTGGAGCTCTAGCATTAACTGACCATCCTTAAATTTTGATCGAACGCTAGTGTAGGAGTGAAAAGTTTGCATCATAGAACTGTAAAGCTCTCACGGCTCGATGAGCTCTCGAATTTATTTCGATATAAGTATAAGAAGTTTCTCAGTAGCTCTGCAACTCTCACGGTGACCATAACAATAGAATGCTTCGCTGAGTCTGGGTCATCTACAAAGTTAACAAAATGTTGACGAACCGACGGACATTAGCAGTTACCCTTCGAAACAAAATGTACTTTCCCCAAACAGAATGTCCCAGAACAACACGACAATCGTGGTCCATTCAGAAAAAAGTGAATAATGTTCGAACTTAATATTACGAACATCGAGTCAATAAAATTTTTACGGCCCCCGTACCCTCCTCCGTACCCTACTTTAACCTCATTGAACCCCCCCTTCCCCACCTTTCCAAACACATATCTCTCACACTTCAATGTCATTAAAAACTGGATCAAGCTAGGACAAGCACGCAATGACAGGCAAAATCTACCGGCCTCCTCTGACGAAATTCCAAATATTCCTAATGTCTTCTTGCGTTCTTCGGCGCCAAACATTCTTCAACTTCTCAACTGAATGTATTTAGGTTTACAAGGTGTAACCTTAATTACTTTGACACAAAGAATGCATTGACGCAAACAATGCCAGTTAGAAATAAGCGACCAATCAAAAACACGAACAGAGCGTGTTTTTCCGCGTAAGTGGAAGACGTATCAGTGTCCAAGTGGTGGCAGCTAAACTGCAAGAAAAGAACGAACGACAGACACTGCCTTTCAGTTGGCACCTTTGTAAGAAGAGAATAATGCTCATTAATCGTCACGTTTTCAGAAGGATATCTCGATGCCCATTGGGAACCGTACAGTTGTGCTTCTCTTTATTTTTGTAGTTATACCAATATATCTTCGGGCCCAATGATCAGAATAAACAGATCCTGTTGAGCATCGTTGGTTTGAAGGTAAGAGCCAATCAGTTTGTTTATGTGACGAATCATTCTAATCCGAGGGAAAATTTTAGACTATTTTTCAAGTTATTCATTCGAAGAACCCAACGATAAATCCTCGTTTTCTCCGCTTTCCTCTCTGAAATCATTCCAAGAACTTAACTATCATCTGCAATTTTTTCCATTCTTTTGGAATTATTCTAGTGGACAACATGTTACCGGCGTAATTCGTTAAAAAATGTTATAAATAAAGTTGAATGCACTTCATACATTTGCTTCTTTTTGTTTTGTCAGGCACAAACCCAGTTCAGTGCACAGAGGATGTTGCAAATATCATTTTGGTTTACAGAAAGAAGATCAAACAAGAATGTTTGGTTCCGCCAAACCACTTTTTGTGAAAAACTCAATCATGGAACATCTTAAAAAATATTTAGTTAACATTCTATAAAACCGTTTAAAAATTCAAGCAAAAACTCAAACGTTAATCGAACATACATATAATCCTGCGGGCCGAAGGAGCAACATGGTGTGTAACTTCCTGTGCACTCATCCTTCACTTGCTTTTGTTATTTTCACTAACATTGATAGATCGGTTGCACGTGGAGCCACAAAGGTATGAAAATACATGTATTTTTAGCACATTTGCCAAAGCAAATGGGCAGAATAATTCAGACAATGATGTCACATTAATTCATAATTAATTCACTGAAAGCCAGTGAGTCGATTTTCGGGAACTTTACAGAACAGGATCACATCTCTACAATCCTACGATCTTGCTGTCTACACTTTTACTACAATGGCACGGAATTCGGTGTTTAAACCTCTCAAGTCAAATTTTAAGTTTAACATTAAGTTTATTGTTAAAATTCTACTGGCAAGATGTGGAACATGTTTGTTAGTGGTTAAAACGAAAGCTTCCAAATACACATCAAATTCTTGTTTAGAACTAGATCACCTGCAGTTCACCTGCAGCCGGAACTTCCAAATATTTTTGGCTTGGTAAACGAAGCGAAATCAATTATATTGCCACTACGACACTGTCAATATCGCCGTGTTTCTATCAGCACAGGTTTAGTAAGTTATGGAGTTCGTTCTCTCTCTGTGAATTCTTATATTGTTCTTAGAAAATCAAATTTAGCCCTAAATTCACTTACGCTGACTGCGGTTACTAGCGAAAAAATCACCAAAAGAAACACTCACACCACAGTAACAAGTGGTTCAGGGATTCCCCCTCATTAACAAATGTCAAACAACAAGTTTCCGATTTCATTCCCAAATGCAAAACTCTCAGAGATATTAGCATATATTAAGGTGCCTTGAACCCCTCCTTGTTTCGCAGACGGAGATGGAATCCTCTGATTATCCAGCCCGCAACACTTATAAGTGAAGTGTATGAATGTGTTACGAGGGGAAAAGCTATTGCATTTCGACAATTAAGGATGTCGACTACACTAGTGATCCTAGATTTGTAGCAATCCTAGAGTTCTAATTAGGCACTAGATTTGTTTCGGAGAACATAAGATGCATCACAGTCAAGTTTTCCAAGGTAAAGTAGCTTTGTTCGGTTGAATATGGCGTGGTGATATCCCGGGAACCCCTTTTTAGTTAAAAGCGATTGGGAAAAAGTAAAGTAGGTTTAAATTATTAATTGCTATCGTCTATGTCGTCCATACTTTAACTCCCGGAAATAGGGTTGTGCCCCCAACTCATTGGAATCTCGATCAGGTTTTGTTATTTTAATTACTTCTTTTAGGTATCTCACCCTTATTCACGAATTGAGATAACGATGCCAATTCACATTTAGTTTATTATCAAAACCCTTCGTGCAAATTGAAATTATTGTAGCGGACAACATGTTACCGGCGTAATTCGTTAAAAATGTTATAAATAAGTTGAATGCACTTCATACATTTGCTTCTTTTTGTTTTGTCAGGCACAAACCCAGTTCAGTGCACAGAGGATGTTGCAGATGAAGTTTTAGTTTAGAGTAGAAGATGACACAACATTTGGTTCTGCATGGTCACTTTTTGTAAAAAACTCAATTACGGAACATTTTACAAACACTCAATTAACTTTAAATCAAACCATAAACAAACTCATGTTAATGATAATCGTACATATATATAATCGTGCGGGCCAAAGGAACGACACGGTGTGCAAACTTTATCGTTTCCTCTTTCTTCTTGTTTATGTAAATTTCTCGCCGGATACCGCCGGCTAAGCCTGCTTCACTTCAGTACCAAGAAATATATGCAAATACATATATTTTTAGTTCATTTGTATAAGTTAGCAAAATCAGACAGGGGTGAATAAATTAAGACAATGATGTCATAGTAATTCACTAGAAGCCAGTGGGTCGATGTATATAATGGAAGTCTATTTTGATAATTTCGTTTTCGGGAACTTTACTGAACAGGATCACATCTCTGCAATCCTACGATCTTGTTGTCGACACTTTTACCATACTGGTACAGAATTCGGTGTTTAAACCTCTTAAGTCATATTTTAAGCATAAATTGAGATAACGATGCCAATTCACCAACTACAGTTAAGAGCGAAAAACTCACCGAAAAAAGCAAACACATCAGTCACGGATGCAGTGTTTTGGTTGCTTTGTGTGACTTTCTGCATATGAGTTTCGGGGATTCCCCTTTAATAAAAAAGGTCAAACAACAACTGTCCGATTTAATTCCCAAATGCAAAACTCTCAGAGATATTAGCGTATCTCAAGGTGAATTGGCATAGGGTTGTGCCCCGGCTCATTGGAATCTCGATCAGGTTTGTTATTTTAATTACTAACACTGCTATAACACTGCTGTAACCGACTGGGTTAACGTGTTCTTCATGTTATCAACTAAATATATACAGCTGTAGTTATTTGACACAGACGAACAATGCGCGGACGCAAGCAATGCCAGTGCGAAACAAGCGACCAATCACAAACGAATGGTACATATATTTTCTAAGTGTCTGGTCACAGTGTATCAGTGCAGTCCAACTATTTGTCTACTTGAAGACAGCTAGACTGCAAGAAAAGAACGAACAACAGACACTGCCCTTCAGTTGGCACCTTTGTCAGAAGAGGATAATGCCCATAAATCGTCACGTTTTCAGAAGGATGTCTCGATGCCCATTGGGAATCGTACAGTTGTGCTTCTCTTTATTTTTGTGGTTATACCCGTACATCCTCGGGCCAAATGATCAGAATAAACCAGGTCCTGTTGAGCACCATTGGTTTGAAGGTAAGAGCCAATCAGTTTGTTTACGTGACGAATATTTTTAATCTGAGGGAAAATTTTAGATTATTTCTCAAGTTATTGATTGGAAGAACCCATCGATAAATCTTCATTTTCTTCGCTTTCCTCTCTGAAAGCTCTGAAATCATGCCAGCAACTTAACTACCATACGCCATTTTCTCCATTCTTTTGAAATTATTGTAGCGGACAACATGTCACCGGCGTAATTCGTTAAAAATGTTTAAATAAGTTGAATGCACTTCATACATTTGCTTCTTTTTGTTTTGTCAGGCACAAACCCAGTTCAGTGCACAGAGGATGTTGCAGATGAAGTTTTAGTTTAGAGTAGAAGATGACACAACATTTGGTTCTGCATGGTCACTTTTTGTAAAAAACTCAATTACGGAACAATTTATAAACACTCAATTAACTTTAAATCAAACCGTAAACAAACTCATGTTAATGATAATCTTAAGTCATATTTTAAGCATAAATTGAGATAACGATGCCAATTCACCAACTACAGTTAAGAACGAAAAACTCACCGAAAAAAGCAAACACATCAGTCACGGATGCAGTGTTTTGGTTGCTTTGTGTGACTTTCTGTAGATGAGTTTCGGGGATTCCCCTTGAATAAAAAAGGTCAAACAACAACTGTCCGATTTAATTCCCAAATGCAAAACTCTCAGAGATATTAGCATATCTCAAGGTGCCTGAACCCCTCCTTGTTTCGCAGACGGAGATTGAATCCTCTGATTATCCAGCCCGCAAAACATGTAAGTGAAGTGTTTGTATGTGTTATAAGGAGCAGAGAAGGTACAAGAAAAACTATTGCATTTTGACAATTAAGGATGTCGACCACACTAGCGAAAATCCCAGATTTAGAGCACTCCTAGAGTTCTAATTAGGCACTGGATTTGTTTCGGAGATCACAATATGAATTGCAGTCAAGTTTTCCAACCATAACTCGCTTCGTTTGGTTGAAAATCGCGTGGTGATATCCCGGGAACCTCTCTATAGTTAAAAGCGATCGGGAACAACTAAAATAGGTTTTCAATTATTAATTAATTGTCGTCTGCGTCGTCCATACTTTAATTCCCGGAAATTGGGTTGTGCCCCGACTCATTGGAATCTCGATCAGGTTTTGTTATTTTAATTACTTCTTTTAGTTATCTCACCCTTATTCACACATAACACTGCTCTAACCGACTGGGCTTTCGTGGTGAGCAACGTTTTCTATGCGCCTTTAACTAAAAGTGTTTCCTCGTAGCTCTGTAACGACTTATTAAGGCGGACGTAACACGGCTGATGTCTTAACTGTTTACAAAAGCTCAGGTGACAAACTTGCTTCAGTTAGACATAGTTTGATGTTACTCTGGTTTGCATATTTAATGAATGTAACTGAAGAAGTTACAATTCATGGACCCAACGTTTCGACACTCCTGTCTGTCATCAGGGGTGATCTAAACGCTGCAACAAGTATGCAACAAGTATGTATGCATGCATAGGCATGTATGCCTATGTCGGAGCACACATGCCTAACTAACCATACAATTGGGTGGGATAATTCTAAAATTATAACCCCTAATCGGCGTTACCACCAGCGCCTTTGTTTGGAGGCTTGGCATATTAACTCCGCCCACGCTCCATTAAATCGTGACGATGGCGGTTTGCTTCCTGACGCAGGAAAGAGATCATCATTCATGAATGGAGAGTGAGCATCGATATAATACCACATAAGGCCTAGTCGACACCGCAATTCCTTCTATCTTTCAAAAATGTCACATTTGCTGATTTCAAATTCTCTTATCCATTTCTTTTAAGGGAGCCATCAACACCAACCTAGAAGGGTTCAGCACTGATATCTCCTGAATGCCGGGATATACGTTGTCTATGAACGTCACAATTGATTCACGCTATTTGTGTTCGCTGTGCAAACACATCCTAAAAGATCCTGTTCAGACGGGTTGTGGCCATGTTTATTGCATCTCTTGCATTTCTCACCTCAAGAGGTAACCGAATCACGACTCATAATTTCATTACATTTCGAAATACAAGCCTAAACAAAGCTTTGTTAAAGGAAATCTGCAATGTAAAGTAATCTCAAGGGTTCATGCAGCTTTTGCAGAGGGGTGTAGTAAATGTATGAAGGTTTTGGTGTGCCGAGTTAGCGAGGGATTAGTGAAATCAACTGTAAGATATGTTGCTCAAGTAAAAAAGCTATAGAATTGTCTACATTAGTATCATCAATAGTGCATTCAAATTTCAACATTACGAATTTTTCAATTAACAGGGATGATGGAACCTATACCTGTGTTGTTGACAAGGCACCCTTTCTGGAAAACCAGGTAAATTTGTGAGGACACGAATATAGAAGCGATCTTGGCAGTTATGAACACTACTTTAGAAGCAATGAAATTAAGGCCTGAAAAAAATTCAGGCCCGTACGGGATTTGAACCCATGACCTTTGCGGTAACGGCCTACCAACTAAGCTAACAAGCCATCTGAGAGCTGGTCATTATGTTGTCATATATTTACAGTCATTTATTGTTAGGACACATTTTTAACATGAACTGTTGGTGCTAAAGGATATCATAGTTATCCCTTCGAAGACCTGTTTGATGACATTTTTTTAACAGAAAACGTTTCTTTAATTTGTATACAGATATTCCCCGACAACTTTATGAAGCGAGAAGTTCTTTCCCTCGTAGTCACGTGCCCTAATTCACCGGATGGCTGTAAGTGGAAAGGAGAAGTGAGACATATTGAGGTAAGTCAGAGTCAGAAAAGCCAAAGAACCAATCACACTACAAATCACAAGTAGGGGAAAGGAGAAAGTCTAAATTTCACTGGCTGAGAAGGGGGGGGGGGCCAATTCTTTGGGAAAAATAAATTGACAATCGCGATCGAAATTGCTATCTTTTTACCTGTAAATAATAAATCTTCATATTCCCTGCTAATCTCCTCTCGAATCCTAGTCTGTTGTTCTTCGATGTGTTCTGCCGAAAAAAAGTTAACTTTTCCTTTTCCCAACCATGCGCACCGGTAGGCAAAGAGAATAATAGTACAGAGTTGTCTTACTTGTACAAAGTGTGTTCTTAGGACTGCTGCTAAACTATATCACGCGAGGAAAGAGTCAAACAGCGCACAAAGAGCAACGCTTGATAGAGGCGCTATAATTTTCTTTTCCGTCTTCTGTAGAAACACCAGTCTACCTGCCCTGAGGAAAAAGAAAAATGCTCTAACCGTAACTGTCAAGAACGTGTGAAAAGATCCGGTCTTCAGCGACATCAGGAACGAGAGTGTCCGTATCGCACCCAACAGTGCTCCTTGTGCGGTGATTCTATGACTGCTGCTGTTCTTAAGGTCAGTTTCATCACCCTCTAAAGTTACTTTTAATGCAATAACACTTCTCATTCAGGCGCTTTTTAAATCATATGACCAGTGTAGTTTAGTTTGTTTCAAGGACAACATCATAATGCCTTGCTTTTCAGATATGCGTATGATTAAAATTAACTCTACACAACTTTTAATAAGTGACGACAAATGGCCACCTCCTTTTAACATGTCGAGAGCGCCTCTTTATTTTATCAACGGTTTTCCGCGTACAATTGCATTCAAACGTACCTTTATTGAATCGTCGTCAAAGCAAATGGATTCGCATCAAAAACTTAACGGATGTTATAACAAAAATTGTTCCGATCCTCGTTCTTGTTTATTACTCACTTCTGTTTTTGCCTCGATTCCAAATTTTTAGACACATCAAATACAGGATTGCAAAATGTATCCCATTCAATGTCGCGGATGTGGCAAAGAAGGAATTCCGCGAGGAGAGGTAGCCGTGTTTAAAATGTCAATTAATTGCATGCACATTTCTCCTGGTGGACAGCCAAAACAGTTGAACAAAATTCGAGTATTACTTTCAGAAATTTATCTCAAAGCTAAGGGAGAAGTTTTACCTTATTCTTATGAAGCGCTACATTTGCATCAGTATGTGTTATTTTTGCTGTTGATCTATTTCATTTTTGTAGTGCACTAAAGTCTGCAGAATTAGATCGTACAACTTAAGTGTCCACCCTTCCTTCAAAAAAAGCAATAAACAAAATATTACACTGCTCTTCTAAGACACGGAAATTTAGAGAAACCCTTCTGAGTTGTCGACCTGGGCTTACAACTAAGATTTTTACCTTCCTTTCATTTCAATCCTCACAGATGGATAGCCATGTTAATCCCATTCATGGTGACTGTGAGGCGGTCGAGAGGACCTGTGCATTTCAACAGATTGGTTGCAGCAACAACAAGGTTCGTATCATAATGAATATTTCACCTAGTTACCTTTTTAAAACTATTGAAATAAAATTTATCCTTCGTATGGGCCACCTACCGAAGTGATAATAAAGTTCCCCCGGTGTTTCACTATTCGAAACACTGGCGTGTTAAATGAAGTCCCCTTCAAAGCCGTTTTATTATGATGTCTAACATCTTCAAAAACGGCTGAAAAAGATATTCAACTGGGGACACTAAATCTACGAAAAGTTGCAATAAAAGCATCAAAAAAGCAAAGACGGTTTGTCAAGTAGAAATTTCGTTTACACACACCAACTACCAAATAATCAGGGATGATTTTCTTAAATCCCTGCACTAACAGAAAATGAATCAATCCGAGGTCAAGAAACATAATGAGCTGAGTGCAATTTTGCACATAAATCTACTTTTGACGAGTGTTCTTCGGCTGGAGGAGCAAGTTAAAAGTCAGCTCTCTATGGGTGGTGCATGTGGTGGTGGCACCTCCGATCAGTGGATGAGACGATCGGAGATGACCATCGCTAACGCCATATCAAGCATCGACACAGTGGTACGCGAGCAAACCGACTTACGACAGAAGCTAGAAGATAATTCTATGAGACTTGTTTCGATGGAAAAAAGAGTTTCAACCCATAGAGACCAGTTCCCACAATCGGCAACTTTCTCTTCGTTACAACCACTCCCCATTTCGGAAGAGATTTCACGACGTCTCACAAATGCCGAAAATGGCACCAATAACATCGAGTTCTTGGTAAACGAAACAAGGCGTGAGTTGAACGAAGTGAGACAAGAAGTATCGTCTGTTAAACGCCAATTGGATGGCGCAGTGGACAGTATTAGACGACTCGAACGAAGAATGGAGTCTGTGGAACACAATTTGGCGCTCAGAAATGTTGTATTGTCTGATATCGAAGAACATATTCAACAGCAGCAAGTTTCTACATATAATGGGATCTTACTCTGGAAAATATCGGATCTTGCACGTAAGAAAAATGATGCCGTAACTGGGCGAGAGGTCTCAATATATAGCCCGTGCTTTCATACCAGTCAGCATGGTTACAAAATGTGCGCGCGACTTTACTTAAACGGCGATGGAATGGGTAAAGGAACCCATCTGTCGCTGTTCTTCGTTGTCATGCGTGGAGAGTACGATGCATTGCTCCGCTGGCCATTCAGACAGAAGGTGACCTTCATGCTGTTGGATCAAGATAACGTAGAGCACGTGGTTGATGCTTTCAGACCCGATCCAAACAGCTCATCGTTTCAAAGGCCACGAAGGGAATCAAACATTGCAAGTGGGTGCCCGATGTTTTGTTCTCTATCGGAGTTAAATAACCACGCCTATGTGAGAGACGATGTTATGTTCCTGAAAGTTATTGTAGACACGACAGATCTCTGAAAATGTCGGAGCTTTGAGTGAGGGTGAGGAAAAAAACGGTAGAGATATCTAAGAAATATCCAAAACATTGAATAATTTCATGAAGAAAAGGCGAGTAGTTTCTCTGAAATTATGCGAGAAAAAACAGAGTAGAAAAAAAAATGTTCCATAACATTCAACAAATTTTCCTTGACAATCATTGATATATGGAATGCCCCATTAGTTCTTATAACACAGTAACTGTAGGAACGACTTAAAATCGATAGAGTAGTCCTCTGCATGAAAAGCGCATGCGAAAGGTATATAGAGAAATGTAGTGCAAATGCAAGATGGGGCCCCTTTTGACATTCTATATAGAGCCTTTTATAATCTTAGTTACACTGAAACAGGATTCTGGTGTAGTGCATGAATACTCTACGAAAAGCTTTATATGAAGCCAACTGATTAGTCGTATTTGATGCGGCATCAATAGTGTGAATTTGACTTTGTAAATCCCCTTTAAAACTTTTATCCAGCATTTTACTGATCACATATTTTTTTGAAAGTCTTAAGCGATTTACGGAAGTATTTTCCGAGCTCTGCCCCAGGAAGAAAAAGCAGGGGAAGCTAAGAAAAATACAGCATGTGGGTCGAATTGTATTGAAGCACCAAGTAATTCACGAGTAGAAGATATTCAATATTCTACAGCATTTTCGCACAACCGAGGGGTGGCTGACCTTGGCTAAACTCGCCGGTAATTCCAGTAGATCCTTGGAATGCAAATTCTGCAAATTAGAGCCATATTCAATATTGCTGAACCATTCTTTTTATCGATATTCTCTACACCATATCAATCATTCATCGAATTATACCAAAATAGTTAGAATGTGCGTTACGTTTGCATGTAAGGCATCAGATACAAAGTTTTTTTGGAGTAATCGACTTTGATGTGTCATTACAACGTTTTCACTTACAAAGGCAAGTTGCAGTAATTCATACAGTGAGGAAAGTTCCCTTGTTGTTGTTGTTTTTTTTTAATTTTATTTTTCAAAACCTAAAACCCATACAAAAACCACTCGAAGCCAGTTGTTACGGTGGGAAAGATTTTTTTGGTCGCTTCAACCGATAGCATAATGTGTGCCATCAGCTGACAGTTGTCACCAGCAACGGCGATTTTTTAACGTCAGTGTCAAGTGAAATTTTTCTCAATATCTGATAAAGTTTCAATGATAAGCCAAAATCTTTCAGAACAATGAAATTCACACGTTTCATGTCTTAGCGTTTAAAACGAGTGAAATCTGAACTATTTCTATCTTTACTTATCTATCTTACTTTACATCATTATAATTATTATTATTATTATTATTATCACTATTATTACGTTTATAATTAAGAGTTTATAGGTTCGAAATGTCTATTACGCACAGCAATAGACAGCGATTGATCTAATTGCTTTCGAAAAAGCAAAGTTTTTCAAATCTCAGCAATAAGGCAGGCTCATTTCTTCATTGAATAATAGCTTATCATACGTGCCACACACTTTACTAAATGTTTATAAACAAATAGAGAGCAAGTAGCGCAGCCAATAAGATTGCAGCATCTTTCATAGAATGGTGGAAGATTATGTCAAGTACTATCGTTTGTATTTTTGTCATAATTTGTCTCTGCATTGTTTAAAGGCAGCGAACTTTTTGCTTTTGAGTGGTTAAATATAATCAATTAAAGTGGTAAAAAAGTCTGGTAAGAATAGAACATATTCTTCTAAGAAACTAATAAAACGATGCGGACTCATTTGATAAACATGGCGAGTAACAAAATAGAGAGAAATTTATGGTTTAAAATTTACGGCATAAATTTCGTGTTTTATTTTGATTTGGCTGGTCTTTGTTCATGTCTTATTGAAAGAAGTAAAATAAAACGGGGAAACTCCTAAAAAAAGTCTGTAAAAGTCGGTAAAACAAAAGCACACCCCGTTAAAATAGAACCAGGCCTCAGTTTGATGGTGAGTTTTGGAGGCCAGAAAAGGAAATTACAATGTCTAATTTCCAGTATGTCCACTACGCTTTGCTACAGTGTAGAGGTTGGATATGTCAATATATATATGAACTGAAGATTATCATATAGCATTGTTACACTGAGTGTTGGGAGTAGTCGAGACTTCCTCGGTTTTCCTTTTATGACTTGGAATATTTTCGATGATCACTAACATATATATATACATATATCTATATATATATATATATATATATATATATATAATATATATCGCGCTCTACTTTTACGTATCGAGCACTGTAAAACGGAAAAATCAAAACAAAAGACTTCCTATATATATATATTTACTTTGCAGCTTCATGTTATAAATTCAGGCTCTAGTGTTTTAGGCACTACAAGTATAAGAGCCCTAACTATTAGGGTACTTAGTTATGGTAGTCTCGTTTATCATTTTAGCGTTGTAAATAGAGTGAGTTTGCTAGTATTGTAAAAGCAAACAAAAAAAAAGCAAAATATATTGTCGCGTTTTTTTGGATATAAACATCACCATGTTTCATAATTAAATTGTTGTAGCTTGTTTGAGATGTGATAATAACTGCAATTTTCGCCATTTTATTAATGTTCCAATTTTGATGACCATGTGCTCTGCACAGCAATCGTCTCTGTTAGGTTTCGTCGTAGTAAATAAATGTCGCATTATGGAAATACCAATTAAGACAACTGCTAAACAGGAGAGCATGACGCTTCTCCTTCGGGTGTTGAAGAGACCCGAATTTTTCGACCAGACCCTAAATTCTTGGCTTTTCCTCAAGGTAATTTCGTTTCTAGAATAGGGCACTCATATTGCAGGGATAACACTTTGAAATCAAATAAAGCCCCGATTTTTCTCATTTTTTGAGCTCCTTTATCCAGTTGCATGAATTGTTAATTCCACCGCTTAGAAACTAGGCACTGTATTATAACATGCTGGATCCTTACACAACAGTAATTTTATTACTTCCTTAAAATACTTGAAATATTGTAAATATTCAACTACATGTTAAGTTTGTGATTAATATTTTTAACTATTGCTTAAGAATTACTTTGAATTAGTTTCTAGCGCTCAAAATTAGTTTAACTAGGAGAAACTAAACACAAATAAAGTTTCTTACTCTATCTTATCTCATAGTTTTGTCAGCTATTACACTTTCAACGAAAGGAACATCTAGAAACATATGTACCCTACAATTCTACGTTCTTTTAAATTAGAGTATTCAGTCATTTTTCACCACGCTATGAGTTCGTTTTAAAAGACTCTAGGCATAAATAAAACTGAGCACTGCGTGATATTGTCTAAATGACTTATCCACAGTTCTAATAACCCCTGCTTTCAATTTTTTCTTTGATTGCACCGCTGTTTCCTTGTTTGCAGTCTGTCTGTAGTTTTTTTTTCTTGTATTGGTTGATATTAGGGCACCATCACTACTATACCTACTTACTGCTGTGATTCAACTAAGAAACCGTGCAAATAGCGCCTTGGGTTGAATTATAATGTTATCTACACAATATAAGCGACTTAGAGGTAGTTAATGCTGTATGTACATTTTTCCGAGGATGGCAGCTAAAATATCGCGCCACCAAACAGTACACTGTTCTAGACATTGGTCTACGCTGTTTTCGCCAGCAAAATTCCTCGTTTCAGTGCACAGACAATGGCAGTAGTACCTCGTCCTACCACGGTCGCAAGTTTGAAATTAGTCACTTGTCTGGTTTAGATTTGGAATTTAATTCCTACCAAACATACTGCATTTACTATTTAATAGACTACTGTTTGATTCTTCTCCACCTTTTCACAAAATAAACGCTTTATAGGATTCCAAACTGAGATCCTGGGTCAACAAGATAATAACTAAGAGATTTCTAGGCAGGGCAGCACAAAGTTTAACTCTCTTATGTAGCATACTGCAAACCTCGCACAAATCGTGCGCCAACCTTGTTCCATTGTGTTACCAACCACGCGCCATCGTTATGACAATTGATTCCCAGTTTTGACTGAACCTTGCACAAACGGTATCTCTCCTTAGAAATGTCTGCCATTTTTTCCCTGCACAAAAACCTACGCGAATGCTATCAAAGCGGCATAGTGACTAAGGTCTGCATTGGTAATGATAGGGTGATAGATCTTCGAATGTTCGCCAGCCAGGGGGAAGGAAGACATATTCTGTCTCTTCCTTTAAGTGAAAGCCACAGCCGACCCACTTAATGAGCAAAGAGCTTGAAAGCTGTTTAGCCATTTCTGAAGGACAAAGTAAAAATGATCACGCTACTTTCGTTTGTAATTTTGCATTATAACACACAGCTTGGGAATGTAATCTGCCTTTTTCCAGTAACAAAACTGCTCCAGATCAGTACGATAACAAGCAGTGAAAGTGGGATAAAAGGTGTTACCCAAGAGGGGACCGTTATTTGAAGGAGGTTGTTCACCAGTCACAGGTGAGCTCTTGGCCAATGAAGAAAATAAATGCAGCGCACCATGATGATATTGTGCAGCCCCAAATATTAACACATATGCTACCTCTTAACACTTAAGGAAAACATACACTAAAAAAAAACTGGGAGGAGGCAGTGCAAGATTCACGTCGCCAACCAGTGATAGAGATCGCTTGCAAAAGCTCCATTTCATCTTTCTCGTAAAAGTTTATTTTAAGTTAGAATTATTTATTTCCATTATTCTGAAAGCGGGTAACTCGACGTTGTCACTTTCCTGATTATACGTTTGCTTAATGTGTGTAACTTGACGCAAAGGAAATTACCGTATTTCGAAGTGCTCGATTTTTGGCAGCAGAGATCAATTTCCGAATCGCACGATGAATTTCAACGGGGAACCTAACAGTAACAATGCTGTCGTTATCATGGCTGGGACAACTGAAGTTAGGCCACCCAAGGGTTATGAACTGGCGCGATTAGCTCCCTAACAACTCTCAATTACTTTATGCTGTTTGGATGTATCCAAATGAGCGTCAAATTCAAAATATCAAATACCTTTACAGAGGCAATTTTGTTGTAACTTTTTGATGTGATCAGGCTAAACTTATGAAGAGAGAAAGGTCACGAAGGTAAGGCCTCTTTGGTCTCGTGACTCTGAACATTTCAACATAAAAGAAGTAGGTTATCGATATGGAAAAACTAAAAAAACTGATTAGCAAGTAAGCTTCCGCCGTGTGTGCTCCTATATACAATAAATACGACTGGCAAAGCGTTCGACGAATTCAGAACTAGGCAACACACGAAACTTCTGAAATTAATTTCGCCAATTCATCGCTGCTTGCTTCAGCAGTGTAAACCCTTCTAGAAACAAACTCCGCGCAAATGACTCACAGGCGAAGGTTTCTTTAATCCTCTGGTCACGATTCTACAATTCTCATTGCGGAGTCAACTTCAAATGCATTCTCAGCAAATCAGGATTTGGCAGCCGATTTCTTGTCACGCAGGGAAAAATTAGCGTAAATAACATCAAGGTTAATTCCTCTCCTACGTCCATTACTACTAATGTGAAAAACGTAAAATAAACTGGAAATGGCTCCTGCCTTTCATTCTATGATGGAAAATTTCGATTCAAAAAAGGCGACATTAAAGTACGATCGGGCTAAATTTGAAACTGAAAGCCGAACTGTACTTCCGTTGTTGATTACTAACGAAAAATTTGCATATGATGGAAACTACTGTGACCTTCACTCATAAACAAAACAATGAAACGTTCAGGACCGGCAAGGGGAAATATTTTACCCTAGGAAGATGTTCAAAACGTTCCCGAATAAAAGAGAATTATATGTATCAAGGCTTATTGAACCTATCTACAGATGAGTAACGAGAGGTTCGAAAGATAAATCCTTGTTCCTTCACACCGCTCAGTCACGATGATTAGTTGCGTTATTTGTTACGGACCGTTTCGGACTTGTCTCACGGACATCTCAGCGCCGATTGTAACTTCTTCAACCACGTGTTATTGTCAAAATGCTTAATTAACTTTATCAAACTATTCAAAAACTCAAATAAACGATAATCGTACATATATATAATCGTGCGGGGCAAAGGAGCGACGCGGTGTGTAACGTTCATGTGCCCTCATCTTCACTTGCTTTGGCTATGTTCACATCGTAATTGGATCATTTTATGCGTGGATCATCACAGGGTCTCAGAAACTCAGAAACTCAGAAACTCGACACAGACACAAACAATGCATTAACGCAAACAATGCCAACTGAGAGACAAGCGACCAATCACAACACGAAGAGTGCGTATTTTTTATGCGTGGATCATCACAGGGTCTCGGAAACTCAGAAACTCAGAAACTCGACACAGACACAAACAATGCATTAACGCAAACAATGCCAAGAGACAAGCGACCAATCACAACACGAACAGTGCGTATTTTTAATGCGTGGATCATCAAAGGGTCTCAGTATTGTACAAGTCCACAAAGGGGAATCTAAACTGCAAGAGAAGAACGAACGACAAACATTGCCTTTCAGTTGGCACCTTTGTCAGAAGATAATAATGCTCATTAATCGTCACGCTTTCAGAAGGAGATCTCGATGCCCATCGGGAATCGTACAATTGTGCTTCTCTTTATTTTTGCGGTTATACCAGTATATCATCGGGCCGAATGATCAGAATAAATCAGATCCTGTGGAACATCATTGCTTTGAAGGTAAGAGCCAATCAGTTTGTTTATGTAACGAATCGTTTTAATCCGAGGGAAAATTTTAGACTATTTCTCAAGTTATTGATTTGAAGAACCCAACAATAATATCTTTATTTTCTTCGCTTTCCTCTTTGAAATATCTGAAATCATCCCAACAACCACATGCACTTTTCCCATTCTTTTGTAGTTATTCTAGTGGACAACATGTTACCGACGTAATTAATTTTGTTAAAAATGTTATAAATAAAGTTGAATGCATTTCATACATTTGTTTCTTTTTGTTTTGTCAGGCACAAATCCAGTTCAGTGCACAGAGGATGTTGCAGATGACGTTCTGGTTTAGAGAAAGAAGATAAAACAAGAATGTTGGGCTCCGCATTGTCACGCTTTGCAACAAATTGAAATATGGAACACTTTACAAAATGCTTCGTTAACTTTATCAAACTATTCAAAAACTCATATAAACGATAATCGAACATATATATAATCGTGCGGGGCAAAGGAGCGACGCCATGTGTAACGTTCATGTGCCCTCATCTTCACTTGCTTTCGCTTTGCTCACATCGTAATTTCGAAATAGAGAAATAAAGGTTAGTCGACGCTTATGTTAAGATTTGTACAAACAGTAGCGAGAGTATTCGAGAATTTAAAACCCTCAGGATAGATAATTTTAAAATGGCTAATATGTTACTTCATAACATCAACGGTGTTGAAATGCTTACCGATTGACACGAGATAAGGGCAAACAAGGCTACATATGAAGCAGACAGATAGAAATCCGAAATTAATTGTCCGATTTCTACGCTTGCACAGATTAATCTTTCTCTTGACGTTGTGGTTAAGAGAAAGAAGATGAAACAATGTTTGGTTCCGTGTAGTCGCGTTTTGTGAAAAATTCAATTATGGAACATTTTACAAAATACTTAGTTAACTTTTAATCAAACCGTTCACAGTCAATGATAATCATACCTACATGTAATTGTGCGGGCCAAAGGAACGACACGGTGTGTTAACTTTTTAGTGCCCTCTTTCCTCTTGTTTATGTTAATTTCTCGCCGGATACCGTCAGCCAGGTTCAGTTCATCACCAAGAAAGATATGCTAATACGTATATTTTTAGCTCATTTAGCAGAAGCACACAGGTGGGAATAAATAAGACAATGATGTCAGAAATTAACTGGAAGCCAGTGGGTGGATGCATATAATGAAAGTCTACTTTGATAATTTCGTTTTCGGGAACTTTACTGAACAGGATCACATCTCTATAGTCCTAGATCTCGTTTTCGACACTTTTACTATACTGGCATAGAATTCGGAGTTTAAAGCTCTTAAGTAATATTTCAAGCATAACGATGACAACTCCTATTCAGTCCATTATTAAAACCCTACCTGCAATATGTGAAACATGTTTCGTTAGTGGTTAAAACGGAAAGTTTTCAATATACGTCAGAGTCTTGTTTAAAACTAGATATACTTAACTCTCTCGCCAGAACTTTCCAAAAAATATTTTTGGCTTGGTAAACGAAGCGAAATCAATTATATTGTCATTACGACACTGTCCATATTACCTTGTTCCCGTCAACTCAGGTTTAGCAACTTATGGAGTTCTTTCTATCTATGAGTTTTTATATTGTTCTTAGAAAATCACCGGTTACAAGCAAAAAATCACCGAGAAGAACCCCGGCAAACACATCAGTCACAGATGCAGCATTTACGTTGCTTTGTGTGACTGTTGATAAGATTCGGGGATTCCCCTTCAGTAGCTAAAGTAAAACAATATGTTTGACCGAAAGTTCTCAGTGATATTAGCATATGTCACAGTGCCTTGACGCCCTCTTTGCTACGAAGAAATGGAATCCTCTGATAATCGAGCCTGAAACACATGTAAGTGAAGTGTATGAATGTGTTCTGAGAAGAAGAGAGTGTACAGGGAAAACTATTGGATTTCGACAATTAAGGAAGTCGACTACACTACCGAAGAACCCATATTTTGAGCACTCCTAGAGTGCTAATTAGGCACCTAATTTGTTGTGAAGAACATTAGATGCATTGTAGTCAAGTTTTCCAACCTCACGTCGCTTCGTTCGGTTGATTATCGCGTAGTGATATCTTGGAAACCTTTTCATAGTCAAAAGCGATACGAAACAACTAATTTAGGTTTCAAATTATTAATTATTGTCGTCTGCGTCGTCCATACTTGAATTCTCGGAAATGGGGTCGCGCCCTGACTGGTTGGAGTTTCGATTAGGTTTGTTATTTCAGTTACCCAGGTATCTAATCCTTATTCACACATACCACTGCTCTAACCGACTGGGCTTTAGTGTTGAGCAACGTTTTCTATGCATCTTAAACTAAAAGTGTTTCCTCGTAAGCTGTAGCTACGTAGCGACGTATTGAGGCGGAAGTAACACCTATGTCTTACTAGTTTATAAAAGCTGAGGTTACAAACTTGCTTCAGTTACCTAACGGAAGACGAGACCACTATTGACGAGTGAACAAACTCTGTTATAGCTCCTACTTCATCATCAAGAATGACCCTTCGAACCCTCGTTCACAGCCGCCGAAGAACATTTTTATTTCAAAAGTTTCTTCTTTAAACTGTGAGGAATTTGTCTTTGCTTCTTTCGTGTTCTAGTCATTATGTGTTGAAAATCGATTTTATAGGTAAATGCAAGCGCATTGAGACTTGAAATGCGTTCATAGAAACGTCATTATTATTATTATTATTATTATTATTATTATTATTATATTGCTAAATCATTTTTACTTCCACCTTCGTTTGTTTCCTACGAGGTAGATAACGTTATCTCGAAACCAAACGGTCTTTTATATAAAGCTGGTCTTTTATATAGACATTGAAGTGCCATATTGATGTACTAAAGCTAAGTTTGAGTATGAGATGATTCTATTTTAACGTGTTTCATTGTTAGTGCGAGTCACATTTAACATTTTCAGGAAAGGAAAGTCGTGTTCGTGTGAAGTTTGTTCGGACTAAATGATGTTTATTCAAGTAACTTAGGGGGTCTTTAAACACAAGGCCTAATCATCACCGGAATTCCTTCTTTCTTTCAAACATGTCACTTATTAGCTGATTTCAAATTCTTGTATCCATTTCTTCTAAGGGAGCCATCAACACCAACCTAGAAGGATGCAGCACTGATATCTCCTGAATGCCGGGATATACGTTGCCTATGAACGGCTCAATTGATTCACGCTATTTGTGTTTGCTGTGCAAAAACATCCTCAAAGATCCTGTCCAGACGGGTTGTGGCCATGTTTACTGCATCTCTTGTATTTCTCACCTCAAGGGGTAACTGAATCACTGATCATAATTTCAATAAATTTCGAAAAACAAGCCTAAACAAAGCCTTGTTATAAGAACTATGCAATGTAAAATAATCTCAAGGGTTCATGCACCTTTTGCAGATAATGTATGAAGGTTTTGGTTGACTGAGTAAGCGAGGGATTAGTGAAATCAACTGTGAGATCTTTTGCTCACGTGAATTTGCCTAAAGAACTGCTTACATTAGCATCATCATTAAAGCACCCAAATTTCAACATTACGAATTTTTCCATTGACAGGGATGATGGAACCTACATCTGTCTTGTTGACAAGGCACCCTTTGCGGAAGACCAGGTAAATTTGTAAGGACACGAATATGGAAACGATCCTCGCAGTTACGAACACTACTTCAGTACGCAGTGAAACTAAGGCCTGAAAAAATTCAGGCCCGTGCGGGATTTGAACCCATGACCTCTGCGATACCGGTGCAGCGGTACCAACTGAGTTAACAAGCCAACTGGGAGCTGGTCATTATGTTGTCATATACGCTTCCATATTCGTTTCTTCAACCACAGTTCACACGTATGATTTCACATATTCACAGTCATTTATTGCAATGACACATTCTTAACATGAATAGATATTGTTGGTGCTAAAGGATACCATAATAATCAAGCCCTAGACCTGCTTTGATAACATTTTTTAACGGAAAACGTTTCTTAATTTGTATGCAGATATTCCCCGACAACTTTATGAAGCGCGAAGTTCTTTCCCTCGTAGTCACGTGCCCTAATTCACCGGAGGGCTGCAAGTGGAAAGGAGAAGTGAGACATATTGAGGTAAGTCAGAGTAAGAAAAGTCAAAGAACCAGTCACACTACAATTCGCAAGTAGGATTTACCATCCGATAAAGTAAGGATAAAGTCTGAATTTCATCGGTTGAGAAGGGGAACCAATTCTTTGGAAAAAAAAATGAGGCAATGGCGATCGAAATTGCTATCTTTTTTTACCTGTAAATCATAAGTCTTCATATTCCCTACTAATCTCCTCTCGAACCCTAGTCTATTGTTTTTCGATGCGTTCTGCCGAAAAAAAAATTACCTTTTCCCAGCCACGCACACCGGTTGGCAAAGAGACTAAAACTACCGAGTTGTTCATAGTGTATTCCTACCACTACTGCAAAACTATATCACGCGAGGAAAAAGTCAAACAGTACACAAAGAGCGGCACTATAATTTTCTTTTCCTTCTTGTGTAGAAACACCGATCTACCTGCCCTGAGGAAAGAGTAAACTGCTCTAACTGTAACTGTCAAAAACGTGTGAAAAGATCCGATCTTCAGCGACATCAGGAACATGAGTGTCCGTATCGCACCCAACAATGTCCGTTGTGCGGTGATTCCATGACTGCTGCTGTTCTTGAGGTCAGTTTCATCACCCTCTAAAGTTACTTTTACCGCAATAACTCTTCTCATTCAGGCTTTTTTTAAATCATACGGCCAGTTTAGTTTAGTTTGTTACAGGGACAACAACATAAAGCCGTGCTTTTCATATATGCGTATGATTAAAATTAACTCTAAACCATTTGTAATAAGTGACAAGAAATGGCCAACTCCTTTTAACATGTCGAGTGCGCCTCTTTCTTTATTACCAGTTTTCCGCGAACACTTGCATTCATACGTACCTTTATTGAATCATCCTCAAAGCAAATGGATTCTCATCAAAAACTAAACAGATGTTAACAAAAATTGTTCCGATCCTCGTTCTTGTTTGTTATTCACTTCTGTTCTTGTCTCGATTCCAAATTTTTAGAATCATCAAATACAGGATTGCAAAATGTATCCCATTCAATGTCCCGGATGTGGCAAAGAAGGAATTCCGCGAGGAGAGGTAGCCATGTTTAAAACGTCATCCAACTGCGTACACATTTCTTCTGGTGGACAGCCAAAACAGTTGAACTAAATCCGAGTATTACTTTAAGAGATTTATCTCAAAGCTAAGGGAGAAGTTTTACCGTATTCGTGTGAAGCGCTACATTTGTATCAGTATGTGTCATTTTTGCTGTTGATCTATTTCATTTTTGTAGTGCACCAAAATCTGCAGAATTAGACCGTACAACTTAAGTGTCCACCTTTTCTTTGAAAAAAAACAATAAACCAAATATTACACTGCTCTTCTAAGACACGGAAATTTAAAGAAACCCTTCTGAGTTGTCGTCCTGGGCTTATAACTAAGATTTTTACCGTCCCTTCAATCCTCATAGATGGATAGCCATGTTAATCCCATTCATGGTGACTGTGAGGCAGTCGAGAGGACCTGTGCATTTCAACAGATTGGTTGCAGCAACAACAAGGTTCGTATCATCTGAAGATTTTACCTAGTTGCCTTTTAAGAACTATTGAAATAAAATTTATCCTTCGTATGGGCAACCTGCCGAAGTGATAATAAAGTTTCCCAACATTTCACTATTCGAAACACTAGTGTATCAACTGAAGTCCCCTTCAAAGCCGTTTTATTGAGATGTCTAACTTCTTCAAAAACGGTTGCAAAATATATTCAACCGGGGACACTAAATCTACGAAAGTTGCAATAAAAGCATCAAAAAAGGCAAAGACGATTTGTCAAATAGAAATTTCGTTTCGACACAAACCAACTACCAATAATCAGGGATGATTTTCTTAAACCCCTGTACGAACAGAAAATGAAGCAATCCGAGGTCAAGAAACATAATGAGCTGAGTGCAATTTTGCACTTAAATCTACTCTTGACGAGTGTTCTTCGGCTAGAAGAGCAAGTGAAAAGTCAGCTCTCTATGGGTGGTGCATGGGGTGGTGGCACCTCCGATCAGTGGATGAGACGATCGGAGATGACCATCGCTAACGCCATATCAAGCATCGACACAGTGGTACGCGAGCAAACCGACTTACGACAGAAGCTAGAAGATAATTCTATGAGACTTGTGTCGATGGAAAAAAGAGTTTCAACTCATAGAGACCAGTTCCCACAATCGGCAACTTTCTCTTCGTTACAACCTCTCCCCATTTCGGACGAGATTTCACGACGTCTCACAAATGCCGAAAATGTCACCAATAATATCGAGTTCTTGGTAAACGAAACAAGGCGTGAGTTGAACGAAGTCAGACAAGAAGTATCGTCTGTTAAACGCCAATTGGATGGCGCGGTGGACAGTATTAGACGACTCGAACGAAGAATGGAGTCTGTAGAACATAATTTGGCGCTCAGAAATGTTGTTTTGTCTGATATCGAAGAGCATGTTCAACAGCAGCAAGTTTCTACATATAATGGGATCTTACTCTGGAAAATATCGGATTTTGCACGTAAGAAAAATGATGCCATAACTGGGCGAGAGGTTTCAATATATAGCCCGTGCTTTCATACCAGTCAGCATGGTTACAAAATGTGCGCGCGACTTTACTTAAACGGTGATGGAATGGGTAAAGGAACCCATCTGTCGCTGTTCTTCATTGTCATGCGTGGAGACTACGATGCATTACTCCGCTGGCCATTTAGACAGAAGGTGACCTTCATGCTGTTGGATCAAGATAACGTAGAGCACGTGGTTGATGCTTTCAGACCCGATCCAAACAGTTCATCTTTCCAAAGGCCACGAAGGGAATCAAACATTGCGAGTGGGTGCCCGATGTTTTGTTCTCTATCGGAGTTAAATAACCACGCCTATGTGAGAGACGATGTTATGTTCCTGAAGGTTATTGTAGACACAACAGATCTCTGAAAATGTCGGAGCTTTGAGTGAGGGCAAGGAAAAAAGGGTAGAGGTAGCTAAGAAATATCCATAAAATTCAATCGTTTCATGAAGAAAAGGTGAGTAGTTTCTGTGAAACTATGCAGCGAGAGAAAACAGAGTAAGAAGAAAACATATTCCATAACATTCGACAAATTTTCCTTGACAATCACTGATGTGTGGAATACGCTATTAGTTCTTACAATTCAGTAATTGTAGAAACGACTTGAAATCGATAGAGCAGTCCTCTGCAGGAAAAGCGCATGCGAAAGTTATCTAAAGAAATGTAGTACAAATGCAAGATGGATAACTTTGCAAACTGCCATACAAGCATTCGTTTGAAAGTGCTTTCACGTAGGACCCCTTTTGACATTCGATAGAGTCTTCTATGGTCCTCGTTGCACTGAAACAGGATTCTGTTGTAGTGTATGAACACTCCACGAGAAGGTTTGTGTGAAGCCAACTAATTAAGTCGTACTTGATGCGGCATCAACAGTGCGGATTCGATTTTGTACATTCCCTTTAGAACTTTTATCCAGCATTTTACCGATCACATATTTCTTGAAAGTCTTCAGCAATTTACGGAAGTATTTTCCGAGCTCTACCGCAGAGGGAAAAATTAGCGGAAGCCGGAAGAGCAACAGCCTATGGGTTCAAAGTGAGCCTGCGTTATAAAGATGACAATTGTTTTGAAGCACTGAGTAATTTATGTGTAGAGGATATTCAATATTCAGCACTTTTGCGCGACCAATAGGGTGGCTGACCTTAGCTAAACTCACCGGTGATTCCAGTAGACAACTGGAATAAATTAGAGCCTGATTTAATTACACTGAGCAACTCCTTTAATCGATATTCTATACACCATATCAACCGTCTGTCGAATTATACTAGAATAGTTAGGATGTACGTTATTTTTGCGTGTAAGGAAGTCGATGTGTCATTGCAACGTTTTTACCCTATGTGACAAAGTCTCATAGTTTCAGTAGTTCATACTACCATGAAATTGCTTATTTGTTGCCCTTGCTTTTGTTGTTGTTTTCCCCATAACTTAAAACCCATATATAAACCACTCGAAGCCAGTTGTTTCGGTGGGAAAGCCTTTTTGGATATTTCAACCAATAACATGATGAGCGCGATGACCGAGACTCACCAGTAACGGCGACTTTTTGCCATTTTTCATGAGAATTTTTTATTAATATCTGATAAATTTTCAACATAAAGCCAACATTTTTCAGAACAATAAAATTCACACGTTTTATTACTTAGCGTTTAAAACGAGTGAATTATGAATTGTTTTTATCTTTACTATCATCATCATTATAATTATTATTAATATTATTATCACTATTATTATGTTTATAGTTAAGAATTTATTGGTTCGAAATTCCTATCATTCACAGCAATAGACAGCGATTGATCTAATTGCTTTCGAAAAAGCAAAGTTCCTTAAATCTTATCAACAGGGCAGATTCATGTCTAATTGAACAATAGCTTAGGTGCCACACTTTTTACTCGATATCTATAGAAAACTAGAGAGTAAGTAGCGTAGCCAATAGGATTGCAGCATCTTTCATAGAACGGTAGTAGATTTATGTCATTTATTATCATTAGAACTTTTATAATAATTTTCATTATTCTCGTCACTGCACTGCAAATAGGCAGTGATTAAATATAATCAACTAAAGTGATAAAAGACAACAAAAAAGATTAAGGTCTGGTAAGAATAGTATACATTCCTCTAAGAAAGTAATAAAACCAGGCGAATTCGTTTTATAAACATGATGAGTAACAAAATAGAAAAGAAATTGAATTTAAAAAGACGATGAGTGTTCGAGTAATGTTTCTTTTCTAAAAAAGGATTGAAAACCATACATGTAAACAAGTAAATGGAGTTTGAAATCGTTCATCACTAGAATTATTTTCCGCTGAATTTGGCCATGGTTTGTTTACTGTTACAGTCCATTTCGATAAACTTAGGGTCCTAGATATTTGTGGTTAGAAAATTATTATTTAAAATTTACAATATATACATATATATAGAGGGTGCTAGTTTGAGCACTCTGGCATGGCTTAGATGATACAAAAGTGTGGGATTTATTTGGGGTGGCTATATAGCTTTACCTCCATCCAAGCATCAGCACTGCACTAATGAGGCCCTGATGACCGAAACAGTACTGTCTGGAGTTAGATCGATGTAAATATGTTTGTTCATTTAAAACTTTGTAGATTCATGCCATAAATTCAAGTACATAGTTTTAACTTGGGAATATACAATTTCAAAAGAACTCCAAAAGATGACAATAAGTACTAATGTTTTAAGCAAAAACTGAAAAAAAGCAAAATACATTGTCAAATTTTCTTGTATATACATGTAAACATCACTATATTACATCATTAAATCGTTGTAGCTTGTTTGAGATGTGATAATAACTGCAATATTCGCCATCTCATTAATGTTCCAATTTTGATGACCAAGTGCTATGCACCACAATCGTCCCGGTTAAGTTTTGTCGTAGTAAACAAAACACGTGAACATGAAAGTTACTACACTTTTCGCAGAGTGGAAATACCAATTGAGGCAACTGCGAAACAGGGGAGTATGACGCTATGAGACTGCATCCCCCATAAAGGCCTGAGCCTTCAGTAATACCTCTTTAAGCTATTGTTAGATCACGTAAGTTTTCTCCAAGATTTCAGCAGGATCTAGAAATAGCCATCAGGAGTCGCAATTTGCTCACATGGATATCACGTGCGACGTCTGTTCGTGCTCTGACACGCGAGACGAAATATTTTGAGTCCAAGATGATCTCTTACGTTGAATTTAGTCTCTTAACTTGATCTTCTCCTTTGGGTGTTGAAAGGACCCGAATTTTTCGACCAGGCCCTGAATTCTTGGCTTCTCCTCATGGTAATGACTATAGAGTAGCGACTACAAAGCCCTGATTTTTCTCATTTTTTGAGCTCCTTTGTCCAATTGCGTGAATTGGTAATTCCACCGCTAAGAAACAAGGCACTGTATTATAACATGCTGCATCCTTACATAACAACAATTTTAATAATTACTTAAAATAATTAAAATATTATAAATATTCAAATGAATGTTAAGTTTGTGATTTTTTTTTCCAACTGTTGCTTAAGAATTACTTAGAGTTTTTATTGAGCGCTAAAAATTAGTTCAACTAAGAGGAAAATTAAATAAAAATAAATTTCCTTACTGTATTTTATCTCATAGTTTTGTCAGCTGTTATACTTTCAACGAAAGGAATGTCTATAAACATATGTACCCTACAATTCCCTTTAGAGTCATTTTTCACCAAGCTGTCAGTTCTTTTCAAAAGACACTAGAAAAACTGAGCACTGTGTGATATCGTCTATATCTATCTATCTATCTATATCTATATCGTCTGTATCGTCTAAATTACCTATCTACAGTTCTAATAACCCCTGTTTTGAGTTTTTTCTTTGATTACACCACTGTTTCCTTGTTTGCAGCCTGTCTGTAATTGTTTTTCTTGCATTATAAGGGCACTATCACTACCGTACCTATTTACTGCTGTGATTCAACTAAGAAACCATGGAAATAGCGCCTCGAGTTGAAGTATGGTGTTATCTCCACAATATAAGCGTTTTCCAAAGACTTAATTAAAGGCAGTTGATGCTGCATGTACATTTTTCCGAGGATGGCAGCTAAAATATCGCACTACCACAAAGGCACCTTATAGTACAATGTTCAAGACTTTGGCCGACGCTGTTTTTGCCAACAAAATTCTTCGTTTCAGTGCACAAACAATAGCAGTAATACATCTTTCGACCACAGTCAAGTTCTTGCATGTTTGAAATTAGTCATTCACCTGCTTTAGATTTGGAATTGTACAAATTCCTACCAAACATACTGCATTTAACTTCGACTCTTCTCCACCTTTTCACAAAATAAACACTTTCTAGGATTCCAAACTGAGATCCTGGGTCAACAAGACAATAACTAAGAGGTTTCTGGGGAGGGCAGGTCGAAGTTTAACTCTCTTATTGCATACTGCAAACCTCGCACAAATCGTGCGCCAATCTTGTCCCACTTGTACCAACCACGCGCTATCGTTCTGACATTTGTTTGCCAGTTTTGACTGAACCTTACGCAAACGGTATCCCTCCTCAGAAATGTCTGCCATTTTTCCCAGCACAAAAACTTGCACAAATGCTAGCAAAGCGGCACAGTGACTAAGGTCTGCATTGGTAATGGTAGGGTGATAGATCTTCGAATGTTCGCCAGCAAGGGGGAAGGAAGACATTTTCTGTCTCCTCCTTTAAGTGAAAGCCACAGCCGACACACTTAATGGAGAAAAGAGCTTGAAAGCTGTTCAGCCATTTCTGAAGGAGAAAATCAAAAACGATCATGCAAGTTTCGTTTTTGTACCGATAGATCAATCTTAGGAGTGTGCGCTTCAGGAAGTTTCCTTATTTCACTTCCAGCTCAACATTTGCGAATGGCTCCTGATCATATATTTGTCGCCTTTTACTGGCACTTGATATCAATTTGGTTTTGGTTTCACCACAATACTCTTCAAAGAACAATCACACTTACATTTTCGTCAACTCAGGCGTAAAAAATTGCATCCATTGAGTTCAAGCTGCGATGTTTTCACCATAGATATCTGAAAATAATCCCCTTAAATTTTAAAACTACCCTACCCTTAGAACTAATGCCAGACAAAAAATTATACTTAACTTACCAGTAAGCCTCTCACTTGAGATGTAGGATCACTTGGGGAGTAATGGTGTAATACAACTGATGTTGCATAATCCGTTATCTGTTGGATAACAATTGCATGTGAGCCATCAGATATCGCCCAATGGCAGTATCACACAAGGCATCCGCTAATTATATATGTACATGAACTCTTCCCAGATCATGGGTGCTCATTTCTTATTCCGTAATATCACTCTTAGTTCGCTTCTCTCTTCTGTCATTTACCCACCCTTTCCCACCCGTGGATTTCAGCAAGGGAGAAAATGGCCTCGGTCTAACGTACACCTTCCCCTTGATGCAGCTTTGCTTGTTCTGGCAAACAACAAGATGATTTTTTATATTTCTGTATGATTGTCATTTCTTAGTGCTTATAGGAGAGTGGTTACTGATTATAGGAGAGAAGGTCAAGATTATTCACTTTTGTGCAAAAATTTTGTCATAAAAAGTAATGTCACTTAATGAGCTTTAAAACAAATAAATTCTATGCACGATACATAGAGATAATCACCTTTCTGAAGACAGCATGAGCTGACTGAGACCATGATTCCTACGAGGAAAATGCATTCATTGGAAAAAAAACATAAATTGATCCAAAGAAATATTTCAAGTATTACCATTTTGTGGTTTCTAATTCCTGGATGTTAAAATTCACCATCGTGGATTTGGTAAGTTTCACACTAGCTAATTTGCTAATGATCGACTCTAAGCTGTATTTTAGTAAAAATGAGGCTTGGATTACATGTTGCACAATGAAATTGTACTATAAAATTGGATAAAGATGAATTTAAATGTAAGTGTTCAGACGTAAACACTGTGTATTACACCGGTACATATAGGTCTTAGTCTTTAGCTCACATGGCTTCCTCTATACATGTACACGACTCCTAATACCCTATGCCAGTCTCTTGGTCAGTGGAAGCAAATGAAAAAGTAGGCACATGAAAAAATGACATGGTTCAGGCAAGGAAGGAAAAAGAAGGAAGTGAGCCTGTAATACTTGTTTGCCACCAACCACTAACAGGGAGGCTACCACAAGCTAACTTCAACTGGAAAAATACGTGTGTGTGGAAAATTCTAATAACACTTACTTGTGCTTCGGATATTTTCTATTATTCAATGTGACGTTGGCTGTGTTCAAATTTGATTCTGGGGATATTTGAGAGGCATGGCCTTCCAGTCTTCTGGAAAGGGGGGGGGGTTTAATTGTCTACCATGTTAAACAATGGACCCACCTTTTTTCAAGTAAGTAAATTCCACCGAACTGTGAGTAAAAGAAATACTTTTAAAGGTTGATCAGCTATTTACCTCCTTATCCAGGAGCTTGCTCTCCTGTATTCCTCTTATTATGACTTGGTCAATTTCTGACATATTGCGAAGAATCATTGTTGCTTTCAATGTCTTTGGTACAACAACCTAGGAAACATTGTTAAAGATCTCCTTGAGTTTCACTCAGTACCACATTTATGTAAGGGCAGTCAGAAAAAGTTCTACTTATTCCTGTGCTTAAGTTGTATTTCAATCAAGTAACACAAACATTACAAATGCAATTTGAGTGAAAAAATATAAATAACAAGACTTGCACTGCTAATAACCAATCACATTCAAGAATACTTATATGTAGGTTTTAATTTGTACTCTTATCAAATTGACTTCAACACTTCATAGAGACAGTTTTAGCATAGGCTGGACACAAAACTCTTCATACCTCAACAACAGGAGCTCCATGCGCCATTGATGTTGACAGCTCTAAGCAAGGATACAAAGACTTGCTTTCACTCAAAGCTTTTTGAATTTCCCTGCAACATTGTGAGTAATCAACAATCAATCATAATCAATATCGTACATGTTGAAAAGTTGTTCACCTGTCCACAAATATGACTTTGTCCATTATAACATGGCAATCCATCACACTACATGAAATGGCAGACTGACAATATCTTGTCAATCCAACAGGCCAAATCCAACATAGCAAAAGCTACATTTTTGTAAAAAACTACCCCTGGAAATTACTTTAAACATTGTGCAAGTTGCATTTCAAGATTAAATAGATTTATAGAGTTTAGTTTGCGAAAACATTTACCCTCGTAGGAACTCCCTTGAGTTTGCCTTTGCCTTCTTTGGAGATGGTGAAGAACGATCTGAACCATGCAAGGGATGATGTCTTTTCAAACATGATAATGCCTGTTGAGCCTCTGAGGTCAGCTAACATATAAATTAAAATAAAACAACAAAAGATGTTATTTCTAATAGTGCTGTAAGAGATTGTATAATCATATGCACCTGCACAATGTAAATTTTCACTCCCAATTTTAGTGCAGAAACATTCACTGATTGAAAGGTTGATGTGACATTGAATGAGCTCTATTTGATCTTGACTTGGCTCAATCAATAACTTAAAGACCGTTTGATACTGAGACAATATAAACTGAACAACTTAACTTAATGTATCTCTTCATTTGAGGGATAATTTTCATTTCTCTGGTCTTGTACTGCAATAATATGAAGTTAAAGCCTGTATGCATCAGTCACTAAAACTGAATTATCATTAATACCTTCTCATGCCAGTCATATGTGTCTAGAACCTTGTCATACAGAGCAGTCTTGTCTTCAATAGGATCCAAGCTTAATAATCCTGTATTTCCCAAAGAAAGAGAGCCACTTGATGATGTTGGTAGACCCTCGCATGTTTTATCCAACTCACTGGCAAATTGAAACATGGCCAATCAAAACACTTGAGCATTCTTTGTTACTTTAGTTAACAAAATTAACTTTGTGACTTTTTAATTTAAACTTAAGATGGAGGAGACCTGTCAAATACATGTAATATATACATTCTTGAGATTCACACTGAAAGCTAAATTTCTACATATAACAAGCAGCTTCCTTATTCTTTTAAAGTTGATTTTTATTGGTGACTAAGCCTGACTCAGAGTCTAATTCATAAGATGCAACCAAGTGAAAATCAAATCAACAGAATCAAAAGAAAAATACTTACTACTCTGTTGCTTATGATTCAGCAAAAACTACAGTAAATTGTCTGAGTGGTAAGTGGATGACTGTGCTGGAAGGGCCTGAGAACTGTTATTATGATTGGGTGATTCTTCCTAGTCTGCTTCTATCTCCAACAATCAAGTTTTAACTGATCATAAACATCAGAGTCATAAGTAGTCTAATCCAAAGAACATGAAACCAATCTGATTCTCAATACTCCAAATCTGCCTAGCTTATAACTCTGCTTATGACTTCGACTTTCAATTTTCACTAGCTGGAAGCACTCTTACAACTCTGATGACTCTGACTACAACTCTGACTCTCACTCTGTGGCCAGTAGACACCAGCCTTACATTCCCTTGTTACCAGCCCTAGTTTAATGTTTTTGCATTTCTTGATTTGAGGGAAAAAGTTATATAAGGAAGTATATTTCATAATCTTAGGAGGTACTTGAAATAAGAGAAAAATGCCAAAATTACTTGTTTTAAAAATCATTGTCATTTTGGGATGTTTTAATTACTATATGCCCTTGTTTTAAGCAAAGAAGTTAACTTATATTCTAAATTTTAAAATCAGGATAAGATTCATTGAAAATCAATGATTGGAAATCTAATGAATCAATCAGTTTCCATAGATGCATATCAGTTTGTTATCAATTGGTATCATACAATCAATGAACAATTGATAATGACATGAAAGTGATTTGTGTTTGTCATTTATCAGATGAGCGATTGGAAAGAACATTTCTCTCCACAAAATATCTTAACTGCTTTCACCTTCTGCATCAGGAGAGTGATCACTAGGTGGCAAGATGTGTGCTGTTGTGTGAGAATGCCATTTCCTGTTATAAATCTGAGTAGACTTCAAGTACACGTGATTGAAGTTCACTTGAAATTTGGTTTTCATAGTATTTCTTTTCTGTTGGTGATGAAAATCGACTATAATCGATAATCGATGAGAATCGAAAATCACAGAAACTTTCAAGTTCGGTTGTTTATTGATTATCAATATCAATCGATACATTGTTATCGATTTTCACCAATCATCGATCTCATCGATTATTCGGGTCCAGTCACGTAGTAGCTCGCAAATTTCAATGGAAGTTTTAATTTTCTTTCGCTTGGATTTGCGTAGAAAGCGGGTACTTCTTTATGTTTTTTTACGTTTTCTTTACAAATTTTGCGCAGGAAATTTGCGCCCAGCTGGCTAGAATGGATCCCTTCGTGCATGTCTGACGTTTGACATTGATGCTAAGTTTTACACACTACGGAAATGCAAAAGCTGCTCAGTACTTATATCTGTTTTCTTTTCAACTTAGTGTTCGAAAAACATTTTTAAGCGACCTTGTAGAGTATGAAATAATTATTTCAGCAGCAGTTTCAAATTATGGGGATAAATCGGTCTTAACTAGAGCGTACCTTAAAACCTTGTGAACTTCGGTGAGATTCTTCTTTAAAAGTCGGGTGATATTTTCACCTTTACTAGACTCTAAGGATTCTGCTTTTTCTCTTTTCACTCCAGGAGAAGCTGCAAGATCTTGAAATACTTTCCTCACGGTTGTTCTTAAGTTGTTTGCAGTTAAAATGCATTCATCAATACTCTTCACTTTGTCCGCCATTTTGCACTAAATACGACAAGAGTTTCTGTAGTTTCTGTATCTTAGTCTTCGAGGGAAATCCGCTGAGCTTAGATTAAGGGAGTGATCTGGGAACGAGGAAAATAAAGTATACCATTTTACTAATCAATTTAGGTACAAATTTGTGAATATTTCCCTTCAAGAGAGCCAATATGAATATATAATTGCATTTCTTCAACCAGATTACCTTAAATATGTATCTTTATGGATGATATGTCACGAGTAATCTTTCAATATCTCCGAAGAGTGAAAAGTTACTGTACAATGCGGGCTCGTTTACTTTCATCAATTACTAATGCCATACGCCTGGTAGAAATCGTACCAATATGAAAAGAACCATCGACACGATGGTTGGTGGCTCTTAAAAATGTTGGACCTTTGGCCGTTATCCGTCTTTTACCGTGTATATTTTGGAACTATGAAGTTCAAAGAGCGTTTCGCGTTTTGTATTTGTATTGTTCTTCTTGTTATTCCATTCATTTGGTTACGAATGCGCGCGGCGGACGAAAAGCATCCATTGTTGTTTTCTGTTAGTAGTCAGAATTCACGATTTCTTGCGGATGAAACGGATTATAACGGAATTGATCATTCTCATGTCAATATACAACGATCAGAGGAAGGAACAAATCATCTCAAAACGAACCGAAAAGATGTGGATCGATCGCTAGAAAAAAGATCTGCACCTACGGTTACGAATCATGAGGACAAGGACGTTGAAAAGAAAGTAGAGAAAAATATTGGAAAAAATAACGATATAGACTACGAATTTGATGATCCCTGGTCTATATGGGAAAACATGGTAAAGTCACGACAAATAACGTCTCCAGACGATGTAGATGGAGTGAATATGATACTAGAGGGCATGATGTATAAACCGATTGTGGCGGCCAACGTTGGCGTTAGAGGGACGCAGTTAAAAGCCACCTTAACTCTTGAGGGTAAACAGAGAGTAGTATTTAAGCCAATGCGGTAAGAGTGAGAAGCTATAATGCACTGAATAATAATAATAATAATAATAATAATAATAATAATAATAACAACAATAATAATAATAATAACTATTAAAACCCTTTATAGGGTCAAAATGGCTCTCAAATGATAGATTCTTGTTGTGAAGTGGCTCACTTGAGTGGCAATGTTAATACAATATCAACATCTTTATTTTTCTTACTTTGAAATGCTCTATGGGGCCAATGTTTTATAAACAAAGTATGTTAAAATAGAGCTGAATAGAGTTAGAAGGCTAATGGGTCTTTTCATATACATGATCAATGAAGAATGAAGAACGTTTGAGCATCAGACTGAAAAATTTGTTTGGCTTTGATCACATGTGTCTCTCTAGCTTGATCTAAAACAAGGCTAGATCAGGCCTGAAGCTATCCCGAAGATGGGGTAACCATCCCACATTTCTCTCATGCACCAAATTTCAAAAATCAAGGATGAACTTTTATAGCATCACACCTCACCTACAAATTAATTTCTTATTATTTAAGTACTATTTTTAGTGGTATTTTTTTGTTGCTGTTCATTTTAATTCAAAGAGGACGGTAGTCAATGTAATCCAACCAATTTGATGCCAGTGCATCAGTCATTTGCATTGATTGGAACCACACTCACACTACTTAACATCAGAAGAAAAATTAATTTGCATTAGGGTTAAAAGCTTCTCAACTGAAGTGTTAATCAAGACATGTATGTACTTAGGCTAAATATTGCATTTGATATTGAGAGTATCATCTAAAATAGGTCTAGGTGAAATAAAGAAAAGTCAGATTGATTTACAATTTATGTTTTCTTCAGGTACCCCAGAGATTTTATAGTAGAGGGAACTCCATATGCTGGTTTTGATAGACACAATGGAGAGATTGCTGCATTTCATTTGGATAGGTAAATCATAAAAATGTCGTAGAATGCTATGATAAGAGAGCCCTATTAATACACTTCCTGAATCCAGTTGTTGCTAGACAACCAGATCTTGGCTCATAATCCACTAAAACCCCATCACATTAAACACACTTTGTATGGAGATGTTTATCTCATGCCATCCATCTTGGACACAAACACAGAAACTGATGACTAAATATACTTTTTCATGGCAAATTATGTAAATAAAAGTGAGAAATAACTAATGATAGTGATAAACAAATGATGAAAATCATGATACTAAAGATTTAAATATCATAGTAAAAAAATATTTCATTAGTAATAATTATGAATTATAATTATGTTGTTACCATTATTATTATCATAATAATTATTAAACAATACAAGATGTTTAGTTTAGTTTTGGATCTAGTGGAAATTGAGTTTTGGTAGCTATTTATTTTCTTGATTATTTTGGGATTAAATTCTGATCACACAATCATGAAATCAATTTTTCTTACTATCTATTTATTTTTGAAGAATTTTAGGTTTCTACCGGGCACCACCAGTTGTTGGAAGAAAAATAAACTTAGAAGATGAAATAGAACCAATTGGAGACAAGAGGCTTCTGGACACATTCTTTAAGAAAGGTAAGGCAGCTTTCAACCATTTAAAGAAACTGAGAGGGGAATTTTCTAAGCATGTCCTGTTTCCTTCCCTTTTTTTGTTAACAAACTTAAGCTCCAAAATGTATATAACTGAAGTATAAGCATTGTATCTGTGATAAGCTCTAGTCTGCCTCTCATAAATTGCAATTTCCCTACCAAGTGTATAAGTAGATATTGTTTAATATGTAGAGTAAGCTAATTATTGATTTAAAATTTGTAATGCAAGTAAGCTTCATATAATTTGTGTTATAAGCTAGTTTAAGAGAAAAATCCCTCCATAAGTATTCTTAAACTTGAGTATTGATAGATATAAATAGAAATAGGGTTTGTATAATAAGTAACATAAGCATTGTTAGTATAGTAATTATTGTAAAGACAATTTCAGAAAAAAATGTACTCTCGTAATGTTCCATAAATATGAATCAGTTAATCACAGAAGACTTAGCAATCTCCAGCTGTAAATCTTGCTTAATGTAACCCTTCACACCCTAACATCAGTATCCACATTCTCCATAGTGTTCTTTATACCTTTGTTTGGTACTGAAAAGGAGAATTTGTATGACAATCAAGAACATCATAAATTTGTGATCATTTTCGTTATTCTTATGACCTTTAAATTTGATTTAAGGGTGGTACTGTAAGGAGAAATTAGAAGTCAGTTGCTCTTAGTGGTTGAAGGGTTAAATGAATCAAAATGATGTGGTGATTGTTGTTTTTCTTTCAGATGGAAATACTTGCTTCTATGGCCAATGCTACTATTGTAACAAAAAGGATGCTGCCTGTGCCAATGGTACAATTATGGAAGGCTCGGTAACACTGTGGCTACCAAAAGGATGGAATCTTGGAAAGTGGGCACATCCTTGGATTAGAGCATACAGTGGTGCCAGAAAGGCTCTGTGAGTGAATTGTATGATGCATCTTGTGTATAGTCCCTAACATCAGTATGCATATTATCCATACTGTTCTCTATATATTTCCTTGCTTACAAGGAGAATTTTTTTAAACAATCTGAGGCTTCTTTAGTTGATGATCATTTCTTTGATTCTCTTGACCTTAATGTATGATTCAGGGGTGATTTTGTGAAGAAATATTAGGCAGTTGTCACTCTTTGGGCTTAAAGGATTTATAGTATGCAAAGGAATGACTGTTGAAGTCATGAGGAGAAAAGTGTTGGGAAACAGAAAGAAATAAAGACATCCTACTATTTTCAGAAAAACAAACCATTGGGAAAAAAACTTGTCTTTTTGGTATGGAGTTAGATCCTCGAGGGTGAGCTCATGGGGACAAAGGTGTCAGGAAATTGGAAGAGATAGAATCTAAATCTTTGAAAGAAGAAAAAAAGTAGCAAAACTTGTCATTCTGGTTTTTTGCATCTGTATATCTGTACATAAAAAAATGACATACCAGTGCGGTGCATGTTAGTGGCAAAGTTGTTTACAATTCTCTATCAAGAATTCAACACATATTGAACAGAGAAAAAATTGAACCCCTACCGATGGTTATCTTTACACAGATGGGAGACTGACAATAACTACTGTAAGAACAAGGTATTGAACAAGCCTCCATATAATTTTGGTCCTCGCTTGTTAGATCTCTTGGACACAGCACTGTTTGACTTCCTAATCGGTAGGTACCTCTTGGCTGACAGTATTCATTTGGTATTGTCTGTGAGGGAAATGGTGGGCATTTGGTGCCGCTCATGCTCATCAGAAATCTTACAACAAAATAAGAGCCAGATCTTTTTGTCTTTTTACACACTACTATGTCTCAGTAAATGCATTTACTGAATTCTAGTTGACTGATTTCGTGTAATTTACACGCATTTTGCACATAGTCTAGCATCTTTTGTTACGCGTAGGTGCGTGTAGTGACGCGCAGTCTTCGTGTTTCGTGCGTTTAGTGTGTGGTAAGTGCACGTGAGTTGAGCCCGTGTAATGCTATTGTACGTTATAGCGGCACTATAAGTAATGAGGGTTTGCGTTAATTTAGCGTATTTTGATCAGTAACTGGAGTAGAGAATGTGCACTATTCTTTCAACTAATCACATACAAAAACTAAAAGTATTTTGGCTTGGCGTTTTCCTCATTTTTACGAATCTACCTTGAGTTCTCGTTTTGTTTCTGTGATTACTTCCCTTGCTCCAGAATGATCCATTCCAGCTTCAATTGTTCGAGTTCTAAGTAATAATCCTTGAATATTGAATATTTTACGATATTGAAAACTTAGAAAGATTCGATTCTTTGATTCATCAGGCAATGCAGACAGGCATCACTACGAAACCTTTAAAGACGAGGGAGACACTGGAATGCCACTGCATCTGGATAATGCTAAGAGGTATGTGTTTTGCGATGAGTCGTTAGAACTTTATAGAGCGTTCACTGATCTGTTTATTTTATAAGTTCATCATTGTTTTAGAAAGACAAAATCAACAGACACAGTAAGCTGACCATTTCATTTCTTAACAGTGTGTAACAAGTGACAACTTATCCAAAGCGAAAGACATTCCTGAAGGTTGCCAGCCTAAGCTGTTATCTTAATATGCCAGCCCAGGAATACACCTTTGTTTTATTTCTTCCGCTCGCGTGGTATAATTTACCATTTCACATTAACATGAAGTGATCTAAAATGAGGGGAATTTTATTATCCTTTTTTTTTTCCTCTTTCAGCTTCGGCGATCCTTATCGCGATGAAATGTCCATCTTGGCTCCTATCTATCAATGTTGCAGGTAAGAAGGAAAAGAGGCATCTTAGATGAAATTAATATCTAAATTTGTGTGAGAAATATGTGGCCTCGTGGTAACACCTCTTTCTCTCTCGTTAATAAACCACCGTTTCTTTCAAAGGCCCATAAAGTTTCTTTCTCCTGCTATCTCTCCCTGTTAGAGCCCTACAGGCTGTATATCTGCTCAGTGAACTCGAGAAATTGACCAATCAGCGCTTTTGCTTGGATTAACTGATTTCGCTAATAATAATAATAATAATAATAATAATAATAAAATATTTATATAGCGCTCAATCCACTTTTTGTCCATGGTGCTTTACATTAAAAAAGATATTTAAAAAGCTAAAAGTTCTACAACATTATAAAAAGAAAGCATCACGTAAGTTACATCTGATGTTGCATTTAGTTTTAAACGAAAAAAGGAGTTCAGTCTCCGACCTCCTTGAATTTTCGGTAGAGAAATATCAATTCCCCTTTTTTAAATTTAATTTTTTGTTGAGGTGGTTTTGAACAAAAAAAAGTGTGGTGTCGGCTGTTATATCGTCTTCAATCAGAACATCAAATCGAGCTCTCTTGGCATTAATGCGGACGTCTCAGAAAATACATTTCCGTTCGAGAGACTGTCTTTAAAAAGCTTATGGGTATAGATATATCCTAAAGGCTGAACTCGAGCTTTGCTCTCTCTCTTTCTCTCTCCTCTCATTTTTTCTTGGTTGACTGAGTAATCTCTTACCTCACTTTTAGAATTCGCCTTTCCACTTGGAACCGCTTTCAATCTATCGCCAGAGGGAAGATGTCTCTAAGTGAACTTTTACGGAAAGCCACCGAGAATGATCCTGTGTCACCGGTACTTTCCGATCCACACTTCAAAGCCATCGACAGAAGATTGAAAATTATTGTTAACACAGTAAATAAGTGTCTTGAAGATCATGGAGAGGAAAGAGTTTTAATTATCGAAGATATGGTTTAAAATTTAATCTCAAAAGCAGTATTTATTTGGAATATGTCGACCTTAATTAGAAAATATATGTTAGGTCAATCTATAAATGTACTTTCGTGGATATTTTTGGAAAGGGGGTTTTCACGTTCTACTCAAGAGTACATGATATGTTTTATGTTATACTGTAAGAATGTTTCGAAGAAGTTCACGTTTCATCTTTAAATCCCATGATCCGAATAGGAACTCTCCGCTCAGCTGCTTCATATTATTTTATGGACTAGGCGCTCTTTTAGCTGATTCGTTTTTCTATTCTCATTACCTGCGCGCTGGATACGTACTAAAACTGTGAGGAGAAGTTAAGCTTTAATTAGTTGCAGAAGATGAATGTTTGTTGCGCAGGTTCTTTTCGTATGCCTGGGAACTAGGCTGGCTTTTAATCGGCTAACAAGCCTGTTCCAGGCGTTCAGTTAGTAAAATGGAGCGAAACAGTAAGCGGCGCGATAAAAAAAAAAAGCGAGGGAGGCCTGGGTCGCGTCGACCCAAGCTAACACGCTTCGTTTAACTACTAGAACGCTTGGAACAGGCTATCGGCTAACCAGTCGCTCTAACTGAGGGCTAAGGCTGGAAACGTCATCTCTGGAATTTCTCTGCCGTAGCCGATGTACATTCACTCGAGTTGATGAAGCGAAATTGTCTCTGCCTCTTAAAACTTTCTCTCTCTTAAATGACCCAAAAGAAATTTCTCCTCACAGTATACATGCATTTATAGCAGAAGGGCGATGAAAAGAAAGAAAGACATCAACTTAGAGATAGTTTGATTTGACATTAAATTTTAAGAACGAAAATTATTAGAAATGGATTGCAGATAGTGAGGAGAATTGGTATTTAGATCATGGGATTGAAAAAGGTTATCTAGTATTAGGCTCCTTGTGGGGAAGGACTCCTTTGGACTCTTAAGGTCCCTTATGGCACTCTTGTGGGGCAAGCAAGGACTTATAAGGACTCTAGTGGGGCGAGTCATTTTTCAACGCCTGGGGCGTGGAGGGAGGATTTTGGATTTCAAAGGGATCACAAGGTTTTTGGGGAAACAAAGGGGAAATCAGTCGTCGCCAACAGAGTATGGTGGGAATCGTATGTATGGGGGGGGGAGGGGGGGTTCAGGTAAATCTTACTATGACACAATCAAAATCCTCCTAAACCTCTTCCTTTCCTCCTCCCCTAACCGAAGATAGAAGTGAAAAGTATCAAAACTGTTGGGTCCAAGATGGGCTCTCTATGAAAATATGAAACGTAGAAAAATAACTTATTGAATTCCTTTTTGGAAGATATTTTCTTTGTAAGGGCTTAGTTATCCATGTTTACAAGGGAAAAAAAGCTTGAGAACAGGATGATTGTACCTTTTGTCTACCAGACTAAACCCTCAAATAGTCTATTTGAAGAGTTAAAATTTATATCCGAGACGTAATCATTTATAAATGGATTCAGCTTCATACTTTTCGTGAAATTATTCAGAAATACGCTCACGTATGTTAAAAGACCGTTCAAAACTTCTTAGAGACATACTAACGTCATATTTAATGAAACCAAAGTCAAATGCAAACTACGGTTAAAGATAATGAATCATATAAGAGTTATTTTAAAGATTCATGAGGTCATGTTGTACGACTTTTTAAGGGGGTGAAATTGGTTTTGATAGCTTGATTTATTCTATGAGTCAAACGTGAAAATTACTAGTTTTGCAGGTTATTAACTTATTCTTATATACTTTATCTATGAATGTGTTATCCAGAATTCTAAAGATGTTAAGTTATTTTTTCAATTTAGAAAAAAGTTGGGTTATGGATAACCGTTTATGCCGTCAATAACCGTTTGTGAATGAAAGCTCTAATGTCAATTCGTCGTACACAAAAACACGTTAATATATTTTGATAGGGTTTTTTCCATGGGAACATATCTACCAATAGATATCGCGTGAATTTTGTGAATATTGGCCATAGGTGTAATGGGACAGAAATAAACAGTAATATATGTTTCACACAATAAAAAAATGATTTCAAACAAAACAGACTTTAATTGACACTCATTTATAGTATATTCGCTTTACTGTGACCGCGAACTCTAGGAATTCCTTGAGCGAAGTCAATTTAGATTTAAGCCCTAAATGTCACCCAGTCTAACTCTTCTTTGCAAAACGTGGTCTTCACCGGAGGTGAAAGGCGGTCTTTCAAACGGAAATTTAATTAATCAAGTGTGAAGCGTCCTCTTAGTCAATATAACTGACCAGGAAGAATATCAGCAGCCTACACTGTATGAGTGGAACTTTAACTCAACTTGGTACACTGAAGAGTCGTAAAGGTATAATGTCAGGAGGTTATCTCATTCCTTTAAGTGTACTTGGCTAGGAAAGTTAATGGGTATGGGAAATCGTAAGTTCATTCACACGCTTTTTCATTCCCAAACACAACCTTGGTGGTCAAAGGCTGATTGCAATCCGCTTGTGTTGCTGTAAGAGATGCAGAGGTCAAGATCAGAGGTGCAGTATCAGATTTATTATACTGTGCAATTCTAGGGAGATTACCCTTGGTTGCACAAGTAAACTAGCAAGACACAAGTTAGCTGAAACATCCGCCGAACTTGACGGTTTCTTCTAATACTCCGGAGGCAACGACGTACAAAAGCTTAAGTTTATGTTGTCCTATTTGTTCATTGACTAAAATAAGATTAAATTAGATCCCAGGCGAGGGAGATACTCGTAATTTAGAGGGATGAGTATGAAAGTATAAATTAATTGATTTTCTAGGCTCAAAACTCACGATTTTGGTAAGGAAAGGGAGGGAGGTCCGCGCTAGTGTTGTGGAGAAATCATTTTTACCAGAAAAAGTCTTATAGACTTATCTATGAGATTCTCTCACCCTTGAATACTTACGAGTTATAATCACACCGTCTATACGTCCGGAGCACCAAAGCGAGGTTAGTATTTTCTTTTTGTAATAAAAAGCCAACTTCACTGCAAGTAAAAGACACACAAAGAAAGCAAGACAGCTTACAAACGAAATGAACAACAGGGTGCTACCACTCTTTCCCTCTTTAGTGCGGGCAGCCATCATGTCTTGTGACATTACAGGTGCCGTGGATACCAACACAGCAGGCGCAGTTGTCCTGTATGCTGTAGGCGCGCATTTGATGGTGTCAACATCGTATCGACATATTTGGTTTGCTGGGAGGTTGGTCTGTGCTTTGCACTGTTTCTCTATATCTTCGTCCTTACTATCAGCACAACATCTCATGCAAGGTTTGCAATCTCCAGTTGTAGCTCTATAGAAGCTGTTACATGAAAAGTTGAAACATGAAATCAGCCTTTACGATAGGTTTTTCATCAAAAATGCGCTTCACATCTGTCCTGTGAATAATCCTGGCGGGCACAAAATAGTAAAGGAAGATTTGATTAAGTCAGTCGATACAGACGAGGTAGAGTTGAACAAAAATCTCAGGTCACGCTCTATTTTGATGACCAAACTTACATACATGTTTCCGATATAAGAACACGGGACGTACGACGATCAGGGAAAAGAGAAATGATTGAAGGGTGGGGAGTAGGGATAAACTCTTCAAATAATGAAACTGAACATGATTTATTATCTATACGTCTCAGTTACTGAGTATCTATTCTCGAACCTGAAAAACGACGAGAGAGATTTTCATCCTAGATGCCGCTCTTCTGGTAAAATTCAGCTATGACTTACATACCCAGCATTGCATTCTCCACAAACCGCATTCTTCGTGGCAGTACAAGGGCTGATCGTTTCTTCGTTAGGGTCACAGATGGTACACGGCTTACACGAGGAGATATCTTGCTTATCCGAGTACGATTTGCCAAGTTTACATTTTACACACTCCACTGTGACGTCAGCAGTTATACGCGAGCCACACTGCGGGACCATGCCTTGACCCTCGGGACATTCTGGACAAGGAAAACATACGGCTCCCTTGGGACGCAAGATAGTCAGCTGATTCCATCTGCAGCTTCTGTTACATGCCACTTGCACTGGAAACTGATAATGTAAGAGTTTGCGCTAATCAGAAAGCAGACATTGACAAGTACGAGTTTTTCCCCTCTTTTTTTCTCTGAGTCCACAAACAACTCAGTATTTTATGGTTTTGTCACCCATTGGGTAATGTGATTCATAGCCTAAATTTTCTTAGATAAAGTTTGAAATTTGCAATTAACCATAACTCTCTCTCGTTTTGTTGGTTAAGAAGGAGACGCAGTTTTTTCAGATTAATCATTCAGCGAAGCAAATGCAATTTAAAATGGCGGGAATTTTTCACGGTTTTATCCAAGATCAAGGTCCTCCGTACATTACTGCGCTGACAGTCATTTCTTATTCTATAAACCCGGAAAATAGGCGAAATTAACAGGCTGCGGCAAAACCCGCAAACGCAGGTGATATTTTTAAACCTACCCATGACAACCGGATATTTGATATCTGAAGGGACACGAGTATTTCACGTGAGAAGAAAATATTGTGGAAAAAAAAAAGTTTGTGTTCGTTCAGAGATATGGACTATCCAATTTTTTTTTCATTCTCATTCATCTTTCTTTATTTTTTGTCCATAGATGATCTGATCTTCGGATCCTCATTGTTTATTTTGGAAGTTTGATTGATTAAGTTCTCAACCAGAGACAATCGAGTCGACTTGGGAGGTATTTTCCCTTTTTCCTCGGAGACAGTTAATTAAAAGTGTCATCAAACCTTTGTTTTCGATGGCTCTTTCGAAAGTGAAAGTAACCGCACTTTGATAGGAGGAGGTTTGTAATACTCGCTGCATTAGATCACCCACTGTTTAAGTTTCTGTCAGAAAACAGTATTGCAAGTTCGTTTTCTTCCTCCTGCCTCGTTTGTTATGCCACATCAAGAGATCCCAAGATCTCTTGGCACCATAAGTTCCGTGTTGGTCGACCACAGACGAGAACGTAAACTATCAAATCGAATAACAGCACCTGACCTAATATGCTGACTATGCTACTTCTTCAGTAGCTTCACGGAAAGTTAAATATAATTATACGACGCTCGCAATAACTCAGTTTTTTATACTCAGTATTTTCCACAGAACGATGAATATTATACAAAGACATACCTACAATCAAATGAATTTTCATAAAGATAGTTAAAACGTAATTTACGTACGCACCATATAAACAGTACAGATGCTAATCAGCATGAATAAATCAGTGTTCATCTGAGCAGACATGACGGGCTGTGCTATGTACCTTGACCTGCTTTGCAAAAACATGCAGAAATGTCATTATTTCTGAATAGTTTTAGTACTGAAAATTTCTTTCATCTCTTATTATTTTTAGCCACCTCAAACGTTATATCTTAGCAGCTTTGTTGTACATATTTCAAATCCAACCATTATCCAAGTGTGTTTTTCGAATATCGTACCTAAAATACAACAGCCCACGCAAGAATGCCTAGAATTTCCTGAGAAAACTCACTTTATTCGACTTCTTTGTTATGTAGCCCTTGTTCATCCTTAATTCCACAGCCACTTTTCTTGTCTAACTCGAATTAACCACTGAAATTATATTATTTTTTTCCTCTACAGTTAGAATGAGCACATTTATGAAATCCGCGAATTAAATTAGCTTCGTTTGCATAATTTCTGATCACAAATAATTCACAACATTATCTTGAAACGGAAGTCCTTATTTCTTTTTCTGTGGCGTATGTGTTTTTCAATCCGACTTTCAAATTTCGAAAGAAATATTTCTCTTTAAAAATCACGTAAGACAAGTTGTTTTATGGGAATATTTCCAACACAATACAACAGCTAACGCAAGAATGCTTAAAAAATTTCCCAGGAAAATTCACTTTATTCGACTTCTTTGTTATGTAGCTCTTGTTTATCATTGATTCCACAGCCACTTTTCTTGACTGACTCGAATTAACCAATGAAATTGTACCATTTTTTTCCTCTACCGTTAAAACGAACACATTTATGAACTCTGGAATTAAATTTGCTTCGTTTGCATAATTTCTGATCACAAATAATTCACAATGTTATCCTGAAACGGAAGTCCTTATTTCTTTTTCCGTCGCCTCTGTGATTTTCAATCCTAGTTTCAAATTTCGAAAGAAGTATTTCTCTCTAAAATCACGTAAGAAAGGTTGTTTTATGGGAATATTTCCCCCACATCCAATGTGCTTAGTCATCAGTTTTTTAATCAGTGTCCACCACGTAAGAAAAATGAGATAAGTGACTAATTTTTAGAACAAGACCTTCTCAGTAAAGCTACCTCGTGCACACAAGCAAACCTCGAGAAATTGAAAGTTAAGATGAAATACCTGTTGCTGGAAAGCTTTCTCGAACAATCTTCAGTGCCCTAGATGCGGCTTGTTTTGCTAAAATATGCATACGAAGGTCAGTCAGGCGCAAGCTAGTTGCTGGTCTCGAAGGGAAAAACCCCTAAGAGATAATTTGTAACTTTAGTAATTTGATATGCTTCCTTCTTTTTCAATTCGATTTTAACGTCACTTACACCAGTTCTTGGCTTTCAAACAGAAAGAAATCGAGCTCTAAATATGCTTCACTTACTCTCCAATTTAGCCTAAGGCAATTTTTCAACAATGTTTGGAGTCACTGCATTCCGAGGAAATTGACAGTTCAGACATGGGTTGCATAACCAAATTAGCCCATTTCCGACTCCGCTACTTCTTTAATTCGTGTCTTAGTGTGAAAATGGACTAACACATGAACTGGCATAAAAAAACTGAGTTTTATGCAGTCTTTCAAAAAGATAGAGTTATTTTGAACGAAGGTAAAGACGCGATCGAACGTTCAGCCCTGAATCGGATCACATCAAACAGACGTCACATGGACACAACATGTTGTCAAAAATCTCTTCTTCTTTGGCGATGTTTTACGTTTTCTACACTAACATTTTCATAATACTGATTACCTCAGCGCTCAAATTGAGATTTTCAGCTGCCACGGTTATGACGTGTAAAGATTTCCGGTTCTTTGTATTTGATAACTAATAGACGGTTCATCCGCTTCTTCTTCGTTCACAAATTCTATTTAACGAAGGGAAACAAGCGATTTGAAACTGATAAACTCCCAAAACTGCGAACAAAGATCCTGCTTAGTTATAAGTTGTACCTGACAGAAAACCCCATCAGCCAAACGTGAGAAGTGAAAGGTGAGATATCAAGATATTATTCAAAACAAAATTTCGGCCAGCCAGACCAGGCTTTTTCCGATTAAGATAATACTGGAGTATATCACGGTTTTACAATATTATGTTATTGTAGCTAAGCTTTAATACTTATAGGAGAACAAATATATTATACCACCCTGTCATTTGTATTTCGAATACATTTACCACCGCTTTCGTCTTCCCTCACATGCACTGTCCACTCTTGTCTGGATGATTTTGTTTCATGAAGTTAGATTCCCTATCAAGTGTAGATCGCTATACTATTAGTTTTAGTCATTCGTTGGAAGCTTGGTTGACAGGAACAAGGCAGATCTTTTGTTGATCATACGTAAGGATGTTGATAGGATATGTTTGTTGACCATAAGATGCTTAATTTTCCGACTAATAATTCAAGAGTCACTGTCAATTGTAAATTCAAGACATCAATTGAAGATCGCAATGTTTCGACCATTATTTAATCTGTTTATATTTGAGAGGCGACGAAGATTCATTGCACATAGTACACCAATCAAAACGGGGCCCGGATAATTCTCTTCTCTGTTTGTTTTTGCTTTCATAGTTTTGTTTGAAATTTGTACGAAGGGTCACCCACGAACAGCTTAGCATAGAATGTTCAGCATGCCAGGTACATGAAGTCATCAAAGATTAAGGGCGAACGCACGTTAACAGAATTTGACGTCATTTGGTTAATTTGGGTTGAGGGGAATCCCCAGAAGTTACCTCGTGCCAGTCTTCCTCTACAGTCATAAAGATACTCCCGCACATCGATTGCACCATTATTTTCGCGCGCACCTCGGTCATTGGGATCGTTTGAGATCGTTAACAGAATATAAATAGATCGACTTGAAAAGGGTTTAAATTACAACAGATTTTCTCTATCCAACAAGAAGAAATCTTAATTTTTAGTATCCAAGCGAGCAAGAATGGGTAAGCGGTGAAGTGACCATGGTCCCTCTTTTCGCCCTTGTTTCTAATCGAACCAATTCCCCTTTTCATCTGCATTTATTTTAGTAGACTGGCTATTCAAATCTCTAGCAACCTGTTGACAGCTTCCGACTAATCTGTCGCGTTTATTTCTCTTACAGGTCTGCTTCATATGGTATGAAGTGCGCCATCGAGCTCAGGGTAAGAGGGGATTGATGTAAATGAAATGTTTCGTCACATATTTTATCAACGCGCAAAAGAATACATATATAGGGGCATCCGAAGATATAAATTCCACTTCGGTTGGGTCATTCGTGTCATACTAAAAAATTTTATCTTTCAAAATTATTGTATAATCTTCAGAGGGTATATTATAATGAACGCATTGAAAGCCTCCTCTGAAACCAGCATCCTTAATCCAATTATTATAAGTGACTGAATATAATTGTGATTTTAAATTGTCTATAAGTTTGAGACAAATGACTGTATGAAAATATGTTTATATGGTATAATACAAAGGGACGAACAGTAAATGGTTATAGCAGTTGCCCATTTCCAAATCAACTTTGGCCTCTTTTTCAAAGCAAGTCCTGGTGCTCATCCTTTCATATGATTATAACTTTTCATTCTTCTGAAAAATAAATTCATTTTCATACAAATGATTGAGCATGCCTTATTTTGAAAAAGAGGCCAAAGGTAATTTGGAAATGCCCGATTGAAAAAGGAATAGTGTAAGAATTTAACCCCTCCTAATGATATGGCTTTTTCATCTTAATGTCCCACTGCATCAAAAAATTTTTTTTTAGATATTTTCTAGAATCACATTCACAATGGATTAATATTTCTCCTCTTTCTTTCCCTTAGATAACACTACTTTGGTTACTATGGCTGCAGTCTCCAATAAAATGTGGACCCATACCATGTCCTCTGTCGAAAAATATTGCACGGTATGGTCCTAATGGTGAAATAGTGGACTGTTTTAGTTGTCCAAACTGTCCCATTGGACAAGGATTGTCAGTTCCTTGTGGATCCAAGGTGTCAAATAACCCAAAAATTGAGTGTGTATTTTGTGAGCCCAACAAAACTTACTCTGATGACCATGGAAAAGGACACTGCAAAACATGTCAAGATTGTGGTGTTAGGAATGTGATTCAGGAATGCACAATCAACCAGAACCGTGAGTGTGGGAAAACATGTCCTAAAGGGTATGATTTTGATAATACATTTGATGACTGTGTGGAAGAGCCAGAATCAGAGATGTCCACAGCTATTTCAACACATTCCACAAAAACTGTTAAACTGGAAACCAGTGGCAAAGAAACAACTGAAACACCATATAAAAGAGAAGCTCATGATGTTACCACTACTGCCTCAAGTAATTCTATCAATATAAACAGCAGTCAGCCAAAATTTCCATCAACAGGTGTTGATAATACCCCTTCACAAGGGACATCACTGAAGGGAACTAATAACCCTCCATATGTGTGGTCAACAAAGGAAGTTCAGCTTCAACAGGACCACAAAGCACTTTTAATAGCTATCTATGTTTTAATAGCTGTAGTGATTGTTGTGACTATCGTAGTGCTGGTGATTGTCTGTAAGAAAGGGCAAGATCACAGCACTTCAAAGAGAGATGGAGAGCCAACAGGTAGGATTTAATACTTACATGGTCAAAAATCCTGGTGGCAAGTCCTCTGATCTTGTCATCAGGGTACTGATAGCAGGAAAACCTCAACCCTTTAACTCCCACAACTGACCTGAACATAATCTCTTCCCACAATATCATCACAACATGAAGCAGACAAGTGATGAGAATAAAGCAAAATATAAATTAGAGGATTATTTATTGATCCATTACCAATTTCTCCAATATCACTCCTGGAGAATTGTATGACAGACAGTAAGAAGAATTACAAATGAGATCATGGGAGTGAACAGCTTACCTGAAACTGATAAAAAAAAATTAACATCCAGTTTTATGTCAAGAGATTTAAGTTACCCAGTAGTTTGGGAAAGCAGTCAATTCTTAACATTCCCCAAGTTGGAAATGTTTTATTTTAGATCACATATTCACCCTCTTCTACCTAAATTTTGCCTTTTCGACTATTTCAGTAAAGGCATCTCTCAATTTGACAATAAGCCCACATCTCAATCATTTAACCCTCTAACTACAGGGCAAGGAATGACCAAGACAGTAAGGTGAATACATTATGAGATCTGGGAGTGAGAGGGTTAAGATCTTAATCCTTGTGACAGACTGAATTTATTCATAAAATTCTATTAAGATTTTAATTTTGGTGATTGTAACTTTAAGTTTGTTTAACAATTAATTTTAGCTCTCCTGTTTATATTTTTGCAGAAGTCTATATACATGCAGTGCTTGCCTGGTCAATAATTGCAATTAACTCAAAACATACAATTTTTAGATATTGCAGAGGAAAATATTCCACTGACTGATATTGATGAAAGTGAGGGTTCATCACAAGCCACAATTAGTAGCTCTTCAACACAAGGTATTTCAAAGTTTGAATTCAACATAGGATAGGTTAGCGTCATCTTACAAAAACAAAAAAACAAAAACAATAAGGATTGTTTTGCAATTTTTTTCTAGTTCTGGGGTTTGAAAGGGGTTAAGTTTCTGGTGAAATTGCCATGCTGTGTCAGTGGGAGAGTACAACAGGGTAATAATTAATACCATGAAATGAGTTACAAATGTAAATTGGCCACCATTAAGAGTATAAAAGCTGACATTTCAAGCATTAGCCCTTCCTCAGATTGATTGGAAGAATTGTTGTTTGCCACACGGTTTGTGGGAATATGGTGAAGAGATAACGAGAATAAATTTTAGTTAAACTCTCTTGAACTAGAGATTTAGTTTGCTACTCAGTATAATAAAATTCTATCATGACACCTAATTTAGCATAAACCAAGCAGCAGTCACCCTTTGATCAGCTATCCAAACCTGGCTTCATTTAATTTTCATGACCTGAATTGGTAATTTCACCTAAAATCAAAAAGATGTATGTATCACGTATTGCTTTTATACAATTAGCATAAATATTTGAACCAAAAATTTCATTTTTTTGTTGCAGTGCAACAGTTATCATTGTATTACAAGAAATTGTGGCTTTATCAATTAATGCAGTCTAAATATTGACTTCTTAAACTCTAAGATCTGATTCATTTTAAATTCTCCCTTCTATAGTGGCATCTGTTTATTCCAGCCCCTAGAAATCAGGAAGCCAGGAGTATTTTCTTTAGCTGCCGACAAAGTTTGAATTCTCATTACCTGGTGGTTGGTTCAAATATCAAAATTGTGTGGATCGAGAACATGTTAATTGCACCAGAGAAATTAAGAGAAAGAGCTTCAAGTTTTTATGCTTTTTTCATTTTTTTCATTAGAGGATTTGCGTGATCCTGCTCTTGAAGATAATGCCACAGAACCTCTTTTAACACTGGCATCAGTGGACATTCCTACAGGTACAATTGAGTCGAATAGGCCATTTTACAATTGTGTACTTCATTACCAAGCCTTTGATTGGAGTGAGGCTGAAGGTGACCATGTTGTGATAGAGACCAGTTTTTACTGGTAGTTGGTATAATAACAAAGTAATTAATTTACATTTGAAAGCAGCAAGGTTAAATTTGTATCATAACAACGTCACCCTTATCCTCACTCATGTTCGAGGGCTTGGCAACCAAGCACACAACTGTAAAATGGACTATTGCATTATGACAGTTTTTCTTTTAAATTTTTTTCTCTATATATCTCAGTATCCCTACAATTGCCTTTCAGTAAATTAACCGAAAGGTTGCACATTCTATGAAATGTTCTAAACAATAATTAAAAAAGGCCTGCATTTTGTTTTTTGCTTACTAATGATTTTCTTAAAATAATACGTAAAAATAATATCCATCAACAATTATCTCTTTAGATAACAACATATCAAGAAATGAGATGTCTTCTCATGCCAGTGATGCTCAAGGGGAGGATGACATGAATGTAGAAAATATTCCTGCAGGTGATAATAATTTATAGTCATAATAGCAAAAGCCTCACTCTAAGGTTGTAAATCTTAATATAAGGTGATGAAAACAGTACATGCCAATACTTGTATTGCAATGATAACATGATAAAAACCCATGCAACTAAAATGGAAGATGACTTTGACCAACCATCTATCCATACATCAATACATAAATACAGTTAATATCCTGGCACCTCCCTGTAATTCATAAAAACTGCATAATTTATTATAAGTGATTCCACACAAATGTCCCCAAATCTGAAAACTTGTGGATGTGAAATGCACACACCTCAAAATTGTGAATTGAACATTGGTCCGTCGGATGAAAACCAAATTACGTAACTCTGAACAATCCCGAATCGTATGAATTTTACAAGAATTTTATTCGATCTGAAATAATAAAATAAATAACATTCCTAAACAACAGAACCTAACCAAAAATAAGAGACCTAAGCACATCATATGATCTTAAAAACACGAACAGATTTAACCGCTAATTACATGCGGTCTTACAGAAATTACACTAACAGAAATCAACGCAAATAATTGAATGTAACAAAGCTTAAGAAAACCAAAAACGACTTAAAACAACTGACTTAATTCGTGACGGGATTCCAGAGTTAAACTGAACCGTGTAACCATTAAAAACGGGAAAGCTATCCTGATTCATACCTCCGACACGACACGTGTAAAAACTAACTAAAAACCAGCAACTTACTCATATTTCAATGTCAATCGATGTGATCAATAAGTGAAAAGAAAAAGTGAAATATTATACTAAATAAACTTTTAAACGTAACGCAAATGTCACGCGAGCAATGTTCTTCTCGAAACAAACATGCCCCAAATAATTTCAGATATTTATTAACTTCCTTTCCTCTCTGTCTCATAGATATTATTGTCTCTGGTATGGAAATGTTTTGTGAGCTACGCTATTTGCGGGAATATGGTGAAGAGAAAGCAAGAATAAATTTTAGTTAAACTCTTTCGATCTAGTGATTTAGTTTGCAACTCAGTATAATGAAATTCTTTCATGATATCTCATTTAGTATAAACCAAGCTGCAGCCAGCCTTTGATCAGCTATCCAAACCTTGCCTCATCTAATTTTCATGACCTGAATTAGTAATGCCACTTTAAATCTAAAAGATGTTTGTATAGTGTATTGCTTTTATACAATTAGTGTAAAAATTAGCGTAAATATTTGAACCAAAAATTATATTTCAGTTTTCTGTCATAGTTCAACAATTGTCATTGTATGACCAAAGATTGTGGCTTTATCAATTAATGCATTTTATATATTGAATTCTTAAACTCTAAGATCTGATTCATTTAATTCTCTTCTATAGCTGCATCTGTTTATTTCGGCCCTTACATATCAGTAAGCCGAGAGTATATAATTTCTGACAAAGGCCCTTTAGCTGCCAACAAGCTTTGAATTCTCATTACCTGGTGGCTGGTTCAAATATCAAAATTGTGTGGAGAACATGTCAATCACACCAGAGAATTTAAGAGAAAGAGCTTCAATTTTTTATGTCTTTTTTCATTTTTTATAATTAGAGGATTTGCGTGATTCTGCTTCTCAAGACAACGCAACAGAACCACTTTTAACACAGACATTGGTGGACATTCCTACAGGTAAAATTGAGTTCATTAGACCATTTTACAATTGTGTAAATTGATTGGAGTGAGGCTGAAGGTGACCACGTTGTGATAGAGACAAGTATGAAGTTGGCATGATAACAAAGTAATTCACATTTGTTTGCATTGTTTGTTTGCTTGGCAACCAAGCACACAACTGTAAAATGCACAATTGCATTATAACATTTTTCTTTTCAATATTTTTCTTTACATATCTCAGTATCCCTACAATTACCTTCCAGCAAATTAACCATAAGGTTACAAATTTTATGGAAATGTTCTAATCAATAATTAAAAAAAGCCCTGTATTTCATTTTTTTGCTTAACTATGATTTTCTTAAAATTATAGGTACATAATATTATTCATCAACAATTGTCTTTTTAGATAACAACATATCAATTAGAAATGAGGTGTCATCTCATGCCAGTGATGCTCAAGGCAAGGATGACGTGACTGTGGAAAATATTCCTGCAGGTGATAATAATTAGTCACAATTATAGCAAAAACCTCACTCCAAGGTTGTAAATCTTAATTTGATGAGATGAAAAAGCACATACATGTATTGCAATGATACATGATAAAAACCCACATAACTTAAATGGAGGATGACTTTGACCAACCATTTATCCATATATCAACATATTAAAGAATACAGTTAAAATCCTGGCACCTGTAATTCATAAACTGCATATTTTTAATGATTCAACACAAAAGTCCCCAAATCTGGAAACTTATTGATGTGAAATGTGCACACCTCAAAATTGTGAAGTGAACATGTCCCAAATAATTTCAAATATTTATTACCTTCCTTTTCTTTCTGTCACGTAGACGTTCATGTCTCTCAGATGGAAATGTTGAGTGATGTGAATGGCACGTTGTTCATGTATGTTCAAACACAACTTGATGCTGGCGAGACCTGCACCCGCAAAACATGGCGCAGTGTTGGAAGAGAGCTGAAGGTTCACTCTGATAAGTTAAACTTAATACAAGCTGATGGAAGAAGTCCTACCGAATGTCTACTTGAATATTTTAAAACTTTAGAAAAGGAGCCTACAATGAGGGAATTTGTTCAAGCCCTCAAAAATTGTGGAAGAAATGACATTGCAAGATACATCTGCAATTGGCCATGGGCCAATTGAGGAAGAAAGGAAAGAATACAGTATATGTGCCTCAAATAGTATTTTAAATGATAATTAATTTAATTTGTACAGTCACGAACCTCTCTCCTTCAATAGCAACAGAACCAAAATATTCCAAACAAAATTCTCAGAGAGAACAAGACAATGGAAAGTGAGAACAATTCTGAGAATTTGAAGGAAGACATGGGTACATTATGCATCAAGAGCAGTGAGACAAAATGGTAGTCCCTTCTGGGACAAGACCATCTTTTACAAAATTAACCCAGACAGGATCAACAAGTTGAGTGATAACAAATACTATTAGACATAGTGTGGTCGCCATAAGCCTTGTATCCCAGAGTACAAAGATAAAGTTCCCTACGAAAGTTTCTAGCTGCTTGAGGCTAAGCGCACTAGCTATAGTTGGCTACCACAATGCTTATAAAATTAATACATAAACGTACACTGCACTTACATACAACAGACAGATAGATTAATTGATTGACAGATAGAAAAAAGTAAATAGACAGACAGATTGCTCAATCAATAGGTCAAAAGATAGATAGATAGATAGATTAATAGATAGATTTGTTTTGCCAGAAAATATTTTCAATATTTATAATTGAATATATAGAATTTTGTTTTTCTGACAAGGCAGCTTATTTGCAAACCATGGGGCTTATGACTATGAGCTGCCCTTAAATACATTAATCACGTGTGGAATTACTAGTGGAACATAGAACACAATTAATCTTTATTTTGATCATTGTTAAGTTCGACTTACAGCACAAACAATTCAATGTGTTCTTTGAAATTCCAACAAGGTTGTACAATAATTATCAATCTAATTAATGTATTTAGAGTACAATTTTTTCGGACAATGTGCTTCGCACAAAAAAATGTTTCTCTTACTCAACCAAAATAAGAGAAAATTACAACCAAAAAGTGCAAGGCTAAAGATTATTTCTTAGTATTGTACTGTGCATTTACACTGCCATAAAATGGCAACTTTCCACTCTCTGGTGATCCAAAGTTCCCCTGGGAGCAATATCTTCAACAGGGAGTGCATTTAGCTAATTATGATTCATGCTCCACATGTCTTGAAATCAAGGAATAATTTGCTTCTCAAATTTTGGTTCTTATACTTTGGTAAGAAGATAAAATGACAACCTTTGAAAATTGTCCTACTGCTCCCAAGAGAGTAAAATAGCAACATTTAAGGTTTCTGAGATAATCTACCAAAGATAACATTTGTATGGGCGGCCGTCACCACCAAAAATACAAGGATGTCAAATAGATCAGCAAATACAAAGATGGTGTAAGGATCAGCTGCAGGATAGCATAGCTAATAAAGGAATGGCATGGCCAAATTATAGACAGTCTAGTTTTCCTTCGTGAAACAGAACACCCTAAACATGAATAGTTTAGCCAAATGAGAAACGGTCTAGTAGCCCATGTTGAGTTGGAACATGAGATTGTGAAATGGACTAGCTCAATTACGAATAGCTTAGCACTCATTTGCGATACAGTACTCAAACGGTGTAGCGTTGAGTTAAACGGCTCAGGGTATCGTCGAGTAGCACAGCGTACGCACAAACGGTGTAGCGTTGCGTCAAATGGCTCAGCTTAATGTAGAATGGTACAGCGTACACACATATGGTGTAGCGCTGCGGGAAATGGCTCAGCGTAATGTCGAATGGTACAGCGTACATAAAAACAGTGTAGCGTTGTGTGAAATGGCTCAGCCTAATGTCGAATGGTACAGCGTACATGCAAACAGTGTAGCGTTGCGTGAAATGGTTTAGCGTAATGTCGAATGGTACAGCGTACATACAAACAGTGTAGCGTTGTGTGAAATGGCTTAGCGTAATGTCGAATGGTACAGCGTACATACAAACAGTGTAGCGTTGTGTGAAATGGCTCAGCGTAATGTCGAATGGTACAGCGTACATGCAAACAGTGTAGCGTTGCGTGAAATGGCTTAGCGTAATGTCGAATGGTACAGCGTACATACAAACAGAGTAGCGTTGTGTGAAGTGGCTTAGCGTAATGTCGAATGGTACAGCGTACACCCAAACGGTGTAGCGTTGCGTGAAATGGCTCAGCGTAATGTAGAATGGTACAGCGTAGACACAAATAGTGTAGCGTTCGGTCGAATAGCTTTGCAAAACATCAGACGCTCTATCTGAACATTAAATTACTTAATATTACTTGAAATATTTCGATGTTGTGGCGAATCGTCGTGGCGTGACGTGAAGGCTATGCCATTCCTTTATTAGCTATGCTATCCTGCAGCTGATCCTTAAGCTATCTTTGTATTTGCTGATCTATACGACATCCTTGTATTTTTGGTGGTGACGGCCGCCAAGGCATCTCGCCGAAACCACCAAAAATACAAACCGCAAATGGAACAGCGATCTGCTGGGGGTATGACGTCATCGAATGTGAAGACTGACACGAAATCATTACATGGCGTAGTATAGTCTTCACTTCGCTTTGCCGTAAAGCAGAGCCAATTTGGTACGTTTCTCCTCTTTTTTCACTACTGATATTGCACTTATTCGTTGTCGTTCATGAAAGCGTCAATTAAAATAGCAACGAGACTGAATTCTACCACGATTTGCCAGCCTCCCGGTTTACCACAGTTTGCACGCGTTGGTGGGCCTGAACATGTTTATAGTATTAAGTAGTGTTATGACGTGCATTAAATGTCAATTGTCGAGCTCTCTTTTCTTTCTCCGACTCACGCTTACTTTTCAATGAGAGTCCAACTTCAACGGCTCTTTGAACATTGGAGGAGTACGTGAGAAGTTAAATATTGTTTGTGCCCTGGACGCCATGGTAAGAAAACTGCTGTCCTTGATCTGTTTTGACATTTTTCGATCAAAGTGATATCGGAATGCTTTAATTGATGTGCCGGACGATAAGAGTAAGCTAAGAGAAGACATATTTATTATTTTAAAGAGGTGTACATTATATTGCTTTGTTTATTAATTTTTTCCTGGGTGCAGTGATAGTAAAAGTAAGTTCCATTTTTATTTTGTCGATCAAACGTAGATTACATGTCTGGACCGGAAACAGTTAAAGGGTTTTTTCGCGTTCCAAAATAGTTTTTGCCAGAGTAATATTTTTTCTGAGTTGGTTTTGCGCGCATACATACTTATCTTCCCTGTGCTCTTTCCCATTCCGTAGTCATCACGTATTAAGGAAGGCTAGTGCGGACACCGTAATGCACGTAGTTGTACGTAATTGTCCAACTCTAGGTCGAGTTTTACCGTTCGATCTGTTACAGTCGCAACTTGCTGAATAAAAACTATTGCATAATTCAGACAATTGACAGGACGTCTTGCTGTTTCGTCGTTTGTTTCGGTAGACGTATTTATTTACATTTTTATTTATTTTTACATTTCTGTACCTCAACTATTAATTTTTGTGATTATTATTACTATTATTATTATTATTATTATTATTATTATTATTATTATTTTTATTATTATTATTGCTACAGACTGAGTTCAGTACACACCAAATATATTGACTAGAGTTGCGTGACCATGGCGTCCAGGGCACACACAAAATCCAACTTCTCACGTACTCCTGCAATGTTCAAAGAACCGTTGAAGTTAAACTCCCTTTGAAAAGAAAGCGCAAGTCAGAAAAGAAAAGAAATGAGAGCTCGGCAATAGACATTTAATGCACATTTTAATAATAGTTGAGTTTAATAGTTAAATTAATAGTTGAGGTACAGAAATGTAAAGTTGGACAATTACGTACAACTACGTGCATTACGGTGCATTACTTTTACTATCACTGCACCCAGGAAAAAATTAATAAACAAAGCAATATAATGTACACCTCTTTAAAATAATAAATATGTCTTCTCTTAGCTTACTCTTATCGTCCGGCACATCAATTAAAGCATTCCGATATCACTTTGATCGAAAAATGTCAAAACAGATCAAGGACAGCAGTTTTCTTACCATGGCGTCCAGGGCACAAACAATATTTAACTTCTCACGTACTCCTCCAATGTTCAAAGAGCCGTTGAAGTTGGACTCTCATTGAAAAGTAAGCGTGAGTCGGAGAAAGAAAAGAGAGCTCGACAATTGACATTTAATGCACGTCATAACACTACTTAATACTATAAACATGTTCAGGCCCACCAACGCGTGCAAACTGTGGTAAACCGGGAGGCCGGCAAATCGTGGTAGAATTCAGTCTCGTTGCTATTTTAATTGACGCTTTCATGAACGACAACGAATAAGTGCAATATCAGTAGTGAAAAAAGAGGAGAAACGTACCAAATTGGCTCTGCTTTACGGCAAAGCGAAGTGAAGACTATACTACGCCATGTAATGATTTCGTGTCAGTCTTCACATTCGATGACGTCATACCCCCAGCAGATCGCTGTTCCATTTGCGGTTTGTATTTTTGGTGGTTTCGGCGAGATGCCTTGGCGGCCGTCACCACCAAAAATACAAGGATGTCGTATAGATCAGCAAATACAAAGATGGCTTAAGGATCAGCTGCAGGATAGCATAGCTAATAAAGGAATGGCATAGCCTTCACGTCACGCCACGACGATTCGCCACAACATCGAAATATTTCAAGTAATATTAAGTAATTTAATGTTCAGATAGAGCGTCTGATGTTTTGCAAAGCTATTCGACCGAACGCTACACTATTTGTGTCTACGCTGTACCATTCTACATTACGCTGAGCCATTTCACGCAACGCTACACCGTTTGGGTGTACGCTGTACCATTCGACATTACGCTAAGCCACTTCACACAACGCTACTCTGTTTGTATGTACGCTGTACCATTCGACATTACGCTAAGCCATTTCACGCAACGCTACACTGTTTGCATGTACGCTGTACCATTCGACATTACGCTGAGCCATTTCACACAACGCTACACTGTTTGTATGTACGCTGTACCATTCGACATTACGCTAAGCCATTTCACACAACGCTACACTGTTTGTATGTACGCTGTACCATTTGACATTACGCTAAACCATTTCACGCAACGCTACACTGTTTGCATGTACGCTGTACCATTCGACATTAGGCTGAGCCATTTCACACAACGCTACACTGTTTTTATGTACGCTGTACCATTCGACATTACGCTGAGCCATTTCCCGCAGCGCTACACCATATGTGTGTACGCTGTACCATTCTACATTAAGCTGAGCCATTTGACGCAACGCTACACCGTTTGTGCGTACGCTGTGCTACTCGACGATACCCTGAGCCGTTTAACTCAACGCTACACCGTTTGAGTACTGTATCGCAAATGAATGCTAAGCTATTCGTAATTGAGCTAGTCCATTTCACAATCTCATGTTCCAACTCAACATGGGCTACTAGACCGTTTCTCATTTGGCTAAACTATTCATGTTTAGGGTGTTCTGTTTCACGAAGGAAAACTAGACTGTCTATAATTTGGCCATGCCATTCCTTTATTAGCTATGCTATCCTGCAGCTGATCCTTACACCATCTTTGTATTTGCTGATCTATTTGACATCCTTGTATTCTTGGTGGTGACGGTCGCCCATACATTTGACCAAAGTCAATGTGCACATTCCATTTCATATGAATGACCTTTAAAGGTTCATAGGACAATTGGAAGCATACTCATTTTGAGTTCCAACTTGAAAATCCTCCAACGGATGTAAAACTACAGTAAAGCAAAAAAAAAATTACAAACAACAAACAAAAAAAACCCCATATACAATGCATGCACAGTACAATATGAATTTCTGTGCCCAGAAGAATAATATTTTTGATAAAATATTGATGTTTTGAGATACATGTAATTCTCTATGCAGGAAGTTATTGTACACACTTTGTGAATGCCAGTTTAACTTCAAACACAAGTATGTAATAGCTTAACATAGCTATTGCAGCATATGACTAAGTATAACTATACTTAACGAGATGTTAATGGGGTAAATTAAAAAGCATCTTAAAGTTTATGACACAGATTGTGAAATTTGCAATTTTTACATAGCCTCCACTAAGGATGGAGTAATGGCAGCAAATTCAGTGTGCATATTGGTTAACAAAATATTTGACAGTTGCTGTGGCAACAATAGAAATGAGATCATGACGTGACATGGTTTACTAAATTGGTCAGGACAGACTAGAACTGCATGACCTATCCAAGTTAAACATGCATATTTTTAAAGAATACAATACATGTATCTCAAACAGTATTTTTGAATGATATATTAATTTTGTTCAGTCGTGAACCTTTCCCCCTCAGGGTGTTTTGGTGTCTTGTCCTGCATTTGGGTTTTCAGCAAGCTAAGAAGATTTTTCCAGTAAACAGCAAGCACAGTCATTCATGAAACTCTTCATTAAGATGACTTATGTGTATGATAAAACTACTGGTATTTTGTTATACGTATGGTATAGATAACTTAATTGATATGTAACTATTGGCTTAAGATTAAGAACTATACATTAGAGATAATGTGTTCAGGTTCACTTTAGGCATCAAAAGCTATCTTTCTGATTTAATTGATAAGTGTGAATAAGAGGTGGTTATTAATGAGAATTTCTGACCTCTATTTTTACTTAAAATGTACTTTATTAGGGATTTGTATCATGCAATCTTCTTTGTTTTATTGTTTAAATGCTTACTTGAAAATCACTCTTAAATTTAATAAGCTATTGGATAATAATTTCAAGCTATATAAAACTATTTAATGCTAGGAACTAGAGACTAGCAAGTATGGGACCATGCAAGTGGTTCTGCACCACAGACTTTGATATATCTTTGTATGCAGGTGTCATTTAGGAAGTGTCAATAAATGTAGTCTTCATTCTTCAGAGTAATAAAGGTTCTCTTACAAATTATCCAGAGAGTATCTTTGAGCGACCGATTTTACATGCGAGAATTTTATTTCTTGCACATAGTATTGTTAAAACAGTTAAGCATTATAAAACCTTTAACCATCAAAAGTGATTAACATGTAACTTCTCCCCTCATACATCCATACATTATCCAGAAAATGCTCAGTGAATAGTCAGACATATCAAGTAGAAGATATTATCTTGATTAAACATCAAATTCTCGTAAGCAACTCACAAGGAAGTGTTTAACAGTTAGAGGGGAGAATTAACAATCAAAACCTAAATTTATTTAGGGTTAATTTTCTAAAAGCTCCTATTTCCAGAAAATACCTAGGATGAACCTCTCTTTAGCGTACTGGTTCAATTTCAAGCAGAAGAGTGACGATAGTGAAGAAGAGAGAGAGAGAAATATCAGTTAAGGGGTCACAAGAAATTTACGGCAGACAGTGCAAAGAAGTTATATTTTGATCTCGTATGGGAGAATTGGGATAGCATAATGCAAACCGTACCAGTTCTGACATTAGATATAACAATTTTACGTTTGTTATGATTATTTGCATTTACTTGATTATACTGCGGTAAAATCGAATAATTTTTCACTCTGATGAACTCACCAACCTTTCCTTAGCCTTAAAATGAGTCTCGAGTTTTGAAAAAGTGCTAACTTGGGGCTAGCTTATCAAAGAAGAACCTTTGTGCAGAATTCTCCTGGCGAGCATTAACTGCCACATATTTCTCATTCTCGGTACGATTGAGACTAAGGTCACTTCCTAGCCCATTTGGATGTTTAAGTTGAGTGATTTGTAACACATAGGCTGATAAAAATTCAGCTGGTACTGGATACAGCAGGAACCTTTTCTTTTTTCTTGTGGAGCTAGCGGTTAACGTTGTTGTCGTGTAATAGGCGGGAAATGTACTGTATAGTGATGGCGATGATCATGATGATCATTCTATATATTTATATGATCGTTATTATTATCATAATTATTATTATTACTATTATTGACACCATTATTGATATTATTATTGTTATTGCTATAATCATTATTATTATTATTATTATTATTATTATTATTATTATTGTTTGTATTTTCATTGTCCGTGCTAATAAGACAACTGGCATCTCTGATCTTTTTTTCCGCTGGCTCTTAGCAATTAACTTGTAACGGAATAAATTAATTAGTAGCTCTTGCGGTTCTGGACCAGAACCCGATAAGAGCTTAAATAATTTCAGTGCATTATACACCACTACAAACAAAGGGTTTTTTTCGTTTTGTTTTTATTTTTTATTTTTTTGTTCACAATTTTTTAGCCAATCTTTTTGGCTGATTTTTACCATGTTACTCTTAGGTAAGGTTATTTTTTTGCCATTACTTTATTACAGACTATGAATGTGGTCCCACTGGTGATGTGGCAAAAATTTTTTCGCCGATCGTAGCATTCCATATCTGATCCACAATGTATCTCATGTGCTATCAAGGCTACTATAGATTATGTAATTCTGAGTCCTAACGAGTGAAAAAGGATCTCGAGGGAGCCCTCCTTCCCGCCTTGTTTACACCTTAAAGAAGAAGCTCGGTGCCAAATTTCGTCGCATTTGCAAATAGCTCACTAACATAACTAACATAGGATTAGAAAATAAACATGAGCTAATACTGTAGTCTAACCCAAATAACTTTATTTTCCTCTTCTTGTATAAATATAATGTTGAGTTAAAATATGCTAACATTTTATCCATAGGTTTCAGTCAGGTTTTTCGTCAGGGACCAGTCATTATTTATCCCCTGAGGAGGGCAAAGGGGCGGAGGAAAGGGGGGGGGGGAGGTCGGGGGGATCAGTCGTGTCCAACAGAATGTATAGGGGAGACTATAGAAAATCGACTGCCAATTAATTTCCGATGAGGTGGGGTGAGGTGGGGAAAAACTATAAGAATATTACAGAGCCTCGTAGGGGCCCCTAGTAAATTTTATAGTGAAACAACCATTTTCCCCTAGCCCCCCTTTTCCCGGCGATAAATAATGGCCCCTTAGATAGAATCTTGAGTGAGATTAACCGAAGCATAAGCAATGTTTGTTTCTATGTCTAGCTCCCTTTTGGAGACAACTATAAGCAGCACCTCTAACGGAAATCTGTTGTGAGAAATTACTCAGCGTTAACTGACTTCCGGTTGATTTTTTGCGGTAAGTGACCGATGAGTGTAGATGATTGTTCACTTGGCTATGGAAGTTAAGGAGTTCATACGATTTGCAATTTAGGAGAGTCATTCCCAGTCACAATCGGAGGACTTGGAGGCTGATTACATACCACTTGGGTTGCTGTAAAGGAAGCAAACATGTAGGCTTATTAAAACTAAAAGTGTAACTTCTTTTCTACTGTATCAGTTTGAGGGGAGATTACACTCAGGTCTACGAATAGAACAAATGCCAACCTGTCCATCCGCCAAAATCGATGATTTCATTTAATTTCTCAGAGGAAAGGATAGACTTAAGCTGTTAAGCTGACTTAAGTGTTTCTATAAATGACCTAAGCTAAAGCAACTTTAAATTCGAGGAAAGGGTCATACGCCTAATTTAAAGAGAGGGGTATGGTGTGAAAATAGCCGACATGATTCAAACATATTTTGGTTTCAAAATTTTAATTGTTTCTCTATATTTTCGTCTTTTCTGTCAGCACAACATCTCATGCAAGGTTTGCAATCTCCGGTGGTAGTTCAATAGAAGCTGTCACGAAACATTCAGATAACCTTTAATCGTAGTATTTCATGAAAATTTATCTTGAAAAGGAAGTCCTTATTTATTTTCAGTAACCTATGTGGTTTTCAATCCGATTTTCAAATTTTGTAGGAAATATTTCTCTTTAAGATCACGTAATACAGGTTGTTTTATGAGAATAACTCCCACGCAACCGAGATGCTTAGTCATCACTTATGTAATCAGTGTCCACCACGGAAGAAAATGAAATGGGCAACTACTTTTGACAACAAGACCTTTTTAGTAAGGCTGCCTCGTGCATAAAAGAAAACTTCAGAAAAATGAATATTAGAATAAGACACCCGTTGCTGGAAAGCTTTCTCAAACAATCTTCAGTGCCTTAGATGCGGGAGGTTTTGCTTCAGTACGCATGCAAAGGTCATTCAAGCATATTGGAGGGAAAAACCCCTTTGGAGTGATAAGTAATTTGATATACTTCTTCCTTTTTCATTTCGATGTGAACGTTCACTGACCAGTTCTTGGCTTTAAAAGCAGAAAGAACTCGAGCTTTAAATATGCTTCACTTAATTTTCAATTTAGCTTTAAGCAATTTTTAACCAGTGTTTGCGAGTCGCTGCAAATTATGGCAACGGTTTCGAGGAAATTGACAGTTCAGACATGGGTTGCATCACCAAATTAGCGCATTTCCGACTTCGCTACGTCTTTGCCTCGTGTCTTCTGCAAGAATGGCTTGATAGTCATGAACTGATAAAAAAAAACTGACGTCAATGCAGTGTGTCAAAGAGATGAAGCTAGTTTGTAAGAAGGTAAAGACAAGATCGAAAACTAAGCCCTGGATCGGATTGCCTCAAACAGACGTCACATGGACACAACACGTCGTCAAAGTAAGCTTGTTTACTTATTTCGTTGCATCTTTTCTTCTTTGGCGACGTTTTACGTTTCCCACACGAACATTTTCATATTGCTGATTACCTTTGCGCTCAAAGGATATGACGTGTAAAGTTATGTTAGCGTAAGATTTCCGGTTCTTTGTATTTGATAACTAATTAAGGGTTCACTCGTTCTTCTTCGTCCACAAGTTCTACTTAAAGAAGGAAAACAAACGATTTGAAACTGATAAACTTCCAAAACTGCGAACAAAGATCCTGCTTGGTTGTAAGTTGTACCTCACAGGAGACCCCATCATATGAGAACTGAATAGTGAGGTATCAAAATATCATTCAAAATAATATTTCGGCCAGCCAGACCAGGCTTTCCTAGATTTAGATTATACTGGAGTATATCACGGCTTTACAATAATATGTTATCGTAGCTAAGCTTTCATACTTACAGGAGAACAAATATATTGTACCACCCTGTCATTTGTATTTCGAATACATTTACCTCCGCTTTCGTTTACCCACACGAATGTTTTCGAATTAATCTACTCTGAAAACCGTTTTTAGTGCGAAAGGGTAATCTCATTAGGTTAAAATGCGTTCGTAGGAAAATTTTCATGCAATTTCTCCTCCTCACAATGTTTAAGCTTCTTCCTCCAAAATTTTCGCTCGACAGTTTTCCACTTTTCCAATTAATGCTCTGTCCACTCTTGTCCGAATGATTTTGCCAATGTTTTCATTAACCATGCCTTATTATTATAATTTAACAAAGACATATGAGTGTTTAATCATTTGATTCATGATTTAGAGTCCTTATTAGGTGTAGATCGCTATACTATTAGTTTTAGTCACTCGTAGGAAGCTTGGTTGACAGGAACAAGGCAGGTCTTTTGTTGATCATATGTAAGGATGTTGATGGGATATCTTTGTTGACCATGATGATAAAAAGATGCTTAATCGTCCAAACAATAATTCAAGAGTCACTTTCAATTGTAAATTCAAGACATCAATTGAAGATCGCAATGTTTCGGCCATTATTTTAATTGTTAATATTTGAGAAGCGAGAAGATTCGTTGCACATAGTAAATCAATCAAAACGGGTCCCGGATAATTCTCTCTGTTTGAAATTTCCACGTCTGCATCAAGGGTCACCCACAAACAACTAAATGTAGAACGTTCAGCATACCAGGAAACACGAAGTCATCTATGGTTATAAGCGTACGCACTTACACTCGCTGAAAAGTTAAAAAAACTGACAGAAATCGTTTTAGGGGAATCCCCCCTAATCCCCAGACCCTACCTCGTTCCAGTCTTCCTCTACTGTCATAAGAGCGATCCGCGACGTCGATTGCACCATCACTTTCGCGTGCGCTTCTGATATTAGGATCGCTAACTGAATACAAATAACTCGACTTGAAAAGAATTTAAGTTACCACAGATTTTCTCTTTCCAGTAAGAAGAAACCCAAATTTCAGTATCCAAGCGGGTTAGAATGGGTAAGCAGTGAAGTCTAGCGAAGGGGCAGAGGTCCCTCTTTTTGCCGTTGTTTCTAATAGAGCCGATTCCCCTTTTTATCTGCATTAATTTCAGCAGACTGGCTATTTATATCTCTAGCAACCTGTTGACAGTTTTCGATCAATCTTTCACGTTTGTTTCTCTTACAGGTTTCTCTCACATGGTATGAAGTGCGCCATCGAGCTCAAGGTTAGAGGGGATTTGTGTAATTAAAATGTTTCGTCACATATCAGTTTATTATCGCGCTAAAGAATACATTCGAGTTCGACGAAGAAACCTGCTCAGTGTGGAGAATGTTTGTGTTATGAACTTGTTGAAAACCCGAACTACAACGATCCTGTAGGGGCGTCCGAAAACATGAATTCAATTTCAGTTGGGCCATTCTTGTCAGACGAAGAAGTTTCAAAATTATTGTAAAATCTTCAGAGTATATATTATAATGAAGGCATCGAAAGCCTCCTCTGAAACCAGCGTCCTTAAATACTTAGGTGAATACGATTGTGATTCTAAATTGTCTTTAAGTTCGAGATACATGTATGAAAAACATTAATGTGTTACAATTTATACTTCAGTTTACTATCAATACTAAATGGCTACAGGCCTCATTTTGGAAAAGAGGCTAAAGGTGATTCGCAAATGGCCTATTGAAAAAGGAACAGAGTAACAATTTAACTTATCCAAATGATATGGCTTTTTCATCTTGGTGTCCCACCGCGTCAAAATTTTTGTAATTATTATTTTTGAGAATCACGCTCAAAATGGATTCATAGTTCTCCTCTTTCTTTCCCTTAGATAACACTACTTTGGTTACTATGGCTGCAGTCTCCGATAAAATGTGAACCCATACCATGTCCTCTGTCAAAAAACATTGTACGGTATAGTCCCAATGGTGAAATAGTGGACTGTGTTCCTTGTGCCAACTGTCCCATTGGACAGGGATTGTCAGTTCCTTGTGGATCCAAGGTGTCAAATGACTCAAAAATTGAGTGTGTATTTTGTGAACCTAACAAAACTTACTCAGATAAGCATGGAAAAGGACACTGCAAAATGTGTCAAGATTGTGGTTTGAGGAATGTGATTCAGGAATGCACAGTTAACCACAACCGAGAGTGTGGGAAAACATGTCCTAAAGGATATGAATTTGATATTAACATTGATGACTGTGTGGAAGTGGAATCAATGATTCGCACAACTACTTCAACACATTCTACAAAAACTGTTAAATTGGAAACCAATCGCAAAGAGACAACTGAAACACAATCTAAAACGAAAGCCTATGATGTTACCACCACTGCCTCAAGTCCTTCAGTCAAAGTCAAAATAAACAGCAGTCGGCCACTAACAGGAAATTATGACTCTGCAAATGTGTCACCAACAAACAAAGTTCAGCCTGGACAGGACCACAAAGCAATTTTAACAATTAACTATGTTTTGATAGCTTTAGTCATTGTGTTTGCTCCAACTATCTTAGTGCTGGTGATAGTGATTTTCTACAAGAAAAGGCAAGATCACAGTACTCCAAGAGATGAAGAGTCAACAGGTAAGATTTTAACTCTCAAAAATTGGTCAAAAATCATGGTAGCAAGTCCTCTGATCTTGCCGTCAGGGAACTGATAGCATGATATCACAAGTAAAAATGCAAATGCGAACCTCAACCCTCAAATGCATGCAGTGCTTGGTCAAAAATTGCAATTAACTCAGAACATACCATTTTCAGATAATGCAGAAGAAATTACTCCACTGACTGATACTGGTGAAAGTGACGGTTCATCGCAGGCCACAGTCAGTAGCTCTTCAACACAAGGTATTTCAAACTTTGAATTCAACATAGAATAGGTTAGCATTATCTTACAAAAAGAGAAAAACAAAAACAATAAGGATTGACAAGAAGTAATTTTAAAACATTTTGTAATTTTTTTCTTTACCTCAAGTTCTGGGGATTGAAATGGGGTAATTAAGTTTCTTTATTGGAAGAGTATAACAGGGTAATAATTAGTAATATCAAATGAGTTAATAATGTAAATTGGCCACCATAAAGAGTTTATAAGCTGACATTTCAAGCATTATAGCCCTTCATCAGAGTGATTGGGAGAATTGTGGCTTGTATGTGTTTATACATGCAGATATTATGGAGCTACGCTATTTGCGGGAATATGGTGAAGAGAAAGCAAGAATAAATTTTAGTTAAACTCTTTCGATCTAGTGATTTAGTTTGCAACTCAGTATAATAAAATTCTTTCATGATCTCATTTAGCATAAACCAAGCTGCAGCCAGCCTTTGATCAGCTATCCAAACCTTGCCTCATCTAATTTTCATGACCTGAATTAGTAATTTAAATCTAAAAGATGTTTGTATCATGTATTGCTTTTATACAATCAGTGTAAAAATTAGCGTAAATATTTGAACCAAAAATTATATTTCAGTTTTCTGTCATAGTTCAACAATTGTCATTGTATGACCAAAGATTGTGGCTTTATCAAGTAATGCATTTTATATATTGAATTCTTAAACTCTAAAAGGTTGTAAATCTTAATATGATGAGATGAAAAAGCACATACATGTATTGCAATGATACATGATAAAAACCCACATAACTTAAATGGAAGATGACTTTGACCAACCATTTATCCATATATCAACACATTAAAGAATACAGTTAAAATCCTGGCACCTGTAATTCATAAAAACTGCATATTTTTAATGATTCAACACAAAAGTCCCCAAATCTGGAAACTTATTGATGTGAAATGTGCACACCTCAAAATTGTGAAGTGAACATGTCCCAAATAATTTCAAATATTTATTACCTTCCTTTTCTTCCTGTCATGCAGACATTCATGTCTCTCAGATGGAAATGTTGAGTGATGTGAATGGCACGTTGTTCATGTATGTTCAAACACAACTTGATGCCAGCGAGACCTGCACTCGCAAAACATGGCGCAGTGTTGGAAGAGAGCTGAAGGCTCACTCTGATAAGTTAAACTTGATACAAGCTGATGGAAGAAGTCCTACCGAATGTCTACTTGAATATTTTAAAACTTTAGCAAAGGAGCCTACAATGAGGGAATTTGTTCAAGCCCTCAAAAATTGTGGAAGAAATGACATTGCAAGATACATCTGCAATTGGCCATGGGCCAATTGAGGAAGAAAGGAAAGAATACAGTATATGTGCCTCAAATAGTATTTTAAATGATAATTAATTTCATTTGTACAGTCACGAACCTTTCTCCTTCAACAGCATTCTGAGAATTTGAAGGAAGACATGGGTACATTATGCATCAAGAGCAGTGAGACAAAATGGTAGTCCCTTCTGGGACAAGACCATCTTTTACAAAATAAACCCAGACAGGATCAACAAGTTGAGTAATAACAAATACTATTAGACATAGTGTGGTCGCCATAAGCCTTGTATCCCAAGTACAAAGATAAAGTTCCCTACGAAAGCTTCTAGCTGCTTGAGGCTAAGCGCACTAGCTATAGTTGGCTACCACAATGCTTATAAAATTAATACATAAACATACACTGCACTTACATACAACAGACAGATAGATTAATTGATTGACAGATAAAAAAAATAGACAGACAGATTGCTAGATCAATAGGTCAAAAGATAGATAGATAGATAGATAGATAGATAGATTAATAGATAGATTAATAGATAGATTTATTTTGCCAGAAAATATTTTCAATATTTATAATTGAATATATACAATTTGGTTTTTCTGACAAGGCAGCTTATTTGCAAACCATGGGGCTTATGACTATGAGCTGCCCTAAAATACATTAATCACATGTGGAATTACTAGTGGAACATAGAACACAATTAATCTTTATTTTGATCATTGTAAAGTTCGACTTACAGCAAAAACAATTCAATTTGTTCTTTGAAATTCCAACAAGGTTGTACAATAATTATCAATCTAATTAATGTATTTAGAGTACAATTTTTTCTGACAATGTACTTCGCACAAAAAAAATGTTTTCTCTTACTCAACCAAAATAAGAGAAAATTACAACCAAAAAGTGCAAGGCTCAAGATTATTTCTTGGTATTGTACTGTGCATTTATACAGCCATAAAATGGCAACTTTCCACTCTCTGGTGATCCAAAGTTCCCCTGGGAGCAATATCTTCAACAGGGAGTGCATTTACCTAATTATGATTCATGCTCCATATGTCTTGAAATCAAGGAATAATTTGCTTCTCAAATTTTGGTTCTTATACTTTGGTAAGAAGACAAAATGACAACCTTTGAAAATTGTCCTGCTGCTCCTAAGAGAGTAAAATAGCAACATTTAAGGTTTCTGAGATAATCTACCAAAGATAACATTTGACCAAAGTCAATGTACTCATTCCATTTCATACGAATGACCTCTAAAGGTTCATAGGACAATTGGAAGCATACTCATTTTGAGTTCCAACTCGAAATCCTTCAACGGATGTAAAACTACGGTAAAGCAAAAAAAAAATTACAAACAACAAACAAAAAAAAACCCATATACAATGCATGCACAGTACAATATGAATTTCTGTGCCCAGAAGAATAATATTTTTGATAAAATATTCATGTTTTGAGATACATGTAATTCTCTATGCGGGAAGTTATTGTACACACTTTGTGAATGCCAGTTTAACTTCAAACACAAGTATGTAATAGCTTAACATAGCTATTGCAGCATATGACTAAGTATACCTATACTTGACAAGATGTTAATGGGGTAAATTAAAAAGCATCTTAAAGTTTATGACACAGATTGTGAAATTTGCAATTTTTACACAGCCTCCACTAAGGATGGAGTAATGGCAGCAAATTCAGTGTTCATATTGGTTAACCAAATATTTGACAGTTGCTGTGGCAACAATAGAAATGAGATCATGACATGACATGGTTTACTAAATTGGTCAGGACAGACTAGAACTGCATGACCTACGCAAGTTAAACATGCATATTTTTAAAGAATACAATACATGCATCTCAAACAGTATTTTTGAATAATATATTAATTTTGTTCAGTCGTGAACCTTTCTCCCTCAGGGTGTTTTGGTGTCTTGTCCTGCATTTGGGTTTCCAGCAAGCTAAGAAGATTTTTCCAGTAGACAGCAAGCACAGTCATTCATTAAACTCTTCATTAAGATGACTTATGTGTATGATAAAACTACTGGTATTTTGTTATATGTATGGTATAGATAATTTAATTGATACGTAACTATTGGCTTAAGATTAAGAACTATGCATTAGAGATGATGTGTTCAGGTTAACTTTAGGCATTAAGAGCTATCTTCTGAATTAATTGATAAGTGTGAATAAGAGGTAGTTATTAATGAGAATTTCTGATCTCTATTTTTACTTAAAATTTACTTTATTAGGGATTTGTATCATGCAATATTTGTTTTATTGTTTAAATGCTTACTTGAAAATCACTCTTAAATTTAATAAGCTATTGGATAATAATTTCAAGCTTTATAAAACTATTTAATGCTAGGAACTATTCAACATTCAGTAAAGAAATGATGTTTCCACTGTGACTCTTTAACATTGCTTATCTGTCAAGGATTGTTTACAAGACACTTAGGCAAAAAAAAAAAAAAAAATGAAAACAAGATTAAGATTTTAACAGTGTTACAAGAATAAGGGAACATGATTTGATTGAATGAAAGCTGACTGAATATTATTTGTCATCATTGGCTTTCAAATGTGTACTTTGGACTTCTTATACTTTCAAAATTTCATTCTGTTCCATGATCTTTCCTGAGAAACAAGGTTAGGAGAGTGAACAAAAGTAGGACATCCATTTGGATTGGTAACTAATCCAAGCCGCTTCCTAATAAAATTCTGGGAGGGATGGGAGCGACATAGCAATACCTTTAGAGACTAGCAAGCATGGAACCATACAAGTGGTTCTACATCACAGACTTTGATATATATATGTTATTTGCCGGCTGGGAGGTCCGTATGGTGAAAAACTGTGACCGAGGTCTTGAAAATACTGCCCGAGGCCGTAGGCCGAGGGCAGCATTTTCAAGACCGAGGTCACAGTTTTTCACCATACGGACCGACCCTTAGCCGGTAAATAACATATTTATTGTTTTTAAACTTGACGAAATTCTTTCCGAAAGAACCCGAATGATTTATGGCCGTAAATACGGCAAGATCTTCCATAAACTGAACAATTTTTGAGTGAGTAAATGGTAGTTAAAATAGAGGTGATGCAAATTTAAGAGAGATGCCTCAGCGAAACATTTTCATTTCCGTAACGATAAAGGTGATTTAAAAGGCTTCCAAACAAACTTTGAAACATTATTTTTACAAGTATCTGTCACAATCTGACACCTGTCAATTAGAGAGCGCGCAAGAAAAAAAAAAAGCGTAGGAACATTTGAAAACCAACAGAACTAGTTTGGCAAGGGCTGTCACGACAATGTTTTCTTCAAAATCAGTTAATGTTCTAACGGAAAGTATTATTCACTCTCATCGACCATTCATTCATGTACGAAGATTTACCTCTGTTCATTAAGTAAACGGCGAGGAAAGTAATTGTGAGTAAATTCAATTTTTTTATTTTGAAGTTGTGAGAGTTTGCTCGTTTGTTTGCTGTAATGGCGTGTTTAACTCTGATCTTTCCTTCACGAAAACTAAATTCGAACGGCACACTCCAACGAGACACAAGGGAATGTAATGCGGCCTTTTCTCAAAAAATTCCTTCAATTTCTGTTGTGCAATTTAAGGTACAAATGTCTAAATTGAACGGAATTGGAAAGACTCACCAGAAGCGTGTATTTGTTGTAGAACTTAAATTAAAACTTCGCTCGCTCTTTCACTATGAACAAATTGCTCGAGAAAATTCAGATATTAAATGAATGAAAGTTCCATCGTTCAGTTTAACTGTAACCAAATACCTCACGTTTCAACTTTCTGGGTACTTTTTGTGAACGACTAAAATTAAATGCAGACGGTTTTTAGGCCGCTTGTCAACCAACGTAATGACACTATTGTTTATACAAATTCATTCTGAAACCAATATTTTTCTGTCAACCAAAGTGATTTGAAAGAGAGAAAAGAGAGGATTCATAAGTTATTTATCGGCTTGAGGTAGTGACCGACGTGTTTGCTTAAAAATACTGCCCAGCCGGAAAACGAGGTATATTTATGAAAAATGACAACGAAAGTTGGGATGTACTCGGCGACTCACGAAAGCGTTACCGTGGCCCGTGGGCAGAGATAGGAAAATTCTGACCGGGTAAAGAACCAATCAGATTGCAAGATTCGTTACCGTGCCCTCTACAAAAACAATAAATCTTTGTATGCAGGTGTCATTTAGTGACATGTCAATAGACGTAGTCTTCCTTCTTCAGAGTAAGAAAGGTTCTCTTACAAATTATTCAGAGAGTATCTTTGAGCGACCAATTTTACATGTGAGAATTTTAATTCTTGCATGTAGTACTGTTTAAACTGTTAAGCTTTATAAAACCTTTAACCACCAAAAGTGATTAACATGTAACTTCTCCCCTCATACATCCATACATTGTCCAGAAAATGCTCAGTGAATAGTCAGACATATCAAGTAGAAGATATTATCTTGATCTAACACCAAATTCTCGTTAGCAATTCACAAGGAAGTGTTTAACAGTTAGAGGGGAGAATTAACAATCAAAACCTAAATTTATTTAGGGTTAATTTTCTAAAAGCTCTTATTTCCAGAAGATACCTAGGATGAACCTCTCTTTAGCGTACTGGTTCAATTTCAAGCAGAAGAGTGACGATGGTGAAGAAGAGAGAGAGAGAAATATCAGTTAAGGGGTCACAAGAAATTTACGGCAGACAGTGCAAAGAAGTTATATTTTGATCTCGTTTGGGAGAATTGAGATAGCATAATGCAAACCGTACCAGTTCTGACATTAGATATAACAATTTTACGTCTGTTACGATTATTTGCATTTACTTGATTATACTGCGGTAAAATCGAATAATTTTTCACTCTGATGAACTCACCAACCTTTCCTGAGCCTTAAAATGAGTCTCGAGTTTTGAAAAAGTGCTCACTTGGGACTAGCTTATCAAAGAAGAACCTTTGTGCAGAATTCTCCTGGCGAGCATTAACTGCCACATATTTTTCATTCTCGGTACGATTGAGACTAAGGTCACTTCCTAGCCCATTTGGATGCTTAATAGGACGATAAAAATTCAGCTGGTACTGGATACAGCAGGAACATTTCCTTTTTCTTGTGGAGCTAGCGGTTATCGTTGTTGTCGTGTAATAAGCGGGAAATGTACTGTATAGTGATGGCGATGATCATGATGATCATTCTAAACATTAATGTGATCGTTATTATTATCATAATTATTATTATTACTATTATTGACACCATTATTGATATTATTATTGTTATTGCTATAATCATTACTGTTATTATTGTTATCGTTTGTATTTTCATTGCCCGTGCTAATAAGACAATTGGCATCTCTGATCTTTTTTTCCGCTGGCTCTTAGCAATTAACTTGTAACGGAATAAATTAATTAGTAGCTCTTGCGGTTCTGGACCAGAACCCGATAAGAGCTTAAATAATTTCAGTGCATTATGCACCACTACAAACAGAGGGTTTTTTTCGTTTTGTTTTTATTTTTTTATTTTTTTGTTCACAATTTTTTAGCCAATCTTTTTGGCTGATTTTTACCATGTTACTCTTAGGTAAGGTTTTTTTTTTGCCATTACTTTATCTCGATTATGAAAGCGATCTTACTTAATCCTTTAGCGTTGCGCATTTTCGCCTAAGATAGAAGTGCATTATAAAGCTTTCTTCGAACGCACCAGAGCCCAGTTGTGCAAAAAGACGCCGGCAATAATCCGCGATTAAAAGTTTAACTTGTCATTGTCTTGAAATAAAGCGTATATTTGGGCTTACGTTTTCAGGGATTTCACCCTAGCTATAGCGTGAGACAAAACTGGAGGAAAAAAATATGCGCAATTAATACTAACTGCAAAGCTGCAAAGCTAGATGAAAAATTGTTGGCTAACCCTTGGTTAGGTTTATCGTGTTTTGAACAACGCGGCCTAAGGCCACATCAGGAAGCACCTTGGAGAGGAAGAGGCCTCTATTGCGTTGTTCCCCTTATTCACTTGTTGACTAGTACTTTTGAAAGCAAAAGCTTTTTTCCACACGAAGAATCTCAAAATCTGCAATAAACACCTCTAATCATACAGAAGCCGATTAGGGGTTAACAAGTTACAGGCGGTGCAGAACTTCGCATGCCGCATTGTTAGCGGTGCGCGTAAATTTGACCACGTTACACCAATTCGCAAGGAACTAAATTGGCTTACAGTTCAAAGCCAGCTTTACTACCGGAACGCTACTACGGCCTTCAGATGCATGACTGGTCAGGCTCCAGATTACCTCTCATCAAAATTCATAAAGCGCGCCGAGGTTAGTCGACGTAGCACCAGAAATTCGCAGCTTTTGCAAATTCCATTCTTTAGAACAGCTAGCGGTCAGAGAACATTTTTCTATAGAACTGTAAACTTATGGAACTCCTTGGATAATTCCTTAAAACTGTGCAACTCCGTTAAGGTTTTTAAAAAACGTTTAAGGACCAAATTACTCACAGAGTTGTAATTTTATATATTTGTATGCTTTCATTTTTCTTTTAGAACATTCAGATTTTAAAACATTTTTAATTGTAAATAGGATTTTTAATTGTAATAGGATTATTTTTATAACATTGTCTTTGAAAAGCCCCCTTGGGGAAAGTCAATAAAGTATGTTGTTGTTGTTGTTGAAATCCCGAAAAACTTTTAAATTATTCTTTTGTTCAGGATTTGTAAATGTTGTTTGGATCGTAAAACTTTTTAAACAGAATTTTTATTAAAAAATCCTGTTTCTACGATTAAAAAATTTTTTGGATTTCAAAAACATTTTGGGATTGCACCTGATCCCTTATCGACTTTCGTAAATCAGGGCTTGCTTATACATTTAACTAAAGCAAAGCAATCCGCGACAAAACTGTTTGACAAATATCAATGGCATCGTTCACGCTACTCCTATTAGGAAGTTTTAAAAAGTAACATGATAAATTAACGACAGTTCTCTTTAATACCCTCTTCTTCAATTCAATGTTGCACAATCAAAGGAAACAAAGAGCAATATTGAAAAACTGGAGAAAGAGGGATGGAGGGATATAAGGGATGTAACTGATGAGCTCTTCCAGACTATGAATGTGGTCCCACTGGTGATGTGGCAAAAATTTTTTCGCCGATCGTAGCATTCCATATCTGATCCACAATGTATCTCATGTGCTATCAAGGCTACTATAAATTATGTAATTCTGAGTCCTAACGAGTGAAAAAGGATCTCGAGGGAGCCCTTCTTGTTTACACCTTAAAGAGGAGCTCGGTGCCAAATTTCGTCGCATTTGCAAATAGCTCACTAACATAACTAACATAAGATTAGAAAATAAATACGAATACTGTGGTCTAATCCAAATCACTTATTTTCCTTATCTTGTTAAATATAACGTTAAGTTAAAATATCTTAGCATTTTATCGATGGGTTTCAGTCAGGTTTTTCGTCAGGAAGCGGTCATTATTTATCCTCTGGGCTGCATCGTCTTTGTTAATAATGTTGACTTGGGTAAATGTCAGTAGTTCTTTATAATCAGAATATTAACCAAAAAAGGCTACGTGGGCCGCAATGCCATGCAGGTTTAGTGTCTGTAGATATCCCTCCTGTTCACTTGGCTATGAAAGTTACGGAGGTCATACCATTTGCAATTTAGGAGAGTCATTCCCAGTCACAATCGGAGGACTTGAAGGCTGATTACATACAACTTGAGTTGCTGTAAAGGAAGCAAACATGTCGGCTTGTTAAAATCAAAAGTATAACTTCTTCTTTTCTACTGTATATTTGAGGGGAGATTACACTCAGTTCTACGAATAGAACAAATGCTTACCTGTCCATCTACCAAAATCGATGATTTCATTTAATTTATCAGAGGAAAGGATAGACTTAAGCTAAAGAGTTTCTATAAATGACCCATTCTAAAGCAATTTTAACTCCGAGAGAGGGGTATGGTGTGAAAACAGTCGATATGATTCAAAACATATTTTGGTCGCTACTTTTAATTTTGTAACCAAAATATGGTTAAAAATATGAAAAGATGTGTGTAATTTCTTTTATCCTGGTCCTGAGCATGACTAGATACTTACGAGTTGAAGTCACGAAGTCTCCGTCGGCATGCGCTCTTGTGTAGCACAAATACAGTGACAAAAATTGCTTTCTGTAGCAGACAAATAACATCACTCCAAAGGAGACACACACAGTAAAAGCAACACAAGCCGCAACGGCTATAAGCCAAATAGTACTAGCACTGCCTCTGTCCTCAGAGCGGTAGGCCATCTTGTCATGTGTGATTGCAGGAGCCGTGGATACTAACACAGCAGACGCAGTTGTTCTGTAAACAGTAGACGCGCATTTGATGGTGTTGACATCGTATCGACATATCTGGTTTGCTGGGAGATTGGACTGATCACTGCACTGTTTCTCTATATCTTCGTCTTTCCTGTCAGCACAACATCTCATACAAGGTTTGCAATCTCCGGTTATAGCTCGATAGAAGCTGTCACGAAACGCGGAAAAACATTCAGATAACCTTCAATAATGATATTTCACCAGTATTGCGTTGCGTATCTTTACTATGCATAATCATTATAACGCGTGCATGATAAAAAAAATTGCGCTTTGATAACTTCAATTGATGAGGATGAGGTAGAGTTTAAAAAAAATCTCAGCTCAGGCTTTTTAAAATTGACCTTTTACCTCCCAAGATCCGATTGTTAATTCTCCCCTCCAGCTGCTACATATCTCCTTTTAAATTAGTTACGAGAATTTGGTGTAAAAATCAGCATAAAAATTACTCCGACAAATGAAAGTTGGACTAAACTGTACAAAGAACAGCACTGCAATTTTTCAACTGACAGCATGATGTTATGCTCTCTTCATAAGGTGATGTCTGCTTTTGAAAGATATCATACCTGCAGTTATTGTTTTTCGGCGAAAAAAAAACCTGATACACTATCTCTTTAGAGATTCTTTTGCCCAAACACCGCTTTGTTTACATACCCAGCATTGCACTCTCCACAAACTGCATTCTTCGTGGCAGTACAAGGGCTGATCGTTTCTTCGTTAGGGTCGCAGATAGTGCACGGCTTACACGAGGAGATATCATGGTTATTCGAGTACGATTTGCCAGGTGTACATTCTACACACTCCACTGTGACGTTCGTGGTGACACGAGATCCACACTGTGGGACCATGCCTTGGCCATCGGGACATTCGGGACAGGGAAAACATTCAACTCCATTGGTGCTCGAGATAGTCAACTGATTCCACCTGCAGCTCCTACTAAACGCTACTTGTACTGAAAACTAACAATGAATTGTTGTTTTAGCCAGTGCATTGTTAAATAATTGATGTATGGTTCAGCATCTGTAGATAACTTAACAGACTATACATTTGGGGGTGAAATATTTTCAAAATATTGAGGAAACAAAAAGAAGGTTCCATCCGCCCCGTCCTCGGTACTTTATGCGCCCGGGGGGGTTGACTTGATCCGGAAAGCAGGTAAAGCAATGATATAAGGAGGCAGGAAATACCTCTCTGAGGCTGTGTCTCTACTTATTAAACGGTCGGTCACTTCACAGAAGTCAAATCTTGCCCGGAATGTGTTTTGATCAATGAAGAACGATGCCCAACATTTGGCAGCTCTGTCATTCGAGATAGTGCTAGCAATGGTGAAATTCAAGTTACCGTATTTATTTTGCTATAAGCCGAGACCCCTCAGCGGCACCATCACGAAAAATTAAACCAAAACATTCGGTTACAAGCCGAGACCTATTTTAGAACACAGTGTTCGTCAATCCGTTATCTTGCTAAAAGCTCGTCGTACATCGTGCAACCTCTCGCTCAAGCTTAAAATTGTCGCAGAAGCGGAAGCCGTCGAAAACAACTCTGAAATCGCCAGAAAAAGCGGCTGTTGGTTTGGGATTGATTTCGTGCCGACCTAACGGAGTCAACATACAATACCCTGAGTTTAATTTATTTATTTCGCTCGGCTTATACGCGAATACGTGCCCATTTATCATTGTTCTAATAAATCCAAAAAGTTTTGTTTTAGGAAAAATCTCGGCTATGAGCCGAACCCCCTTCTATAGCTCAGATTTTTTCAAATATTAGCGTGAATTTTTGTAAAAATCGCTCGGCTTATAGCCAAATAAATACGGTGTGTTTCTTGCCGTTGTGCAAAGCGGGCGAAATATTACAAATAGTATTACGGAATTTCTTGTTTATTTTCACTTTCGATATAGCTCATATACTTGTTGAGATCGCATCGAAAGTGAAGGGAAAAATCCCTATTTAATCAAATAATTCTTTACTGGTTGCGGATTTGAAAAATAATCACTGAAATAGCAGCGAATATCATTAAAACCTTATCCAAGGCTAAAAGATAAGTAAAAAAATGGAAAGAAAAAAGTAAATACAAAAACAAGTCAGCAAGCACCCCTCTTCGAGCTCCCTAACACGTTTTGCTTTCACTTTCTTTACAGCTGTCGGGTTCAACGAAGTACTTCCTTTAAAGCAAAGTCCTTGCTCGATCCCTAAAATAGGTTGCCTAATCTTTAATTAGATGATCGGGAAGTTTGTTGGGTTTTAGCGAATTGTCTGCATTTTTCAAATAATACAATCGCAAAGGAAACACTTTTTCCGTTCATGAATTAATCCTAACCGCTCTCGGAAATAGTTTAGATGGTCTTTTTGTCATGCAAAAAACTGATAAATATTCATTCAACGAAATCTTTTTGCCATGCATAATTGAACATGGCTTACTTCGTGTTTTGAGTTACACCAGGAGGCAAATATTTTTAATGAAGATTTGTTTATCAACCTACCATGTAAAGAATTGAAATCGTCACAAACAAATCTGTATTAGATACAGCAGACATGACGTACGTTTCTTGTACTTTGACCTGCCGAGAATAAAAAAAAACAGTGATGTAATCAAACTAAAATCTAAGAAACCTCTTAAAAAAAACATAAATTTGAACAAATGCATGGTAATTTTTAGTTTTCAGTTAATGCGCAGTAAATTTACCAGTCATTGTTCTTGGATGACAAAGAGAGACAGAATGCATTCTCCTACCCAAACGAGAAGAAATAAACTCTATCAACACAATTAAATTTTATTCTTTTGAATACCTATTTCTAAGATCAAAAGGTACAGGTAAGTATTCTGTGTGCCAAGTCTTTCGCTCGCCTACCACTTCCTTTTTATATTCGTTTTTAAAATCTCCCCGTTGTGAGTACTTATTTCCGTTACAAATGTTTCGCAATATAAATTTCCTTGTAGGGATGACTCCGTCAGTTGCGTGGTCGGCAAAACTGAGTTGAATTGAGGTTTGACGGAAGAACAGTTGAATGTGGCTATCACAACGCGAATTGTTGTGCTATTTGTAATTGTTCGAAAAAAGTTTGAAAATATTTATCCAAATGGAAATAACTCATACCTGAGAAGGCTTCTAAAACGATCTTGATTCTCGGGAGTAATCAGTCTGTTTCAGTGAGCCAGCAAAATTCACAAGCAAATAATGCCCCCGCGGAATTTGATGACGCAATGTTAGGGGAAACCCCGCATTCCACAGGGTCTGAAAAATTACTTTCCTTTTGCGCTACGACCTAAGAACCTGTCTTCCTTGGCATGTTAACTTATTAAGCTAAACACTACTGCGGCTCACGAAAATTTGGTACATCGTTAAGAATCTTCACTGAAGGCGTCCGTTCATTGACAGAGTGTAAGAATTGACTCATTAATACAATTAAATGTGACTTGATTTTATATATTGTCAGTTATTTTGGCGATACATGCAAATGAGGTTATTTGTGTCCTTGATCAAAGATCTCCGTTGGACAAGTGTGAACTTGTTCAAGTCCGTGGACTGGAAACTTCTAGAAAATTTGCATGTGGGCCTAGTTTCTAACATACCGATGATGTCACGTTTTAGGTATTTCTCTAAGACCCTCTAGAAAGGTGTCGCTTGCGGAAATTGAGATATCGTGAATTGCATCATCAGTCATCATTGACTTTGAAGTGATTTCAACATAACAAATCTGATTGAAATTTTCATTGTGGTTAGATACTAGGTTGAAAACGGACACAAGCACAAATTTTCACAGTCTTTAAATTTAGAGAGACGAGCTATCGAGATAGATAAACATCTAAGAAATGTGACACCGGATGGGTCACGATTGCATGGTCCGCCCACTCGCATATGTCATCGCTTAAATAAAATCGAAGACTGCTTTTTGTGCTGCGTAAGCATCTAGTACTATTACTTGGTGTAATCAGGAGCCATAACCTGGTGCAATTCGAACTTAAGTAGGACCAAGGCACCAATATCGTGGTGAATTACCACAAGCAGAGGACAGCTTTAACTAAATTGTCAAAAAGCAACTCTCGAGACTGTAGCGCAAGAGTCAAATTGTCACGAAATCAAGCCTTGTGTTTTGGTATGTGTATGCCATAAATGGCAAAAGGTTTACCTTACCTGTCAAAGGTTTGATCATCATTTATTACCAAGCCTGCAAAAGCTTCAGTTTGCGTGTTTCTTGGCGGGGAATAGGGATAGAGCTGGAGATTTGCGGCAGTAAATATCACGGCTGGTGGCGAAATGAGTAGTTTGCAGAAAGTAACATTACACCTTAAGACTCTGAAGAGTTTTCCCTCAATATCAAACACAATGATTTTGAATCATAGTCGGTCAGAAGCTATCTTTTTTAAAAGCTTTTTACGAATGTGCTCAAGATCGGCATTTTTTCCTGTTTCGTCATCTGCAATTCATGCCGAGCAAGCATACTTTCTCCCTTCGTAAATCGTCACGGTGAACTGTACGTCGTTAACAAGAATTATTGCAAGTCTTTGGTAAAGACCTTGTATAGCATTGCTAGACAATAGTTTTGGTCGAATCATGCTTTCAGACATTGATAATCAAAAAAGATTTAAGTTCTGATAAACTTAAGCTGCTATTTGTCCAACTTGCTCTACTTCATTGCGTTATTTCTACTATTCAGACACAAATTTGCATAACTATCTAATCTAATCGTATCAGTGTTAGCAAATGGTACCTGAAAAATCGTGCGATCCACCTAAACTGTTATCCTATCTTGAAACCTCATTGACCTTTGCGATAAGTCTTCATGTCTCTCAAGCCTCTATGTATGATCACCTTCGATTATGCATGATTAATGCGGTGTAAAAGGTGTATATCGCTAAAAGGAACGCGTAGGGAATGTCTCAACTCTGATGTGATATCTTTGCCCTTATTTATTACGGTACCACACAAGAATCCGAATGAAGTGATGGTAATAACTGTAGAGTTTTCGGTTTCGAATTTTCAGCGTCTCACGAGTCTTGGATTTCAGCATTCACCACCCTTCCTGTGGCTAGACTGTGAAATTTTGCATTTGAAATAATGCTTAATTTCTGAACCTACACAATTTGAATTTTTCGCCTTCAATCACACGCAAAATGGTCTGTGTAGTACATATTTGTACATAGAGGTATATTTTCCTTCTCTCCAGAGAATAACGTGAGAGTCGAGCCAAATTTTCAGATGACCTTCGTTACCAAATCCCAGCATTTTGATTTGTTGTTCGTTTGTTGTTGTTATGTCTGAGGTCAGACTTTTACGGTGGTTGATAAAATAAAATCGAACATTGACAGTTCCTGTACTCGCCCTGTATCGTTTAAAATGCTAAAACAAGAGCTGTGTTGTAGTTCAGTTGATATTCAAGGGTGCAGAATTAGCTTCATTCTCCTTACGGTCGCCTTTGGCGTTTCACGAATCAAGAATATTAGCCACGATGACAACAGACTAAAATTAAGTAAACATATTTTTTGGAAATTAAACATTTTGCTATACTTCTAAAAAATATATTAGACCTAAATCAAAAGAGGATTCAAATTATGCCAACTAAAGACAACGTAGGGGATTTTTTTTCTCTCTAACATATAATCGACATTTCACTGCTATTGAATATTTAAAAAAATAAAGTGATTAAAAAAGAAGAAAGTCGTGTTTTCCCATAAGCAAGCCCGCATCCGGTTCAGTAAACACACCAAACAGAATAATCCTGTTAAAAAAAAAAACAGCTCGTTTACAATTATTTGTTGGTTTTGGCTATGATTTTCTAGCTCAGCAATATTTCATAAAATGTTTATTCGGCGTTAAAATCGCTGAGGAGTGGCACGTTCTCAATAGCTATGATCTCTATTATGATCTCTCAATCTCGGTCGCTTACGACAGGCATGTCATGTCTATTCTGCTTAACAAAGCTTATTCAGGCTGATTTATACTCTTTGTACTGTAGATAAAACAGATTTAACTCAACATGTTTGTCTCTGTAAGAGCATTTATACTTCTGTCAGAGTGTTCATAAAAAGATTTCGTTATTTTTCATAAAACTACTGGTCGCAGATTTTACCATATTTTAATAATGCAGAGGTTAAATACCTCATTTTCAAACAATTAAGTGTTATTTATTAATTAACCCTTGGCGGAAAATGGAGGAGAAGTGTCAATTTTCAAACACATCAATGATGTCGTGTCTCTAGACCACCCGAAAAGCGAAAGCGGTCATTTATTTTGGAGTATGAACTCGCGAGTTGAATTGTCAAACTTTCGCAGGCTAGGTGCATAAGTGATCTTGAAGTGATTTCAAAATAACAAAGCTGATTGAAACGCCCGTCGTGGTTGTGTTTTTGAAGGTTGTAACTGCGACGCACAAATGCAGTAATAATTGCTTCCTGTTTTTTTTTCCTGCGAGGTTTTCGTAGATTTAGCGCAAACCCACGTCTAACAGAGGACGATCACATGACTGATTGATCCGCCCCCTGTCGTCTCACTTTGCGTCATCCCCAAGTAAAGAAATATTCTGTCAAAGCTCCGTAAGCAATTAATATTGCGATCCAATATACGCCTGTAGCACTGATAAGGTGGCGAGATATCTCAAGCGGAGGACAGCTGTGACTTAATTTGGCAAAAAGCGATTTATTTGTTGCTCATACTGCGAACATACTTCAAGAATCAAAAAGCACACCGTCACGTAATCGTGATTGCAAACGGGTATGAGTATGCTATACTTTGAAAGCGATGACATGTTCCCTCGTCTGCGGTTTGATCACTAACTAAGACGTGACCTTCAGGAACTTTGAAAGATTTTAGCTTGGATAAGTAAATACTTAGCCGAATTTTCCCGGCAATATATATCACGGTCGATATTAAAGTGTGTGTTTCTTGTTTCCAGAAACCGTCACGCCGCAAGCCTTTTCAAAAGGAGTTTCTCGTTGATATAAAAAATGGTAAGTGTCCGTTCCCTAGACTGTTTGAACCTTTCATTAGCTATTAATAATGCACCAATATATATAAGAGAAGGATTTCAAATTTTTTTTCCATCATTTTGAAATCACGCTGAGTTAGCGCATTGTTTTCCTTCGCAAATTAATACATTGCCTTGGGGAAATCTACAGTTTAGTTTTGTTGTTTGTAAACTCTTAGAAGTTCTGCTCGCCTCATAGTCTTACCAACAACGTTGACTTGTACATTTAGTTCTTAAAGGAAAAAAAGAATCTAGATCCTAAAGTTCATCTCGCTCCGCAGCATAGTATGTAAATGATTATTTAATGCAAATTATCATGTGATTATTTCTCTAGTTAGCCTAAGTGTTGATTTTAAGTTCACAACATGCCTATTTTCAGGATTATATCTTGTTTCGTTAGTCTTAACCAAAGTTTTCTGTGTATTATATACGGAAAAATTAATGGCCCTCTCTCTCTACTGCGACGTGTGTCTAGTACACACTTATATTTACATGTTTACATTTACATGTTTACATTTACATGTTTACATTTACATGTTTACATTTACATGTTTACATTTGGGTGGTTGATAGCTCCTTCCGGTCACACATAATATGATTTCCGCCGTTTTTTCGGATCCAGTCTTCGGTCCTCCTACGCGGGAAGGAGCACGGGCGCAATTCCCGAACAGCGGTTAGAAAGCGCACACGGATTAAAATGAACTGTTTTTTACGATTAATTACAGAAATTGTAAAGAATGGTCAATTGTATTGCCTTCATTTTGATTTTTCAGAAAACAATTCAACGTCTGTTTCTTCTCTGGATGATGGCATCCGTGGTAGAAGGTCATCACTTATGTCCAATGGCTCAAAACTTTTGGAAACTGAGTACCAGCGGTGAATTCAAAGCATGTATACCGTGTCCAGAGTGTCCTGAGGGTAACGGGCTGAACATTCAATGTGGTTCATCGATCACAGATGATACTAAGATAGAATGCGTCCAATGCAAAGAAAACGTGACCTACTCCAATAGCCATGGAGTGGAAAGCTGCAAACCCTGTCAGGACTGCGGTCTACGAAATGTTCTTCAAGAATGTACCTCGGACCAAAATCGCAAATGTGGACGTAAATGTCCCAAAGGGTATTTCTTTGATGGCCACATCACTGATTGCAGAGAAACTACGCCAGCAACAGTCTCAACCACAACTTTTTCAATACAACCTTCTTCTAGCATTTGGCCACAACTCTCATCTCCTTTAGGCGGTGGCTCGTCTACAGCAATTGTAGCGTCTATAAAAGTTTTATTCTCAGTAGAAAGTGTTACCTCGACGAGTATAGCGTCGACTCCAAGCGTAAAGCCACAGCGTTCATCGCTGATGAGCGTTTTGTCTCTAGTAGTAGGAAACCGTTCCTCTACAAGCATAGAATTCACGCAGGTTATCATGCCACAACCATCGTCATTGTATCGTGGAATCGATTCAACTTCGATTCCTGGAGGTATAGGAGTTCCAATACCAAAAGGAAACGACGCCTCTGCAAGTGTTCCGGGGGAAAAAAAGACTCAGGGACGGAAAGGCAAAGCTTTGACACTGTTGACTATATTGGGAATAATAGGATCGATAGTTTTGATCGTCATCTTTACACCGACTGCAATAGTTTGCTGGATAAAATGCAGAATTTCTGAGAAGAAAAAGCCAGAACAGACAGGTAAGATTATACTAAAATAAATGAGAATAGGAAAAGCGTTAGTGAAGGGTTCTAAATAATCTAAGCGACAAGGAGCCTCGGCCTAATAGCCCTCTTGAGTGACTTGAGTGGGATCCATAATTTGCTAACTCGAAATATATATATTTTCGTAACATTTTCCTTCGCAACACGACAGATATCATGATAAAAGCCCGAGTCTTCAATAGTTAACCAACCTTGTCTTTTCTGAAATGGAAAGGTAAAGCACAGGGGACTGAATCTTTTATACGTAGTCGACTTTTTGAGGATAAAACAGGTCATAGACATGATATCAAGCCAAAAAGAATGAGCAAAAAGAGATTCTATCACTTATGGCTTGCTCACTTTTTGACCGTTTCCACACAGCGACCTGGCACAAGGAACGCAGATCGTTTTCAAAATGATCTTTAATTTGTTGTCGCAGATCCTGCTGGAATACTACTGAACTCCTTACGAGACACTGAGAATTCACCGAGTCGCTCTTTGCCAGGTAAGATTATGATGCTGATAATTTTCCATTCGTTTACCAGGAAAAGGGCCGATTCCGTAGACCTGATCGGAGTTCTAATCCCCAAATTACGTTACAGCTACTCAGCTAGTTGGCAAACCTTGAATTTTGTGTACGTTTTCTTCACTGTATTGAGGATGACTACTTTTTTCCTCTTTCGAACCTCTCCGTGTTCTTACAACTTCCCAAACAGTTTTTGAGAACTCTTTACCTCTCCAAAAGGGTTACACATTTTTCAGCAGGAATATTGCTTTTTTTGTGTAATTAGTATTACTGGTAGAGATGTTGATAGCCAGGCCTCGTTAAAAATGTCAGAACTCGGTCAAGGCTTGTGATTTTGAAGTGAATCGTCGGTTGAAAAAAGAAAGGGTCAGCCACCGGGCCAGACGTATAGACCTAAAAGTTGTGTGTGAAAAAATGCCCCCCTTTTTATCTCTTTTTCATACTTTTTGGTACCTGTTGAACACTCCCGTTCCCCCTTCGCTCAGACAAAATGACCCCTGAGGAGGTACCTGTATGAGTCACTCTAACTCTGAAGACAATCTCATTTGGGTTTTTTTTTTTCACCATTTGATTTTCAGAAACCGTTGGCTCTTTTCAAAACAACACTGACTCTGCTGAAAGTTTAATGGCTTCTCAAGGAAGTGAGTCCTTAGATGGTGGGTGGTTCAAAATTTTCACGTGCCTATTTACTAGGTTTATTGATTTTCTTTAGCACTCAGATAAATGGAAGCCAAAACCGCACTATTGTTTCTCTGTGAAATTGCCTTCTTGAATTCTTTTTGTCTCCGTTTGACCAAAATGGTAAAAGTTAAACACCCGTGAAATAGTTCTCTGAACAAAGCCCTTCATTTGGCGCTGTTCCTCATGAGCGCTGTTGCCTCTTCTCTGATATCTAATTTTTATTTTTTTATAGTTTTTAACAAAACTTGCAAAACAAAATGCCTGATATTGACCGTTAAGTTTGATGAGGGCCAAACTGAATGAACCACATACACTCTCTCCCCTATCATCATACCTTTCCATTTAAGCCAAATTGTCAGTGAATTCACCATAATTAAATTCATTCAATTACAGTTCGCTATGATGGTCAAGGAGACGACAAAGATTTTGTTCTTACGATTGACATCCCCGAAGGTATGGAAATGAGTGACAAGTAATGAATCCTCGTCCTTTGAGTGTAAGATCAATGTTATTAGCAACTTAAGAAGCCTCCATTACTCCCTGTTCCCGCCTGCAGTACCCACTCGTCTTCTAGGCGTTAGCGGGCAGCTTCCACCGGGGGTGTCCTCAAATGAGCATTATTGTGATGATGATGATGATGATGATGATGATTATAATTGTTACTTTTTTTTCCTTTTGACTTTGTCAATTTGATTGTTCTTTCGTTATATTAGACTTCAAGCTCGCCGACTTTCCATATGATGTCGAGGATTCTATTCTGCAACTAGATTCTGATTCCTCGCCAGTCCAAAAGAACTGGAAACATGTCGCTTACGAGTATGGAATTACCAAACAAACCATTCAGGTGTTGGAGAGAGAGTGCAGGAAGCCAGGAGTCAGCGCAATAAGGCTTTTGATTGAAAAGTTATGTAGTTACAAATGTGCGACTCTAAAAGAGTTCGTAGACGTCCTCCAGGAGCTGGAACGCAACGATGTTGCCAACGACATTATCAGCTGGTTTAGGAAAAAACAGGACAGATGTTCAGAGGAGGGTAAGAATTGACAGTACCCAGGAGGCTGTTGGGTGTTTCTTTAACATCATGTACCACGCATGGACTTTAAGAACAGTGACAGTTGAGAGTTATTGAGTCGGTCTTGTAAATAACGTAACTGATTTTGTATATTTAGGAAAATCAAATTGATCTGAATAAAATTTTTGGAAAGTAGGGATACACGTTGTTCGAGAGATTTTGTTTTAAGATTAGACTACAGGATCGTTTTAAACAGGTGTTTTGAAGATTTAGGCAATTTTTGTAATGAAATCTATGTTAGGTAGTTCGATGAAAATTTTACATAATTTTTCTAGGTTTTTGTAACCTTTTTTAATCTTTGCTCTTAGTTGTAAGGTTGTAAATAATTTTAGGTAACGCTCTTAAGTGCAATTGAGGACGAAATTTTTTTAATGTTGTGCATGCATGGTCAGAGTTTCTTTATTGTAGCAAAATATGCCGGTATCTTATATATCTGAATGTTTCAAATTTCAAACAGGCCGGTGGTATAGAACACGGAAGGTTGTCTGAAGTTATCTTTCCTTATGGTATTCCTTAATTTCGGTTTTCAATTTACTATGAAAGGCTGAGAAAATACTACAGCCTAATTCACTTGGCATTGCTTGATCTCACATTGAGAAGAAAGTAAGCACTGCGTGCTGAATCAATTTTAACAAGGATATTTTCGATATTATGCATGCTCTGAGGTCATCCTGTTTGTGACCCGCCGAAGTTTTAAACTTGGCTTAGTCAGATTAATTACTTTTCCATCGAGTGTCGAAGTAACTTGACTTGTTGATATTTCATTGTGCCGTCGAGAAATTCGCACCACCACATAGCCAGATGCAAAACTGAAACCAATCGCGAATTATTAAAAGAGATTTTTCCAAGAGCACAAAGCAGCTCTCATGCGTTAATTTACAGACTTTAAGTTTTCTCACAGGTTTCTCAGTTATAACGCTGAAATCAAAGTTGTTTGATTGGCCAGTGCGATTACTTAGCTTTTGATTTCACGTCACTCAATCGAAAGGTTCCTTCCCAGTGATCAATTCTGAGGTAGTAATGAGTTTTGTATGGTTGTAATAATCCTTTTCTAGTTTATGTATTGGGGCATAGCTTGGTGATGTTTCCTGGGGTGCTTCTCCTAAAACTCCTATGTGAGGTTACTTTTTTTAAAATATATTTTTGCTATCAATTCTGTACAAAACTTATACTTAAGGTTTTCAAAAACAGACAAATCCGAGGAAACCTTTAAAAAATCCAAGCTACGCCCCCATTTGTAACCTGTGCTTGCCCGTATCCACTTTTCCAATCAAGATCCGGGAACTGGCAATTAAATATTGGTGGGCAACTTAGGTAGTCCTGCCCTTTGAAAAATGGTAATCAGCACTCTAAGATAAAATAGTAAACTTATATAGACGCAACGAAATTATTTTTGTTTATGAGTTGGGTAGTAAACCATTAAATGCTGAAAAAAACTATCTTGGCTGTATGAATGTTGTGCCGCGTAGCACTGGGAACACAAATGGTGAAACAGAGAATTAACTCTGAAGTGTAAATTAAAGTGCTACTTAAACCCATGAATAACCCACAGGGCGTTAGCCCTAATAAAGGGAAACAGGGAACCACACGAGGCAAAGAAAAAAATCTTTTGACAGAGTTCTCTTCAGAGTTAATTCTCTGTTTCACCATTTGTGTTCCCAGTGCTACGCGGCACAACATTCATATGTACCCTTACTTTCTCTTCGCCGCGATTCACCATCCTAAATCGTCCCCGACTTTCTCTGCGCGACCTCGTAGCTCAGTCGGCAGAGTAACGGTAGATCTAATCCGGAGGTCGTGGGTTCGATTCCCACCGAGGTCAAAAGATTTTTTTCTTTGCCTCGTGTGGTTCCCTGTTTCCCTTAATTAGGGCTAACGCCCTATGGGTTATTCATGGGTTTAAGTAGCACTTTAATTTACACTTCAGAGTTAATTCTCTGTTTCACCATTTATCTTGGCTGTAGTTTGGAGTCCTCTTTTGTGGTAAACGAGAGTAGAAAATCTTCAGGGCACAGAAATTAAAGAAAAAAGAGTGAATTAATCACTCCTGAGGTAACAGCCCGCTTGTAGGGCTCGCTCGATATTTTTTAACGTGACTCAGCAAAACTTGGGCTGGCACAAGTCGTCGAGGCAGCGTGAGGTTAAAGTTTCCGGAAAATAAAAGCTGCAAATAGTCGTTCTCCTATCAGGCCAATTTTATTAACTAACCCTCAGACAGTGTAATTCTGAGAAGCAAGCCCTGGGCATCACCCAGGTACCTTATGATAGACGTTTTGATTCATTGATAGGAAATTTGTCAAACCTTTCTCCGTTGTCGCGGTAAAGTCATAAGATAGGAATTTTACACAATTAGCAACAAAAAGAAATTCACGATAGAGGCCTGTGGAGCGTCTTTATCCGGGAGAGGGGGTCAGGCATTGCACTAACTAAGTCTTGGACACACGTTAACTTCGTAAGCCTCTTCACTCGTATTTTCAAAGTTTTACATATTGCCGAATTTTTGAAAACTGTGAAAATGCGCGCTGAATCAACCCTAAATATCTCTCGTGTCCATGCGAGTTGTGCAGTCAAACTATCGAAGGCTGGCAAATAAGTGATCTTGCAGTAATTTCAAAATGAAAAAAAAACTGCTAAATTGGCATGAAGTTACCTTCAGTTCTCTGTTTCAGTAATGGCCGCGGTGAAATCTACACCTCTCTCTGCAATTGATTTAGAAGCTTACAGTGGTAAAAAGGGACTCAGTAACAACAATGCTGATCAATAGTTTTTGGTTGACCCAGGCGAGGGTAACCGACGACTTCAGACTTATCGAGTTCTGATAATTAAACTTTAAATGTCACATTATGTAAATGTTTCTTATCAAGGTAGAATTGAATCTCAATTCCCGGGTTGATACACGTGCACATGATCGACACTAAATCTATATAGGATCTTTCTTTCTTTATTCCTTTGTCTTGTATCAAAGCAGTCAACTAAAATAATTGCATCAAGGAATAACTTACTTAATAACTTAAGTATTTGTGTGATCATAGCTTAAAGAATAATCTCAATTTGGAAACGCGCTTGTGGCAATTAAAGGAACCAAAATAGAGAGATAAAAACTAGCGATGACTTTCGCTTTGAATCACAACTACCGAGTAACACAAGCACAAAATAAGTTGTTGCTAAGCAACCTTGGCGGGTGTTGATTACTTTATCAGGTATTCCGGTGTAAGACTTGTCTTCTATTCCAGAAACGATCTTGATTACACGGGGTCTTATCCTGAACTGAAACACTAGCTGTAATTTTCTATCTAAAGGCACTAATCACGGACGCGTCAATAAAACCAGAAAATATATCGCAGCTTCTCTTGGAAGCGGTATAATATTCAGCTCTATGGAAGCGGTTACGCAATATTCATCTTGCTCAAATTCACAGAAAGTTAATCGATTATTCAAATGCGTATTTGCATTTGAATAATGAACACAATGCAATATTTTGTCCGCTTGCAAAACTGTGTATGACCTTACTCTAAAAGAATGGAGTCCTCATCTCGAATTTTCTTTGGCCACCGGTATTTCGTGGCGCAGCAGCACCAGGAAGCTGAAAACCTTAAGATTATCTCCTCCGTTCTTGTCAAGTATCTTTTAACCCTTTAACTCCCATGAGTGACCAGGACAGAATTTCTCCTTACAATATCAATATAATATCAACTAGATAAGTGATAAATATAAAGAAAAATATAAATTTGGGGATAATAAGTTGATCCAATACTAAATTCTCTGAACTAACATAATCAGAATTGTGTAGTTGACAGGAAGGAGAATGACAAATTTTATCTGGGAGTTAAAGGGTTAATTTATGACTCAAGGCAAAATATTGATTCGTAAGAGATGAAATAACAAGGTAGTTGCTAAGATGTACGTGCACAACGTTGACCTGATGGGTCACGTATGACGTAAAGACGTCCTATTGATGATAGGACGTAACTGTTATTTCCGGCGACTTATATAAGACTGTTACCTACGGCTAACGTCCAGTATTTTCAACTTATTGTTAGGAAGCTTTCTATCGACGAAATTTTCCGCTCACGAGATCTGGGAATTATAGTATCTACTTTGACATCGATACGAACGGAAACACAGGCTGAGCCGTACAAAAAGGGTAGGTTACCGAGTAATCAATCCATAAATTTTTCCTACGAATAACTCTGGCAGACTTTTAGTAAGGTTCGAATAAGCATGTGTGTTTATTTCTTTTTACAGGGCAACAAACGAACCAAAAATAACAATCGTGGCATGAAGGCTTTTAAGGGTGCCGTAAAGGTGAATATTTCCAAATACTCTGTTCACCGTAGTTCGTAAGCACGTCAGTATGTAACCATTTTCGCAATCTTAATCTAGTTCAGATTTCTCGACGAACTTGAGGACGTTTATAACAAGTAACATATAGACTTCACTGATTTCACTTATCGGTTTTTGTAACTGAAACAGTCGACGAAGATTGGCTGTTATTGTTTATGGTAATTGTGAAGAACAGCTGCCCTCCACCGACAGGCAGCCAACTGTCGGCCAACTGTCGGCCAACAGTCGGCCGCCTGTCGGTAATCTGTCGGTCAGTCACTGCCAGTTACATATAAATTATGTCTGACTGGTTATCTCGATAAACAAGAGTGGTCGAAAAAGATTCTATTTAAATTAAATTTTTCCTTTTAAATTTCCGACTCGAACTTGCCGAATGTAATCGTAGTTACTTGAATATTATGTCGCAGTTTCTTGAATTTTTTTCTCAAAATGTTTTATTTCTCTTTAATTTCAGCTGATCTTAGTGATAGTCTTGTGGTCACAATCTGTGTTAGGAGGTCCCACAAGATGTCCTTTGATGCAAAACTTCCTGAAATACTACCCGGATGATCCGGAAGCTCAAACGGAGTGTATAGCGTGTCCTGAATGCCCGCCAGGACTAGGACTCGTACCACAATGTGGTTCCAAGATCACTAACTACACCACTATTAAATGCGAACCATGTCAACTGAATAAGACATTTTCAGACAATCATGGCTTTGAGAGTTGTAGATCCTGCCACGACTGTGGCTTAAAGAACGTTATTCAGCAGTGCACGCCATCTCAAAATCGTAAATGCGGCACCAAGTGCCCTGAAAGACATTACCTCGATGACAATGGTTTCTGTCAAGAGTGCTACTTTTGTTGTCCCAGTGTGGACGAAACAGGTAGAATGAAGAAATGTAAAGAAATTGGAATGGGAGAAGACTGGCAATGTCTTAAGAACCTCCAAAACAAGCTCTGCAAAGAAGCTTTGGAAAATTCTACAGAAGCCAGTGTTGATACAACTTATGCCACGGCTGTTACCCTTCTTCCTGGTCACAATTTTGAAGCAAATAAAACTGAGAGTACTTCTAGTGATAATGTCAGGAAACCTACTGCATCATCAGAAAATGTTACATCAAATGGAAATATAACACCTTCAACAATAGTTGGGATGATCATAGCGAGTATCCTTGTGCTTATTTTTGTTTTATACGTGATTAAAAGAATTATTTCATGTAGGAATGGCTTAACACCGTATTCTGAAGGTAAGAGAAAGTCGTACCTTGCAACACTGTTGTTAACTTTTATGAGAATAGTATCTTAAGCACTGAATTCGTATTAACAATTTGCAACACAACATGATATTTTAGCAAACTGATCATTTTTTTTTTCATGTAGTAATGTTTCCATTATTTTCAGTTGACAACACAACCTTTTTTCTTTGGAAACTTTTGACTTATTTCTAGGTTAAAGAGACATTTATTTAATACACTGTCACCAAAGTTTAAATACTAATGAAAAGATTTTCTCAAATAAACCCACCCTAACGAGAAAGCTGGTCTGGAAAATCTGAGGCAGGGTGCATTTGAGTGGCAATGCAATTCCTTCTGGGAAATGAATGTTAGACTTACACATCTGAATTTTATTTCACCTGAACCCTTATTTCAAACTCTCTCTCTCTCTCTCTCTCTCTCTCTCTCTCTCTCTCTCAGATGCACACACACACACATAAAACAATGAATAGAGGGTTCTTGGGGAGATGTTTTAAGGGTAATCCGAAGTGCTAAGATCTTGAAGGGTGATGGCACATACCAACTAACATCTATCATTATTAACAAAGGATAATTGAACCTTATTAATGTGATAAAACAAAATCATTTCTCGGATTTACTCTATGGGGATCTTGGATAGTCGTACAAATCATTAATCACTTATTTAAATAAACATTTTGGTATTACAATTTTATCAATTAACAGCCAAGCCATTTGTGGTGATATGTCAATAAACTTTTTTGTAGGTTTACATGAGCATGTGCCACTGCATGGGATAAGATCCGAGGGAAGAGAGGACAATGGTGGAACTGTTCATGGTATGGCTGGTCAGACTTACTTTCACAACCTTCAGCATAGTACTTAGTTGACAGTGATGATAGCTTAGATAATGTTAGAGTGGCATCTGTACTAAAGGAAATTTAGCTTAAGTAACTCTGAGCAGCAAAGGAGTGCACTTCCTTGATTTATCACATACTGGAAGATGTAAAGAGCCTCACAATCTTCACTAGGATTTCCCACAACTATTAGCTTTTTTAGGCACCTCATGACAGGACGGAAAACGCGTGCACTGTAAGTACCTCCCGTTGTCCCATATAAAGCCTTAGAAAAGTTTTCTAAGGCTTTGTATGGGACAACGGGAAGTACTTACAGTGCACGTATTTTCCGTCCTGTCATGTTGTAGTTAACCTCATCATGGCCGTATTCTCCTTAAAATCAGTGTTTGTGGACTAAGCTAAAAAGACATAAGGGTCGGTTATATTCTGGACTTTTGAAAAATCGATCATTCTTTTTCTGCAGATAATCGAGAAGATGAGCAGGAGCAGTTTCTCCTCAGACAACCCATGAATAACAGGCCAAATATTGGACTCATTCCAACAGGTGAGGAGTCAGTCCTTCCTTCTTCACATTAATCCTTTCACACTCTAACATCAGTATGCATATTCTCCATACTGTTCTCTATACATTTCCTACTGTGCTGGCAAGGAAGGTTCTTCAACAATCATGAGGTTCTTCAGTTCATCATCATTTCCTTTATTCTCATGACCTTAATGTTTGATTCAAGGGTGATATTGTAAGGAGAAATTAGATGTTAGTCACTCTCAGGGATTAAAGAATTAATCCTGAATTCTCCGAAGAAGAAAAATAATAAATAAGCAGAATAACTCTCCCTCTGAGGCCTTTTAAATGTGAAAAATTTCAGCTCAGGCTACCGAAAGTTTTATCGACGCCTCATTTACCCTTTCGAGATAACACAATTAGCAATGTTAATGATATTATGTACAGTGATTGTGTGGTAGTGAGGGTTATTCTCAGATTGAAGGAACCCCATAGTAGATCACATTTTTTAGCTAAAATTTGCTTTATTCTTTTGTCACAACTTTAATGTTACAAATGACAGGTCTGTTTTTTAAATGTAACTCTGTTTTCTAGATTGTGATGTCTCAGAAATGTTTTACGTTTCTTAATGATGAAAATGAACTAATGCTGCACAAAATTCGAGACATGCTTGTTATCCAACAAATTGGTAATGAGAATAATCTAATAAATTTGATTATTCTCATTACCAATTTGTTGGATAATGTATGGATATCACAGGGAGAAGTTATATGTTAATCACTTCAGTGCGTTAGCGGGTTAAGGCTTTCCTGATTGTATGGTAATCAGTAAGTTGCTTTCTAGGATAACCAAAGTGTTTCTTAATTTTATTTCTCTCAGATGCACAAGCAGCTGATGACCACAAGGAGCCTCTCACTAGTGAGCTTAGACAAGACCAGACAAAAACTGATCTGATTCCAGCAGGTGAGGCGTACATACTGCCATTTGGTAGACCCAAGTTGATTACTTGTTTATTCTTGTTATGCAATGGGATAACTGTGCCACTAGTCATTCAGATGTTGCATTTCATCTCCTACACGTACCCTCCTCTTAGCTTGGTGCAATAAAATGCACAATTGTAGCCTCGTAAATGGGTGTTAAAATGGAAGTAAACTCATCCCCTGAATTAATCTGTTGTACCTGGACTGTCCAGACTAAGTTTCCAATCACTGCCAAACATTGCATTCTTAAAAATAAATCAATTTTAATCCTTGGCAATTCTTAACAATTAAAGCATGTCTTTTTCCACCAATAGTAATACAAAAAAGCATATTTCATGTTACAATTCTAACCCCATTACCGTTTCTTCATCAACACTTTCATCCATTGAACTCTTAGATTGCAAAGTCTCTGAAATGCTACAGCTGCGTAACCATGAAAATCAGAGTCTGTTGCACTATGTGCAAAGGATGCTGGATCCATTGGAGAAACAGACAAAGAAAAATTGGCGCTCTGTTGGGCAAATCTTGAATGTTTCAGAAGATGACTTGGAATTGATAGAAACTGATTACATAGCAGGAAGAAGTCCTACAGTTAGTCTTATTGATAATTTGAACACCTTTTCAACAGTACCCTCAATGAGAAGCTTTGTAGTAGCTCTTGTTTCTTGCAAAAGGTATGATGTGGCCACCAATATTTGCAACTGGCCATGGGAGTTACGCACTATACAATGAGGGAAACTATTCAGCAAGCTTGAAAGAAGAAATAATTAAGTATCTAGCTGTAGCCTGCTGCTGTTAGTGCTGTTAGGTCTATATAGAGCGCCCCTTCAACAAAAAATTCTCATATAACCTCCGCAAAAAACAAGGCACACAGAACATGGAACTAACTATAGGCTTAAGGCTTCTAGAATCTCAATATGAAGAAAGTCAGGAAAAATTAAGTGACAATTTTTCTTTAAGTTGTATGCTAAAGCCACTTTAGACAACATTTTGAAAACACAAAGTAAGTTGCAGGTAACTTTTAAAAATCACTATCTTCCCAGTTTATTAGTCAAAAAGACTCATATTCTGACTTGCAAATGCAAATGCTATGTTTTACACAGCAAACTTTGCCCTGCATGATATTATGCTGGCTTTCTCCTAATCTTTTAATGACATCCTTGACTTTAATTCTCTCCTGTCAGCATCTTCTGTATACCAGTTTTTAAGTTCATAATAATAACCACAAAAAAGAGGAAACAAACAAACAAACAAAAAAGAAACAAAATGCTAAACAAAGCAGAAAGGAAAAAACCAAAAAATTCCAGAAAAGAAAAGTTGGTCACAGAGCGTACACTAAAATGGTTCCAAACCAAAAAATACCAGTAAGTAAAAAATTGGTCACAAAGCATACACTACAATGGTTCCAAACCATTTAAAACCTGCCACATGCCATTAAAGGTTTCAAAGAGGAGCTTTGTGAAAACAACTTTTGCATATGAAAAGAAGGATATCAATAAGAAGAAATAGTTATGTATATATATAATTGTTATTAATCATCACAACAGTGAGTGGGTTATGTTCCTTGTAAATATGTTATAAATGGTGATGCTGTTTCTGGTGATAAATTATTACAAAATGAAAAGTAACTCTAAGTGATATCTTTATTACGCAAGTAGATGTATTTTTCTTGAAGCAACATTATTTATAAAAGTATAATGTGTAGATATTTACTCCTGTCAGCATCTTCTGTATACCAGTTTTCAAGTTCATAATAATAATAACCGCAAAAAAGAGTAAACAAACAAACAAAAAAGATACAAAATGCTAAACAAAGCAGAGAGGAAAAAACCAAAAAATTCCAGAAAAGAAAAGTTGGTCACAGAGCGTACACTAAAATGGTTCCAAACCAAAAATTACCAGCAAGTAAAAAATTAGTCACAGAGCATACACTACAATGGTTCCAAACCATTTAAAACCAGCTGCATTCCATTAAAATTTTCAAAGAGGAGCTTTGTGAAAACAACTTTTGCATATGAAAACAAGGATATCAATAAGAAAAAATAGTTATGTATATATATATAATTGTTATTAATCATCACAACAGTGAGTGGGTCATGTTTCTTGTAAATATGTTATAAATGGTGATGCTGTTTCTGGTGATAAATTATTACAAAATGAAAAGTAACTTTAAGTGATATCTTTATTATGCAAGTAGATGTATTTTTCTTGAAGCAACATTATTTATAAAAGTATAATGTGTAGATATTTACAAAAAACTATTTTTAAGACAGCAGATTATTTTTATATTTGTGCTACAAGAGGCATGATAAGTACATCTTTATTCTGCTTACAATGTCAATTGGTAAATGGTGATGCCAAAGAAAATAAATTCAGGTTCTAGAATTAGTGCCTGCATTGACTGTATCTCCACTGACCTAAGTAAGTGGGAAGTTCTTGCTTTCTGCATCTTTTTATAACAGATGTGAAAGTTGGAACAACAGCATATCAGAACAGTTAACGTTGTTATACAGACAGAACTGTATATTACTGTCAATGGTACACAAGCAAGTAAACTTCAAAAATACTGTTTGGAACATTTTATTGCTGTGAATTACTCAGTATACAAAGAAGAAATCAGGTCTTAAGTCTTGATTGCAAGACATTCAAGTTACACAGTTCCTGTTAAAAGAAACCTGGAAAAGAAGATAAAAAGATCATGAGTGCAGGGAATCTGATTTTGGCAAGGTTAACAAACAGAGTTAAGAAGTGTGGTTTTATTAGAAGAAAGCCACAGTATTTAAACAGTCTTCAGAAGTACATATCAGTGGATTATGACTGAATATATCAAGTCATCACTGGCTTTTAACTGAGGGTTTGAACAAGGGGCATAATCTTTCACACTAATGATAATACCATCATTATCCACAACCTTTTCCGAGAAATTTTTTTTTCCATTGTAAACAATCAGGGGTTGGTTAAAAATGCTGCAAAAATTATTATTTACTCAATACTCTCACCTTGCTACATGTACTCTGGGAAAATTGTCCATCTTCCCATGATTTCCATGACAGAATCAAGTTTGATGGACCTAGAAAAATATGAACACAACTTTCATTTTTCTTCTATTTTTTCTTTTTGACCAAAGCCCCTTTACAATAGAACTCTATTCTAAGAGAAGCAACTACTGAATTCTCCCACTTACTTCTAGTCTTTGGGTCCGTGTTGGAGTTAACACCGTTCTAAATACCTATTTAACTTAATCTAATTAAATACTATTACAAAAGGTCTTTGGGGTTAAAACTTTTTTTTTTATAAGAATAGGCAAATTTCCAAGCTAGACGGTCAATCAAGAAAAAAAAAGCTAAGTGAAAAAATCTTCGAAGTCAGAACTTTGTACATCAGGAGATAGAGTGTGCATACCTTCAAAAATGCGGAATGTTTGCGAAGTTAGGACATGAAATAAGTAAGCATTTCGGAGGACGCATTCCTAAACTTTGTTTGCACAGTGACGGTAAACCGCTTTCTCCCGATCAATAAAGCCCTTCAAAAACCTTCTCAGGTAAAGGTAATAATATTTATGTGAATTTTTTTCCACCGTTGAGAACAAACATGTAATAGTATGACTGAAAGCTCACTCTCTTGGTCAATACATATTCCCTTTGTTAGGCCCGCTGACAAGTAACTGTGGGAATTATCCCCAAAAAGGAAACTTGTTTAACATGACTTTTAACAAAAATAGGTATTAAGAATGGTGTTAACTCCAACACGGACCCAAAGAGGACTGTAGAAAACGAAAGAAAGTCTCCGGATATATGCACTATACTTTTCTAAACTTCCCTTACTTTGAATACTTTCACACATCCGCTTTAAGTTACGTACTTCAAATTATGCCAACTTTAGACCACTAGGTTGAATTTTTTCCTCTCCAAAAAATAATTGTCAAAACACCGTGGAATATTTGAAAAACAAAAGATATTCAAGAAATTGAATAAAACTATTTTTTTTTCTTTTGAGTTCCACTCCAGAACGGCCCCGCATTCTGATAAACTCACCGTTCGAAATTTTCCTGTTCTAAAAATACAACTCAGTAATAATCATTTCTTGGTTTCAGCAAAGAATAAAATTTTTTAGGTCGGCGATATTTCATAAAATGATTTTTAGCTTTAGAATCGGCCGAGAGGTGACAGGAATTCTTAATGTTTATCATCACAAGGATTATCATGTTCACGGTCTCTCGCTTATGGCGAGCTACACGTAATGTCTATTCTCAGTGTTCTAGACAGATTTATCAATGCTGATTTGTACTCATGTCCTACAGGGAATGAAAAATTTAACTTAAGATGTTTTCCTTCGTAAAGGCATATATAGTTTCATAAAAGTGCTCTTAAAAAGATCATTTTAAATTATGCAGAGGCTAAAGACCTAAAATTAGCCAAGCGCATCGGAGGTCAACTCAAAACACTGCATTGCCCGGCAGTACGCATCACAGCCGATATAAATTAGAATTCGTATTTCTTTGTTTACAGAAACTGATATCACGTCTCAAGTCTCTTTTAAAAGGAGTTTCTCGTTGATATCAAAATGGTAAGTGTTCCTTATACTGTTTAAACCATTCATCTTCTTAGAGCTTCTAATTATGTACCAGTGTAAATTAGAGAACGATTTGCGCTATTTTCAATCTTTTTAAAATTAAGCTGAATTAGCACATTATTTTCTTTCGCAAATTGCCTGGTTGAAATCTATAAAGTCTTACTTTTGTCGAAAGTAAACTTTTAGCAGTAATGGTAAACAATAATTCTGCTTGCCCTGTAGTCTCACTGACAACGTTTACCTGTATATTTGTTCTGGAAAAATTAAATCTAGATTCTTCGCCACTGCGTAGAACTTAAGTGATTATTTAAATGCAAATTACCATATGATCATTTCTCTAGCTAGCCAAAATGATATTGAAGCTCACTACATGCCTTTTTCAGGATTAAAAGAAAAATCATGTGTTTCGTTAGCTTCAACCAAAGTTTTCTGTGTAATAAATACGGAATTATTAATTCCCTCTCTCTTTCAATAAAAATTAAAGTCCGGTGTTTACGTGGCAGTTTCGCTTTCGCATGACAAAAAAATGAAGAAACGCAGCGGCCCAGCGCTAAAATTTAGACATACAAAAATTCAGTCGAAAAACCAATTAAAATAGTTTGTATGATCGATTAAAAGCTCCATTAACCAATAGTGTTTACTATCACAACCACCTCCCACCCCTCCCTGCGTAGTAATAGTCCGTCTCTCGCCCCTCCCTGGGTAATAACACTCTGCTTCCTACCCCTCCCTCAGTACTGATAGACTTTATCCCGCTCCTACCTCAGTACTAATGGTGTGCTCCCCCCTTTAAAATGGTCCAAAAAAAATGGTCCAAAAAGAAATTGTTCCAAAAAATGGTCCAAAATACACGCACTATTTTTCATGTCATGCACCTAAAGGCGTAAATACGGGATTCGCGAAGGGAGAAGCCCAAATTCGTCACGCTTAACGTTCAATTAAAAAACGTGCAGATGTTCAAATATGCTTAAAAGAATAAAGAATACTCAGAATAAGGTTTTGAAAACCGTATCTCTGGAGTTATCTTCTGCGGGAGACACAGTATGTACTTGAAAACAGAGAAAATAGCGCGTACACATGAAAATATTACCTTTTTACCATGCTTTGCCAAACCTCAAGATCGTACAGACAGGGAAATGACAGGAAACTAACTCTTATTATCACATCGCAAAGGAAACGGTCGTTTAAAGATATCTTAATAACAGCTAAGTTTTCAGGTCAGAACCTGAAGAAGATTTAAAAGCGCAAGCAAATGGCAGGATTCGCACAAGCATATCAACACCGACTGCTTTTTGCTTTCCAGCTTACCCGGCGTGACGCCGTGTGCATTGTAGAGTTATTCAGTGGTCAGGTGACTCCTTTCATTGTTCTAATTCAACTGCCCTTCATTCAATGATCCAGAAAATAGATTTACCATACAAAACTCGCGATTAGCTAGTTTGCTTTTACCTAGAAAAGTAGATTTACAACACAATTGAGTATACAATACTAACGCTGTGTAACGCAACAATAGGCCTTTTCTCGGTCATAATCGTCTCAAACACTAGCACCTAAAATGCGAGAAACACATGTACCGTTGGAGAGCGTTTGGTAAGAGCTGTTGAGGAAGGATCAAAGCGGCCATCCAAATCTTTCAAATGCTACAAACTACGACGTACATAAAATTTGACCTTCTTCCTTCTTGGTCTCAAATTACATACTAAAAAAAACAGTGATTGCGTTTGTCCTTGAGAACTATAGAATACGCGACGAATACGTTCAAAAAACTTTTATATTTACCACTGGTGAAAGGAAAAAGGAACGGCCTAACTTCTACGGAATGTTCTGTCAAAATCTGCCGATTTCTACCGCTTTCATCGCCATATTGAAAATGGAGCTACCACAATGCAACGCAATCGGAGTGCGCACAACGCCTGGTTTGTAATTGCTATTTGGGGGGTGATTGCCATTGGAAGTTGACAATTTTCTCTCCTAGTGTTTGCTACAGACTGAACCGTTTTGTTTAATGCTGAAACAGGTGGTTTCCGGTTGGGTGGTTGATCTCTCCTTCCAGTCACAGATGATATAATTTCGCAGTTTTTTCGGATCCAGTCTTAACTCCTCCTGAGACAGAAGGAGCGCGGGCGCAATTCCCGAACAGAGGCTAAAAGACGCACACGGGTTAAAATGCACTGTTTTTATGAATAACAACATGAATTTTTTTAATAATTAATTGTATTGCCTTCATTTAATTTTTTTATTTCAGAAAACCATTGAACGTCTGCTTCTTATCTGGATGATGGCATCTGTAGTAGAAGGTCAATCCCCATGTTCATTGGCTAAAAACTTTTGGATAGTAAATAGCAGCGGTGAATTCATAAAATGCAGACCGTGCCCAGACTGCCCTGAGGGTCTCGGGCTGAACATTCAATGTGGCTCATCGATCACGATCACACGTCATACTAAGATAGAATGTGTCCAGTGTAAAGAAACAAAGACCTACTCCGATAGCCATGGAGTGGAAAGCTGCAAACCCTGTCAGAACTGCGGTCGACGAAATGTCCTTCAAGAATGCACCTCGGTCCAAAATCGCAAATGCGGCCGTAAATGTCCCAAAGGGTATTTCTTTGATGGCCACATCACTGATTGCAGAGAAACTACCCCAGCAATAATCTCAACCACGACTTTGTCAATAGAGCCTACTCCTAGTATCTGGCCACAACTTTCATCTCCTATTGGCAGCGGCTCGTCTACAGCAATTACAGCGTCTATGAAAGTTTTATTTTCAATAAAAAGTGCTACCTCGACAAGTATAGCGTCGGCTCCAAGCATAAAGCCACAGCGTTCATCGCTGATAAGCTTTTCGTCTGCAGAAATTCCAGGGTCTGCTGAAGTTCCACTGTTAGTAGAAAACCGTTCCTCTCCAAGCGTAGAATTCACACAGGGCATCATGCCACAACCATCGTCATTGTATCGTGGAATTGTATCAACTTCGATTCCTGAAGGTGTAGAACTTCCAATACTAAAAGGAAACGACGCCTCTGCAAGTTTCTCGGAAAAAAAAGAGACTCAGGGACGGAAAAGCAAAGCTTTGACACTGTTGATTATATTGGGAATAAGAGGAGCGATAGTTTTGATCGTCATTTTTACACCGCCTGCAGTACTTTGCTGGATGAAATTTAGAATGTCTAAGAAGACAAGGCCAGAACATGAAGGTGGGATTAAACTAAAATTAATGAGAATATGAGCATTATTCAAGGGTTACACAGATCCTAAGCGACGAGGAGCCTTGGCCTAGTAGCCCCCTTGAGTGACTTGGGTGGGATCCATTACTAGTTAATTCGCAATATTTTCGGAACATTTTCCTCCTCAATACGACAGATATCATGATGAAAGCCCGAGTCCTCAATAACCAACCCAGCCTGTATTCTTTGAAATGGAAAGTTTAAGCACATGGGGACTGAATCTTTTTTATGTGGTCGACTCTTGAAGGGTAGAACAGATCATAGACATCATCAGGCAAGCCAAATAGAATAAGCAAAAAGAGACTTCATCGTCCGTGGCTTGCTCACTTTTTGACCGTTTCCCGCACTCACGAGGAATGCAGATCGTTTACAAAATGATTTTGAACTTGTTTTTGCAGATTCTGCTAGAATACCACTAAACCCCTTTCGAGTCACTGAGAATTCACCAAGCTGTTCTTTGCTGGGTAAGATTATGATGCTGATAATTTTCTATTCGTTTACCGGGAAAAGGTCGGATACCGTAGACCTGATCGGAGTTCTAATCCCCAAATTATGTTACAGCTGCTGAGCTAGTTGGCAAACCTTAAATTTTATGTACATTGTCTTCACTGCATTGAGGATTACTACTCTTTTCCTCTTTCGAACTTGTACGTGTTCGTCATGTATTACCACAACTTTCCAAACCTTTTGAGAACTCTTCACCACTTCAAAAGGGTTACGCATTTGTCACCAGGAATATTACTTTTATTGTGTGATTAGTATTAATGATAGAAATGTTGATAGTCAGGCCTCGTTAAAAATGTCAGAACTGGGACGAGGGTCACGATTTTGAAGTGAATCGTTAAACGAAGATAAAAAGGGTAGTTTAGGTGCCACGAGGCCACATGCACTCTCTCCCCTATCATCGTACCTTTCCATTTATGCAATATCCCCTGCAACTGGAAAAGCTAAATTGCCGGTATGTAAATGAGTGACAAGTAATGAATCCCCGTCCTTTCAGTGTAAGATCAATGTTACTAGCAACTTAAGAAGCCTTCATCACTCCCTGTTCCCGCCTGCAGTACCCACTCGTCCTCAAGGCGTTACCGGGCAACTTCCACCGGGGGTGTCCTCAAATGAGCATTATTGTGATGATGATAATGATGATGATTATGGTTCCTTTTTTTTTCCTTTTAACTTCGTCAATTTGATTGCCTTTTCGTTATATTAGACTTCAAGCTCGCCGACTTTCCATATGATGTCGAGGATTCTATTCTGCAACTAGATTCTGATTCCTCGCCAGTTCAAAAGAACTGGAGACATATCGCTCACAGGTTTGAAATTTCCAAACAAGACATTCAGCTGTTGGAGACAGAGAGCAGGAAGCCAGGAGTAAGCGCAATAAGGCTTTTGATTGAAAAGTTGTGCAGTTTCAAATGTACGACTCTAAAAGAGTTCGTAGACGTCCTCCAGGAGCTGGAACGCAACGATGTTGCCAACGACATTATTAGCTGGTTTAGGCAAAAACAGGACAGATGTTCAGAGGAGGGTAAGAATTGACAATACACAAGAGATTGTTGGATTTTTCATAGACATCCTATACAACGCATGGACTCTAAGAACAATGACAATTGATAATAATTAAGTCGGTCTTGTAAATAACGTATAACTGATTTTGTGTATTTAGAGGAATCAAAATAGTGTAAACATATTTTTGGAAAGGAAATTTTTGTATTGAAATTTATATTAGGAAGCTCGGTGAAATTTTTAAATTAATCTTCTAGGTTTTTGTAACCTTTTTAACAGGGACCGCGCAGAGAGAGGGGCTGGGAGGGCTTTAGGCCTTCCCCCCCCCCCCCCACTGTTTTGCAAAGATAAAAATAAATTAAACAAAAAATTATTCAACAAAAGTAACAGAGCCAAAAAAGACCCCCACACTCTCAAAAACTTGCTGTGTGGTCCCTGTTTAATCTTTGCCCTTAGTTATAAAGTTGTAAAGTTTTTTTTTTGTGCATTGTCAGAGTTATTGTAGGAAAGTATGTCGGTATCCTATATATCTGAATGTTTCAAATTTCAAACAGGCCAGTGGTATAGAACACGGAAGGTTGTCTGAAGTTATCTTTCCTTATAGTATTTCCTAATTTCGGTTTTTATCGTCCTAAGAGAGGCTGAGAAAATACTGCACTAATTCGCTGGGCATTGCTTGATCTCACATTGAGAAGAAAGTAAGCACTGCGTGCTGAATCTATTTTAACAAGGATATTTTCGATATCATGCATGCTCTGAAGTCATCCTGTATGTGACCCGCTGAAGTGTGAAACTTGTCTTAGTCAGATTAATTACTTTTCAATCGAGTGTCGAAGTAACATCGCTTGTTTATATTTCATATTGTGCCGACGAGAAATTCACACCACACATAACCAGATGCAAAACTGACACCAATCGCGACTTAGTTAAAGGAATTTTTCCAGGAGCATGAAGCAACTCTCATGCGTTTACAGACTTTTAGTTCTCCCACAGGTTTCTTATAACGTTTAAATTAAAGTTGTTTGATTGGCCGCTGTGATTCTTTTGCTTTTGATTTCACGACATTTAATTGAAAAGTTCCTTCTTAGTGATCAATTCTTAGGCAGTAATGAGTTTTTTATGGTTGTTTTGGCGATACATGCAAATATGTGTTCTTGATCAAAGATCTCCGTTGAGATATGTGAACTTGTTGTTCAAGTCCATGGACTGGAAACTTCTAAAAACTTTGCATGTAGGCCTAGTTTCTAACAAACCGATGATGTCACGTTTCAGGTATTTCTCTGAGACCTTCTAGAAAGGTGTCGCTTGCGGAAATTGAGATATCGTGAATTGCATCATCAGTCATCATTGACTTTGAAGTGATTTCAACATGACAAATCTGATTGAAATTTTCTTTGTGGTTAGACACTAGGTTGAAAACGGACACAAGCACAAATTTTCACAGTCTTTAAATTTAGAGAGACGAGCTATCGAGATAGATAAACATCTAAGAAATGTGACACCGGATGGGTCACGATCGCGTGGTCCGCCCACTCGCATATGTCATCGCTTAAATAAAATCGAAGACTGCTTTTTGTGCTGCGTAAGCTTCTAGTACTATTACTTGGTGATCAGGAGCCATAACCTGGTGCAATTCGAACTAAAGTAGGACCAAGGCACCAATATCGTGGTGAATTACCACAAGCAGAGGACAGCTTTAACTAAATTGTCAAAAAGCAACTCTCGAGACTGTAGCGCAAGAGTCAAATTGTCACGAAATCAAGCCTTGTGTTTTGGTATGTGTATGCCATAAATGGCAAAAGGTTTACCTTACCTGTCAAAGGTTTGATCATCATTTATTACCAAGCCTGCAAAAGCTTCAGTTTGCGTGTTTCTTGGCGGGGAATAGGGATAGAGCTGGAGATTTCAGGCAGTAAATATCACGGCTGGTGGCAAAATGAGTAGTTTGCAGAAAGTAACATTACACCTTAAGACTCTGAGGAGTTTTCCCTCAATATCAAACACAGTGATTTTGAATCATAGTCGGTCAGAAGCTATCTTTTTTAAAAGCTTTTTACGAATGTGCTCAAGATCGGCATTTTTTCCTGTTTCGTCATCTGCAATTCATGCCGAGTAAGCATACTTTCTCCCTTCGTAAATCGTCACGGTGAACTGTACGTCGTTAACAAGAATTATTACAAGTCTTTGGTAAAGACTTTGTATAGCATTGCTAGTCAATAGTTTTGGTCGAATCATGCTTTCAGACATTGATAATCAAAAAAGGTTTAAGTTCTGATAAACTTAAGCTGCTATTTGTCCAACTGGCTCTACTTCATTGCGTTATTTCTACTATTCAGACACAAATTTGCATAACTATCTAATCTAATCGTATCAGTGTTAGCAAATGGTACCTGAAAAATCGTGCGATCCACCTAAACTGTTATCCTATCTTGAAACCTCATTGACCTTTGCGATAAGTCTTCATGTCTCTCAAGCCTCTATGTATGATCACCTTCGATTATGCATGATTAATGCGGTGTAAAAGGTGTATATCGCTAAAAGGAACGCGTAGGGAATGTCTCAACTCTGATGTAATATCTTTGCCCTTATTTATTACGGTACCACACAAGAATCCGAATGAAGTGATGTTAATAACTGTAGAGTTCTCGGTTTCGAATTTTCAGCGTCTCACGAGTCTTGGATTTCAGCATTCACCACCCTTCCTGTGGCTAGACTGTGAAATTTTGCATTTGAAATAATGCTTAATTTCTGAACCTACACAATTTGAATTTTTCGCCTTCAATCACACGCAAAATGGTCTGTGTAGTACATATTTGTACAAAGAGGTATATTTTCCTTCTCTCCAGAGAATAACGTGAGAGTCGAGCCAAATTTTCAGATGACCTTCGTTACCAAATCCCAGCATTTTGATTTGTTGTTCGTTTGTTGTTGTTATGTCTGAGGTCAGACTTTTACGGTGGTTGATAAAATAAAATCGAACATTGACAGTTCCTGTACTCGCCCTGTACCGTTTAAAATGCTAAAACAAGAGCTGTGTAGTAGTTCAGTTGATATTCAAGGGTGCAGAATTAGCTTCATTCTCCTTACGGTCGCCTTTGGCGTTTCACGAATCAAGAATATTAGCCACGATGACAACAGACTAAAATTAAGTAAACTTTTTTTTTGGAAATTAAACAATTTGCTATACTTCTAAAAAATATATTAGACCTAAATCAAAAGAGGATTCAAATTATGCCAACTAAAGACAACGTGGGGGATTTTTTTCTCTCTCCAACATATAATCGACATTTCACTGCTGTTGAATATTTAAAAAATAAAGTGATTAAAAAAGAAGAAAGTCATGTTTTCCCATAAGCAAGCCCACATCCGGTTCAGTAAACACACCAAACAGAATAATCCTGTTTAAAAAAAAACAGCTCGTTTACAATTATTTGTTGGTTTTGGCTATGATTTTCTAGCTCAGCAATATTTCATAAAATGTTTAATCGGCGTTAAAATCGCTGAGAAGTGGCACGTTCTCAATAGCTATGATCTCTATTATGATCTCTCAATCTCGGTCGCTTACGACAGGCATGTCATGTCTATTCTGCTTAACAAAGCTTATTCAGGCTGATTTATACACTTTGTACTGTAGATAAAACAGATTTAACTCAACATGTTTGTCTCCGTAAGAGCATTTATACTTCTGTAAAAGTGTTCATAAAAAGATTTCGTTATTTTTCATAAAACTACTAGTCGCAGATTTTACCATATTTTAATAATGCAGAGGTTAAATACCTCATTTTCAAACAATTAAGTGTTATTTAATTAACCCTTTCAGACACATCAATGATGCCGTGTCTCTAGACCACTCGAAAAGCGAAAGCGGTCATTTATTTTGGAGTATGAACTCGCGAGTTGAATTGTCAAACTTTCGTAGGCTAGGTGCGTAAGTAATCTTCAAGTGATTTCAAAATAACAAAGCTGATTGAAACGCCCATCGTGGTTGTGTTTTTGAAGGTTGTAACTGCGACGCACAAATGCAGTAATAATTGCATCCTGTTTTTTTTTCCTGTGAGGTTTCCGTAGATCTAGCGCAAACCCACGTGTAACAGAGGACGATCATGAGGGATGACGATCATGACGATCATGACGATCATGACGATCATGATCAGAGGACGATCACATGACTGATTGATCCGCCCCCTGTCGTCTCACTTGCGTCATCCCCAAGTAAAGAAATATTCTGTCAAAGCTCCGTAAGCAATTAATATTGCGATCCAATATACGCCGGTAGCACTGATAAGGTGGCGAGATATCTCAAGCGGAGGACAGCTGTGACTTAATTTGGCAAAAAGCGATTTATTTGTTGCTCATACTGCGAGCATACTTCAAGAATCAAAAAGCACACCGTCACGTAATCGTGATTGCAAACGGGTATGAGTATGCTATACTTTGAAAGCGATGACATGTTCCCTCGTCTGTGGTTTGATCACTAACTAAGACGTGACCTTCAGGAACTTTGAAAGATTTTAGCTCGGATACGTAAATACTTAGCCGAATTTCCCCGGCAATATATATCACGGTCGATATCAAAGTGTGTGTTTCTTGTTTACAGAAACCGTCACGCCGCAAGCCTTTTCAAAAGGAGTTTCTCGTTGATATAAAAAATGGTAAGTGTTCGTTCTCTAGACTGTTTGAACCTTTCATTAGCTATTAATAATGTACCAATATATATAAGAGAAGGATTTCAAACTTTTTTTCCATCATTTTGAAATCACGCTGAGTTAGCACATTGTTTTCCTTCGCAAATTAATACATTGCCTTGGGGAAATCTACAGTTTAGTTTTGTTGTTTGTGAACTCTTAGAAGTTCTGCTCGCCTCATAGTCTTACCAACAACGTTGACTTGTACATTTAGTTCTTAAAGGAAAAAAATAATCTAGATCCTAAAGTTTATCTCGCTCCGCTGCATAGTATGTAAATGATTATTTAATGCAAATTATCATGTGATTATTTCTCTAGTTAGCCTAAGTGTTGATTTTAAGTTTACTACGTGCCTATTTTCAGGATTATATCTTGTTTCTTTAGTCTCAACCAAAGTTTTCTGTGTGTTATATACGGAAAAATTAATGGCCCTCTCTCTGTACTGCGACGTATGTCTAGTACACACTTATATTTACATGTTTACATTTACATGTTTACATTTGGGTGGTTGATAGCTCCTTCCGGTCACAGATAATATGATTTCCGCCGTTTTTTCGGATCCAGTCTTCGATCCTCCTACGCGGGAAGGAGCACGGGCGCAATTCCCGAACAGCGGTTAGAAAGCGCACACGGATTAAAATGAACTGTTTTTTACGATTAATTACAGAAATTGTAAAGAATGGTCAATTGTATTGCCTTCATTTTAATTTTTCAGAAAACAATTCAACGTCTGTTTCTTCTCTGGATGATGGCATCCGTGGTAGAAGGTCATCACTTATGTCCAATGGCTCAAAACTTTTGGAAACTGAGTACCAGCGGTGAATTCAAAGCATGTATACCGTGTCCAGAGTGTCCTGAGGGTAACGGGCTGAACATTCAATGTGGTTCATCGATCACAGATGATACTAAGATAGAATGCGTCCAATGCAAAGAAAACGTGACCTACTCCAATAGCCATGGAGTGGAAAGCTGCAAACCCTGTCAGGACTGCGGTCTACGAAATGTCCTTCAAGAATGTACCTCGGACCAAAATCGCAAATGTGGACGTAAATGTCCCAAAGGGTATTTCTTTGATGGCCACATCACTGATTGCAGAGAAACTACACCAGCAACAGTCTCAACCACAAATTTTTCAATACAACCTTCTGCTAGCATTTGGCCACAACTTTCATCTCCTTTAGGCGGTGGCTCGTCTACAGCAATTGTAGCGTCCATGAAAGATTTATTCTCAGTAGAAAGTGTTACCTCGACGAGTATAGCGTCGACTCCAAGCGTAAAGCCACAGCGTTCATCGCTGATGAGCGTTTTGTCTCCACTGGTACTAGGAAACCGTTCCTCTACAAGCATAGAATTCACGCAGGTTATCATGCCACAACCATCGTCATTGTATCGTGGAATCGTATCAACTTCGATTCCTGGAGGTATAGGAGTTCCAATACCTAAAGGAAACGACGCCTCTGCAAGTGTTCCGGGGAAAAAAAAGACTCAGGGACGGAAAGGCAAAGCTTTGACACTGTTGATTATATTGGGAATAATAGGATCGATAGTTTTTATCGTCATCTTTACACCGACTGCAATAGTTTGCTGGATAAAATGCAGAATTTTTGAGAAGACAAAGCCAGAACAGACAGGTAGGATTATACTAAAATAAATGAGGATAGGAAAAGCGTTAGTGAAGGGTTCTAAATAATCTAAGCGACAAGGAGCCTCGGCCTAATAGCCCTCTTGAGTGACTTGAGTGGGATCCATAATTTGCTAACTCGAAATATATATATTTTCGTAACATTTTCCTTCGCAACGCGACAGATATCATGATAAAAGCCCGAGTCTTCAATAGTTAACCCACCCTGTCTTCTCTGGAATGGAAAGTTCAAGCACAGGGGACTGAATATTTCATACGTAGTCGACTTTTTTGGAGGATAAAACAGATCATAGACATCATATCAAGCCAAAAAGAATGAGCAAAAAGAGATTCTATCGCTCATGGCTTGCTCACTTTTTGACCGTTTCCACTCAGTGACCTGGCACAAGGAACGCAGATCGTTTTCAAAATGATTTTTAATTTGTTGTTGCAGATCCTGCTGGAATACTACTGAACCCCTTACGAAACGCTGAGAATTCACCGAGCCGCTCTTTGCCAGGTAAGATTATGATGCTGATAATTTTCCATTCGTTTACCAGGAAAAGGGCCGATTCCGTAGACCTGATCGGAGTTCTAATCCCCAAATTACTTTACAGCTACTCAGCTAGTTGGCAAACCTTGAATTTTGTGTACGCTTTCTTCACTGTTTTGAGGATGACTACTTTTTTCCTCTTTCGAACCTCTCCGTGTTCTTACAACTTCTCAAACAGTTTTTGAGAACTCTTTACCTCTCCAAAAGGGTTACACATTTGTCAGCCGGAATATTGCTTTTTTTGTGTAATTAGTATTACTAGTAGAGATGTTGATAGCCAGGCCTCGTTAAAAATGTCAGAACTCGGTCAAGGCTTGTGATTTTGAAGTGAATCGTCGGTTGAAAAAAGAAAGGGTCAGCCACCGGGCCAGACGTATAGACCTAAATGTTGTGTGTGAAAAATTGCCCCCCTTTTTATCTCTTTTTCATACTTTTTGGTACCTACTGAACGCTCAGACAAAATGACCCCTGAGGAGGTACCTATATGAGTCACTCTAACTCTGAAGACAATCTCATTTGGGTTTTTTTTCTCACCGTTTGATTTTCAGAAACCGTTGGCTCTTTTCAAAACAACACTGACTCTGCTGAAAGTTTAATGGCTTCTCAAGGAAGTGAGTCCTTAGATGGTGGGTGGTTCAAAATTTTCACGTGCCTATTTACTAGGTTTATTGATTTTCTTTAGCACTCAGATAAATGGAAGCCAAAACCGCACTATTGTTTCCCTGTGAAATTGCCTTCTTGAATTCTTTTAGTCTCCGTTTGACCAAAATGGTAACAGTTAAACACCCGTGAAATAGTTCTCTGAACAAAGCCCTTCATTTGGCGCAGTTCCTCATAAGCGCTGTTGCCTCTTCTCTGATATCTAATGCAACCAAAAGGTTTTATTTTTTTAAAGTTCTTAACAAGACTTGCAAAACAAAATGCCTGATATTAACCGTTAAGTTTGATGAGGGCCAAACTGAATGAATCACATACACTCTCTCCCCTATCATCATACCTTTCCATTTATGCAATAATCCCCGGCAACTGGAAAAGCCAAATTGTCAGTGAATTCACCATGATTAAATTCATTCAATTACAGTTCGCCGTGATGGTCAAGGAGACGACAAAGATTTTGTTCTTACCAATGACATCCCCGAAGGTTTGAAAATAAGTGACAAGTAATGAATCCCCGTCCTTTGAGTGTAAGATCAATGTATTAGCAACTTAAGAAGCCTTCATTACTCCCTGTTCCCGCCTGCAGTACCCACTCGTCTTCTAGGCGTTAGCGGGCAGCTTCCACTGGGGGTGTCCTCAAATGAGCATTATTGTGATGATGATAATGATGATTATAATTGTTACTTTTTTTTCCTTTTGACTTTGTCAATTTGATTGTTCTTTCGTTATATTAGACTTCAAGCTCGCCGACTTTCCATATGATGTCGAGGATTTTATTCTGCAACTAGATTCTGATTCCTCGCCAGTCCAAAAGAACTGGAAACATGTCGCTTACGGGTATGAAATTACCAAACAAGACATTCAGCTGTTGGAGATAGAGAGCAGGAAGCCAGGAGTAAGCGCAATAAGGCTTTTGATTGAAAAGTTGTGTAGTTCCAAATGTGCGACTCTAAAAGAGTTCGTAGACGTCCTCCAGGAGCTGGAACGCAACGATGTTGCCAACGACATTATCAGCTGGTTTAGGAAAAAACAGGACAGATATTCAGAGGAGGGTAAGAATTGACAATACCCAGGAGACTGTTGGGTGTTTCTTTAACATCATGTACCACGCATGGACTTTAAGAACAGTGACAGTTGAGAGTTATTGAGTCGGTCTTGTAAATAACTTAACTGATTTTGTGTATTTAGTAAAATCAAAGTGATTTGAACAAAATTTTTGGAAAGTAGGGATACACGTTGTTCGAGAGATTTTGTTTTAAGATTAGACTACAGAATCGTTTTAAACAGGTGTTTTGAAGATTTAGGCAATTTTTGTATTGAAATTTATGTTAGGTAGTTCGATGAAAATTTTACATAATTTTTCTAGGTTTTTGTAACCTTTTTTAATCTTGCTCTTAGTTGTAAGGTTGTAAATAATTTTAGGTAACGCTCTTAAGTGCAATTGAGGACGAAATTTTTTTAATGTTGTGCATGGTCAGAGTTTCTTTATTGTAGCAAAATATGTCGGTATCCTATATATCTGAATGTTTCAAATTTCAAACAGGCCGGTGGTATAGAACACGGAAGGTTGTCTGAAGTTATCTTTCCTTATGGTATTCCTTAATTTCGGTTTTCAATTTACTATGAAAGGCTGAGAAAATACTACAGCCTAATTCACTTGGCATTGCTTGATCTCACATTGAGAAGAAAGTAAGCACTGCGTGCTGAATCAATTTTAACAAGGATATTTTCGATATCATGCATGCTCTGAGGTCATCCTGTTTGTGACCCGCCGAAGTTTTAAACTTGGCTTAGTCAGATTAATTACTTTTCCATCGAGTGTCGAAGTAACTTGACTTGTTGATATTTCATTGTGCCGTCGAGAAATTCGCACCACCACATAGCCAGATGCAAAACTGAAACCAATCGCGAATTATTAAAAGAGATTTTTCCAAGAGCACAAAGCAGCTCTCATGCGTTAATTTACAGACTTTAAGTTTTCTCACAGGTTTCTCAGTTATAACGCTGAAATTAAAGTTGTTTGATTGGCCAGTGCGATTACTTTGCTTTTGATTTCACGTCACTCAATCGAAAGGTTCCTTCCCAGTGATCAATTCTGAGGTAGTAATGAGTTTTGTATGGTTGTAATAATCCTTTTCTAGTTTATGTATTGGGGCATAGCTTGGTGATGTTTCCTGGGGTGCTTCTCCTAAAACTCCTATGTGAGGTTACTTTTTTTAAAATATATTTTTGCTATCAATTCTGTACAAAACTTATACTTAAGGTTTTCAAAAACAGACAAATCCGAGGAAACCTTTAAAAAATCCAAGCTACGCCCCCATTTGTAACCTGTGCTTGCCCGTATCCGCTTTTCCAATCAAGATCCGGGAACTGGCAATTAAATATTGGTGGGCAACTTAGGTAGTCATGCCCTTTGAAAAATGGTAATCAGCACTCTAAGATAAAATAGTAAACTTATATAGACGCAACGAAATTATTTTTGTTTATGAGTTGGGTAGTAAACCATTAAATGCTGAAAAAAACTATCTTGGCTGTAGTTTGAAGTCCTCTTTTGTGGTAAACGAGAGTAGAAAATCTTCAGGGCACAGAAATTAAAGAAAAAGAGTGAATTAATCACTCCTGAGCTAACAGCCCGCTTGTAGGGCTCGCTCGATATTTTTTAACGTGACTCAGCAAAACTTGGGCTGGCACAAGTCGTCGAGGCAGCGTGAGGTTAAAGTTTCCGGAAAATAAAAGCTGCAAATAGTCGTTCTCCTATTAGGCCAATTTTATTAACTAACCCTTAGACAGTGTAATTCTAAGAAGCAAGCCCTGGGCATCACCCAGGTACCTTATGATAGACGTTTTGATTCATTGATAGGAAATTTGTCAAACCTTTCTCCGTTGTCGCGGTAAAGTCATAAGATAGGAATTTTACACAATTAGCAACAAAAAGAAATTCACGATAGAGGCCTGTGGAGCGTCTTTATCCGGGAGAGGGGGTCAGGCATTGCACTAACTAAGTCTTGGACACACGTTAACTTCGTAAGCCTCTTCACTCGTATTTTCAAAGTTTTACATATTGCCGAATTTTTGAAAACTGTGAAAATGCGCGCTGAATCAACCCTAAATATCTCTCGTGTCCATGCGAGTTGTGCAGCCAAACTATCGAAGGCTGGCGAATCAGTGATCTTGCAGTAATTTCATAATAAATAAAAAATGCTTAATTGGCATGAAGTTACCTTCAGTTCTCTGTTTCAGTAATAGCCGCGGTGAAATCTATACCTCTCTCTGCAATTGATTTAGAAGCTTACAGTGGTAAAAAGGGACTCAGTTACAACAATGCTGATCAATAGTTTTTGGTCGACCCAGGCGAGAGTCACCGACGACTTCAGACGTACCTAGTTCTGATAACTACACTTTGAATGTCACATTATGTAAATGTTTCTTATCAAGGTAGAATTGAATCTCAATTCCCGGGTTGATACACATGCATATGATAGACACCAAACCTATGTAGGATCGTTCTTTCTTTATTCCTTTGTCTTATATCAAAGCAGTCAACTAAAATTATTGCATCAAGGAATAACTTAAGTATTGTGTGATCATAGCTTAAAGAATAATCTCAATTTTGGAAACGAGCTTTTGGCAATTAAAGGAACCAAAATAGAGAGATAAAAACTAGCAACAAGTTTCGCTTTGAATCACAACTACCGGGTAACGTAAGCACAAAATAAGTTGTTGCTTAGCAACCTTGGCGGGTGTTGATTACTTTATCGGGTGTTCCGGTATAAGACTTGTCTTCTATTCCAGAAACGATCTTGATTACACGGGGTCTTATCCTGAACTGAAACGCTAGCTACAATTTTCAGTCTAAAGGCACTTATCACGGACGCGTCAATCAAACCAGTTAATATTTCGCAGCTTCGCTCGGAAGCGGTATGATATTCAGCTTTACGGAAGCGGTCACGCAATATTTATCTTGCAGTTAATTGATTTTTCAAATGCGTATTTGCATTTGAATGATGAAACAGTGCAATTTTTTGTCTGCTTCCAAAACTGTGTGTGACCTCACTCTAAGAGAATGGAATGGTTTAGATCGAAGATGATCGAGCCTGTCCTCATCTCGAATGTTCTTTGGCCACTGGTATTTCGAGACTCAGCATCACCATCTTCCTTCATGTCAAGTATCTTTTAATGTATAACACAAGGCAACATTTTGATTCCTAAGAGATGAAATGTAATTTAACTCAGAAATTCGTGGGCTAATGAGTCACGTAGTGGCGTCTGAATATATTGATGACGTACTTGTTTTTTCCGTTTTGCTCGTTATAAAAGACTGTCATCTACGGCTAACATGCCGTATTTCCTGAGTTATCAACTTATTGTTGGGAAGCATTTTGTCGACGAAATTATTCGCCTATCGACATTGATGTGAAGAAATACACAAGCTAAGCCGTATACAAACGGTAGGGTAGCCATTGCTCGATCCTCGAATTTTGCAGTTGCTTAGTCAACATACGAATAACTCTGGCAGACTTTTAGCAAAGTTCGACTAAGCATACGTGCTTATTTCTTTTCACAGGGCAACAAACGAAGCAAAAATAACAATGGTGGCATGAAGCCAATGAAGAGCGCCATAAAGGTGAATATTTCCAAATACTCTGTTCCCTGCAGTTCGTACGCACATCAGTATTCCTGTAACCTTTTTCGCAATCTTTATCCAGTTTAGATTTCTTGAAGAAGTTTAGAACACATAGCATATGGACTTCATAATGTCATTGATCTATTCAGTTTGTAAACAGTCAACGAAGATTCGAAGTTTTTGTTTTACATCAGTCACTGCCGGTTACGTACACAACAGTCTGACAGGTTACCTCGGTGGCAAGATTGGCTGAAAGAGATCATATTTAGATTAAATTTTTTCCGATCAAAATTTTCGACTCGAGACAAATTGCCGAATGCAACCGTACTTATTTGGGTATTATGCCGCAGTTTCTTAAATTTTTTTTATCAAAATATTTTACTTCTCTTTAATTTCAGCTGATCTTGGTGATAGTCTTGTGGTCACAATCTGTGTTAGGACGTTCCACAAGATGTCCTTTGATGGAAAACTTCCTGAAATACTACCCGGATGATCCGGAAGCTCAAACGGAGTGTATAGCGTGTCCTGAATGCCCGCCAGGACTAGGACTTGTGCCACAATGTGGTTCCAAGATCACTAACTACACCGCTATTAAATGCGAACCATGTCAACTGAATAAGACATTTTCAGACAATCATGGCTTTGAGAGTTGTAGATCCTGCCACGACTGTGGCTTAAAGAACGTTATTCAGCAGTGCACCCCGTCTCAAAATCGTAAATGCGGTACCAAGTGCCCTGAAAGACATTACCTCGATGACAATGGTTTCTGTCAAGAGTGCTACTTTTGTTGTCCCAGTGTGGACGAAACAGGTATAATGAAGAAATGTAAAGAAATTGGAATGGGAGAAGACTGGCAATGTCTTAAGAACCACCAAAACAAGCTCTGCAAAGAAGCTTTGGAAAATTCTGCAGAAGCTAGTGTTAATACAACTAATGCCACGGCTGTTACTCTTCTTCCTGGTCACAATTTTGAAGCAAATAAAACGGAGAGTACTTCTAATGAACGTACGTCATCATCTGAAAATTTTACATCAAATGGAAATATAAAACCTTCAGTAATTGCTGGGATTATCATACTGATTGCTTTAGTGCTTATTTTTGCTTTTTATGGAGTTAAAAGGATCATTACATCTAGGAATGGTTCAGCACTGTATTCTGAAGGTAAGAGAGAGTCATACCTTGCAACACTATTGTTATCTTTTTTGAGGATAGTATTTTAGGAACTGAATTCCTATTGCAACAAACGCAACATGATATTGTAGCAAACTGATAAGTTATGCTCATGCAGTAGTTTCTCCTTAGTTGTCAGTAGACAACAAAATCTGAGGGAAGAGAGGTCAATAGCGGAACTGTACACTGTATGGGTGGTCAGACTTTCACAAACTTTGGCATGGTACTCAGTTAACAGTGATGATAGCTTACATAGTGCTGGAGTGACATCTGCACCAAAGGAAAATTCAGCTTAAGTTACTCTGAGCAGCAAATAAGTACACTTTCTTGAGTTATCACATACTGGCAGATGTAAAAAGCCTCACAATCTTCGCTAGGATTTCCCACAGTTATTAGCTTTTTTAGACCCCTATTCATGGTTGACCTCATCATGGCCGTATCCTTTTTAAAACCAGTGTTTGTGGGCTAAGCTAAAAAGAGATAAGGGTCGGTTATTTTCTAGACTTTTGAATAATTGATAATTCTTTTCTCGCAGATAATCGAGTAGATGAGCAGGAGCAGTTTCTCCTTAGACAACCCATGAATGATAGCCCAAATATTGAACTCATTCCAACAGGTGAGGAGTCAGTCCTTCCTTCTTCACATTAATCCTTTCACACTCTAACATCAGTATGCATATTCTCCATACTGTTCTCTATACATTTGTTAATGTGCTAGCAAGGAAGTTTGTTTAACAATCAAGAAGCTCTTCAGTTCATCATCATTTCCTTTATTCTCCCGACCTTAATGTTTGATTCAGGGGTGACAATGAAATGAGAAATTAGATGATGGTAGTCACTCTCAGAGATTAAAGAGTTAATCCTGAATTCTCCGAAAAAGAAAATAAATAAGCCGAATAACTCTCCCTCAGTAGCCTTTTAAATGCAACAACTTTCAGCACAGGCTACTGAAAGTTTTATCGACGCCTCGTTTATCCTTTCGAGATTACACAATTAGCAATGTTAATGATATTATGTACAGTGATTGTGTGGTGGCGAGGGTTATTCTCAGAATGAAGGAAACCCATAGTAGATCACGCATTTTACTAGCTAAAATTTGCTTCATGATCCTTTTGTTACAACTTTAATGTTACAAATAACAGGTCTGTTTTTTAAACGTAACTCTGTTTTTCAGGTTGTGATGTCTCCGAAATGTTTACACTTCGTAATGGAAATGAACTAATGCTGCACAAAATTCAAGACATGCTTGATCCAAATCCACCGCTAAAGAAAAATTGGCGACAAGTGGGACATCATTTAAACGTTACCGAGGGAGACTTAGACTTACTGGAACTTCAATATAAGTCAAACGGCAGTCCTACGGAGAGTCTTATAGAAACATTGAAGAATTTTACACCAGAGCCTTCAATGAAAAAATTTGTCGAAGCTCTGATCAGTTGTGAAAGAAGTGACGTGGCCAAATATATTTGTGACTGGCCATGGGAGAAACGTAACTGTACTGAACTGGAGAACCATGAACGACCAGATACGGTCCAGCAACCATCCTGAGGATATTTTCCTCCCCAGCCAGCCGTTCTTTTGAAGGTCACACAATCAACGCAACCCAAGTGCGTTCCGTAACATCCGAATACTAGCCCCTGGCCGTATTATTAGTACGCACTTCCATAATGTTATCCTTTTTGCATATTTGTGAGGTAGCTTCGAGAAACCTATTATTTATTAGGGCTTTATGCATCACGTGCTTTTATTTATTAAATAAAGCAACGAAACAAAACAAAACAAAGAAAAAAGCAAAAAAACACAAAGCTAATAAATAAATGAAAGTTTAGTCGTTTGTCTCTTGAGGTAAAAGAGTCAGGCTTATCAATCGTGTATTGAAAGAAAGAAACTGTGTTAATCTTCTCTAATCTAGAGAAGTTTCTAGATTCTTGGACTTTATGTATATAAGAGCGATAGTTTTATAAAAAAATAAACAAAACAAAACAAAAAACAGAGAATTGTGAAGAAGCTTAGTGCTGTAAAGTCGAGAAGCCAACTACGTGGAAATTAATCAGTTTGTTGCTGTTACCGACGATCCTGAGTTTTGTCTAGGAACAACCCTGCTCTACATCGACACCCGTAACAGTGTGTTAAAGCGCGTTGTCATCGGTGCATTTTGATACTTATTAGTATTCTGAGAATTGTATGTTCTACCCTCTTAGGTCCGCTTTGTTGCCCATTGCCTGTTTTGTTTTTTGATAAAAGAAATCCACCCTTCTGATTAATACAACTTCACTTTTTTCGATGATCAGCTTGGCAGATGAACAATTAACAATGTGCTCAACAATTAATGCGTTCAGAAATGTTTAATATATTTTCGTCCATTGTGACAAACTATTAAGGTGATTTATGTCTAAATATTTTTTATCATTTAAATATTTAGTTGTATCTAATTGTTTATTTCTATGGGGATTTGTAATTGCCTTTCTAGAAAATAATACATGGCGAACGTAGATATGGAATTTCTCGTCGAGTGTTCGGCTCTATAGCCTACGAGTGAGCACAGTTTGTTCCTGAGTAATTTCCAACTCTGATGATTAGGCGTCTTATGTTAACTTTCTAATTATCTGTACACCTCGTATACCTCGTATCTTATCTTCATCATAATTTTATAGAGATTTTTGTAGTCGTCATAATTTTATACAGATTTTTATAGTTTGATATTTAGACATTAAAGAGACATTTTATAGTTTGATATTCATTTCATAATTAAAGAACACCTGCCATACCTAGCATTCCATTTTCGTTACAATTTTTTTGAAAATTTATATTTAGACATCAGAGAGACATATTATAGTTTAACATTCAATTTTCCATAAGCCTTTTATGTACACGTCATACACGTAGTATCTTATTTCTGTTTATAGACTTTATTTTGTCTGAATATATCCTCGTATATTTGTCTTTGGACATTATCAGTTGCTCGAATTTCCCAGGAAAAGAAAAGAGAGTGTTCAGAAAGTATGTTTGGAAAGTGGAGAAAATGGAGTTCTTATTCTATCGAGTTGAATAATCACCTTCTGTGATTATAACTTAGAGATGAAGAAAAGCTTAGAAATTACGATAGCCGTCTAATCTTAACTACTTTGGATTGCGAGCCTCCAGCTTCATAAAATGATCAGAACCGTTCGACTTCTTTCAAAAAATACGGCAATAACCACTGAGTGTATTATTTCTTTCATAAACACGATATATTTTTTTTCTTTCTTTACCCGTTCGACCTTTACACTCCCAAAGAATAGACTGTGTTTGAGGTTGATCGTAACTCGCATGAATTTGGTTTGTTGCGATGACGCTGCAACTTCGAGGAAAATAACAACCAGCGTTTCCACTGCACAACACTACATGCCTCCACAGTATCATGAGGTAAAGAAGCACCAGGAACGTCCTCTTCCTCTAGAATTGCCGTTTTATTGTTACTATTAAACTCAAAAGAAGTATTCTATGTAGCCGCCATTATTTTAGTTTGTCCAGCTCAACAATCCATGCATGCCTTGCGACCTGATTTCGGTCCCAGGTCCCAACTCGCTTTGTTACCGCATGAATAAATTTGTTTGTTGCGTTGACACTGCAGCTTCGAGGAAAATAATTATTAAATCGACCGAGGGAAGTTAAAAAAACTAGAGTAAAAGAGCTTCATGCCGTTTCCATCGAATATTCCATTTTGTTCGACGTCTGTGCACTTCTTTTTGCTAAGTCAGAGGTGTACGACGGTGAATGCATGATATTGGGCACGCAGCTGGCACGCAGTAGATCGAGGGAAGGGGAATCTCCCTACGCCGACCCGCTCACTCCATAAATAGTTCGCTAAAAACGCCCACTCGGTGTCACGTACAGGAAACCCTCAATCCATGGATGAATGATTAACCAATTTAGAATGAACTTTTCGGTCTTTCGCAAGCCCATAACTCCCCTCTGCCATTAAGACTGTTCATTAGGGCTAAACAAAAGCGTTCTAAGTATAACGGCTCTATATCGATGGAAATTGATGCTATCGAGACTGACAACTCCATAATTTTCAGCATGGAGAGTACAAAATTGAAGCAGTACAGATCGGTAAGTGAACAAAAGTGATTGAACTCTTAAATTTACACTTGCTCGATCTACAGTTGTTTAACTATGTTCTGGTATACTTTCGGCGAGACTCAACTGAGTTTGCATGTTTATTTCTTGACACAGGTTAACAAAGGACGCAAACTCACTTATGATGACAAGCACAGTATGAAAGGCGCTATTAAGGTAAGAGAATATTTATAGGTACCGTATTTATTCGATGAAACATATCGGTTGTTGTATGGCAAATGTACTATCTTGATCTTTGAATGAAAGACAGTTGAATTAGAGCAATGAAAGGAGTACCTTGACCAGTGAACAACTCTACAATGCACACAGCAACACGCTGGGTAAGCCGAAAAGCAGGAGGCAGTCGATCGTTGAAAGGTGTCGATAGGCTTGTGCGACTCCTGTCATTCGCTTGCGCTTTTAAATCTTCTTACCTGAAAGCTTAGCTGTTATTAGGACATCTTTTAATGACGTTGGCGATGTGATTATAAGGGAATGAAATGAAGTGTATGGCATGTAAAATAGTTCGCGTATTACTGTAGAAGGTCGCTGTCTCTTTGTAATGCGTTTCATGTCAAGGGTCGATTCCCCGTTAAATAACTCGCGAATTTAATATTATTCGCACAGCCATCCACTGTGAGTGTAACTGCCGCCAAATGAATAAATTCCTAGGCAAGGCTGAAGTTTCCATCCTCTCTGAATCTCTCCAGTTGCCTCCTAAGAACGAATATGTTAAGGAGGAATATCTAAGGAATCGCGCAAACGGGCAAACACTAGTTATATGAATGAAGGGGTAAGTTTCTAAAGAAACTGTGGTGCTGCGTCGGTGGGAGAGTATAGAAGGTAATTTAGTGTTAACAACTGGGTTGAAAACGTAAATTAGCCACCGTAAAGAGTAAAAAAGCTGACGTTTCGAGCGTTAGCCCTTCGTCAGAGCGATTCAACACTAGTTATAGTTTGTTAGGGGTCAGAATATGCAAATTTGTCACTCACTTAGATGTAAACAAGTCGATATGTCAACGGCAGATCAATTGATTTTCCGAAATAATACATATCGACTTTAGACTTTCAGAAGTAAATGCCGCGACGTTGAAATATAATTCGACCATTCATCGAGGAAGTTTCGACCAATACTCGTCGCAGTCAGCATATGTGAAAGCGAGTCAAAGCTGTGTTAAAGTTTTGTCTAGTACTATGAGTGTAGACGCTAACTGCCAAGAGTCTTTGACTCTTTGAGACGTTTGCTCGTCGATCCTCCAAGCCTATAGGGGGTTTATAAATGGTGAGCCTTTTACGAGTGAATCTGAAGAGCGAAACTTTGATCGAACTGATGAGGGAACCTATGAGCACCCATATCAGCTTAAGTATGAATCAACGTGAGGTCAAACAAAGCTATTAGAAACATCAGTAGCACGACCAATCAGTCCATGATATCCAACCAAAACACTCTTGTGGCCAAGCAGAACGAAACGCAGTCAGAAGACTGATCTGATGGTAACAGAAATCAAACCGGAAAATTACAGGAACGAACAAGTAGGTCAAAGTCTAATCCTTAGAAAACGCGTCCGCCATGATAGAGAACCATCAAGATTATAGTGGAAGAAAATTCTGAACTTTTTTAAAAAGGGTAGAGCAGTTAAGAGGTATGTAAGGTCTCATATTATGCATGGTGCACCACATTTGTCAGCGTTGAAAACGATTTTATCGTTCAGTTAACGTTTGATTACCATAATTATCTTAAAACCAGAATGTGTAGTGGTAAACCAATTGGAATCACTCGTGCTAAAGGTTCAAGGTTGTATTTTGCTATTGATCATGTTAATGTTTTCAAAACAAGAACTGCACAGCATAAAAAGACATGTAAAGAATCAGTTGTTTTTCATGATGAATTTGAACATGTTGTTCGATGTTATACAATAAAGTGTGAGAAACGCAATCACAAGTATTTTGTTTCAAGGGCAAAGTTACTTACTTCAGGTAATATTGAGTTAAACCCGGCCGGCCGCACCTGTTACTCACGGAAATAGTCCGAACAATCTTAATGAATTGTTACAATCTCGGTTAACTTAACATGGCTATAGAATATTAGATGTTGGTGGTACCGGTGATTGCTTCTTTAGAGTTATGTACCATCAGTTGTATGGTGGACCTAGCTATCACATGAATGTTCATAGTACTGGTGTTGCTGATGCACTTGTCATTCAAGAATGGAGTGAGTAAATCATTCACAACCTGCAGCACATTCATACAAATTTTACATTAGAAATCTGCTATAGTATACGCTTTAATGGCAAAAAGTGAAGTTAAGGAATGGTGTAGGTTAAACGATAGCCAGCATGTGAATTCTGACTATTCATTCCACATCAAAAGAGCAGTTCCAAGAAATTCCAAGTAGTTTTAACTCTATCCAGTTACCCATTGGCTACCCATGTTTACGTGTAAAAGTGTATGTTATTGTAAAGAGGAGTTCAATTATCTCCAAAATCCATTAAAACGTAATGTATCCGTGACGAGTTATTAACTATTTCCTTCGATTTATATTGTTCTCAATTTGACAATTTGCATGTTAATACCACTGCAATACATAAGGAGAATAAAGATCTTATGTGGATATGCTTTCTCAACATTAGAACTAATACATTCAAAAGGAGTTGTGTTTATTCACTCAAAATTTCCAATTGTAATTGAAGCAATGATCACTGTGTGTTTTTTGAGTTTATTATTTAAATAAACAGTGCATGATGATGCAGCATTTATTTTTTCGTGGGCAGTGTTTATTAATATTTTGGTTTTAAAATGCGGCATGTATTTTAGGGCAGCATTTAATGAAATAAATATGGTACTTGTTGGTAAGGCATGGGTAAATTATGCTGCATAATTTTGAAGATAACTAGGCATCTTGCATAACAAGAATTACGCCACCATAAAGCTGCCTTTCAACTAGGATTTTCAGCAGAATTTTTGAAAACCAGCAACACAGACTGAAAGCAATCAAACAAGTTAATAAATATGGAGATAATTTCCCACTGCTGTGTTACAGAGTTGCTCACACTTGGTTATCTCTGCTGAAAATATTGAATAACTTGTTAGGTTTTTAAGAAATGTTAAAATTCATTGTTGTTTGAAAATATTGTACTTGAAGTTATGTTTTTATTAAACATGTAATGTAGCTCTAACCAACATTTATAGCATACTTTTTCTCTTTGTCTAATATTTCTGAACAGAATTTGTGCGGGTTTGCAATTAATAGATGCTGATATTTTTATCTTAGCTGATCCTGTTACTAATATTGTGGTCACGATCTGTGTCTGGAAGGCCAGCAAGATGTTCCCTTGCGCAAAAATTTCTTACGATACTTTCCCGATGCTCCAGAAGCTCAAATGGAGTGCAAAGCATGTCCTAAGTGCCCAGCAGGAATGGGACTCACACCATTATGCGGTTCAAAGATTTCAAACTACACCATCATCAAATGTGAACCTTGCAGAGAGAATGTGACTTTCTCTGAGACACACAGCATTGAAAGCTGCAGACCCTGTCATGACTGTGGATTAAGGAACATTATCCAGCAGTGTACCCTTTATCAAAACCGTCGATGTGGAAACAAGTGCCCTGAAAGACATTTTCTGGGCGACAATGGTTTTTGCCATGAATGCTATTTTTGCTGCTCCAACATCCCCGAGTCTTCCAGGCTAAAAAACTGTAAAGACATTGGAATGAGCAGGGACTGGCAGTGCCTCAAATCCCAAACGAATGGGCTTTGCAAGGAAATAAGGGAGAAAAATGCAGAAAATGCTACTTCAACTACTCATGATGTAACCACACCTACTTCTAGTGCTGATCTCGCTGTCTTTGATTTTAACTTGAACTTGACTGGTATGGTTTCAAGTGAAGAAGACACCAGGAAACCTGTATTCAAATCCGAAAAAAACAATTCACTTCCAGCAACAACAAAGACAGGTACAGACAAGAGGTCAACAAAAGAAGAAGGAGAAACAGTGACATCAACATTTATAGCCTGGATAGCTATTGGGACTGCCATTATATTATTTTTTTTTTTTGGGTGCAATCATTTACTACTACTTTAAACGTTCGCATCCAAACGGTAAGAAAAAGATATACTTTTTTCTTCTTTAATTGCGCAAGTATATTTTGTAACATTTATGGAATAAGTAGACCCTTTGAGAAAATTGAGTAATTTAATGAATTCTTATCATAATCATGTTTAAGTGCTATTTCACACGGATGTACACAAATTGAAACTTAGAAAATAGTGATTATACTATGACCATCATATGTCAATTGTCCTCAAGCAGGAGTCCATCACCCAGAGCCTCCATACCAATTATACCCTTGAGTCAACCCTGTCCTGTATCTTTTTATTTTGAGACAATAATTTATGCTATGTTGCAGTTACAAATTCCAACGAGCGTATACCCCTGAGAGGTATGCAAGGTGCCGAAGATAGAGATGTCTCAACAGAAACCGCAGAAGGTAATGATAACCATCATAATATTTATGCATCACGCATTCTGCTGACAAGCTTTTGGACAAAAATGAATCTATTTCAAGATGTACATCTCTTGAGCAGACTTTTCTTCAAGAGGGGAGAATTGACAATCAGATCTTGAGAATCAAAGAGTTAATAATCCCTTTAACTCTCCAGTTCTCTCCAGTTCTAACTGTTAATTTTCCCCTCTAGCTGCTACACATTTCCCTTTAGTTTTGTTACAAGAATTTGGTTTGGGATCAAGATAACCTCTACCTGATAAATTTGATTATTCTCATTACCTATTTGGTGGATAATGTATGGATATTACAAGAAGAAGTTGCATGTTAATCACTTCAGGGAGTTGGAGGATTAAGATTTTTCCAATTTTATGGTAATCAGCAAGTTGCATTCTGGATTACTGAAGTGCTTCTTAATTTTATTTTGTCTCTCAAATGTGCTAGAAGCTGATGACAATCAGGAGCCTCTCATTAGTGAACTTAGACAAGACCAGCCAAAAACTGATCTGGTTCCGGCAGGTGAGGTGTACATCCTGCCATTTGGTAGACCAAGTTGATTACTTGTTTATTCTTGTTATGCAATTAAGATCATGCGATGACTGTGCCATTAGTCATTCAGATGTTGCATTTCATCTCTTACATGTACCCTCCTCTTAGCTTGGTGCAATAAAATGCACAATTGTAGCCTCGTGAGTGGGTGTTAAAATGGAAATAAACTCATCCCCTGAGTTAGTCTGTAGTACCTAGACTACAGAGATTAAGTTTCCTTCACTGCTGAACACTGTACTCCTAAAAATAAACCAAAAAACTATTCTTAATCCTTGGGAATTCTTAACAATTGAAGCATGCCTTTTTCCACCAATGGTACTACAAAAAACTCTGTTAACATCATTATCTATTGAACTCTTAGATTGCAAAGTCTCTGAAATGCCACAGCTGCATAACCATGAAAATCAAATACTATTGCACTATGTGCAAAGGATGCTGGATCCACTGGAGAAACAGACAAAGAAAAATTGGCGCTCTGTTGGGCAAACCTTGAATGTTTCAGAAGAAGACTTGGACCTAATAGACACTGATTACAGAGCAGGAAGAAGTCCTACAGTTAGTCTTATTGGTAAATTAAGTACCTTTTTAACAGTACCCTCAATGAGAAGCTTTGTAGAAGCTCTTATTACTTGCAAAAGGTATGATGTGGCCACCCATATTTGCAACTGGCCATGGGAGTTACGCACTATACAATAAGGGATATCATTCAGAAAGCTTGAAATGAGAAATAATTAAGTAACTGGTCATAACCTTCAGCTGTTAGGTCTTTAGAGAGCCCCCCACCTTCAAAAAACAAAACAAAAAAACAAAAAGATTCCCATATAACTTCTGCAAAAAACAGGGCACATGGAACAAGAAACTAACTACAAGCTAAAGGCCTCTAGTATCTCATTATGTTGAAAGCCAGGGAAATGAACTGACATTTTTTCTTTGGCTAGTATGCTAGAAGCCACTTTAGACAATATTTTAAAAACACAAAGCAAAGTTGCTGGTAACTTTAATAACTTAATATGTTCCCAGTTTCACAACAAAGAGTCATACTCTGACTTGCAAACAGCAATACCATGTTTTACACAGCAAACATTGCCCTGCATGATATCATTTCCCAGTCCTTTAATAACATCCTTGACATTAATCTTCTCCTGTCAGCATCTTTTGCATAACAGTTTTAAAGTTCATAATATTAACCTCAAAGAGGAAACAAACAAACAAAAAAAATACAAAATGCTTAACAAAGGAGAAAAGAAGGAACCAAAAAATACCAGAAAGGAAAAATTGGTAACTGAGCACACACTGTAATGTTTCAAAAACCATTTTAAACATTCACTTGTGCCATTGAATTCTATAAAGAGCTTTTTGAAAACAACTTCTGCATATGAAAAAAAGAAAAAAAAAACAAGGACGTCAGTAAGAAGAAACATTTACATACACATAATTGTTATTAATCATCCCAATGATGAGTGAATCTTGTTTCTTGTAAGTACTTTCAGTTAAAGAGGAATAATGTGGCTGAATATTAAATATTTATCAGGACTTTATTTACTAGGTGGTGCTATTTAACAACATTAGCTCAAAGCAAACAATATTGCAATCTTGAATTTTTCAATAGCCAACCACAAAGGCTTTTGGTTAAGAATCTTGATCAGACCTTGACAGTTAAATGTAAAATGCTTCTATTTGTAGCTTCTGTATGTCAAGTGTCATGATCAAAATAATTTTTTTTTCATGAACATGAACATGAAAAGTAACTCTAAGTGATGTCTTATAAGTATGCATTAAGTAGATGTATTTATCTTGATGCAACATATTTATGCTATCAAATATTATGTGTAAATATTACATTAAAAGATTTTTAAGCCAGCAGTTCTGAGATCTGTGCAATTTATATTGTGTTTACATCTGTGCTATAAGGGGCATGATAAGTACATCTTTATTCTGTTTACAACGTCAAGTGGTAAATGTTGATAACAATGAAAATAAATTCAGGTTCTGGAATTTAAGTGCCTGCATGGACTGTATCTCCAATGACCCAAGTAGGTGGGAAGCTCTTACTTTCTGCATCTTTTGATAACAGATGTGAAAGTTGAGACATGGGCAAATCAGAACAGTTATAAGGACAGGACCGTATGTTACTGTCAATGGTACACAAGTAAGTAAACTACGAAAATACTGTTTGGAACATTTTATTATCGTTGTGAATTACTTAGTTTACAAAGAAGAAATCAGGTCCAAAGTCTTAATTGTAAGACATTCAAGTTACACAGCTTTAGTTTAGAAGACACCTGGAAAAGAAGATAAAAAGATAATGAGTGCAGGGAATCCCATTTTGGCAATTAATGTTAACAGAGTTAGGAAGTGTGATTTTATCGGAAGAAAGCCTCAGTATTTAAGTAGTCTTCAGAAGTAAATATCAGTAGATTATAATTGAATGTTTAACAAATAGAGAAGCCTTGACTGTGCTCTGTTCTGTTATAAAGCACGCTGGAAGCAGCTAGAGCACGAAAGAAGTGTAGGGAGAAGCACGAGACGTAGTAGAGTGTTTCCCTATTTGTTTTATAATAAAGAATCCGTTAGATTCCCCAAGCATTACTTTCAATTTTCAAAAGAAACTTTATTTCCAAAGCGATCAACAGTGTCATCAGCATGCTCGGATCAATATTAGTATCTGGGCAACTACCCACCTACCCCTCCCCTAACCCAACATTAACCCTAACTTGTTATCAATTGACCGTTCTTGAGTTAGGGGAGGGGTAGGTGGGCAGTTGCCCAGATACTGATATTGATCCGCATGCTCTATACTCTCATAAAGCACGCTACAATAAGCTAATCAGAATCCCTGTTAGAATAGTTCAAATAATCTGATTGGCTGTACAAGACCAAAGCTGTCAAAAGTGTCAAACCATCAAAATTAAAAAAACCATCAAAGTTCACATCCTGCGATAGTTTACAAACTAAAATAGTTCGGCAGGTCGAATTTAACACTTTTGCCTGAAGTTTTTAAGTTCCTTATACAGAATCTTGAAGTGAAATGTTCAGTGAACTTCAGCCAAATAATGGCTCATAAAAACACGCAAGTTTTTTCACATGACATGATAGAAAACAAACTGTTAAAGGCGAGTGTTTTTTGAATGAACGACAGCTGAATTCACCAGAACATGAAGATCGCTCGGGATGACAGCGCGGCAAAACTCGGCTGCAGTGACTGATGTGACTTTCCACTCAACGCATCGGAAAGGATATCAGAGCAAGCTCTTATTCTTTCACTCGAAGGGCGGCCAATGTAGTTTCTGAGGCTTGCTTTACTGCGATGACCGGAGATCGCCATGATGAGCGAGCCGCAATGGACTTTAGCATGATCATATTCGCTCAGACACCGTCATGATTAGAATGAAACAGAAACAGTTATGCCAGTTTGGTTATATTTTTCACCATCTCTGTTTTGTTCTGTCTTTTTTTTTTTAACATTACTTTATATATTGTACAAGTGTTAGCTGTGTTTAATTTTTATTACCGTACGTAAGCTTGCAATCTAACTGAGCGTGTGTATTTTGTTTTTCCTTTGAAGATTTTCGTTTCTGCTCACGTTTTAATAACGTAAAATTACGGAGCCTGGTATGTTTATAAACCTTTGATTGGTTCTTCTAATGCTACTTGCCGGCTCGCTTGTTCCGAAATTTCACTTTCAATTATCGGGAAAAAGCGAAAAAGAAGTCCCGGAAAAGGTCAAACATAGTACAATTTGGCAGATGGCATGACAGCTTTAGCTCAGCTCTATGCTCTATACTCTCATAGAGCACGCTCTTTCAACCAATGACAGCGCACGTTATATCATAACTTTATTATAAATTAAGTTATCACTGGCTTTCAACTGAGGGTTTGAACACAGGGCATAATCTTTCCAACTAATAATAATATCATTATGATCCAAGAAATTTTTTTGCTGTTTTCCATTGTAAACAATCAGGGGTTGGTTGAAAATACTGCAGAAATCATGATTTACTCAATATATTTCTCACCTTTCTACATGTATTCTGGGAAAATTATTGTCCATCTTCTCCCATGATTTTCAAGAAAGAATCAAGTTTTTGAAACAAGTTGGATAGACCTTGAAAAATATGAATACAATTTTCTTTTTTCCTTTTTTTTTTTTGACCAAAGCCCCCTTTACAATAGAACTCTGAAATATAGTGATAATAATAACTTTATTTACTTAGGGTGACACATTACAGTTCAGAACTGGTGAACTTGTGACCCTCCTCTAAGATATAAAACTAATTTATAAATATTAAAAAAGTAAAAGCAGTAAAAAAAAATGGTAAAAACGGGAAGAAAAAAAGGGTAAATGTAATATTAAATGTAATATATTAAAAAGGGGTCCGACTATTATATATATTATAATATATATATATATATATATATATATATATATATATATATATATATAGGAAGTTTACGAGTCGATTTTCGCGTGGAACAGTGCTCAATACGTTGAAGCAGAGCAGAATAAATATTTTGAGAGGAAAAAAGGACGTAACTACATTTCCCGACAAGCCTGTTTCGTGAATCGCTTCACTCTTCACTCTTCAGGGGTTCAAACCCCTGAAGAGTGAAGCGATTCACGAAACAGGCTTGTCGGGAAATGTAGTTACGTCCTTTTTTCCTCTCAAAATATTTATATATATATATATATATTATATTTATAAAATTACAAATAGTTCTGTTTGAATGCACTTATACTGGTGCTAGCTCTTATATTAATGAGTTGAGAGTTCCAAAGTTTTACAGCTGTTAACAAGAAAAGTTTTTCCACCTTCTGTGTATACCTAGGACAGCATATAGTTATATCACCATAGCAACTACTAATCTAAGATCACTAATGACTTTACCACTGTGTTGTATCAGAGAGAACCTTATAACTATTTTATAATTTGATTTTTACCTCACCTCGTTACAAACATAAGTAGAAACGACAACAAAAAAATCTGTGCAAATTCCTCATGTCATCCACTCCCTGAAACAAAAACAAGTCACGTCAATTAGAATGAGGCACGCAGTTATTCGTTTGACATGACAAAGAAACTTGGAAGTTTTTCAATCAGACCTTTGGGGCGGTTTGAGATAGGGGCGAAAATTATCGTCACCAGCAATCAGCTGAACTATGAACTCATTACAAGAATTATCAATAGTCGAGTGTATATCAAAGCGATCAACTAAAATCATTACATCAAGGAATAACCTAGGTCTTGTGCCAGCATAGCTTAAAGAATAATACCAATTTTGGAAACGAGCTTGTAGCAATTAAAGGAAACAAGTTTCAAAGTTACTCTTTAAATAAAATGTTGGATATTTTGACATATACAAGTGTATCGAAATGTACCTTGCCTGCTTTTAAAAATCAACCCGTAGTTCAGTTAACACCGAGAATAACATTGTTCGGTGCCAGTATCGATGTATCAGACCACAGGCAATTGAAAACAAATATCTTACCTGGGAAGCTCAGTATTTTCGAAAGATATGACGATTGTCCTTTGACTTGATGTGAAAAACGTTTCATTGAATTAACAAAAGTGTTAACTTAGAATGGGAGAAATGTCCGCCATGTTAAATAATTGAGTTTGCGACCGCTGATCAATTCGTCCACAGTAAAATAAGCCGGCGGGCATAGTCAGCGATCAAACGCAAGAATCCAACACCTAGTGTTGGTAATCGGGTAGAACATTCCGTTGGGACCCTAAGAACCGAGTTTCGAGTTTTTTATTTATATTTGTTATTTTTTAATTTATTCATTTTTCACGCGTTCCGGGTTTTAGTAATTTTGTGTTCCGGGTTTTAGTATTCCGGCGTTCCGGCATTCTAGCGTTCCATGTTTTGGTACAAGCCAGCTAATCTCGCTTTTGATCTTGAGAAATTATTCATGGATCGATTTTTCGCGGTTGTGTGTACGTGAACTGAGGTCATCACAAGAGGGTGACCTCATACATGGCAACAGGAAATGAAATTTTAGAGAAAGGATTTGGTCTAAATTTATCAGCCAATCAGATTGCAGGATTTTGTATTCCTTCCTAACCTTATAAAAAGGAATCATTCTGTCGAACGACAGTGTGGTAGTACGAACTGCAGTGTTGTAGTGTCAGGACGAAAAATACGCTCACAATCTTGCGTGCGGTGAAGGAGTTTCTCGTTAATATCTAAATGGTAAGTGTTCCTTATGCTGTTTGGACCCTTCATTTTCTTAGAGCTCCTTATTAGATGTTCTTCTCTCTTAGATCCACTTTGTTGCCCATTGCCTGTTATGTTTTTGATAATAGACATCCACCTTTCTGGTTAATACAACTTTACTTTTGGTATTTCGATGGTCAGCTTGGCAAAGGAATAATTAACAATATGCTCAACAATTCATGCATTCAGAAATACTTAATATATTTTCGTCCATTGTGACAAACTACTTAGGTAATTTATGTTTACATATTTTATTGTATCTAATTATTTATTTCTACGGGGATTTGTAATTGCTTTTCTAGTGAATACTGAGGCTTACATGCACGATGATGCATGCATGACCTATGGCACGTAGTAGTTCGGGGTACGGGGAATCCCCACCTAACCTCCACCGACTGAACCCAGTCCCTCCATAAACCGTTCTCTCCTCTGTGATCTTAACGCCCACTAAAGATAGTCGGCTATTTCATTAAAAGTTTTAGCCATATGAAGCTTCAAGGTTCGAAGGCGGCCCACTAAAGACGTTTTATCTGCATGACCTCCGTTGATTTGCAGTGTAAAGGGAAAACCCCTTACATAATGAATGCGAAATCAATTTGGAGCGAACTTTCTCATCTTCTGTACTAAGCCCATAATTCTCGAAAACAAGCGGCACAGACTAAAATTTAAAGCAATCAAACATGTTAATTAATATGGAAATAATTTCCCATTACTGTGTTGCGGAGTTGCTCACTGCTCCGTTATCTCCGCTGTAAATATTAAATAAGTTGTTGTGTTGTTGCGAATGTTTATTGTAGTTTAAAAATACTACTATTGAAGTTGTGTCGTAAATAAAGCGTATTATAGCTCTAACCAACATTTATATCGTACGTTTCCTCTTTACCTAATATTTTCGAACATAATTTCACTAATTTGTCCAGGTTCGCGATCACTGCAATTAATAAATACTGATATTTTTATCTTAGCTGATCCTGTTCTTATTATTGTGGTCACGATTTGCGTCTGGAAGGCCGACAAGATGTTCCCTGTCAAGAAATTTCTTACGATACTTTCCCGATGCTCCAGAAGCTCAAATAGAGTGCAAAGCATGTCCCAAGTGCCCAGAAGGAACAGGACTCACACCATTATGCGGTTCAAAGATCTCTAACTACACCATCATCAAATGTGAACCTTGCAGAGAGAATGCGACCTTCTCTGACACACATAGCATTGAAAGCTGCAGACCCTGTCATGACTGTGGATTAAGGAACATTATCCAGCAGTGTACCCCTTATCAAAACCGCAAATGTGGAAACAGGTGCCCTGAAAGACATTTTCTGGACAACAATGGTTTCTGCCAGGAATGTTATTTTTGCTGCTCTGATGTCCCTGAGTCTTCCAGGCTGAAAAGCTGTAAAGACATTGGAATGGGCAGGGACTGGCAGTGCCTTGAGTCCCATGAGAATAGACTCTGCAAGAAAATAAGGGAGACTGTAGAAAATGCTACTTCAACTACTCCTGAAGTAACCACACCTACTCCTAGTGCTGATCTCCGCCCTGCCTCTGATTCTGACCTGAACTTAACTGGTATGGTTTCAAGTAAAGAAGACACCAGGGAACCTGTACTCAAATCCGAAAAAAACAATTCGCTTCCAACAACAACAAAGACAGGTACAGACAAGAGGTCGACAAAAGAAGAAGGGGAAACAGTAACATCTACATCTATAGCCTTGATAGCTATTGGGGCTGCCACTCTAGTTTTTATTTTGGGTGCAATCATTTACTACTGCTGGAAACGCTCACATTCAGACGGTAAGAAAAAGTCATACTTTTCCTTCTATAATAGCCCGAGTATATTTTGTGACATTTATGGAATTAGTAGACCCTTTGAGAAAATTGAGTAATTTAATAAATTCTTACCATAATCATGTTTAAGTGGGGTTTCACACGAAAGTACACAAATTGAAACTAAGCAAGTAGCGATTATGCTATGACCATCATATGTCAATTGTCCTCAAGTAATAAAATTATTTCATTTTCAATTTGATCTGAGGGCCCACAACCATCTCTTTCCCTTAAGTAAACTTAAATCTTGACGCTCGAGCACATTAGTATGTCTCCTCCATACAACTTTTTCCAGTGTTTGTGTAACTTAATTTTTTTTCATTCATTTTTTTTAATCAGGTAAACCTTTTTGGTTGGGTCCATAGTTTGACTCCCATTAATATTATTAAATTCATTTTTGGCTTCATCAAGGTGTACTTTGTTGATTAATAGACACATAATAGTAACTTTCAGTGTAGCATACAATAACACAACAATGCTTTGTTGCAGTTACAAATTCTAACGAGTGTATACCCCTGAAAGGTATACAAGGCGCCAAGGATAGAGATGGCTCAACAGAAACTGTAGAAGGTAGTGACAACTAACATAATATTTATGCATCACACATTCTACTGACAAGCTTTTGGACAAAAATGAATCTACTTCAAGATGTACATCTCTTGACCAGCTTTTTCTTCAAGAGGGGAGAATTAACAATCAGATCCTGAGAATCAAAGAGTTTACCCTTTAACTCTTGACTTCTAACTGTTAATTCTCTACTTTAGCTGCTACACATTTCCCTTTAGTTTTGTTACAAGAATTTGGTGTGATATCAAGGTAACCTGTACCTGATAAATCTGATTATTCTCATTACCTATTTGGTGGATAATGTATGGATATTACGGGAAGCAGTTGCATTTGCATGTTTATCAATTCAGGGAGTTAGCGGGTTAATACTTCCCCGATTGTGTGGTAATCAGCAAGTTGCTTTCTAGGATAACCAATTAGTGCTTCTTAATTTTTTTGTCTCTCAGATGTGCTAGAAGCTGATGACCATGAGGAGTCTACCACCAGTGAGCCTAGAAAAGACCAGCCAAAAACTGATCTGATTCCAGCAGGTGAGGTGTACATCCTGCCATTTGGTAGACCAACTTGGCAACTTGTTTATTCTTGTTATGCAATTAAGATCATGTGATGAGTGTTCCATCAATCATTCAGATGTTGCATTTCTTCTCTTGCATGTATCCTCCTCTTAGCTTGGTGCAATGCAATTAGAGCCTTGTGAATGGGTGTTAAAATGGAAGTAAACTCATCCCCTGAATTAGTCTGTTGTACCTGGACTATGGAGACTAAGTTTCCGTTCACTGCCAAACATTATAATCTTAAAAATAAAGCAATTTTCAATCCTTGGGAGTTCTTAACAATTAAAGCATGTCTTTGTCCACCAATAGCACTACAAAAAAGCATATTTCATGTTACAACTCTAGCTCCGTGACCATTACTGTAGTAATTAACTGCTTTCCATTGAACTCTTAGATTGCAAAGTCTCTGAAATGCCACAGCTGCGTAACCATAAAAATCAAATACTATTGCACTATGTGCAAAGGATGCTGGATCCACTGGAGAAACAAACAAAAAAAAATTGGCGCTCTATTGGGCAAATCTTGAATGTTTCAGAAGAAGACTTGGACCTGATAGACACTGATTATAGAGCAGGAAGAAGTCCTACAGTTAGTCTTATTGATACATTGAGCACCTTTACAATAGTACCCTCAATGACAAGCTTTGTAGAAGCTCTTGTTGCTTGCAACAGGTATAATGTGGCCATTAATATTTGCAACTGGCCATGGGAATTACGTACTGCACAATGAGGGAAATTATTCAGCAAGCTTAAGACGAGAAATAATTAAGTAACTAGCTGTAACCAGCAGCTGTTTGGTCTATGGAGAGCCCCCCTCCGAAAAAGAAATTCCTGTATAACCTCTGCACAACCACTGTGCCCTGTCACAGAGCATACACTATAATGGTTCTAAACCAAAAAATGCCAGAAAGGAAAAACTGGTCACAGAGCATGCACTATAATTTGGTTCTAAACCAAAAAATGCCAGAAAGGAAAAACTGGTCACGGAACATACACTATAATGGTTCTAAACCAGAAATTACCAGAAAGAAAAAATTAGTCACAGAGCATACACTATAATGGATCTAAACCAAAAAATGCCAGAAAGGAAAAACTAGCCACAGAACATACATAATTATGGTTCCAAACCAGAAAACATCCAAAAAAAAAAAATTGGTCACAGAGCATACACTATAATGGTTATAAACCAAAAAATACCAGCAAGGAAAAATCGGTCAGAGAGCATACATAGTTATGGTTCCAAACCAGAAAATACCAGAAAATACCAGAAAGAAAAAACTGGTCACAGAGCATACACGACACTATAATGGTTCTAAACCAGAAAATACCTGAAAGGAAAAATTTGTCACAAAGCATACATAATTATGGTTCCAAACCAGAAAATATCAGAAAGAAAAAATTGGTCACAGAGCATACACTATAATGGTTCTGAACCCAAAATACCAGAAAGGAAAAATTGGTCGCAGAGCATACATTAAAGAGGGGCTTTTTGAAAACAACTCCTGCATATGGAAACAAGGGCATCAATGAGAAGAAACAGTTACACACACAAAATTGTTATTAATCATTACAACAATAAGTGATTCATGTTCCTTGTAAATATTTTCAGGAAATGAGCAGTATGTGGCTGAATATTTATTATTATCAGTACTTTATTTACTATGCTATTTAAAAGCATCCCAAAAGCCAACGATATTTCAATTTTGGATTTTTCAATAACCAACCACAAGGGCTTTTGGTAAAGAATCTTTGATCAGACTTTGAAAGTTACACGTAACGTTAAAATATTTCCATTTGTAGCTTTTGTGAGTCAAATGTCATGATCAAATTTTTTTCCTAGGATAAATGGTAACGCTGTTTCTGGTGATGAATTATTATTAAATGAAAACGGTAACTCCGAGTGATATCTTTATTATGCAAGTAGATGTATTTTTCTTGAAGCAACATTATTTACATATGCTATCAAGTATAGTGTATAGATATTTACAATTAGTAAACTATTTTTAAAACAGTAGATTATTTTTATATCTGTGCTATAAAAGGCATAATAAGTACATATTTATTCTGCTTACAATGTCAAGTGGTAAATGTTGATACCAAAGAAAATAAATTCAGGTTCTGGAATCAGTGCCTGCATGGACTGTATCTACCCCCACCCAAGTAAGTGGGAACCTCTTGCTTTCTGCACCTTTTGATAACAGATGTGAAAGTTGGGACATCGGCAAATCAGAACAGATGTTATACAGACAGGACTGTATAGTACTGTCAATGGTACGCAAGTAAGTAAACTACAAAAATATTGACTGTGAATTAATCAGTATACAGAGAAGAAATCAGGTCCAAAGTCTTAATTGGTTGCAAGACATTCCAGTTACGCGGCTGTTGTTAGAAGACACCTGGGAAAGAAGATAAAAAGATCATGAGCGCAGGGAATCCCATTTTGGCAATTAATGTTAACAGAATTAGGAAGTGTGATTTTTATTAAAAGAAAGCCTCAGTACTAAAGCAGTCTTCAGAAGTAAATATCAGTGGATTATGACTGAATATATAAAGTCATCACTGGCTTTCAGGTGAGAGTTTGAACAATGGGCATGATCTTCCAAACTAATGATAATACCATTATGATCCACAACCTTTTTCAAGACATTTTTTTGCTGTTTTCCATTGTAAACAATCAGGGGTTGGTTGAAAATATTGCAAAAATGATTATTTACTCAATATATTTCTCACCTTGCTACATTTATTCTGGGAAAATTACTGTCCATCTTTTCCCATGATTTCCATGACAGAATCAAGTTTATGAATCAAGTTTGATGGACCTAGAAAAATATGAATACAACTTTCATTTTCCTTTTATTTTTCTTTTTGACCAAAGCCCCCTTTACAATAGAACACTCACTCTAAGAGAGGCAACTGCTGAAGGTTCCTGCTAACTTTTAATCTTCAAGATATTCAAACACAATACAAATACAATAATTACCTTGTAAACACTTCATCCCAAGTCACAACCTACATGTACAGCGGCAGCTAAGTGATGAGACGTAATGAGAAATACCTCGCTATCACATAGAAACAGAATAAACAATCAACAATTAATCATGATTGACCACTTCCCCATTAAAGCTTCTTTAGGTCACCAGAATGCTAGTTCACGTTTTAGTCAAGGTAGAAGAGTCAGGCTTATCAATCGTGTATTGATCGCCATGTGCTATTTGTAGCGCCTTAGTTTGTTGTTGTCATCGGTGCATTTTGATCCTTATTAGTATTCTGAGAATTATATGTTCTACCCTCTTAGGTCCGCTTTGTTACCCATTGCCTGTTATGTTTTTTAATAGTAGACATCCACCCTCGTGGTAAATACAACTTCACTTTTTTCGATGGTCAGCTTGGCAGATGAATAATTAACCATGTGCTCATATTTTCGTCGTTTGTGACAAACTACTAAGGTAGTTTACGTTTACATATTTTATATCATTTAAATATTTAATTGTATCTAATTTGTTCGATGTATGGTTACGAACTGTGATTAAAGATTAAAGACTAATTATTTATTTCTACAGTAATTTGTAATTTGTAATTGTGTAGAGAATAATACATGGCGCGCTTAGATATGGAATTTTTCGTCACGTGTTCGGCTCGATAGCTTTACGAGTGAGCACAGTTGTTCATGAGTAATTTCCAACTCTGATAATTAGGCTTCTAGTGTTTAGCTTTCTAATTAATCTAACCTAGTATCCTATCTTCGTTATAATTTTGGACAGATTTTTATAGTTTGATATTCAGACATCAGAACCATTTTATGGTTTGATATTCAATTCATCGTAAAAGTACATCTTGCATACCTAGCATTCTATTTTCGTCATAATTTAAAAAATTTTTATAGCTTGATATTAAGATATCAGAAAGACATTTTATAGTTCAACATTCAATTTTTCATTGGGTCTTAATTTTTACGTACACTTCATACACGTAGTATCTTATTTCTGTTCATAGACTTTATTTTGCACGCACGTATCCTCGCAGATTTGTCCATGGACATTATCTGTTCCTCAAATTTCACAGTTTTCGCTCTAGGAGAACTGTTCGCATCTTGGAGCAAACAATGTTCGTGGACAAAAATCGGTGCATATTTTCGCTCCAAATAGAGGCTATCGTTTAAATAGAGGGCCACAATTAAATTGGTCATTTTTACTATTCAATTTCACCCTCTTTAAATAAAGTGTATTATTATTATTATTATTATTATTATTATTATTATTATTATTGTTATTATATTTGTTACTCGGACCAAATTTAATTATTTTTAACTTGCCGGCTTTCGCCAACAAAGATACACAACTTATGACCGTAAGGCAAAATACCCGCTAAGTATGAAAGAACGAATCAGAACACTCTGATTTATCTCATGATTACCTTGCCATATAATAAATTGTTCTTTCTGGATTTTTCAAACTATCTAATATCACCATTCACTTTCAATACAAACCTCGGCAGATGGTATTTGAAAGGTTGGTAACTCTTAGTTGGCACGTGCGAAATATTCCTTCATCAAGGGCGCGTAGGAGGGATCAAGACAGGAAAAGAGAATCTTCAGCAAATACGTTTGGAAGGCGGAAAAAATGTTCTTGTTCTATCGATTTGCATAATCACCCTTGTTAAGGCTTACAGATGAAGAAAAGCTTGGAGATTGCAATAGCCGCCGTATCTTAACTATTTTGGATTGCGAGCCTCAAGCTCCATAAAATGACCAGAACCGTTCGACATCTTTCAAAAAAGGCCACAATAATAATTGTGTGAATTATTCATTTCGTACACACGATTTTCTTTTCTTTTTTTACCCATGCGACCTTTACACTCCCAAAGAATAGACTACGTAGGATGTTGACCGCAACTCGCATGAAGTTTTGCCGTAAGCACGTAGCAGCTAGCGCTAAAGGGACCGGGAAACCCCCCATATACGTAACCCAGTCATGCATGCACTCCATAAATCGTTCTTTCCCCTGAGTCGGTGACTCAACGCCCACTACAAATAGTCGGCTATTTCACAATAAGTTTCATCCATATTAAGCTTCAAGGTTAGTTCGAAGCGAGACCACTGAAGAAGTTTTATCTGCGTGACCTCCTCTGATGGCAGTGTTACAGGGAAGCTCTTTGTCCATGAATTAAGACGTAATCAATTAAGAACAAACTTTCTCGTCTTACGTAAGCCTACATTAGTTCTGGTATTTCATTAGGACTGTTTATTACAGCTAAACAAAAGCGTTCTTTGTACATCGATGGGAATTTATGCATTCGAGATCGAAAACTCCCTAATTTTCAGCATCGAGAGTACAAAATTGAAGTACAAAACGGTAAGAGAGCAAAAGTGATTTAACCCTCACATTAACACCTGCTTTATCTACAGTTGTTTAACTATGTTCTGTTATACTTTCGGCAAGACTCAATTAAGTTTGTATGTGTATTTCTTGACACAGGCTAACAAACGACACGAACTCACTTATGAAGACAAGCACGGCATGAAAGGCGCTATTAAGGTGAGGGAATGTTTGCAGGTACTTGTTGGTAAGGCATGGGTAAATTATTCTGCACAGTTTTGACGATAATAAGGCATTTTGCATAGCGAAAGTTATGCCAGCAGAGAACTGCCCTATCAGCAGAATTCTCAGAGCCACCGACATAGACTCAAAACAATCAAACAAGTTAACAAATATGGAAATAATTTCTCACTGCTGTGTTGCGAAGTTGCTCACTGTTCGATTATCTCCTCTGAAAAATTGAATAACTTGTTTGGTTTTGTGATTGTTAAGAGAATGTTACTTGTTGGTGAGGCAGGGGTAAATTATGCCGCATAATTTTGAAGATAATTGGGCATGTTGCGAAGCGAGAATTATGCAGAAAGCTGGCCTTCGACTAGAATTTTCAGCAGAATTCTCGAAAACAAGCGGCACAGACTAAAAGCAATCAAACAAGTTAATAAATATGGAAATAATTTCCCATTGCTGTATTGCGGAGTTGTTCACTGCTCCGTTATCTCTGCTGTAAATATTGAATAGGTTGTTTGGTTGTTGCGAATTTTTATTGTAGTTTAAAAATACTACTATTGAAGTTATGTCGTGAATAAATGCGTAATTTAGCTCTAACCAACATTTATAGCGTACGTTTCCTCTTTTCCTATTTTCGAACATAATTTTACTAATTTGTGCAAGTTCTCGATTACTGCAATTAATAAATAATGATATATTTATCTTAGCTGATCCTGTTCTTATTATTGTGGTCACGATTTGCGTCTGGAAGGCCGGCAAGATGTTCCCTGTCGCGAAATTTCTTACGATACTTTCCCGATGCTCAAGTGGAGTGCAAAGCATGTCCCAAGTGCCCAGAAGGAACAGGACTCACACCATTATGCGGTTCAAAGATACCTAACTACACAATCATCAAATGTGAACCTTGCAGAGAAAATGCGACCTTCTCTGACACACATAGCATTGAAAGCTGCAGACCCTGTCATGACTGTGGATTAAGGAACACTATCCAGCAGTGTACCCCTTATCAAAACCGCAAATGTGGAAACAGGTGCCCTGAAAGACATTTTTTGGACAACAATGGTTTCTGCCAGGAATGCTACTTTTGCTGCTCCGATGTCCCCGAGTCTTCCAGGCTGAAAAGCTGTAAAGACATTGGAATGAGCAGGGACTGGCAGTGCCTTGAGTCCCATGAGAATAGACTCTGCAAGAAAATAAGGGAGACTGCGGAAAATGCTACTTCAACTACTACTGACGTAACCACACCTGCTCCTAGTGCTGATCTCCCTGCCTTTGATTCTGACTTAAATTTAACCGACAGGGTGTCAAGTAAAGACATCACGAAACCTGTATTCAAATCTGAAAAAAAAAATTTTCTTCCAGCAACAACAAAGACATTTATAGACAAGAGGTCAACAAAAGAAGAAGGGGAAACACTGACATCTGCATCTAAAATCTTGATAGCTATTGGGGCTGCCACTCTAGTTTTAATTTTGGGTGTAATCATTTACTTCTGCTGGAAATGCTCACATCCAGGCGGTAAGAAAGAGTTATACTTTTTCTTTCTTTGATTTCCCACGTATATTTTGTAACAGTTATGGAATGTGTAGACCCTTTGAGAAAACTGAGTAATTTAATAAATTCTTACCATAATCACGTTTAAGTGGAGTTTCACACGGATGGACACAAATTGAAACTAAGCAAGTAGCAATTATACTATGACCATCATATGTCAATTTTCCTCAGGGTAATAAAATTATTTCATTTTCAATTTGATCTGAGGGCCCACAACCATCTCTTTCCCTAGTAAACTCAAATCTTGATGCTCAAGCACATTAGTCTGTCTCCTCCCTATAACTTTTTTCAGTGTTTGTGTTAGTTTATTTTTTTAACTCATTTTTTTTTATCTGGTAAGCGTTTTTGGCTGGGTCCATGGTTTGACTCCCCATTAATGTTATTAAATTCATTTTTGGCTTCATCAAGGTGTACTTTGTTGATTAATAGACACTTAATAGTAACTTTCATTGTTGCATACAATAACACAACAATGCTATGTTGCAGTTACAAATTCCAATGAGTCTATACCCCTGAAAGGTATGCAAGGTGCCAACGATAGAGATGACTCAACAGAAACCATAGAAGGTAGTGACAACTAACATAATATTTATGCATCACGCATTCTGCTGACAAGCTTTTGGACAAAAATGAATCTACTTCAAGATGTACATCTCTTGACCAGACTTTTCTTCAAGAGGGGAGAATTAACAATCAGATCTTGGCAATCAAAGAGTTCACCTTTTAACTCTCTAGTTCTAACTCTTCATTCTCCTCACTAGCTGTCACACATTTCCCTTTAGTTTTGTTACAAGAATTTAGGGTGGGATCAAGATCACCTCTACCTGATAAATTTGATTATTCTCATAGACTATTTGCTGGATAGTGTATGGATATTACAGGAAGAAGTTGCATGTTAATTAATTCAGGGATTTGGAGTTAAGGCTTTCCCAATTGTATGGTAATCAGCAAGTTGCTTTCTAGGATAACTGAAGTGCTTCTTAATTTTTTTCTCTCAGATGTGCTAGCAGATGGTGACCATGAGGAGCCTCTCACTAGTGAGCTTAGACAAGACCAGCCAAAAACTGATCTGATTCCAGCAGGTGAGGTGTACATCCTGCCAGATGGTAGACCAAGTTGATTACTTGTTTATTATTGTTATGCAATTAAGATCATGAAATGAGTGTGCTATTAGTCACTCAGATGTTGCATTTCATCTCTTACATGTACCCTCTTCTTAGCTTGGTGCAATAAATTGCACAATTGTAGCCCCATAATGGGTGTTAAAATGGAAGTAAACTCATCCCCTGAATTAGTCTGTTGTACCTGGACCACGGAGGCTAAGTTTCCGTCCACTGCCAAACATTGCTCTCTCAAAAATAAAGCAATTTTTAAACCTTGAGAATCCTTAACAATTAAAGCATGTCTTTTTCCACCAATAGTACTACAAAAAGCATATTTCATGTTACAACTCTAACCCCAGTATCGTTACTTTATTAATACTTTTATCCATTGAACTCTTAGATTGCAAAGTTTCCGAAATGCCACAGCTGATTAACCATGAACATCAGAGTCTGTTGCACTATGTGCAAAGGATGCTGGATCCACTGGAGAAACAGACAAAGAAAAATTGGCGCTCGGTTGGGCAAATTTTGAATGTTTCAGAAGAAGACTTGGACCTGATAGACACCAGTTACAGAGCAGGAAGTAGTCCTACAGTTAGTCTTATTGATAAATTGAGCACCTTTCCAATAGTGCCCTCAATAAGAAGCTTTGTAGAAGCTCTTGTTTCTTGCAAAAGGTATGATGTGGCCACCAATATTTGCAACTGGCCATGGGAGTTATGTACTATACAATGAGGGAAATTATTTAGCACACTTGAAACAAGAAATAAGTAACTGGCTGTAACCTGCGGCTTTTGGGTCTACAGAGAGCCCCCCTCCAAAAAAAAAATTCCCATTAACCTCTGCACAAAACAGGGCACATAGAACATGGAACTAACTATAGACTGAAGGCTTCTAGAATCTTAATATGTTGTAAGCCAGGGAAAATGAAGGGACAATTTTTCTTATACGGTATGCTGAAAGCCACTTTAAAAACACAAAGTTAAGTTACAGGTAACTTTAAAAAATTATTACCTTCCCAGTTTCTTATTCAAAGAGTCATATTCGGACTTGCAAATGGCAATGCCATGTTTTACACAGCAGACTTTGCCCTGCATGATATTATGCTGGCTTTCTCTTAATCTTTTAATGACATTCTTGACATTAATCCTCTCCTATCAGCATCTTCTGTATACCAGTTTTTAAGTTAATAATAATAATAATGATAATGATAATAACCCCCAAAAAAGAGGAAAAACAAACAAACAAACAAAAAAGATACAAATGGCTAAACAAAGCAGAAAGGAAAGAACCATAAAATTCCAGAAAGGAAGTTGGTCACAGTGCATATACTAAAATGGTTCAAAACCAAAATATACCAGAAAGGAAATATTGGTCACCGAGCATACACAATAATGGTTCAAAACCATTTAATACCTAGGATGTGCCATTAAATTTTTTAAAGAGGAGCTTTGTGAAAACAAGGACATCAGTAAGAAGAAACAGTTACATACACATAATTGTTATTAATCACCACAACAATTAGTGGGTCATGTTCCTTGTAAATATTTTCAGGAAAAAGGAGTAGGTTGTGACTGAATATTTATAATTAGGACTATTTACCAGGTAATACTATTTAACAACAACCCAAAAGCCAACATTTCAATGGCTTTTGGTAAAGAATCTTTGATCAGACTTTGATGGTTATATGTAGTGTTAAAATGTTTCCATTTAGAGCTTTTGTGTGTCAAGTGTCACGATCAAAATTTTTTTTCCTGTTATAAATGGTGATGCTGTATCTGGTGATAAATTATTACAAAATGAAATGTAACTCTAAGTGATATCTTTTTTATGAGAGTATTATTAATTAAGTACGTGTAAATATTTACAATAAACTATTTTAAAACAATAGATTATTTTTATATCTGTGCTATAAAAGGCATAGTAAGTACATCTTTATTCTGCTTACAATGTCAAGTGGTAAATGTTGATACCAAAGGAAAAAAAATAAATTCAGGTTCTGGAATCAGTGCCTGCACGGGCTGTATATCCACTGACCCAAGTAAGTGGGAACCTCTTGCTTTCTGCATCTTTTGATAACAGATGTGAAAGTTGGAACATTGGCAGGTCAGAACAGCTGTTATACAGGCAGGACTATATATTACTGTCAATGGTACACAAGCAAGTGAACTACAAAAATACTGTTTGGAAATTTTATTATCACTGTGAATTAATCAGTATACAGAGAAGAAATCAGGTCCAGTCTTGGTTGCAAGACATTCCAGTTACACAGCTCTTGTTCAAAGACAACCTGGGAAAGAAGATAAAAAGATCACAAGTGCAGTGAATCCCATTTTGGCAAAGTTAACAGAGTTAGGAAGTGTGATTTTAATAGAAGAAAGCCTCAGTATTAATGTAGTCTTCAGAAGTAAATATCAGTGGATTATGACTGAATATATTTAGTCATCACTGGCTTTCAACTGGGGGTTTGAACACTGGGCATTATCTTCCAAACTAAGGATAATACCATCATGATCCACAACCTTTTCCATGACATTTTTTCGCTGTTTTCCATTGTAAACAATCAGGGCTTGGCTGAAAATACTGCAAAAATGATTATTTACTCAATATATTTCTCACCTTGCTAAATGTATTCTGAGAAAATTATTGTCCATCTGTTCCCATGATTTCCATGGCAGAATCAAGTTTATGAATCAAGTATGATGGACCTAGAAAAATATGAATACAACTTTCATTTTCCTTTTATTTTTCTTTTTGACCAAAGCCCCCTTTACAATAGAACTTGAACTCTAAGAGAGGCAACTGCTCTGGTTTTCCACAAACTTTTAGTCTTCAGGATATGCAAACACAATGCAAATACAATAATTCAGGGCGTGAAATTGATTTTTTTTTCTGATAGCCACTTGGCTCCTAAATTATTCAAAATGGTAGCCAATTCGAAAAAAGTTGGTTGCCATTTTCAAAGACAAACAAACCCTTTTTTAAACTGTCATCGTTCTAGGAATTTAGTTAGGGAAAAGATCTTTAACGTACTACAAAGTGGACAATAGAATGGATGATATACAACGTTTAAGCTCACCTAAATCCATCCTAAATCTAGTTATCAATTGAGATGCATGTGCTGTGTTTTGGAAACAAACTTAACGAGGAAGTTTGCCTCGGATTTATCTTTGCAAATCTTTTTAATTTACTATATCTCTAAGTAAGGTTATGATGAAACATTCTACTCGCCAATTTGGCAACTAATTTTCAGGATTTGGTAGCCAAAGTAAAAAATTTAGTCACATTGGCGCCTGTATTAGGCGCAATTTCACGCCCTGTAATTACCTTGTAAACTAAAGGAGCATAACACTTGATCCCAAATCACAACCTACATGTACAACATCAGTTATTTGATGAGACATAATGAGAAAATACCTCGCTATCACATGGAAATAGAATTAAAAATCAACAAATAATTACGATTGACCAATTCTCCATTAAGGCTTCTCTGGGTCACCAAAATGCTAGTTCAGCAATCAACCACTTCCTGCATATCTGTAGCATGCCTTAGTTGATTATTGACTTTCCACATCACAAACATATCATGTTTGATCTCTTATAATATTCAAACATACCAATTTTCAAGATTGTAACCAGAGAAGGATCTATCATTGAACCCAAGAACTCTAATCTGTTGTTGTCAAAGTTTCAACTACAGTAATTGGTGCATTTTAACCTTTGTGCCTTATAGAACATCCCTGAAACAGTCTCTACAAAGTGGCCTCAGAAATTTTGGTGATATTTATCATCAGCTATATTCAAGAGTAGCAAATACTTTATGCATCATTGGCCACATCCATGATTGACAAACATCAAAATAAATACATCTTATTAAAAATTTCAATTAAATCAGAGGACATGTCAAAGCACTCAATAATTAATTGGTGAAACTTTTCAGATATAAAGGAATGAAAAGGGTAATCAATTAGCAATAACATTTCACTTACCATGACAATGCCTCAACTTCTGATCTTTAACCTGCCTGCTTTAAACCACTGGTATTCTAAACATCCAGGACAAAAAGGAAGAACAAGTGGTTAAAAAAATACAAATTAAAAAACCTTGTGTACAATTAAAGCCACAGAGAGGAGTTTTTAAGTTTAACCCTTTACTGTTTTCCCAACATTTCCTGAGGTACTGATTAGGAGAATTTGTTTGACAATCAAGAGCTCCTTTAGCTGGCTATCATTTCCTTTATTCTTAGGACCTTAACCCTTTAACCCCTAGGAGTGACTAGCATCTAATTTCTCCTTACAATATCACTACTGAATCACACATCAGTGTCAAGAGAATAGAGGAAATGATCACCAACTACAGAAACTATTGATTGTTAGACAAATCCTCCTTGTCAGCACCTTGGTAAATGTACAGATAACTGTATGGAGAATATGAATACTGATGTTAGGGTATAAAGGGTTTATGTTGAATTCCAAGATGATGCTGTAAGGAGAAGTTAAAATCCAGTCATTCTCAGGGGTTGAAGGCTTAAACATCATGACATGTACCAAACAATTTGAAAACAGGATACCAAATACAAGAGGTGCATCAGGCAAAACCAGATTTTCTAATCAAGTCACAGAGTGACTTTATTATGTCCCTATTCTGGAGGTCATCACTTGCACCAGACTCAACAATACAAGTTGTTGTCACATGTTGATCATGCTTACCTCACCTCAAAAAGCTTGCTTGGTTAGGTCTTGGCAGTTTACCTAAGATAAGTACCCCATTGTTAGACAAAGAAAAGGAATTTCAACTTTTTCAGTTAAACCTTTTTGGTGGTTTCAGATAGGGGCGAAGTTTATCGTCACCATCAATCAGCTGAACTATGAACTCATCACGAACCACACCAAGTAATGCAATAGCTCGAAAACTTCCTTAAAAACATTCAAGGCCAGCCTCTCACAGGAGCAAGTCAAGAAAATCTATGATCACTGATGACTTGTAGCAGAGGCAACTGTATTATTATTTTATAATTTGACTTTACCTCACCTCATTACAAACACAAATAGGAACCACAAAAATAAAAGCTGTGCAAATTTCTTATGCCATTCACTCCCTGAAACAAAAACAATTAGCTTCAATTAGAATGAGACACGCAGTTGTTTGTTAGACACCAGAAAGAAACTTGGAAGTTTTTTCAATCAGACCTTAGGGGCAGTTTCATATAGGGGGGAAAATTATCATCATCAGCAATTGGCTGAACTATGAACTCATCACAAACCACATTAGGTAAGGCAAAAACTTGTAGACTTCTTTGAATATGAGGAAGGCCAGCCTCTTACAGGAGCAAGTTAAGAGAAAATCTAAGATCACAAATAACTAAATCACTTTGTTGAAAAAAGAGAGCCTTATTTACAGAGATTTAACCCTTTACGCACTAACATTAGTAGTTATATTTTCCCCACTGTTCACTGCACATTTCTAATAGTACTGACTAGGAGAATTTGTCTGACAATCAGGAGCTTCTTAAAGTTGTGATCATTTCCTTTATTTACATGACCTTTGCATTTGATATAAAGGAGAAATTAGCAGCCATCACTCTTAATAATAATAATAATAATAATAATAATAACTTTATTTAAGTGTCAGCGTATTTAGCACTGCTGTGCTAATTGGGGACACTGTAAATGAGGAAACAAATATAGTAAATGAACAGAAACTCGTTAAAAACCCCAACTGGTAGGAGGCAGACCAGTTGGCTATTTACAAAGCGTGCAGGAGTTGAATTCGGGGCCACCGAAGACAAATCAACATAGTGGCAGGGAGGAGGACTTGAACCCGGGACCTCCGGCTTACAAGTGCAGCGCCCTAACCACTAGGCCACGCTCGCCTCCGAGAGATTAAAAGATTAAATATCATTTAGATGTAATTTGCATGTTTTTGGATCAAATTACCACCTACCCCAAAAGAAAACCACACCAAGCTTTGCAAGTTTCTCCATTCAAAAGCTCCCTGAAACAAAAAGAATAGCAGATTTAATTAGGATGTGCATGTACCACATTCAAGAACAGGGTTAGGCATGTTAACTACATGATTCTAACCCCTTGTTATCACAGACACAGTGTCAGATAGAGCTAATGTCAACCTCATTACAAAAATGTTCAGTTGAACTATGCAGTCATCACACACCAGTCATCAATCAGAGCTCTCTTAAAGAATGAGAAGGGGAATACTTGATTATCTACATGTAGTAGAGCATATGCAATCTTGAATGACAAAAATTAACGTATCTATTTCTATCAATAGTCTACTGAGTCTGATAATTGATGACACTCACTTTGTTCAAGGTAAATTGAGAGTAAGAATCCAGGGCAGCTTTTCTAGCATGATGTGACGATGAAAACAACGATGACAGCACACCCAGTAAAATCTACCCTCAAATCTTGTTGGACACATCCTGCATTGGCTCATGAAATGCACCAGTGACCTTGGACATTGAAACATACTTAATATAAGTGTATGAACACCTGCCCTAAACAGAAATAATTTAATTTAAAATTCTCTGTGACCTGAGCAGTCTTAACCCTTTGGCTCCCAAGATCTCCCCTCTAGCTTCTAAGGTACCTAAGGTATGGATATTATAGGGAGAAGTTCCATGTTAATCACTTCTGAGAGTTGAAGGGTTGAAAAAGGTTAAGTCAGCTCTTGCACTTTCAGACTGTGTAAGAGTGCCTCAGCGATCTTGGTGGGAAAAGTTGTCATCACATCTCAATGATCAACTAGCAAATATTGAAATCATCATTGGCACAAGAAACACTGTCAATACCAATGAATCACACACACTTGAAAAACACAACAATGGTAATTTTAACCCTACCCCAAAAACTAATTTAAATCCAATATTTGAAAACTTCTTACCGGTTTGCCTTTCTCTGAACCGTTATTCACTTTGACCTTTCTCTGTAAAGTAGAGAAACGACCGAATCAGCACAATTTTTTTTCCAATCACTTTTGTAACCATGAAAAATATCTAACAAAGTTATCATGCATCAGGCCTATCGATCACACATCACAAAGCTTCCGATTTCAAAGCCTTCTGTGTCATAGGTTATTTCATCAGGTGCACATAACAGATACTGGGGTATTCTCATTACTAAGTAGCATGAAAAACAGATTAGGGACCAGTTGTTGTTTATCCCCTGATGTGAAGGGGGTGGGGGCCTACAGACATTTTGAGAAGGGATAATATGGCTCTCAAGGGCAACCCAGGGGGTCAGTTCTCACCAACAGAGTACAGCACCTTATGGGAGGATCAGGTAAATTCTGTTCTGACAACCAAAATCCTCAGAACCCCCCCCCTTTCACCCCAAGCAATAGAGGACCTAGGGGACTTGTATTGCTACATTGAATTTTTGCTGATATCTGAGATACTAGGTAACTGAAGTTCAAGATAACTGAAATTTTTGCTAGGAACTCTTTTTCCATTTTCTCTTCAAGCAGAAGAAGATTAAGAGGGAAGGAATCCTAATATACTCCAACTTCCTGACTTGTCAAATCATACAGTAGCCAGCTTTATAGAAGTATAAGGATACTTTCAGCAAATCTAAATATAATAACACTTACTGACACCTGACTCACATGCCCAATTTTTTCATTTGATTAGGGATGGTTCAATTTTGGAGTGTGCTATTTTGCCGAATTTTATACTGCTGGAACTGATTTTTGCATATCAAGGACTGTTTGCACGAGATAGATTGTCTGCAAAAACTGAAACTCACATAATCCATATGCTTCACCATATCATAGTCTTGCAACAGTGGTATGACACGTAATGCACAAATTAACTGTCTTTGCTACTAAAAATAGCTCACTTAATCAAAGCATTAGAACTTACCTTTTAGGAAGGGTTGTCTGGAGTTTTCACCTAATGGGATAAAGGATGTATTTGAAATTTCAAAGAATAAAAAAACTAAAGTGGGGCTGTTTTTAGAAGGACAGAAAAAGTGTACCTTCAGTTAACACAGTCATGATTCTCTTCACTGACGCACTAAGAGAGATTCCCATTTAACAAGTTCATCACTGGTACACAGTCAACTCACTGTTCTCGCTTGATGCCGAGATTAATTTCATTCTATCACAGTCATCACCACAATCTCAATGATCTTTCCATCTGGTTCTTAGTTCTCATTGGGAAAGAGTTTCATGATTATGGCGAACAATACTTGAGAGAGTTCATTTACCTTTGAAAACGACTGTTTAAGATAAACGAAATGGTCAACTTCGTACTCTGCATTTCATTTAATCAATCGTAATACCACGTGCTCTTGGTCTAATGTGCTCATTAACGGGACAATCTACACTGAAACTTTTTTCAATTTAGGTAACTACAAAAGACAGTTCAAATAAAAAGGTTTATACACCTTAAGCAACAATGACATCAATCAACTTATAACGACTTCAATATATAGTACCTTGCGTCGGTTATCAATAGGGGAGCTGGAGCGCCATCTTGGAAACGACCTTAAGACTTTTAAGTTTCACCCCATTTAAAAATGGGGCGAAACAGCGCGTAGTATGAGTCTGCGCTTTTCTAACGAGCAGTTGAGGTCTTGAACAGATATCACGCACAAAAGAAAGCAATATTTTAAAGCAGTTCACTACATCTACTTGTCGCCACTCACCCTCAAGTCGTACCTTACAACCTCGTGGGCCGCGCTTTGTACGTTAAACCTCGTTTCCACACATCACTTATCATCGTCCCGGTGAACAACGAATTTTACCGGAAAAAGCCGAAGATTCATCGTAGAAAAATGATCTTACTGTTAATATTTCCTTATCTTCCTTGAAAAAGAATTCTATCACATTCGCCCCGAGAAATTTAATTTTATTTGAAAATCACGCATGTTTCGTTTGAAGTGAGACAAAATAATGCTATTTGATGAACATGCAATTCCTTTTTCAGTTGGAACGTGACTTGTGAGTCATTTTGGGGTTCAGGGAAACCGGAAGTTAGCTGTGGCAAACTCTTGCTTTGACACGACAACCGAACTTCATCCGAGCAAAATGACGAAACTTTATGGCGTGGACCAATCAGAATAGGCCACCAGGAAGCAGCTTGGCCAATCAGTGAGGGCCACGCGTGATGGCGAGCGAAATATCAACCGGCTCGAGTCTTCCTTGTCAATAATTTTGTGTAGTTTTCTGAGAGTTTGAACTGTATCAGAGTTGTCGGAAGAAAAATTCAACTAGATTCCAAAGATGAGATCAATTTGCACATTCTGTGCGTTAGCCTTAGCTAGCAGTTTAATTTTAGTGAACGCAGAAGAAGCAAAAAAGGAAGAAAAAGACGGCAAAAAGGATGTAGGAACTGTAATTGGTATCGATCTTGGAACAACTTATTCTTGGTGAGTAAAGTAACTGATGTGGGAATCTTGAAGTTAATTTTTTTTCTCTAGTATTCGATCGTTTTCTTGTTATCTTTCCGAAGCGTTCAGTCTCGGAAAAGTCGCTAAAGGTTGATTCTTCGGTTGAACTTCTTTTCATGTCCTGAATGTTACAGTGGACTCGTAGCTTTAAACCGATCGTGTAAATTGCGTAATCTTTGATTTTCACTATACTCAGTCCTAAATTATATCTCTTTCAATGTTGCAGTGTTGGTGTATTTAAAAATGGTAGAGTTGAGATCATCGCAAACGAACAGGGAAACCGAATTACCCCATCTTACGTGGCCTTCACTCCAGAGAACGAGCGTCTCATTGGTGATGGAGCGAAAAATCAGCTGACTACAAATCCAGAAAATACTGTTTTTGACGCGAAACGGTTGATCGGTAGGACATGGGATGATAAAGCTGTTCAAGGCGACATCAAGTTCTTCCCATTCAAAGTTATCGAAAAGAACAAGAAGCCACACATTCAGATTTCGGTGAAGGGAGAACAGAAAACATTTGCAGCTGAGGAAATCAGTGCTATGGTTTTAACGAAAATGAAGGTAAGATCAACTGGTGGTTTAAGGGGAAAAAATTTTAAAATGTTGTAGAAAGATTTGAAACCAAGCATTAGACCCTTGAAGGTGCTTATTCCTTTTAAAGTTACCGGTGCTGCGATCTTAAATAATGACTTCACAGGTTCAGGGAAATTTATTTATAAACATTAACTTAATTATTCAGTTAGGTTTTCAAATTGATGGTTATTTTATCACATGTATCCAACGTCTTCACTGTAGCTTTACTGGTACTCAAATGAACCCTTAACAATCTAATATCACTTTCCATATTCTCCTAAATCTTCTCCATACATATCCTTGGGTACAGATAAGGAGAATTTGTCAAATAATCAAAACATATTGGGTTGGTGATCATTTCCTTTATTCTCATGCCCTCAGTGAATGACTTGGCAGTATTACTGTGACAAGGAATTGCATGCTAGTCACTCTTTGGGTTTAAAGGGTCAATACATATGAGTTTCCTGATATGTGTCACATAATTTCAACTAACTTTGAAAACAGGTAAAGTGATACCCATTGTTCTGGGGCTCCCTCATCATTTCATGACAGAGTGTTGCCCCGTGTTGTTCAAAGACAAAATAAGGTTGAGCATGAGATAGATTGGCTTGCATTAGATTCACTTCAAGCTAAAAATAGTACATTATTTAGTGGTTTATGTTTTATCTCTTGGAAAGCCTCATCCTATTATTCATCCACAACTGACCCACCAGCCATAATTGGTTTTTTAACCCTTTAACTCCCATGAGTGACTAAGACAGAATTTCTCCTTACAATATTAACTTAATATTAAGTATGCAAGTGATGAGAATAAAGGAAAATATCAGTCAGGGATTATTTGTTGATCCAATACTAAATTCTCTGAACTAACACAAGAACCTTATGGAAGAGAGGAAGAAGAATTAGGGTTGTCTGGACCTTAAACAGGCATTGTAACAAACCCCAGGTTTCCAAATTTTGACAAATGAGTTGTAGTATTTCAGATTTGGTTGGCATACTCCTTCTTTTGCCCTGATGTAACTGAAACATTTTTCTTTTATTGACCTTGTAGGAAATTGCGGAAGCCTACTTGTCAAAGAAAGTTACACATGCTGTGGTTACTGTCCCTGCCTACTTCAATGATGCTCAGCGTCAGGCTACCAAGGATGCTGGAACCATTGCTGGCCTTAATGTGATGAGAATCATCAATGAGCCAACAGCTGCTGCCATTGCTTACGGTCTTGACAAAAAAGAGGGAGAAAAGAACATCTTAGTGTTTGATCTAGGAGGTGGAACCTTTGATGTGTCTCTTCTGACTATTGACAATGGAGTTTTTGAGGTGGTAGCCACCAATGGTGACACTCATCTTGGTAAGTTGCTTTGATATGGAGATTGTGGTGAATGGTTAACTTTCCCTGGTAATACTTCAATCAAGGAAAGTTCTGAAAGAGATCGTATTGAATTGTTTACAAGGTCAACTAACAGCCAAAAATAAAATGCAAGTCAAAAGTCTTGATATTTAATGTTACTTTTCAATTCGTAGAATTTGATTTGTTATAGTACTCCTCCTCTCTAACTTTTATCCTGTATCTTTATCTTGGTAGGTGGTGAAGACTTTGATCAGAAAATCATGGAATACTTCATCAAGATGTACAAGAAGAAGAAGGGCAAGGACATTCGCAAGGACAACAGAGCTGTTCAGAAACTGCGTCGTGAAGTTGAGAAAGCTAAACGTGCCCTTAGTACACAGCACCAGGCTAGAATTGAAATTGAATCATTCTTTGATGGAGAGGACTTCTCAGAGACTTTGACAAGAGCCCGCTTTGAGCAGGAAAATAATGTAAGTGGAAAGATATTTTGTTCACCTTCATTTTTGATGGGCCCTTCCTTTTGAATGAAGTAAGTCTGTTGTTAGATACTTGGTGAAGATTCTGACATTTTATGTAAACATTTTCTGGCATTGTTAAGCATGGTTACTCATTTTCTCTTTTTCTCTTTCAACTGGTTGCTTTAGTTATTGTTTCTTATAGTAATGTCACTTGATATTTGCAGGATGCTTTCAAATCCACACTGAAGCCAGTGAAGAAGGTTTTGGAAGATGCTGACCTGCAGAAGAAAGACATTCATGAAATTGTTCTTGTTGGTGGCTCCACCCGTATCCCAAAAATCCAACAGCTTGTCAAGGAGTTCTTTGAGGGTAAAGAGCCAAGCCGTGGCATCAACCCTGACGAGGCTGTAGCTTATGGAGCAGCTGTTCAGGCCGGAGTATTGGGTGGAGAAGAAGATACTGGAGAAGTAGTGCTTCTTGATGTTAATCCCCTTACTTTGGGTATCGAGACTGTGGGTGGAGTTATGACCAAGCTCATTAACAGAAACTCCGTCATTCCAACAAAGAAGGCACAGGTATTCTCCACAGCTGCAGACAACCAGAACACAGTTACTATCCAGGTTTATGAAGGTGAGCGACCCATGACCAAAGACAACCATCTTCTTGGCAAATTTGACCTGACTGGAATTCCTCCTGCTCCTCGTGGTGTACCGCAGATTGAGGTCACCTTTGAAATTGATGTCAATGGTATCTTGAGAGTGTCAGCAGAGGACAAGGGCACTGGAAACAAGGAGAAGATCACAATCACCAATGACCAGAACAGGCTGTCTCCAGAAGATATTGAACGTATGGTAAATGATGCAGAGAAGTTTGCTGACGACGACAAGAAAGTTAAAGAACGTGTGGAAGCACGGAATGAGTTGGAGAGCTACACATACTCATTGAAGAACCAGGTTGGTGATAAAGAAAAGCTTGGTGGAAAACTTTCCGAAGAAGACAAAGAAACAATCAACAAAGCTGTAGAGGACAAGATTTCCTGGCTTGATAAGAATGCTGATGCTGAGGCAGAAGATTACAAAAAGCAAAAGAAAGAGCTTGAAGACATTGTTCAACCTCTTGTTAGTAAGTTGTACCAAGGACAAGGAGGCCCAGGTGGGGAGGGAGCTCCTCCACCTGAGGAGAAGCCTGAAGAGGAGCAAGATAGAGATGAGCTTTAACTTGGCATATGGTAGAAAAAGAGACTTAAACAATTTGTACCCTTAAACAATCGGGGCACACTCTTTTTACAATTCTAAAGAGCACTTTGAAAAATTGGTGATCATTGCGTGGTGGTTATGTTGTTAATCACTTTGATCAATGAAATGTCTGTGCTGCTAATGGACATGAAACAGAAAGGAAAGTATAATATAGTGTGTACAGCTTGTTGGTAAATCAGTTGATTATTCTCTCGCTCTTTTCATCCATTGTAAAACTCTCGATAGTTTGGGTTCTTGGAGGGCATCAGACTACAAACAATTCCTTTTATTTATCCTTTTACCCTCTCAATTTGAATTTCAAGAGAGCTAGAAAATTTTTTCATTAATAAAAAATAACTACATGTACATTTGTCTTCTTTTATGAGTTTACACAACAGTAGTAATGTATGATAGCAGTTTCCTGTATTTGGAAACTTTGCATTGCCTTGTGGGTTGCATAGAGGTTAAAGTGTAGAAAACGGGGGGGGGGGTAATTATTGCAATCCCAAGTTGGTCACTCTTAGTAGCAACTTCTTATATGTAAATCTTCGATTCTAAATCCTTACCTACCTTAACTTTTTTACCACTAATATCCTGAAACTTTGCAACTCCATACTGGTAAATAGTGAAAATGTAATCCCGTGATAGTCAATCTAGTTGTCAAGAACCTCAGTGGCGCATCACCATTAGCCCACCACTACAAGCTCCTTCCTCTCACTCCCACCCTTCTCGGCGAGGCGTAAAAGGTGGATTTAGACCCAGAAAATTATGGTACGTTCGGTTACTTGTGACGTGTTGTCCTCCGGAAGACCAAGTGTACTGACCTTTTGGTCAGTTAAGACTGCAGAAGCACAGGGTATGATTCGCTTGAGGAAATATATTTTTCAAAATTATCTGATAATTGAGGTCACAATTGAAGCTGACTCTGCTGCTAGCAGCATATTCCCAACACTACATGGCCCTCACAGTTGTCGATGGGCTTGCAACAATCAACTCCAGAAAGTCTGGAGTCAAGAGTGTGTGATAGCTTGAAACATCGCCCTAGATTTGACTTCTGCGGGATTTTCCCTCTTCCGTTAAACAATAGCAAGGAAAACTCTGTTTACAAGCGGTTGAGGGAGTCCCAAACACTCGGAATCCTGAATTAAGATTGAATGGAGGGATTGGAGTGAATGTGATTGTGAGAAATTGAAACTCTCATAAGATTGGATACACCATACAGATAATTCAAAAGGAAAAACTTTCAGACACTTTTGCGTCATGAAAACGTCAATTTCATCTTATACAACTGCAAAGCTTTATGTTTATTTCATTTTTATCTCTTCGCTTAAACGACCATCAAACGACACTGTCTTAAAGAACAAGACTGTAACATAAAGAGACGTTTTCTTCGTTACGTCAGGATACGATGGATAACCTAAATACAATGGTACAATTCAATATTTTTCTTGCAATAATATACCGCCATATTCTTTCACTCTTAAATCTTTAACAACATCAGTATCGATATTCTCAATACTCGTCTCTTCTCTATACATTTCCTTAGGTATTGACACGGAGAATTCGTTTAACAAGCAAAGCTTCTACAGTTGGCGATCATTTCCTTAATTCTTTTGATCTTAATGATTTAGCAGTATTACTGTAAGGGGAAATTAGATACTGGTCTCTCTTAGGGTTTAAAGGGTTGAGGGAAGATAAAATTAAACGCCGTATTTGAGTATGATACAACAAAGGCATTTTGCGACTGTCGACTAAAATACACCAAAGTCACCGAGTCGTTTCGTAAGGCAAAATAATTTTGATTGTTTTTGTTCCTCGAATTTTTTTTAGCATGCAGATATTTTTTATTATGACGTAAATAGCTTTGTAGCGAGCTGAATAGTTTGTAAACTACACTGTCTATACTTTGTACATATATTCCACACTTCAACTACGACGTAACATAAGCCTTCAGCACAACTGAGCTTCTGACAAAGCAAAATATATACAGGGCTACAACTTCTATGAAGTCCAACTCAAACCAGTTCAAGAACCTGTAAAAAATAAAAAAAAATAAAAAATTAGAAAAAAAAGCAAAAAATTAAAAAAAAAAAAGCAACGCTGCAAATGAGCCTTTAAAAATAACTCTGCATTTTTCTTGAGGTACGTAACCAATTACAGCAACCTACGAACGAGAATAAACTCTGCGTTTGGTTGTTTAAGCGATTTTTAACCATCCACTATCTAGAAGTTATTAAAATGGAACTTCTCCCCACAAGATCGATACATTTAACAAATAACAGGTGATGAGGGTTTAGATACTCGTCGTCTTAGAGGTGATGCTCCCTAAATATTGAATTTATAGGAACATGTTGAGCATTTCTAAGCCGGATAATTACTTATCACATCAAGGTTCAAAAGCGGAGGACAGCCAAGAAAAAAGAAGAAACGGGCTGGAAGAGGTAATATAACAAAAAGAAAAGCGCCGTAGATCACGGCTCGTTAACAAATGCCACCGTACCTTAATTGTTCCTTGACTATTTGCGGCTACAACTACATTGGATCCCTGTTAAGAAAGCGACAAAAAGGCATATTAATGTGCACCTCGTACGATTAAAAATACGATTGGCTGGGTAAGTGCGCCGCCAGCCTCGTTTCTAGGTTTAGAAGTACCCTCAGATCGAGGCCGCGGGTCACTAGTCATCGGTACGCGTGCTTGCCGGCGCTGCGTCACCGGAAATTCGGTCTCTTGAAAAACTACATCAGTAATGTTGCTGCTTATTCGCCAGATTGACCGTTCTCTCCAAAAAATTTCAGTAATCTTTACAATGGTTCACTGCTCACTTGAATTCTTGTTCTTAGAAAGTCAACTACTTCAATCTGCCCTAGTGGAATAAAAACTTTTTCGCTAACTTCATGTGGGTTAAATTTCTACCCCTTTGCCTTTACACTTTGAAGTACCTTATATCTTAAGTATTTTTGATGCTGGAATAACCTACCGGTAGTACTCTCTAGGTCATTATCTTAAGACAAAGATTCACTTACGGTTCTCCAGCAAACCGCGCTCACAAATTCATTCGCATCGTCTTCTTTCTTATCTTTCTCCTACAAGACCGTAAAGCAACGAAATACCTAAGCAGATGTAGCATTGATCAACTGAACAGTGGTTGTTACATAGACCATGCGCGTCCAGGATAATGTCGGATCAATGTCAATATCTGAGCAACTGCGCACCTACCCCTCCCCTAACCCAACTAGGGGAGGGGTAGTTGCGCAATAGTTTAGGTTTGATTCGTAAGCTGCTTTCTCGCCCAGTGCAGATGACCTAAATTCAGCCAATACCCTTGAAGCGATTTTCAGTCTAGTACAAACAAACTGGCAAATCAGCACAAAATGTGACGAGGGAACTAATGGATTGTCAGATCCACAACATTTAACTGCCAGAAGTGCGGGAAAATACAGGGAGCAAATCGTGATGCGTTTTAGCAAATCGTGATGCGTTTTAGCAAATCGTGATGCGTTTTAGCAAATCGTGATGCGTTTTAGCAAATCGCGATGCGCATAAGATTGGCTAGAAGGATGGCACGCGTTTTCTAGACCAATCAGAATAAAGGAAGTAAGTTTCTAAAGAAGCTGTGGTGCTGCGTTGGTGTGAGAGTATATCAAGATAATTTGGTTTTATTAACTGAGTTGATAAAGTAAATTGGCCACCGTTAAGGCTTTCTTAAGCTGTTTCGAGTGTTGTTTCGTCAGAGAGAATGACATAGTGCCAACGTTCGAAACGTCAGCTCTAAAAACCCTTTACAGTGACTAGTTTACGTTATCAACTCAGGTGATGAAACAAGTAGCCCGCAGAATAAGCGTCATTTTTTACGTTTTTCAAGACCAGAAGAGAAAGGCGCAAGGCAAGTTCAAGGAGGGCACCAAACGCGAGTCACAAGCTACTGCCTCGCTCGCGATCCACCCAAATTTAAGTTAGTACCTATTTGCGGATTGCGACTCACCAAAACACTCCTTACAGTATCAAACTTGAATGTTAGCAGCTGTTTGGAGAGTCCTTTGTAGTACAAGTAAAGTGAATTGTTTTCACTCCCTGTGAGGAAAAGGAAAAAGTCCAAGGTTAATTAAGTTTTGGGATGTCGCTCACCGAAACCGCCATGAAAACGTCGCCAACAGAGTACAAAGGGGAAACCGTAGAAAATTGACGGTCCGCTAAGGAATATTTTCTGTTTTCCGCCCTAATTAAGTGGTCTCTCTCCAACCATTTACAACTGCAGCTGTTCTGACATGTTTTAACTAACAGGCGGAAACAATTACAAATTATCGTTATTTTAAAGAAGATATACTGGTCAGTTTACCGCAGGCAATGTAGTCTCCATTGGAAGCCAGCCCAACGAAGTTCTTTTCATTAATATGGCCTTTAAAGGTTCGAAGACAATGCGGCTTGCTGATATTCCAGAGCTTTAATTGACTGTCTGTGGATCTAAAAAAGGAATTAAAATTATTTTAAAACAAAAAGGTTACGAAATAACTCGGATCAAATCCCGCAAACAGACATAAACGAGCTGTCAGTAAAAAAGGTTTTGTTTATGCAACCAAAAAGTACACTTCCTAGGAGGAAGAAGAACAGTACTACTGCAATAACGATATGTCGTTAGCTAAAGCGGAAGTTGTCAAGTTGTCAGTGAGTAGAATCAGTTGGTCTGACGTTCTAGTTCCGAGTTTGGCTCGTGAAGCTGGATTGGTCAGTTTTGCCATGATGTTCTTAGCCATGACTTCACTTTAACAATCATACCACACAATCAAACTACCAAAGCGTTTTGCTTTTCTCTTAATTGTCCTAAAACCAAAACCAAATGAATCACAACCACCCATCAGAGGAAAGGGAAATGGTACAAGGGGCCAGTAAAAACTCAGGTTGAAAACAAGCAAAGACACAACTGGTTTTAGATTTACATCTGACTGGTTGACAGGATGGCGGAAGTTTCCTCGACCAATCACGGAGCAAAGTAAAGCAAACTCAAATACAACTCCGGCCTACTTTCGAAATTCACTTGAAAATTGCTCTAATACCGAAGGTCAGATATTCTGAATTTCTTTGAATTCTGTTACCAACGCCACGGGAATAAAGCTTCGTTGTACAATGCTATGACTAAACTATCTCGTTCCGACAGCTGAATAAAGGGGGTAAGTTTCTAAAGAAACTGTGGTGCTGCGTCGGTGGGAGAGTATGACAGAGCGATTTAGTGTTATCAACTGACTTGATAACGTAGATTGGCCATCGTAAAGAGTTTAAAAGCTGACGTTTGGAGCGTTAGCCCTTCGTCAGAGCGATTCATCTGACGCTCGAAACGTCAGCTTTTAAACTCTTTACGGTGGCCAATTTACTTCATCAACTTAGTCGACGATACTAAATAACCTCGTTCCGACAGGGTTTCACTATCATGGCTTACGCTTCCATCAAAATCCTATACGAGTTACGTCATAAGAAACCTCACTTACGCAGAGACAATTTCTTCTGTGTTGATAAATTTTGTATATGATACAGCCTTCCTATGGCCTTTGAAGACTGTTATTGGCTTGGTTGTGTTTCGTAGATCATAATAATGGACGCAGTGATCTGTGAAGAGAAACTTCAAAGGTTATGAAGGGAATATCTAGCCCGAGTACTGTCAAGAGTGCAGGGTTTTCGGTAACATTAGGAAGTACCGGATGCAGTGGTTCAGCTGGCATGTCCCCCGGGAAATTTGTAAAATTGGACTTTCTTAAATGCAACTTCCTGCGTTCCCTGAGATGATGTACAAATGAAAAGTGAGCAATACTGATTCAGACAGATGCTCTCTGATCAAAGGTCAGGGTTAGCTGTCGTCGAATTTGTCTGGTCAGTTATAGCTGGTACGGAAGGGGGAAAGGGATGAGGAATGACGAGTTATGATTTTATTATACATGTATATGACAGGAATTATCTCTATCGTATCGATTATATGTATTACATAACTAAGTGAGTAAAATAAGGGTCAAGTCTTTCTTTGTCTAATAAATGGAAAAAACGATTTTCACACTTGGTGTGTGCACTATCAGACGTTACATGTCAAACAACCGGGCGTTGCGTCCGGTGTCCGGCCTGAAACGAAACCCCTGAGAGTGAGCCTGCTTGTCTTGTTTGCACTTTAGAGATTTGATCCAATAAAATTTTGTGTTCTGAACTTGAGTAAACCTTTTATTCTAGGCAAGTTTAACCTGCTGGTGGTAGAAATAGAAGGGAAGGTTGAGGGCTTTGAACTGAGCCTACTGAAAAATGTTAGGCATAACTTTATCTGACCCTACAGAAGGGTACCTTGTGAATGTACTTTAAATTCTTAGGAAAAGGTTTCCGGGCTGGGCCCAGTTGTTCAAAGGGGGCATAACGCTATCCAACGGATAAATCGCTATCCAGTGGATAAGTGTTCACAAAACGTACTGCGCTATCCACTGGATAGACATTTATCCAGAGGATAGCGTTATCCATCTTTCGAACAACTGGGGCCAGATGGATACTGTACAAACTACATACCTGCAGAACCGAAGGATAGGTGACATCTACTTTCGGGGTTGAATTTTACACAACACACATTGGCTTTAGCCTCCAGACAAGCCACAGAGTGTTCCATGTCTGTGGACCATAACTTAACTAAAACAGAAACCAAGGAAAACAGAACAATAAAAAAAGAGAAACGGATAGACCGAACATTTTTTAATAGTCGACTATTAGCACAATTAAGACCAATGCCATGAGAGCAACTAGCAGCTACTCCTCCCTGGACCCAACATTAACTCTAACTTTTTATCAGTTATTGGGTTAGGGGAGGGGTAGGTGCACAGTTTTGTTAAGATACTGACATCGATCCCACAATTCTTTGCCCATTGGTGAACCCCACATTACATGCAGACTTTTCTCCCATACTAAAACAGAGAATAGAAAAAGAAATTCTTCTTCCTATGAAAGCTATGAAAGGGTGGCCAATCTAATCTACGTTTTGAAGTCGCACTATTTTCTAATCGTGATAGGATTAACATTAGCATCAGCAATAGTGTTCTAGAAAACAGACCCATATAACGTTTAAGCGTCTCATTATTCCAAAATGGTTACACGCTTGAGTTGAAAATTATAGCGATAAATTCTCCGGCTGTAAAGACGCTTTTAAAATTCTTGCGGAAAAGCTCTGACGGTAGGCTTCACGGACATTTTGCTGTATTGAATTCAAACAGGAAGAGCCAACTAGGATTTTCTAAGATTAATTACCTTTAGCATCATCAGACCCTGAAGCTAAAAGTTTTGGATCAACATGATTGAAATCCACGCTCCAACATCTCTTTTCATGTTCCTTCGAACAAAGACAAAGGGCCAAGAAGTTACTGCATGTAGGAGTGAAATGATGGGACTTACAATTCAATTATTTTTAAGGTTTACAAGAACATGTGTGATTTCAGTCTCCTTCTCCTCCTTAAGTACTATTGTTCGTAACTGGAAGTCATTAATTTACCTTGATAATTTGGTATTGTCAACTGAGTTGATAATGTTGATAATGCTAGGGGGGGGAGGGAGGGGGGAAAGGCGTTTTTGTCTCAAATACGCAAAACTGGCAAGGGGTACCTGAAAAGATCTGGTCTTTGATCCAGTGAAAGCATCCCACAGAGTCACTGTGCCTTCATAATCACTGCTGGCTAGTAAACCTTTGTGATACGAGCTCCAACAGATCGAACTGTGAAACAAGCAAACAAAAAAAGTACATGAAATTTCTTGACCAACAAAGCAGCTAATATCGCACTAGTTTCAAAAAACCCAAAACAAAAAACAAAAAACAAAACAAAACAGATGCAAGACCAAGAGAAAGCAAAAATTCTTTCTGCATATTTTTCTGTTCTTAATTCTAAGAGAGACATGGCTGGATTGAAACCGCTCATCCAAGGGCACAAATTTAATGTGTATCAACTTCAAATTCGTCACCTCACCTGATTTTGGAATTGCACACCATTTCATTCACAGGACAATGAATATCCACCACATCTCTTATCACCATTCCATACTCAAACACCTGATGTACCAAAAGAGAATATAAAAAGGTTTGATAGATAAGCAGTACTTATCATTATATGAGGTGTCACATCTTGTGAAAGTTAAATTTGAAAATGAGATTTCAATGCGTGGTGTGATGTCATAACGTAAGGTAAGGGGATTTAAGGTGAAAACCTACACATGCGTTACAGGGAATTTGTAGGTGTAAATAAAAGTGCCAGCATGAGCATACAAGATGATCCCATCTTGGCCTGCTAGAGATTGCCACTTTAATCCCAGCAAAAAATCCCTTGAAACTCAAAGCTCAATTCTTGAACTTCACTGATAGAGTTCTTCTGTTTCAGGAAGAAAATGTTTTCAAAAAGATTTTTGAAGAGCAAGGGATTCATATTCATACTGGGTTCTGTGAGGGTTATGAGGCTTGGATACAAAGATCCCCTTGAATTGCTGACTGCCAAAGATACTCATCAAAAGATGAGAGATAACAGAAAGAAGGGTTCTTTGCTACAACTACTATTTCTGAAATTCTAGATGTAATAAAATAAGCCAGAAATAAAATAAAGTGTGATAGGAGTACCTTGATTTTCTTTGTAACACCAGCAATGGCAAAGTAGTCAAAATCACGGTCAAATTCAATGCTGTATGTTTGTGGAGAGAATAGAATTATTGAAAGATATATATGTACATGTATATACAGACTTTATCCACGGATGATTTCAAGAAACATGGAAAGGCATTTAGAAAGAAACAATAAAACAAATTAGAATTTCATACTAGAAATAGTAAAGTTACAATCTTTTCATGGAAGCATTTAAAAATATATTTTTTCTTTTTGATAGTGACAATAATAACATCTGAAATGGGAAGACTGGGGTCACTTGTAAAGGCACCTTTAACGTTTTACCATCATTTGCCGACAAATACATTTTAGGAAACAAACCTTGATACTATGCTCGAGCTACTGTAGATGTCAGTCGCATAACTTAGTGTTGCCAGGCAACGAAAACCACTGAACTTTGTAAACTTGGCTAGACTTTCTGTGAAATAATCCAGGGCATCTGAGGTTCCCGCATCACCTGGAAACATTCAGAAATTCAATACTAGCAGCGCAGTCTCATCAACTAGGACACAAGTGCAATACAACTGGGAAGGAATTGCAGTTTACAGATGTACAAGAGAACCCCACGAACTGGAACTCAGTTAACTCAAACCCCCTGCAAACTTGAACAAGATCCGATTTCCCTTGACCCAATTTTCCAGTTATTTACTACCAACTTACCCAAACAATTTTTTGTTTTCCTTGGGAGTTTGAGTTGGCAGGGTTCTACTGTATGTGTTAGTGTGAATGGGGCTGGTTCCTATAAATGTTCTTAGGTGAAGAGAAGCTGTTTAAGAGTAAAGTACTTTGCCCAAGAACACCCACAATGGCCAAACTTCAGCTTAAGGTTAGGTCTCTCTAACCGGAGTTCAGAGTGCTAACCATTGTGCCCCTATGGTATGGTATGTGGATGCAAATACATCAAATTTAACTTTCTCACTTGGTAAATCTCCCTGCCTAATGGAAAAGTAGCATCTCTCTAGATCATCAAAGTGTTGGTGAATTCTTTTCCTTCTTGACGCTAAACTGGTGCTGCACCAAAGGTGTTTTGCTCCATGCTGGCTTCCATTAAACCCATCTTGAGCCCCCTCTGTTTGATCGCATGATTCATCATGACTGCAAGTGGACAGGTATTGCATTACTTTACACACACTTATAAATAAACACTTTGGTTCAATTAATTTTTCTTCTTGGTTCCCAATGTTTCAAAAAAGTTCAATTAAATTTTTTATTCACAAAAATAAATATTAAACTTGTTTAAAAAATTTAAAAACAGGAGAGGAAATTTACACATGTGAGTTTGTTTTAAACCTTACTCAATCATCATTGCAACAGTAAATTACAGGAGAGACAAGAAAATAAATTAAGATCATTTAGTCAGTATGTAAGACCTTTTAAACCTACAGATGCAGTGCATATGTTTTTCAAGAGTTCCATGCATGATTAATGCAGCTTTTCAATGATATTTCTACAATTCTACAGGTTCAATGTTACTGGCAGCTACTATAAAATACTCAACATTTACCAACAGTCAATAGTAAAACCTCTATAAATAGTTTGTCACCTAGTTGAAGGTTCCATATCTGAACCCACTGCCACTGGGGCATTTTTAGCTGTCGGTGTGGTAGGTACAGCATGATCCTGAAGGAAATAAACAGTTTATTCATATCCTGCTCCTACATGTCAGTAATGTTTTTTTGGTTGTCTTGTCCTGAATGAAGTATGTCATTAATGTTTCACTACTTTTCCATAGAGATCAGTTGATATTCAAAAGATAATTGTCCACTAAAAAAAAACAATTTTGACACATACACAAGCCTTGGTTAATTACTTCAAATTGTAAATGTACAAGTGTGTGTATTGTAGCAGTTTTCTTAACCTTACAAATACCTCTTACTCTTTTGCAAAAATCTGACCCTTCTTTGGGTCATTTACACCATGCTAACTGTTTGTGGAAACGAGAACCACATACCACTTCACCAGCAATAAGTCTCTCAGCACCAGGTAGGAGAGTTAAGGGAGCTGGTTTTGAATATTGCCTGTTGTGACTTGCTATCATTTCCTGAAAGATTGTAGAGTAATTGTTATAAGCCTATCAACACCAGTCTATTGATATCAAGTTACTGCTGTCACTAAATTTCTTATCTGTATGCTTCACCAAAACCTTTTGCATTTATACAGCAGTAGTAATGTGGGTTAACAATTGAAAAAAAACAAACAAACAAAAAAACAAACAACATTTGCAATTTCACTCTGAGAGTAGATTCTTTCCCCCTCTATGGAGTTCTCCCCTAAAACCTGTTACAACTACTTCAACCTGTTCTAAACAACGGACCCAAACTGAGAGGTGCACTTTCACTGTGTACCAAACATGGGAAATAAGCTGAACTCATGTTTCTCTTACCGAAACTCTCTTCATGTCTTCATCAATTAGTTTGACTTCTCGGGTAAGCTGATCAAGTTGCTATATTTCAAAGGAAAAAATAGAAAAATTCAATAAGGTTGGGTTAATAATTTGTCTAACAGTAGATGCACAAACCAAGCATTTTAACTTCTGAATGATGTTAATGATTATAAATTTTTTTTTAACAAACTATACCATTGAATGCTCTGACAAACATCTTCATGTGAATGTACATATAATTTGCCTGCATGTTATGGATGGCAGTACCATACCTCTTGCTTGTGTCTCTTTACTTGTGAGAGGAAATCTTTCAGCAACTCATGTTGTATTGCTTGGCTATCCTAATAGTTACATTAAACAAAAGAACTTCAATGCAATCTACATTACATGATCACAAAGAGGCACTCTGTTTTCTGTCAGGTGGTTTTAGAAGGTCCCCCACCAATGAGGAAAAAAAAGGGCAAGGGAAAGGCTGTGAGAAAATTTTGTCTTTGAGGATGCAAATTAACAGACAGTTACTTGTATTGACTAAATTGGCACCTGTCCCTGAATAAACTTCCCCCTTGTCAGCCAAATTTTAAAATTGGTGCCATCAAGTCAATTGACACCAGCTTTACATATTCAAACCATCCTTTTTTATGACCAATTTAATCTCAGTAATATAAATAAGTGCACCAACTCTGAAACTATTCCAATTTAAGCATTGCTTTTTGTATTCATCTACAATGTTGTAGTTTTTTTTACACAAAAAATGATCATACCTCAAAAAAAAAAATTCCCCCCCCCCACTCCCTCTTGTCATTTCCTACTTCTTAAATACATTTCCTGACCACTACTGTAGTCTGAGAATTTAGATCATTTTACACTTACTGCTTCTAGCATTTGTTTCTTCAGTGTCAAAACTTCCAGCAAATAATTGACATCTGTAACAGGAAAGGTAACAAAAGTCTCAGAGAGGCATCTTCACGATGAACATAAGGGATACAAGTTATCTACCAAGAAGTGGATCTGGGCCATAACACTGGTAAAAAATTATGATTTTATTTCATAGCTTGCCTCCAGCACTGAGAACCAAGCTTAAAGCATAGAAGAAAAAAGAATTCAGAATTCCACAAGAAATTTTACCTGCTAAGTCCCATTCATGTTGTCCTGCCAAAAGTTCCTGCAGTCCACTTCCTGCCTCATGTAGCTTTGTAAATAAAAAAAATTCAGCAAACAGATAATGGGATTACTGACACTTGTTAGGTAGAGGTTATCTTGATTCAACACCAAAGTTTTATAATTAATTTAAAAGGAATTGTGGAGCAGCTAATGAGGAGAATTTACAAAGAGATCTTGAGAGTTACAGTGTTGAGGAGCTGTCAGTTCAATCTCTCAGCTCACCCCCCAAAATAAAAAAATCTTCACCTGAGACTCCAGAACCATCTTGCTCTTTTTTTGTCCAGTTCTTTCTTTAACTTTTTGTACCAATTCATTTACTAGGATTAGCAGAAAACAAAATACATGATACACATATTGCACCTCTATAGAGCAAAAAAAAAAAAAAGGAACAACAAGTACAACCACAATAAGTACAAATACTCCTTCCAGTTATAAAGAAGACATCAAAATATCCCAAGCACAAGTAACTACAGTCAAACCTGTATAAAGTGGTTCCCATGGGTAATAACAGGGTGACCAGTTTATACAGGTTCCACAGAATGGGATCAAAAGTGATGATAAGATGCTATTTTCAACCATTATTGGTCTCCTAATGTACAGGGTAATGGTGGTATGGCAATATCACCAAGGACTTTCACAACTGACCTCTATGTACAGGATGACCACTTAGTACAGTGCAGTTTAAAAGGAGTTTGACTGTATTAACTGTAGTTTTCTCAAAATACTTACATAGAAAGTTAGGAAATATTTGATCCGGCTTGTCTATGATGTAGTTACATTTAGGACAGCGATTGCTTTCCTCCAAACTCCTTGTGATGCACTGGTAACTAAAGGGCAAAAGAGACACGAGGGTAGTTTTGCATATATTAGGGCATAAAGGGTTAAAATGTGCCCAGACTCAAAAAGATTTGTAGCAGTGAGGGTGTATAAACAGGGCACATGCAGTAGGCTGATTAACCCTACCTCAATGATAGTGGATAGCGTACCTAAAACTATTAAAATTTTGTCTTGGATTTTCAAACGAGGATATCAACCTCCAAGATTTTACATTGCTGTCTGGGCAAGGCACAAATTTTACCATTTACTACCCCTATGTGTATGTTAATTGATCTTGGTTGTCATGAGGAGGTACCCAGCTTGGATCATAGTTATAAAAATTAATGTGATTTCATGATTTGCATACAATAGCTAAATGGATTACAGATGATTTTAGGAGTTAGAAACACTTTGCAAAGATGTCATCCTGGATTAAGATCATGTTACTTCACAGACTGGGTTTTATTCCTTGATAACCACCAGATAACTTGGAAACAACTACTTATTATATTGATTGGCTGCACTCTTCCTGTCTGACCATTGTGCTGTGGTTTACACGTACATATACGGTCTAACCACAATTATCTAGATTATTTGATTATCTAGACTCACTTCTCTGGTCCCATTTTTTCACCAATACTAATTAGGCACATACAAGATCTGTAACAACTTCTCCCCATGAAACAAAGAAAATGTCCTGAAACAATGTGGATGCTATTCTAACGATGCAGCTTCAAAGAATGATAGAATTAGCAATGCTAATCGATCGCCCAGTCAATCTTTATTCATTTACAATCGATATGAATAACTTGAGAGTCAGGACAAGGTCAAGGTCAGTAATAATTCACAAACATGGTTATTGCAATAATCCAATTAAAGTACACTGGTTAATAGTAGAGAACAATTTGTTCAGGCCAGAAGGTTAATGATGAATGCATTCAAGAGGATTTGCTCATGTAGGAAATCCTGTAATAGGATTATAGTGTCTGAAAAAGAGATTGTTGGAATCATATTAAAGGATCAGCTGTTCAAGTCCAACTATCAAACTTGCTAATGTGTGTAAATTTTTATTCACTGCAAGGGACAACAAGAATTTGTTCCACTTTGTCCTAATGGTTTGGGACACAAATTTATACCAATTGCAATTTATGCAGCCAGACACAGGGAAAAACTAACTTGAGAAAGAAATGATTTTTGATCAAGCAGTATCAAATAGAACTGTAAATGTAATGTATGTGTATCTTTAACCTCATATGTCCTTGCAACCAATCACTCAGATTTTCAGGAATGAACTGTGCTTGTGCATGTATTTATGTCAGGTAAAGGTAAGATTTTTTGCACAGCCCTGTACTATTGTAAAACAAAGCTGCGGTCCCAAAGATGACCTATTGTTTACACAATTGTTTTCTTTATCCAAGAACTGCATGCATTATGAAGTACAGGGTTGTGCAGAAATCTTACCAGTGTAAATCCTTTATCTCATGACCCACAGTTACATGTCCACAAGCAACTGACCTTCACCAAATGTCTTGCCGCATTGTAATTCATTCAAGCATAAATGGAATTTTGAACTTGAAAAGGCTGAATTTTATGGAATTTTTTTTTAACCCTATCAGTGCTGAAACAAATACTAGTCGTCATTGCTGGTGGGACTACCCTGGCGTGCATGACAAAGTTTACATGTACAAATGAATTGGCATGGAAAGCTCAAAGACATCTAACTATGCAAAAAATTTAGGGCTTAACTGTGAGACAATCTCAGGTGATGTGCACACAACGAGCCACTAGGGCATTCTGATATTCAAAATTCTAAGAAAATAAATCCTTACCAAAAGGTATGTCCACATTTTGTCATGAAAGCTTCATCGATGGTGTCAAAACAGATCGGACTGTAGAAGAAAAACAAAAACAGATAAGCTAATTTGTACCACAGAGTAATTAGACTGGTTTTAAATCACGCAACATTCACTGAAAAAAAATGCACGAAGGCAAAGATTACTGACCCATTATGAGCAGGAAAATGTATCTAATCAATAATTTTGCTCTTACCAAACGAAATCGCTATTTTTATCGCTGAAAGAGTTCATAATTCCACCATAAACGGGAGGATGCGGCCTCTTCCGACGACGTCCTGCTCGCCCCTGACTCGTCTGAGCAGATGTTGAATTCGAGGACGACATTTGAGCCATTACAGTCGGGATTGTGGACGTAAGAAATCAAAAATGTTTTCTGAGAAGTATTGGTGTCATCTTCGGGGGAGCTTCCTGCGATATTTAACGTCAAGCCAAGCGAATGAGCACAGGAGAACAGAGAAAAAATATTGCTCCGAAAGTCACGCTTGATCTGCGCACGCGTGTTAAGAGCCCGGGAAATACGGCTTACCGGATCTCAGACCCAGGGCTCCCGCGTGATATACTGAGATTCGTGTTTGCTTACTGGCTGAGAAAGGGTCGATCCTGAAACATTTGACGTTCGCTTCCAAAACTGAAATTAAATTACGTGAAATTTAAATGTTTATTATACCTGTTATGAAACCGCTGGTAATCCTTGCAATCCAATTGGATTTTAGCAGTGCCATTTTTTAGGAATTACACAATTTTTTCTCTAAATCATCAAGCCATCAAGAAAGAAATATTAAAAGAAGTCAAATCCCTAGCAATCACCATTACAAATCTATTTTTATCATAAACAAGTAATCACATATTTCTTAAATGGTCTTAAATTTTCTTAAAGCACAAGTCCCGCGTGTTTTTCTCATGATTTGCCTAAGCTTAATTATACCAAACTGTACTCTACAACATTTGATAACTTATCTTTATGTTTCAGATATCAAATAAATCTTATACTTGTGCAAAATGACAACGCAAACTTTCATACACCTTCAGAACAATGTTCCCTTTATTTTAAATCTTTATGTTGTAAAAACTTCAAGTTTTGTGTTGTTCTAATTGAGGTGCACTTCTTAAAAGTCACAGCCGTTAATAAACAGGTTTTCTCTGCTTCTTTCCCTGAAATGCGGCTGTCATTAATGGAATTCCCTGAAACATATTCTCCTTAAAAATTGACTTTTTCATGCCAATGATTGGGACAAGTTAAACAGGATTAATACCATATTAAACATTTTAACCCATACAGGTGTACTTGGACTGATATTGTTCCTGTATTAATAACGGTTTTGATCTTTAAAGTAATTTATAAGGAATTAAAGGTGACAGTAAGCTATTTAGGCAAGCTATCATTTGCAATTACATTTATATCCTGACCTGACACTTAAATCGGCACCTCTAAGCAAGTCTGGAGGGAAATAACTCAAAGACTATGGGAGAAGCTCATTGTTCCTTCCTCCCAAAGATTTTCTTTCATGTTTCTGATTCCAGTTTTTTTATTTGCAACAATAGCAGTCATTCTTTCTATTTACCACCACTTTAAAGAAACAAAGGATAAGGAGATATGATTTAGTCGGCATTGGAGGAAGTGTTGCCATGACAATGACGTAAAACTCATGGTAACAGGGCACCCTAAAACTCAGAGAAAGTATACCTGGTGTGAAAAAAGCTCTTACTTCAGTAGAGATTATACTTAAAACTTTCAGCACACTTCATCAGACAAATGATTGTCTAATGAACTTTAATATACAACGTGAACACGATCAAAAACTTCTTTACTGTAATATTTTTCCATTTTTGTTTATTTTCTTTAGACTAATAACAAGTAAGGATTGTATCAGAATCTATGTCCTGTTTTAAAACACAATTATACAATAATACAATATAATACAAACATTAAAGGGTATTTATGCAACACAAAACTTGAGCGAGAACTAAAAGCCAGAAATAAGTACAAAATTCAGCCTTGCATTCCCATGTATGCAAATTACAAATCTCCGTAGGAGAACTTAGTTTCTGAAATGGCCTCCTAAGTGATAAGTGACACTTCTTAACAAAGAAGTAGCTTGTGTAGTTGCTTAATTTGGTTCTGACAACCTGAACTTGTGTCACCTAATCATAACAAGGTTTGCACATGCTCAGATGTTTGACCACCATGTTTCAGGCCACTGTTCAAAGTAAGCACACTAGCTACTGCATCCTATTTCTCTCTAGCCCTTTGACTGGCTTGGGAAACTCAAAAAGAAAAGTTGACTATCAATTGAGTAAAACATAAGCCAAGGATACAGTTAAAGTGGTGCTGACAACAGTAGCTCTACACAAAAAGGGGAGAAATGGTTTGTCACTACTGGCAGCAAATCTGGCCATAACTATCAACCCTTCACCCCCAAAATCAGAAAGAGAAGTCTCCCTTATACCAGCTGTAAATTCCTTGTGAATGAGTGATAAGAATTGGGTGTATTATCCAGAGAAAACTTTTGAGGTTATATGAGTTTGTCTATTCTGATCACCTGCTTTCTGAAAGTATTGATTTTGTAAAAGGGACGGTACATGGAAGTAAGTGTTAAGGTTTGAAAAGTAATACTATATTTCCTTAGCACAACAGCATTGCAGAAACTCAGGTGCTTGCATTGCTCCTGTTATGAATCAGATTTCCAGATTTTTATAGTTTTGTCATTCTCTAGGGCACCAGATGCTATGATATTTTCAGTTGGATGGCAGGCAGAACAAAGGACAACATCTAAAACACAAAAAAATGATTTAAGTAAGGCTTGGCATCCTCTTTGCTAACTATTCTTCATATCACCAGCAGCTTTGATTAAGACAGTTCACATTAAGCACTTGTGATGCTACATTTATTTGTCCATGCAGTCAAACTATGCATTTCTTAGGCTCCAAGTATATTAACCAAGTCAAGCAATTTTCATTAGTTCCAAAAATCCATCAGATTTAAGCAAGTTTGTTGTGGAAACAAATTGGAAAGAAAAATTTTCAGCTAACTTCCTGCGGTGCATTTCATTTTGTTCTTCTAACAATACCTGTACTTTTACCTCTCAGAGATTAGGCCCTTAAATGCTCTGATAGAAACCTTTCATTTTTTGATACATTTAATTCTGTTCTAAAAACAGTCCCCACACTTTCATCCTTTAGAGGTCTGGCCCTTACTTAAATAGAAACCTTTTATTTTATTATGTTCCACAATAAAAGACACAACATACCACTGTGCCCTTCAAGTGTCTGCACAACTTCTTTGGATTGCAGGTTCCAGATATACACCAGGTTATCTTCTGACCCAGACACTATCCACTGTGAACACAAAATAAACATCATCATCATGATAAGAAGCTGCCAAAAGCAATATTCTTCTACATGTAACACTCCTGAATTTTACTGAAGAAAAGATATCCCTTACAGTGAAATGGCTGTTCTCAATCTACAACTAAGTTTGGGCTACAATGTCCAAGAACACTTTTAAATATACTAAATAAACAAAGCAATCACAACGACCATTCAGAACAAGGGTACCTATTTCTTAGAGCTTGTGACAGCTCACAGGTACTAAAACCAAACTGCCTCAAGCTAAGCATGACAATGATCACCAAGTCCCAATTAGTTTTAAGATCTGATTGTTAATTCTTCCATCTCACTGCTAAACATTTCCTTCTAGAGAAGTTCCAAAAATTTTGGAGTTGGATCAAGATAACAACTATTGCTGATAGATTTAAGAATTCTCATTACCTGTTTACTGGATAATAGATGGATATCATAGGCAGAAATTATACATATGTCAGTTTTGGGAGTTAAAGGGTCAGGCTGGTTATGCAAGTTTTTTAGACTAATAAACCACAATATTGTAACCCTAAATATATTTGGACAATGCACTAAAAAGTGTTCTGGTAGAGTTGTACAGCCCATGGTATAATAATTGGCTCTTTTGAAATAAAATTAAGTATCAAAGTATCAACTGAACAACAACAACAACAACAACAACAAAAAAACAAATTCTACACAGTTATACAGTACCTTGCCGCCAGTTACTGAGAAATTTGCAAAAATACAGTATTTCTCATTCTTGTGACTTGTATAGGTTTTCAAGCACTTTCCTTTGCTGTAATCCCACAACTTCAATGTACTGAAAAGAAATGAAAGAGATATATTTCATTCAAGTACCCAAAAGGAATTTCCATGGAATATTGCCACTTACAGCAAATGCTCTAACACTCCATACACAAAATTGACCATGGCAGATAAACTCACTTGTCTAATGTGGCTGCTAATATATACTTTCCATTGGGTGAAAACTTCACAAATGATACTGGTGGGTTGTCATCATCTAAGAAAAGATCCAACATTTCATAAGTCAGCAATGGAATCACTATCAATATTTTAATTATGTACATTTCAAATAATAATAATAATAATAATAATAATAATAATAACAATAACAATAAAATAACAATAATAATAATAAACAACTCAGTTTCATTTACCTATTAGAGTTTTAAGGCACTGCCCTGAAGCTGTATCCCAAATACGACTGAAGAAAAAAACAGTCAAACTACATGTAAATAATAATAATAGTAATGACCACAGTGCTAAAACTACAAACACATTCATAGGCACTTTACATAAGGACTACAAGCTTCTACAGAGAGCTTTCCCAAAAAGAAAGTTGTTTTATTAAAGTGGCAAGGGTGCTACATGTTCTAATTGAAGACAGTAACAAGTTCCTTAAAGCAGGAGCAGCATGAACAAAGGCACGATCCCAAAGTGTAAAGTAGTTGACCCTTGGAATGAATAGAAGAACTTGTGTTGATGAGCAGTGAAGAATTTAATAAGAGAAACTTTTAAGAGACAAATGATCTTCAACAAAACAAAACAGATAAAAAATTCAAATCAAAACTGTATCATTCAGGTAATATCAAAAGAATATCAGAAAAGCAACATTTTAATCTCACCAGAGGCCATCATAACTGCTTGACACAATCAAAGCACCATCCCTATTGAAATGAACCTGTTCATGAAAAGTCACAAAAATATATCTTAATGAATAAACATCAACTTAAGTTCACCATTCTGTAGTATATAGAACACTTGTTAATGGTATCAACATACCTGACCAAAAGGAGCAAACAGGCAAAATAAATGAATCATGACATGAACCAGAATTACCAGCCTTAACTTAATGGGGCATAGGCTGGGAAAATCAATACAGTGTAAGGAGTATAATGCTACTGCTATCTTAACTTGAACTTAGATGAATAAATCATTACATGAACCAGAATTACTAGCCTTGATTTAACAGGGATCAGGCTGTGAAAATTCAAGTGAACTATAATGTAGCTAACTGCTACTGACAGTAATGGAAGAGAGGAATCATATTTCATTAAAAAAGTGGAGTTGTAAAGGGAAACATACTTTGAATTCCATGATCAATACAGCATAAGAATTTTAATGCTACTGCAATATAAACTTGCACTTATCAAATTAAAAAAAAACGTTCTTACCGCTGTCACAGGGTCTGAATGAGCTGGTAATGTCTTTAAGCACTTTCCTGTCTTGACATCCCAAATACGTACACTCTCATCAAACTGAAGAAAGATTAGGCTGAGAAATTTGGAACAAATTCTTCAAGGAGTTTATAACCTAAAAGCACTTGCTTAATGAGGATTTCCTCGAGTTGGAGGACATGACTAGCCAATCAGAATTAATTTACTAATATAGAACTTCCCTGTTCGTAAATGTGAAATGAATAACAATTCATGTTGCATTGCTGTTAACAATGCTTGATAAAAGTGAAGTTTTCATACAAAGAAAATGAAAACACAAATGTCACATCAACAAGCAAGATAATTAATTTCAGACCTGGAATAACAGTTATGGCACTCACCGATCCAGACACAATGAGGTTAGATTGAGGGTTGAAATTACAACAAAACACATAGTTACTGTGTCCTTTGAGTGTCTTCAGACACTTCCCCTAGTATGAGAAAACCAAGATCTGATTAATAATTCTCCTTACTGCCAACCATACAACTCTCATAATGTTAGTTTGGAGAATTTGGTATTGGATTAACCAATAATCCCTTAAATTACATTTTTCTTCATTCTTGTGTTACTAGTCTACTTGATAATGTGTTGATATTGTAAAAAGAAATTCTGTTTTGGATGCCTAAGGGAGTTAAACAGTCACTATAAATACACTAATAAATTTACTACAAACAACTTTGCATTTTAAAAAAATGCGCACCAAGCTCATGTGAAGTTAAATCAAAGAAATCACAAAATCGCTACAAATTATTGGCTATGAACATGGCCAATGACTTACAGTGGCAAAATCCCAAATTTTTAGTGTTTTATCATCAGATGCAGAGACAAGTAGCTTTGAATCTGAAGACCAAGACACATCTGAAATACCCTGAGAAAAAAAACAAAGACAATAAATACCAGGATGCCTGCTTGTTCCTTCTTTTAGTTTTGCTTCAAGAGGAAAACAAACACCGTATACCATTAAGAATATAAATGGTAAATTAATTACAAAATATTTAAATTTGAAGAATACACACATGTATCATCAACACAGAATAAGCTTATTTTATAACACCCTGATTTAATAAAACTTTTATATTGACAACCACAAGCTTTCCCATAATGAGGGGAGATTTACCAGGAAGTGGCAGTCAAAGAGAAATAATATCACAAACAAGTCAAATTTCTCATACCAGTTTGTGTCCTGAGATTGTTTTCTCAAATTTTCCATCATAAGCTCCCCATATTTTTATATACTTGTCTGCAGCTGTAACATTAAAATCAAATCTTATTACAAGACAATGCAATAAGCAATTGCAATTTGCAAGTTACCAAAATGATCAAACCTAAAGTTTACATAATGTAGAAGGATTATGGTTGTTGTTCATGTCTCAAAGATTTTACAATCAGTAATTATAGCCCTTTAATTTTGAAACTAGGAGTGTCTTGGGCTTAAAATTTAACATCTTCATTCACATCATTAATATGTTGGAATCTATCTCTCTAAGTGATAGAGAGATAGATATTTATAACAGAGTATAGAAATTTATCTTAGGAAACAAATTACAGTGTTTCACTGTCTTGGAAAGCAGTGTGTACAATGTTATCTCACTTCTGGTGGGCAAATTTAACAACTCACATGAAAATAAGGTTAAGGAAATGTTTATTTATTTAATAACTAAGAAGTTGAAAAAGGTAAAAACTGCTTAAACTAATTTTGAAGAGCTGGACCTCACAGCAAAGGGCTCATATCAAACTATGTGTGGAGAAAGTCAACATCACCATAAGAGCATCACTTGCAAAGAAAAGTCAGATGTAGTCATCATCAAAACTTACACGAACTTGCCAGCCAGTCTCCATTTGGACTGAATTTCACAGATGAGATGGCCTTTGTATGTCCTGATAAGGTGTATTTCAGTATATAGTTTGGCTTCTGAGTGAAAGAGTCAGAAAAATAAGAAGAATTTAATTCTAAAACCACAAAATTGCCATAATTAAAAGTTAAAAAGTGATCCATTCAAAGTCTTATACAATGATATACATTGTACAGAGACACAAAAGCAAATGCATGCAAGCAACAATCTTTGACAATATGTTTGGGACACTCTTCCTTCTACTGTTGAAAAGTGGAACATCCATTACTATTCCCCCCCTTCTATTACAGGGTTGCTATTTTTTTGTGATGTCAAATGTCATGTTTAAAATGTAACAACACTGCAATGAAGGGGGGAGGAGAAAGGGGAAAAAGAAGGAATTTGGAAAGTCAATATGGCAATTCAGTCTCACCAGGAAATAGTACTACTCTGCCAAAGATTGTGGGTTTAACACTTCTGATAAATCAATAAAAAACTTGGTAACATACAACTTCCTGTACTTTGCACCAGATTCATGTACTGGATTGAGTTCAAGTCCAGTCTGCTGAGTACAAAACTCTACAAGATCGTTTGTGCGCAAAAGCAATCTTGCTGTGTGAAATGTATGGTAACAAAAGAAAAATCATGTGTGCATCTGCCTGACGCTACAGACAGGGTTATAGTTGGTTTGAAGACTAAGCTATTTCCACACATTGTGACAAGGCACTGAAATGACGACTGTAAAATTGTGGTACCAAGTCTCACACAGGATATAACTGCACAGTCATTTGTACTGGGATTATGTGATTCCAATGTATTAGTTACAATTAACTATGTTAAGATAAATCGTAACTTAATATAGAGTTAAACTGCTTGTCAACCATCATATCATACCGTTCGTGACAAGTTTGTGGTTTCCAATGAGGAGCATGTAACTTACAGAGACGATCTAAGCTAACGACTGAACCATGCATCAAAATAATCCCTTTAATCATTGATTTCCAACAGAAATAATTAGACTTTCTAATCATAACGTTAATTGCCTTAAGCTGCAAAGAATAAAAAATAAAACAAAGCATCATGTTCTACGCCTAGCATCATTCAGAAAATTAATCTATAAATGTAACTGGTTCTTATCGCGAAGTCGACATTAAACCAAGTGCAGAACAGTTTTTCAAACTAATCAAGACGTATGAATGTAATTTAGTTTGGGCAGTAGCAAAAAAAAAAGAAATAAGACAAAAACTGGAAAACTTTTATCACCTTTACAGCGCCAGTAGATGTCACTGGATTTGTGGCACCGGGCTGAGCTGGTTTCGCTGTTTCCGATGGGTTACCTGGTTGGGCGGACGAATTCTCACTTTTTACCGCTTCTTCTGTTGATGCCATGTGTGTCTTGACGCCCTCAAGATACCGGGCCTTTCTGCCAGACCAGGAAACTCTTCTTAATCTCTGAAAAACGCTTCTTTTGGCCCGAAAACAACAACTCCACAATGAAACCAAAGAAAAGCACACGTGAAAAGCAAGCTTGACTTGGAATTGCAATGGGTTGTGGGATTGAGTCCGAAGCACGAAATCATAGGACCGCAATGCATCAAGACTATCCTCGAACATTTTTCACGAAATGAAAAGAAAACAATGCAAATCTCTGGTGGTATTAATGATGGAGTTTACCATAAGATCTATTCATCTTTGAATAATTTTTTGTACTTTTCGTATTCTTAAATATCAATATAAAAGTAACAAGCCAAAAAAGCTTGCCTACCAATAAAACACAAAGTTATAAGACATTCTGGCCTCATTCTGCATTGGCTAGTGGCGTTAATGGTGTATTTGTTAGTAATAGGTAAACTTCCAAAGGTTTTTATCGATGAAAGACGGAATTTTGAAAACGAAACTTTCGTTTTTATAACTTGGTGGGATCCAGGTCTCCACGGCTTCACATGGCCAGGCCTCGCTCAGCATTGTGGGTAATTTGCAGCGGCAGCTGTTCTTCCTGCCATAACCATCACATCGGAGTTGTATAGGGAGAAATAGTTGAATTTATTTCCCTGTGGCTAGGATATCAACAGGAGATAATAGCTACACGGTTTCCTTCTGCAGTGATTTGTGCCTGAGATGATAGGGTTTACAAGGGAATGACCGGAGTATGGAGACATCGTGAGTAGTACACGGACCGTATCAAAATCTGTCATTTGACTAAAAAGTACAATTCGCTTCACTGAACCATTGGAAAAGTCGTGCTTTCCTGGATAATCAGGAAACATTTTGTTAGCACGTGAAAGGAATCGACTTAGATCTTCGTTAACGCTGTTGCTGTGAACATTCTGGAGGAATAGTAACTTCTGTGAGTGAATTCCATTCCGCCCTTTCCAACGACGACCACAACATCAGCTTCACTTCCGATTTGATACTAGTAGCTCCTCTTGAAATTCTTCACACCATAAGAATTTCTTTTGTCTGGTATTGACACTTTCGGCGTCGTAACTGGTACTAACAACATCACTGCTCGGCTGAAAGAGAAGAAGAGAGTCTGTGTTAATTACAGTGCACTGCTTTTTGGTCATCTTAATTCTGAAAATTTCGATACATCGTTTTCGTGCCATCGTGACACGATAAATAAACTTCATAGAGAAAACGTGATTTTTCATTTTGTTTCCCTTTCGCAACAACAAGTTCAAAAGTCCAGTTTTGAAATAGAAGCCAAGCAAGTTGTGCGTGGTTTGCGGTAATAAACCTCCTAAGTCCATCTATACACAGTACTTTGTATTCCGTGCACTAAATGTTGCAGGAGCGCAATATAGCGTCGGAATTGGCCTGTCTAAGATTTTTTTCCCAGCGGTGAAGAATTTATTCCAACGGTTATGACAGAAAGTGAAGCATGTTGCACTTCACAACCAATTCCTTCCTCTCCCAACTCAAATCCTTTCAAGACTTGGCAAGATGTTGTAGGAACTGACTCACAATCCAGTGAAACAAACATACCTGTGAACAATAATCCAAATGAAGAGGGTTACACTCTCCCTCTTCCTAATGGTGATATGTATCATACGGAAATGGACTCACAATTGACAGAAAGCGATATGCAACAAAGGACTAAAGATCTTCGAAAGCAACTGAAACTTGACCTAGCTGAATCAAACTCTGATTCAAACTCTAGCCTTCCACCACCAAAGAGTTCTTGGTTATTGCGGCTGTTTGAATCAAAGCTATTTGACATGTCAATAGCGATTGCGTATTTATTCAATTCCAAAGAACCTGGAGTTCTTACATACCTTGGAAACAAACTATTTGTGAGTATTATGTGGATTGTTATTCTGAGATCAAAATGGATTGCAATAATTTACAACAATCCTGTTTTGATATCTCAATTCAGACACAGTTTGTAATTTTGCTGTAATTTAACTGTTATTATCTTGCATGCACAAACAATGATAATACTCTCCTTTGTGAGTAAGTCACCATGCCAGTAGTTTGACCTGTTGTAAACACTTACTCCAAAATAGGAAAATTTTTGGAAAAAACCTTTTTAGTCCTGCAGTAATTGTTTTAACTTGAAAATGACAGACTAAATGTAGAATCTAGAGCATATCTTAATAAGATTAAGCTGAGATTGATAAAGTAATATTGATTCAGAGCCACCTTTAATTTATGTGAATTTCAGATTTCTGATTTAGCTGCCCCCCTTTATTCCTGATAACTCCTAGAGCCATTTAATTTTATTATACAGAGGTGCGATTTATTGTGAATTTTCAGTTAGGTGTCAAAGCAATCTAAGATTGCTTAGGTTCTTGCTGCATCAAGGCTGGTGATTTTTTCATAAACTTAATTCTTACCTCTTGGAAAAGTAGATATAGAGCTTGAACCATTTGCAGCTTAGTCATAGTGAAACAGTTTGTATGTCTTCAGTTTGAGTTTGTTGTGGTTCCTTTTGATATTGGACTAATTGGAGCGGTTATTGAGTAGTCACGATTACTTTGATTTTGGTTTTATAGCATCCAATTGATATATTCTCAATTGATAACCTCTGGTAACATTGTGTAGCTTCATGAGATAAAGAAGACATAGCTTAATATTACATACTGTCAGGTATCACACAAGTGATAGTGCTTTTTGAGCACACCAGTTGGTTAGCTTGGAATGACAAGAAAGTAGACTTAAACTCCCAGCAGCCAAAGAGACAAAATCATGCATCTGGATTTAAATCCTTTTTTTTTTTGGTATTGACAGATTTTAATTATATATTTGTTCACAAATACAATTACTGACTTCAGTGTGCATGAAAGTGGTAGATACATGAATCTGTCTCAGGACTTTGATTTGTAAACAATCACCACTAATCACCTCCTCCTTGATGAATGATTTTTAACTAGAATTTACATTTTTCTTGATATCACACATGTGAAGATAGAGCAATACACAATCTCTTAAACAATTTATAATTGGGTTTGTTTTTTTTCTCCTAGACCTTTGATGATGAAGATGTGAACTTCTATTTGCCTCAGCTAATGTAAGTTATTGCTGTTTTGTGTAGTTTATGGTTATCACCCAATAAATGTCATTGATGTCTTTTGGTACTGAAATTTCCCCAAAGGTTAATTGCATAGCCAAAAATTTATGGTGGAGAATTAATGTTCGAAAAATTTCTTTCAATTTGAGTTTTGGATTTGAGTTTCCTTTTTGTGTGAATCTCTTGCTTACCTTTGACTTTCATGCTTAGATCAACAAGATGACAAGGAGCTGTTTATTAATTTATTATGTGCTTATGTGCTGTATTAACTTACGATACATTTCCTTTTACAACAGTATTATAGTCAGCATATTCTATAATTACTTGGCTAAAATCTTGTGTTCTAGTAACATGTACATCCATGTGGAAGAAGTGTCAGAGGCCCTTCATAGATATTTGGTGGAGAGATGCAAAAGAAGTTTTGCCTTTGCTCTACAGGTATGTGAGATTAATTAAACAGTTCACTTATTTACAATACATTAACCCCTTTTTTGGGCATTTTTTTATGTGTAATATGTGTGATTCAAACCCTGCACACACTTTGCCAATGAAAGTAAATTTTACGGCAGAGGCTCTTTTAGACAGCTTTGGTTACCATTATTATCCTAATCAACCAGCAACTGAATACAGCTCAAGAATCTTTGAATATGTATTCCTATAATATGTAATGCATGCTAGAGTACTGGTTGGAAGTCTAAAAGTTCGATGGTGATAGGTAACTGGCATTATCATTGGGAAAGGCTTAGTACTCAGCAAACAAATTTATGTTTTATTGCTTTGTACACAACACTTCATGGGTTAGACTACAAATTATGGTAATCTGTGGCATGGGTTTTAGTAAATTCACAGTAGAACTTGACAATTCATGCTCAATGGAGTGAAGCTTTACATGTAAATTTATGGCTTTTAAAAACTCTCCAGGCTTCTTGGCTGTTGGAAGCTTACTGTGCTGATGGATGGCTACCATCAAGAGAATATGCCAGAGGTGTCAAGTTACTACAAATGATTTTGGATGAGCTCAGGCCAAGGTACACCTGCATTTCATAAAATTCTCTTCTATAGCTGTAGATTTAATTCTGGTTGAGTAATTTCATAGTTCCTAACTGACAAAGTTAAAGTTAGGAATGTTGAGGGAATGATTCAAGAAACATTGTGATGGGATGAGTGTTTTGCTCCTTCAAAGGACAGTTTTTATAAATGCTCTTGCCTAACATTGAAACAGAATTTAAAAAAAAAGAAGAAGAACGAAAAATGCCCCATGCATTCATACAAAATTTTGCTGGTATGTGATTGAAATTCATTGCATGTTGAAAAAGGAAACATTTTCTATAATGCATCAAGTGCAGTAAGTGTTGACTAACATTTTTCATTTATCTATGCATGTATTTATATAATATCTATTTTACTTGTGACAGGTCACCCTTAAGTCCATCTGGATCTGCTGGTTCTCACACCTTACCTTTACCTGCTTCTCCAGGAGCCACAGGCTCAACATTTACCACTCCACCAAAGAAAACTCACCAGAGATCAAAATCAGATGCAACTGCTGCTATAACAGCTTCTAGTCGTCTGATGCAAGTTAGTGATAAATAGGAGGGGACTTGACAATGAAAATGCATGATTGAATAAATAAATAAATTAAAGAGATTGAATTTTAGCATGGGCATCCTGACAAGGTGGATTGTTGTCCACTTTTTTCAACCTGTTGAATTGGAATTTGAAATGTTGAATTTTGTTGGTACAGGGAAATTAGAAATCTAAAAAAAAAACTTTTGGTAAGGATGAGAATTTACAGTGAACTCAGTTTCCATGAAGCATCATGCTTAGGATTGAAACCAAGGACATTACAAGCCAAATGCTCTCATTGCAGTATCATCCCTGCCAATCCCCTAAAAATTGCAAACAATTTTGCATATCCGTAAAATACTGCACAAGGAACTCATATTGATGTAAGGGTGACCAGCATCTAATTTCTCCTCACAGTAATGCTAAACTAAATCATTCATGAAGAGTAGGAAAATAACAGATGATTGTCAACCTAAGAAGCTTTGATTGCTTAAGAAATTCTCCTTTTCAGTACCTAACCCTAAGCAATAGAGAATAGTATGGAAAATATGGATACTGAGGTTGGGGTATAAAGGTTTACATATTTGCAGATGTCTCACAGCTTGTCTTTTTTTTTCAGTCAAATGAATATGAATCCCCAACTGGAGACCTGAGATATGGCCATGCATTTGATAGCCGCTGTGCCAAACACTCGCCAGCAGTATCTCCCAATGCCTCAAGTCCTGTTCTTTCTGAGCTAGATCGCACTCCAGATTGTGGCTGCCAGGTTAGAATTCTCTCTTGGTATTCTTACATCATTTCATACAATCATGCTTGTTTTCTTTTTTCTTTTTTTTTTGCATGACTTGTTTGCAGTTGAAATAGCCATTTGATGATTTGTCTTCTTCCTTTATCCTTTTTTCAGTCCCCAAAGCTGGTAGCTCAAAGAGAGTTCATAAGTGCATTGATTGCAGTAGGAAAGAGGCTCACATCTTTGCCAACAAAAGAACTTAAGAGTGAGTTTGTTTAACCCTTTAATACTAACAGTGATCAGCATATAATTTCTCCTAACAGTTATACTGTTGAGTTGTTGATCTGGATTATGAGAGTTAAGGGAATGATCGCTAATGTAAGAAGCTTTGATTGTTAAACAGATTCTCCTTGTCACTACAAAAGTGAATGTATAGAGAAGAATGTGGAGAATATGGATACTGATGTTAGAGTATAGAGAGTTAACTACAGTGTATATAAAGTTTTTACTGACATGATTACTTTCCTGTTTGACCCTTTCCGTAGCCTCTAGACTGTATGCAGAGTTATCACTCTTAAATCTGAACTTGCCAGCCAAAGTGAGCTTACCAGTTCACAGTGGAATTGGAAATCATTATGTTGTTAGAATACCACACACTGCAGCAGTGGTTCTAAACTCCAAAGATAAGGTTAGCCATCGTAGAGTGGGATACTAACAGATTCCTACCAGTGCTTATAAGATTAATTATTTTATGGCAAGGTTGTTATGAGGTAAATCAGAACATTCTGATTGCTTCTTACTTGGGCGGGATTTTGTCATGAGGATCATTACCATGGAAACAGTCATAAGCTGTCAATTTTTGTTCACTAATGTATGTTTATAATTATTCACCATGTTTGTTTTTAATTGATTTGAATTAATTGTATCTCACAGATTTGTAAATGTATTGAGACTTGTGAAATGTATCCTAAGAACTGTTTATTATTATCATTATTAGTAGTAGTGGTAGTAGAATTAGTATCATCATTTAAAGACACTGTGTGTGTCTTAAGAATCTATCTGTTGCATTGCAGGCTCCATACATGATATATGTTGAGGTTTTGTGTACTTCAGGAAATGGAGATGATCCATTCCCAACAAAACAGTTCCAACCTACATTACGACAAACAAGGTAACTCAGCAATAATAACATTGTGCTGTACTTCATTTGTATTCATTTGTACTTCATTTATAAACATTCTATTGTAAACAAACATTCAATTCTAATTACTTTGTTACATAGATGGTGTAAATAAGGGTAGTTTATATCAGTGAGTGTTGTAAAATTGCATTATCTACTCAATATGTTGTAAGCAGAATAACCTGGAGTCTAGTGTAAGTACTGTGTATGAAGTAATTGTTTACGTAAGTTTCTTTTTTCTTTTTTCTTTCTTCCTTCTCATAAATAAATAATTAATTAAAAATAATAATTATAATTCCTTTGGGAATGAGGATGTGCACTGGACTTCCCCTTGGACATGTAGAGGTTAATAGTTACTATTATCATTGTCATTTTACAATTTATGTGCACTATTGTTTTAGGAAAGCAAGAACAATGTCATACTATTTCACTGTCAGCTCCAGTATCACTAACAATATTGTTATCTCCTATGGCTTCTCTATATGACTGATACATTCATTTTTTAATAGTTTATTACAACTGTTTTCGTTACAATTGTCTGTGTTTCTTTCAGAGTCACTTTGACTTCAGCTGACCACCAGTAACACACACACGCGATTCCTGATTACTAATATTCTTCAATTTTTTTTCTGTAGGTCTGAAGAACATTTGCCAACTTACTGCCGGTCAGAAGTTTCTCAGTTTGCAGTGAGTAATTGATAAATTCAGTTCGATAACCTGTATTAACAACTGCATCGTTAAGTGGAGGTTGAGTGCCTGAGACATTTGGGAGCTGCCACTATCGGCAGCCAGTGCCTAGATGGAGACTGCTCCAATGGCTGGCAAATTCTGGCAACCTAGCCATGAGCCTCCATGCAGGAAAGAGAAACAGGCACCCATCAAACTGAAAAAAAATTGAAAAGAGAGGGGGAAGGAGTAGGGAAAACTGTCTGGACGGTGAGCCCCCACTCAAAACAACACTGAAAGTTCATGCAAGAACGCCTCAATCAAATGGCACTTGGAATTCTGAGGCATGCACATATGCAAAAACTGTAAACTTCTAGAGAATGCTGTTGTTCTTTGTTGTTAACTCAGTCTTTTAAATTGCATTTGACTGCATTTATGTTGAAGGTCTTTCTGTCTTAGGATCATATAAAATGATAAGTGCTATACCTGTTACACATACCCACACCTGTTATTTCAATCATAGAGAAAACTGTTCAGAAAATTAAGCATAGAAAGTTTCAAAAAGGGCACAAGAGTGGTGTTCACTATCTGAGTGAAAATTTAACAAGAATTTCATTTACTTTGTTGGTGCAATAGATATCATCTGGTGGTGACTCTGACGATGAATGCTGGTCTACTGTGATAGAAGATAAAACAAATCAAGACTCAGAGGATGTAAGTTTCTCTTTTTGATTATTTATTGACCCTTTAACCCCTAAACGTGATTAGCATCAAATTTCTCCTTACAATATCATCCTTGAATCAAACATTAAGGTCACGAGAATAAAGGAAATGAAAGGTGTGAGAATAGAGGAGATGATCACCAACTAAAGCAGCTGTTGACTATTACACAAATTCTCCTTGTCAGCCTCTTTTGGAATGTATAGAGAACAGTATGGAGAATATGCATACTGATGTTAGGGTGTAAAGGGTTAACAACATTTTTCTTTTGTTTTTCCTTTCCTTGGGTCTGTTTACCCAATATGTGTGTGATTTGATTAGAGCATCAGTGACACTTTTTTGTTCCTGCCACTTTTGAACATCATTTGTGATCTTTTACTGAACAAGCGCACAGCAACATGTAATATATTTGTTAGTTAGGTAATCCTTAACCCTTTAACTCCCAGAAGTGATTAACATGAAACTTCTCCCTATAATATTCATACAGTATCCAGCAAAGAGGTAATGAGAATATTCAAACTTATCAGGTAAAAGCTGCTATCTTGATCTAGCAACAAAGGGGAGAATTAACGATGAGATCTTGAGAGTTAAAGGGTTAATATTGCATTGCACATCATTGCTAAAGTTTTGCCCACGGTTAGCGCACGCATTATGAAAAAATGACAGCTTTTTCAGGGAGCATCCGAATGCAGGTTCTCTCTCAGCAAAATGACTTCAAGGTAGTTTATTTAACGTATCTGTTGCCATTTGTAGGGCCCTTTTGTCGCTGCTGGGGACATAAGACGAAGACTCTCAGAGTCTCTCAGTGCGCCTCAGGCCTTGTTCAAGAGAGACCCTGAAGATCCTTCAGGTAACAATTCGACATGTTATTTGAAAGTGCTCTGTTGTGCTTATCCTTTTTTCTTCATTTGCTGATGTGTTTCATTCGGCTTTGGTCTCATTTTAGCCGCTGTCCTCAAGGAACCTTGGGAAGAGAAAGAGGCAAGGATTCGAGAAGCATCGCCTTATGGTCACGTGCCTAATTGGAATATCCTCTTTAACCCTTACCCCTAAGGTTAAGTGGCTTTTAATTTCTCATAAGAGTATTTCCCTTCAATCAAATGTAAAGTTCACGAGAATGCAGGGCATCATCGCCAATTTATGAAGCTCCTGATTGTTGCACAAATTCGCCTTGTAAGTACCGATAGAAATTGTCATGCGAACAACATTAGTGTAAAGGGTTAATGTCGGGAGATACGCGTGCGTTTGGAACACAATGTTCTAGAGTGCGCCATTTTAGATGTGTGATATCATTCACGTTTTTTGTGATTTAAGCGGAGATTTTAGGTGCAATTTATTTTTGCAATTGTAACAAATGGAGAAATTCTTGGTGACATGTTGGCAATACCACTGTATCTCCCCAAATGGAAGGAACCCAACAGGTTGAAATGCCACACGTTTTTCGGACAATTTATAAAATAACTATGACATACTAAGAGCCCTCCAAGAAAAACCAGAACTTCTTCATAATCACAGGGCTTTAAAAATGAATAAGAATACAATGAAATTCAAGATGCAAACTTAAATTACCGTTAAAAAACGAGGTAGCTTTTTTTTTTAACTTAAATAAAGCGTGCGAATTCATAGAAATTTTCTTGACTGTTACGTTCACAACTGTTACCGATGATCGTAAAGTGTGGCGATGATCTTCGGCAAGAACTTCTGGCCTATCAACTGTTGCTGCAATTCCAGGTTTGTTGTACGCCGTTATCGCTCGTTATGCCGGCGTGGAATTATTTCAGTATCGTTTATTATCTTTTACTGGAGTTTCTGTTGATGATGCAAGCGAAGGTTAGTACCCCCTTCCCCCGCCCCAATCTTTAGTATGAAGAGTAAATGCAGTTGCCACACGTCGTGTGAACATTGCAGTTTAGGTGGACATGACTAGAAAAGGATTGCAGTGAATTTGAAATCTTTTTAAATCCCTTGGACCCCTAAGAGTGAGTGTAATTTTTTCTTGCAATATCTCCCCTGAATCACAAATCATGGTCGCAAGAATAAAGGAAATGATCACCAACAAATGAAGTTCTTGATTGTTAAACAAATTCTCCTAGTCAGCTTCTACGGAAATGTTTGGAGAACAGTGTGGAGAATATGTAACCTGATGTTAGGGTGTTAAGGGTTAAAACTAAGGATGTCACAGTGGTTACGAATGTTTTAGACTCCCCGAGAGGGTTTCTTTGCGAGTTACCGAGGATCTTAAGGGTAGAGTTTCCAAAAGGTATTTAAGTCGCATTAATGTATCTCTTGGTGCATGAAGGGTCTCCAGCATTTACCAAGAGGTGAAGGATATCACTTAGTCAGCCTGGCACAGAAATATATCAGTGACAGACTGTTGAGACTGTTGCCAACTCTTCACACAACAGAGCAATTGGGGTGTAGAGTTAAACTCTTGCAAATAGTGTTAGAATTCAGTTGCAAAATGAATAGTCTTCACTTCCCTCAATAAGAGTGCAATTTGTCTCCTTACTGCAGGCCATTTGGAAACAGGAAAGAGTTCCCTTGCGTCTTCGACCGTAAGTAGAACATTACAACATCCAATTTCTCCTCACAGCACTACTGCTGAATCATTTATTTGAGATTATGAGAATAAAGGAAATGATCGCCAACTGAAGAACCTCTTTTTTTGGTGAACAAATTCTCCTCGTCAGCAACTTAGGAAATGTATAGAAAACGGTATGGAGAATGTGCATACTGATGTTAGGGTGTAAAGGGTTGATGTTTTGTCTCATAACTAGTCAGCACCTGATGACTCTACTTCCCAGTTGACTATGTTTTGTGCCCTTGTTAAGTCACGGAACATCTACGTTACGTTATGTTTCAAAGGATTGCGTTGAATCTTTAAAACACTTCATCTTTTCAATGTTAGGTACGCTGTTATGGTGACCTCGAGCGACAGTGGGCTTATTGAACCTGTAGTGAACGCCGTGTCACTCCATCAGATCAAGAAAAACAGTCAGATGTCACTCTTGAAATACTTCATCAAGGTACTTAATCCTCACAGGCTCACATAACTATGAAATTAACTCTTTCACCTCCAAGAACCCATTAGTAATTATTTTGAATGTCTTTCATACAGTTCTTTTGTTGTTAGTTTAGATCACCTAATAATCCCCTAATTGATATTTTTCTTTATTTTCATCTCGTCTGCTCGATATTGTGTTAGTATTGTTAGGAAAAATGATGTCTTGGTCTCTCATGGTTAAAGAAGTCTGGTGTCTTAAGTTGAATCTTGGGTTCACACATTAAACATTGAAACTGGTCGAAAAATGACGCCATTGTCTCTCTGATCCAGCTCATCCAATTCAATTCCACTGAAACATGGTCTGTTGTAGGCAAATGCTTTGAATGAGAAATCATGGCTGAAAAAATTGTTTATGAAATTGAAACGCAGAGTATTAGCATGGTGCGTTGGGTCTTAAAAAAGCATCCGAATTAAGCGAGGAGGAGAGAAGTTTTTCACCATAGTATCACGTCAAGTTTGAGAGTTCTAAATTCTAAAATTTAGCCAACAGGAACAGCGTCAGTAAAGGTTTCTTTCTTGAAAATTATCCCCAACTGGGGTTTTTGGTAACTGTATATCGCAAGTTTTCCTTCAAGGCAAGAGTACTTGTTGAGAAAAATAGGTGTTTACTATCTATTTTTGATAAGTATCGAAGTTATCTACACTTGCAGACAACTTTTGCCTCTCCTTACTCAAAATCTGACACTTTAGTTGTTAGAAGGAAAGAGCTCTCGTGTTCCGTCAGTCAGATTTTTTTTTTTTTGGTGGTGGTGGGGGGGGGGGGGATTCACCAAAGACAACTTACGAGTATGAATGCGGATTTATTCCCTTTAGATTTGATTTGTAGTGTTTGTGCAGATGTTTCAATTGAACTTTTATTCCCCGTTTTTAGGAGCACGGAGAAGTGAACTCGGAAGAGTTCCTCAACGCTCAGCGAAATTTTGTCCAAAGCTGTGCTGCTTACTGTTTGATCTGTTACTTCATGCAAGTTAAGGACAGGTAATAACAATATGTTTTTGACTCTGTTGATAACCTCCGCTCAGGTTGTCAAGCGTTAGTCACTACTACCGACAACAGTCCTTCTCAGAACTACACTTACCGCGACGATCAGACTACACGATCACATCTCACCCCCGGGTTCAACAGTTAACTATAATGTGCTTTTCCTTAGTGGTCAAATAACTTACTCTTAGGGGTGATTTACATCCGATCTGAGAAGCTGTATCTTGGTATTTTTCAGAATCTTGTAGGTAGTTAATCTTCATCATAAACCAATTAGAATATTTCGGTAACTTCAGGGTTGTGCTCTAACAGAGCGCGGGTTCTACATGCACAGGCGACTGGCTTTTGTTTTGTGTGGCTGATAAAACTTTGCTTTTATGAAAGCTTTTAGAGCTGAGTATCCCAGATTTCTGAGACTTTGTAGGTATTTTTGGACCATCTTTGGAGGTGTTCTTTTTTTACCTACGCATCTTTTCCATAGCTACAATTTGGGCTCTTTCTAGACAGAACTGTCTCTTGCAAATTAAATGACCTAAATATTGTTTATGTTGTAGGCACAATGGCAACATTTTATTGGACGGAGAAGGCCATATTATCCATATCGACTTTGGCTTCATTCTTTCGTGTTCTCCTCGAAACTTAGGTTTCGAAAGTTCCCCCTTTAAACTCACGCACGAATTTGTAGAGGTAACGTCATTTTGTCCTTCCCATTCTCGTTATCTTTATTTTGTGTTCTAGATTGTATTGAGTAATAAACGATTTCTGTTCCATTTGAAGGTTATGGGCGGAATTGACAGCGACATGTACAACTACTTCAAAATTCTGATGCTTCAGGGCTTCTTAGCCGCGCGAAAGAACATGGACAAATGTCTTCAGATAGTGGAGATTATGCAAACAGGTACATGATTGGGTTTGCCCCTTTTCTCATAAGAATCTTAGCACCAGAGTTCGTATAGAGTGTTGAATTCTTGAAAGAGTACGGAAATATCAAAACTAATTTTAAAGACGTGGGAAAAGTATTGATCCTTCGCGCGAGTCAGGAGGAAAAGCAATGATGCTATTGTTTTTTTGTTTTTTTTTTTCGCTGAGTGTTTTGATTCGCTCGACGGAGTTCCCAACAAAACAGGGACTGCGCTCTTGTGGAGAAGGGGTTCTCTTGCAAGAGAAGTGGTTCATTCCAATTTGAGATCTTTGTTGGCTAAACTGATTTTATGCAAATTACCTTTACGAAAACGTTTTATCAGTATTGTCAGTTAATTTGCAATTTTGGGACAACCCCCTGGCGTCTGCTATTCTGCTCAGGTCATGTCATTGAGCTCACTCTATAAAATTATAATACTGAGTGGTCTTGAAAAAGTCTTGAAGGAGCTTTGAATCTCCTTGTGATATTCTGTCTGCCTGAGCTAAGTAAGTAGTATTCCTCATCACATACGTTGAGGAAACCTTATTGAGGCCATCGGGGAGGTCGTTGGGAGAGAGGCCTGGTACAGACTATTATCAAATTCTGATCTGCATTTCGTGTTATTGTACTCAGGTTCACAGCTTCCATGTTTTAACCGAGGCTCGTCCACAGTTCCCGCAATGAGAGAAAGATTTCATATGAACCTAACAGAAGAACAGCTTGACACGTTTATTAATGAATTAGTTGAGACTAGCATGCACTCATTGACTACTAAACTTTACGACGGTTTCCAATACCTCACGAATGGTATTCTTTAACACGAGACTGGCTCGGCAGGCAAGACGGCTAGTTTCTAATATGGTCAAATAAGTGTACCACAAATTTGCACCGAACAGGGAGATACCCCTCCCCCCCCGACTGAACGTTCGACAGTTCTTTTAATTAAGTTTTGAAAGCACAGGGTACAGAATGTAACAAGCCAGGGAAGGTTTCGAGAACACTTCAACAAATGAAGGAAAGTGTATCAACTCAGATGTAACAGTCAATATTGGGGGTACATTTGATCAATGCGCTGTATGCTGAAAAGGCAGACGGGCTTGCATTCATCTTTTTTTTCCTAACACTCGAAGGGAACCTACAGGTACCCAACATAATTGCAAAGGATACGGGTTGGATATGTTCTTTTGTGAAGGAAAAGTCACTGGACAACGAATTGGATGGAATAGCACCAGGAACTTTTACCAGGAAAACGACAATTTCTCAGTTATTGAACTAATGTTGTAGATAAAGTTTAAGTCAGCTTTGTGCTCCTTCAATTTAAATAATGAGCTTCTTCGCAACGTGTCCTCATTAATTTTTTTGGGGGTCGTGCAACGATTTGTCATGTATAATTCGGCGATGTTTGGTAATTTTGACGTCGTTTCCAATCAATTTGACTCTGATGTTTTCTTCAAATCCTTTACTTAATTTGAAAAATATCATCTAAGTATTTTTAAAAGAATTAATATAATGACTGAAAAGAAACGGGTTTTATGGGCTAACAATGACAACCGTTGTGGGTGGTTAGTTCTAATCGGCACCAATAGGCCATTTTTCAGTTGTGTGCTTAGTTGCCAAGCCTTTGATTTGGAGTGAGGCTGAAGGTGACCTTAGTGTGATAGAGACCAGTATCTAGTTAGCATGATAACAAATTAATTTGCATTTGAAAAGCAGCAAGGTTTGTATCATAACAAGGTCGCCCTTAGCCTTATTCCTGTTCAAAGGCTTGGCAACCAAGCACAACTGTAAAATGGACTATTGTTAGTGTGAAAAGGAAATGAAACAAGATACATGGACTCAGGATAAAATACTTGTAAATGTAATGTAATTATAAATAATTCGAGCTTCCTCATTTTCAAATCGCTGTATATTGTTACCTCTAGAATTATGGATTCGGTTTTATTTTATTATTATTTTTCAAAAGGAATACACTCTTCACTTTCATAAACCTCTCATCATGGACCTCAAATGAAAGATGATGTGATGTGGCTGGATTCTTGAGAACTGCCTTAAGTTTAACCTTGATAGTTTTACTTAGATCGTCGAAATTGCTACTATTTGATTGCAGGCACACGTCTTGGTTTTCGTGCTTTTGTAATGTCAAAAAAACTATTGATTATCATTTTGATATTTTTAACAATTTGGTTAATAAAACGAGCTGTTCTTGCTCGCTTTTTCCCACTATCTGTCCTCGTAGTTAAAGAATTGAGCTAGTAACCTTTCAGGATTGAAACGCAGGTTTATCGATTCATTTCGATCCATTTGGGGTCTGAGTTCAAGAGCGTTCAAAAGTCGAGCATGCGCGACCGGATCAATTCTGGCCGGCCGCGCGCCAATATCTCGCGCAGAATTTCAAAGGAACATATCATAAATAACCGCTGTCTTGCAAAACAAGAGAAATAAGACTGAAACTTTTGTAGAAATCTGTAGAAACGTAGGGAAAAGAAAAAGCTGGGGTAACCTGTCGATTAACCATTCTATTTTGAGCTTTACTAAAACACGTTATATGCCTTGTACACACCATGACTTGTTAGCTTGTGTGACTGTTTATACCTCTTGCCTTTGACGGAAAGAGGCTGTGCCTTGAATACCTTCAAACGGCTGCATTTCGACTTCAAAAGGGAAAGCGTGCGCTGTGGCATGTTTGTAAAAGCTTCATCCAAGGAGATTGCGATGGGGAATGCGGCCGATCCCATGACTTCCACTACAGGGACCGCGCAGAGGGAGGGGCTGGGGGGGCTTTAGTCCCCCCCCCCCTCACTTTTTGCAAGAATAAAAATTAATTAAACAAAAAATAATTTAACAAAAAATTTTCCTTCACGCATTCTTCTTTAGCCCCCCCCCCCCCCCCCCCCCACTCGAAAACTTGCTGCGCGGTCCCTAACTACAGAGATAACCAGGCAAAAACGGAAGATGTTGGACTTCAATGTTTGGCGAATAAATTTCTTAAGAACATCATTGCTTACAGCTTGCCTCAGGTTTGAAGCCTTCATCTTACTTCTGTGATTTACTTTATTTCATCTTGCAGAAATATCTAAATAGGTTTGATCTGCACATCGTGGAAACTTTGAATAAGAAAATTGTATTTATTTGAAAAGAGATCATTCTATAATTTCAATCGGCGACAAATACTCAAAAGAGCACCTAAATTTGAAAAGCCAGCAAAGTCCGAAATACGATACGTTGAGTTCATAAGGGTGATGCCATTCAATGGAATGATGAAGTAGTGGAATGGCGGAATATTCTACAACGCGTAGTGCCTTGTTGTATGAAACAAAAGTCTCGCAAAAATGGAATTGCAAAGAAATGAGAAAATGATTTGTAATCAACAGGCAAATCATTATAAAAAGAAGGCTAATTTCATCATTATTAGAGCCAAGGGATAGACCGACAGAGGAACAGTGAGGTTCTTGAGCTAGCTCCTAGCCCTTATAAGTTATTATTACGATTACTTTTGTTATCATCATCATCAATATTATAATTATTATTTTATTATTAATATGATAACTTGTTATAATTTCATTAGTAGTTGAGTGTCAATTATTCACTATATTCTTGAATCGTCTTTTTCTTGTGGAGCAGGGCTCTCATAGGTATGTGGGGTGTGGCAGGTTTTCTGTTTTGCATGCGAGACAAATCTTCTGCAACGCTACCTCATCATCATATAACCCCTGCATCTTTTCAATGCTACACAAAATTGTGCTATACCAGTAGCCATATGCAGTCTTAACTGTCTATCGTTGTTATTTTGTTTGGATCAAAGTAAGGCGTGTCTCTTGTCATCATTTCTTCAAGCGTGGATATCAATTGTTCAAATGTCGGTCGATCGTCTGGATTGTCTCTCCAACAGTCTGACATGAAAGAATATCTAAATAGGGTAAAAAAAGAGAGTGTTTGTGATTCGAAAACGTGATTTCCCTTTAGGAAGGTATATATTGATACTGAGATGTACACTATTAATTGTATTGGTCTTGAGTGAATATTATTTTATTCAGCAAATCTGTTTCATTGTAATGTAGTGGTATATTGATTGCTTCTTGGAACCGCATTTGTCGAAGTAGTCTGACCATAGTTAACAAAGAGACGTTCTGCCTAAGATAATGTAACGCTTATCCTTCCGGAGGGGTTTCAAAACACCGCTTTGTTTGAGTTATATGGAGAAAACAAGCCATAATTTCTGCTAAAAGGTCCGCACATGAGGCTTTTGGATCTGACGATAACCGTCTGCTTCTCCAAGGATTATTGTCTTTCCCACCAGATATGGCGAAATCAAAGTGATGCGGTGTGTCTCTTAATTGTGGAATGTTTTTACTCTCTATGCCTTTTCGTAAACTATATTTATGTCATTCTCGTTTTAAGCTTTTAGTTACATCAGAAATGTTCCCACAACCTACCTCCTCCTAACCTGTAACTCTTAAATATTGTTAGAGAATTTGAAACCACGATAGTTTGTTTAAATTGAAAAACACTTATCAGTCTGCGAAGATTTAATAAGCCGACTTACAGTTCTTCAGAACAAATGTTTGGTTTCTCCAAACGGTGTCCCATTTTGAGAAGAACAAACAAATCTTTGTTGTCAACCCCAGGATACGGAGTGTCTCCTATAACGGGGTAAAAAGGAAATGTTTTGACTTGGAGACACTCGATTATTACATAAAAACACAGAAAGTTTTGTATTTTTTTTCGAGTGATTTTATAAAGCATAAATGGTTAAGAACCTTAATCTTGAATAGCAACTTTAGATAAAAGCCAAAGAGGAGTCGACAACGACAACAAATACAACACCAACAAAATTCATTTGCTTTGTCTTACCCATTGTTGCTAATTCCCACACAAAAACTCCATATGACCATCTGAAAAAATTGAAAAATTTTCTGAACGAAACATCGAAGGTTGCACCGAATAAAGACAGATAGATAACAATTAGCAATTTACTGGTTGGGAAATGAACACTGTATGAAAATATTTTGAACTTACACATCGCTTTTGGAAGTGAATTTATTGGTTGAAATGACCTCAGGTGCCATCCATTTAACAGGTACTTTCTTCGTATTGTTCATTTCATATATATCATTTTCGGTGTGACGTAGTAGGCCAAAGTCGGCAATCTTTACTACTCTGCCCTTCCCAAGAAGAATGTTGCGGGCAGCCAGATCACGATGAACGAATCCTCTGCTGGCCAAGTAATTCTATGACAAAGAAAAAACATTCTGTCTCAGAAAACAAGCGTTAAGGTGTGATGCGCGGGGTGATATTTAGAATCCGTCTTCTGGACTGAGTTAAAAAAAAAATTATCTGGAATCTTTCGAGACACTACTTTCTTACATTATGATATTAGAGATAAATCTGAATTAATATTCCTTCATTTGTGCAGCACGCGATGTGCTTGAGATAGTAACAGGGCACTCAATCTGTGTTATGTTGCCTTTAGAGATTTGTGATTGCTGTTAGAAGCAAGGAAACAGCGTTAGGCCATCTTTACAGTACTTTGTTGTCTACGTGGCTGTTTTTTATATACTAAATGAGCCATTGTAAATGAAAACAATACCTCATCATAAGAAATGATGTCGCATCTATACAATCGTATACCTGTTTCTTCTAAAACAGCATGCAGAAAGTGACGCTTATCTCAGTTACTACATGCTATTCTTGGTGTGTTCAGAAATTCGTATGGCATTGACTGCCAATTGAGAAGGCTACAGAATTAGCCTTCTCGAATAGGCGATTTTCAAGATCCAGAACCCCTCAATTTTAAAATGAGGCCAATTACCAATCCGTTTTCGTGAAACGAGTTTATATTTGCATGAGGATATAAGTAGGGAGTTTAAGAAACGACGACGGCGATGCCATGGACAATGTCGGTTAAAAAATGAACTTATATTTTACCTATGAATCATACGAATCTCGCGATACTCTAATGCCATTTAGTTTGTTTCTCACCAGCAAAACTCTCTCGAAACTGAATATGGAACCCAGCCTTAAATGAGGAATAGAAATTTTAAAAATTAGCTATCGTTCACCTTCTCCAGACAACGCAAAGTTTGGTCATTTCACGTTGTTGTTTTGCAGAGGACGCAAAGAAATTTACAAAGTCTTAAAACGCTCGTGCCCAGCCTTTGTTCTGTTCATTAAACTCTGTGTTTTTTGTGGCGTTCCCGTTGCCGTCGTGGTTTTCTTAAACTCTTTAATATCATTTTCACACCAAAGGCTTTGCAATTTCCCTCATTTTGAAAGGGACTGAAACCTGGGACATCTCGGAAGTGCCTAGGTATTCTTAACCTCTAAGACCCTGTGGATGCTCACCATTCCTTCCGCAACCTGCCACGCAAAGCAAAGAAGGTCCTTTACTGATAGTTCCTCATTTTCGTCCTAACATTTCGAGGTAGTCGTGGTTTCTATCAAGTTAACAACAGAGGCGGAACGACCTGAGGTATGCCTTGGTTGTGGAACAGCGTTGTTCATGAGATTCCACGACGGACCGCCAATATCACCCTTTGTCACAATTTCCTTTCTAATCAGTTCTTCTCTTTCCTCGTCCGTGCCCTGTTCGCAGGTATTTGTTTTGATGGTGTTTTCTTGGACCGGAATGGCTTGTTTGTCTATGAATCCTCTTGTGGTTTCATATCCATGTTTTGTCTCTATCGTCAATGGCTCTCGTTCTTCCAAACTGAATACATCGTGCTCGCCTCTTACTAAATCTGGGTGGCCTATTAGAAGTTCACAGTCGTCCATTCCTTGTCCATTTTCAGCTGTTTTCGAACTTGTAGGTAATTCTTTGAAGACATCCGAGGTGGCCTCATTTCTAGCTCTAATCTGAATGAGAAAATATAAATTGTCTTAATATTTTTGAGATTGACGCTAGATTTCTGGTCTAATTCTGCGTACGTTGTACGAGTTTGTTGATGAGTTTGTTGCACCTAGCGGAAGAATTGACTTATATCGATGAGGTTACTTTACTATTCAAATCGCAGTCGCAGAACTCTCACCAAACTTCATTGAAAGTTTTATCATTGCATAAATGTAGAGTTTAAAGGTATGAAGAAGGTCTGACCCTCCACGCAAAGATAGGAAGGGGAAAGGCAAACTAGACAAACGATTAAACCCTCCCCGCCCAGGGGGCTTTAGTCAAACCGTTTTGACGTTATGAAGACAGGTTTGCATACCCAGATTCCTTCCCTATCTCATACCAACAACAGCTGGAAGATATCTCGAGCAAATCGGGTTGCCACGGTACACCTTGCCTCACCTGACTTCTTTGGCTTCTCAGCCACCGAAGAAGATCCCCATGTGGAAGATATTCCACTATTAAATAAATGGGCTCTGACTTGACCCAAAAGCCCAGCATAGGTAACAAATTCTTGTGAAAACCAATTTCCTTCATGAGTCCGATCTCCTGTAGAAGTTGTCTTTTGCCTTCCTCTTTCCGCGTTTCTACAGATTGGATGAAGAAAACAATTGTTATCAAGACTGTTTCTGTAACTGATCCGTTTTAGCTCCTTATTTCATCCCTACCGCCAAGTAGAAATTAATAGTTCTTGCCTTTGAAATCTCCTGCTGAGAAAAAAATCCTAAATCTTCTTTTAATTTCTATAAAAAATCCCTTAAAATTATCATGCTTGAAAACTATACTTATAATTGATAATCATGGCTTTTCCAATTTGAGGAATGCTTTCTGTTTGATAGAAAATTTTTTAAACTCGAAGTGTAACTACATTCTGTTCTAATGGTCTTTACTCACTCACTATAAATGCTTTGACATATTAATTCTTTCTTTTTAATGCATTGCTTTATCCAATCAGGGCACTCTATAGCTAGTTGAGATGAGTTAAATACGTAAATTTGATTTGATTTCACAAACGCCTAAAAACAAGTGAAGCCATCGTTTGGATACCTGCATCCTTTTCGAAAACGGGGTGACTTGTCGGAAGCAATCATATGCAGATCACGATATTTGCTTAAATTGAACCCGCGAGGATAACGGACAGAATTGTTCAGCTCCAAATGGAACAAATTATGACTGCAATAATTACCTAGAGGTGTTTTAATAGCAACAACTATGCCTTCACTGATATCCAGTCACTCTTCTTTGGGTTTGAAAAAAACCTCGACGCTTGCAATTTTCATCATTACACCTTTGTGGACTTTTCCGTATGCACCACGACCAAGCTCTTCCATAAATGTCACTCGCTGAGGTGGGGTCTCCTGGTGGAGAAGGTGGACAATTTCCCACTTTGCTGATCTAAGAAATATATGTTGAATATGTTGTAAGAGTGACTTAAATTCATTAGTATCGTCAAGGGCTCGACTGAAAAACATTTATAACTCTTTGGGAAGTTTGTGGCAAATAGAATTCCATAGAAATTGTCAGTCTTATTTGATCTTGTTATCGCATAATAAAATGTTGTTAAAAAATCCTCACCTTCCACTGGTAGAATTTGCTTTCTTTTTCCTCCATCTTGCGATTAGGATCGTTAAGGACACAAGCAGGATAATTACAACACAGCTACTAACTATACCAGCAATGACTACGTTGGAGTCGTTGGTACCACTACCACTTCCTTCGTTTGTGATTGGTGTTTGGCCTAATAGGGCTAATTGATATTTCATATTAATTCTCTTGCAGCGAAAAATAACCTTCCTTGTCATAATAGGCGGTCGGATAAAAGTAAAAAAAAGGAACAAGACAATTTCCTTGCATTGATTTTGACAAAGTCTCCGACACGTTCTCAAGATAGGAGAGGGAAAAACATGGAATGTACAAAACTGTGTTGGTTCGTCATCAAGGCTCGGAAAAAAGTAAAAAGAAAGGAACAAGATCTTTTTTTCATCAACTTTGTCAACGATTTCAAACGGTTCTCAAGTAAAATAGAAAAAACATTAAATGCGTAAAAACCGCTTTGAAATACCTGTAGTTGTTATGTTATAAGGAGGTGACATTTTGCTTTCTCCTGCAGAATTAGACGCAGTCAGTGCTAGCTGGTATTGCTGACCACACTTGAGCGGAAAAATTTTGTGAGTTCGTCTGACGTCATATATACTTATTTCGTGCCACGTGCTATATGAGTCTGGAATCTCTCTGTAGTAAATTGTGTACTTCTTTAAAGGGCAGCCATTGTCCTTCGGGGGATTCCAAGAAATGTTCACTTTACAGTCTTCTGAAATTGTGATTGAACTGTGTTCAATAGGCGATGGTGAATCTGTAAGAGGAGGTAACACATCACACCATCACAGAATAATGTTTTCCGGCTAAGAGCTTGAATTGCTAAATCTGATTCCAGTGAGATTAGAAATGAGGTGCGTATCAGGAGAAAATAAGGGGCATAGAAGGAAACTCCCACTCCAGGCTTAAGATGTGTCAATTTCTCTTGCCACACTTATACTTGCAGTGAAGTGTAGCGCCCAGAGCAGCATAAACATTGAAATGTTTGGAGCGAGTAGGATACGATTAATAAAAAAAAAACAATTAGTTGAGAAAAAATTTATTGCGATCGATGACATTCCTGCGTTCGCACGCATGTTAAACTTATCCCGTTTCGTAAACCCCTGTGAGTTCAAGCTGATCATGGATGAATCTCTGCATACTGCATACTGCTGTTGATATTAAGGACTTTATAATGGCAACGGAAGGACGTTCATTCGCTTTCAATGGGCCGAAGAAAGAAAAACAAGTTGATCTAAAACGGTCTGGGATCAGAGTACCTCCAAAAGTCTGCGTATTCTTTATGTTTCCGTTCCGCAGCGTTTCTCCATGTGAGCTCCATGCCGTGACTGCAATTTCGTAAACCGTTGTGCAATTCAACTGAAGAGTCGTTTGGAAGTCGTCTCTTGAAACTATAACATTTGTCCAGTTTACAGACCGACGCTCCATTGTTTCTCTGTAGTACACGGTGAACCTTGAAACATTGCATTCGCCAACGAAGGGATTTTCCCATCTGACCGTCACATTGCTCTTCCTAACCTCTGGTTTTTTCATTTTTGGAAAGTCTAAGAAAAAAAGTGTTATTGAAAATCAATATTGCATGAAACAGACACTGCGAATGATTTGCCCGCCCGTCGCTCATTCGTCTGTGCTTCTGTCTGTTTATCTCCTGTTTCATTTGTTCAGATTATCGCCCGTCTTGAGTAGGTTATCGTTTTATTGTTATTTATCGCTATTTATTTTTTTATTCTCCAACCATTAAAGCTCGCCACTTATACTTTTTCAACTGTTTCAACAGTAACCGTACAAGTCGCCCGAGAGTCATCACGCCCGAAGTCATGTCGCCCGAAACCTGAGTCATGTTGCCCGAAACCTGAGTCATGTTGCCCGAAATTTTAGTTATGTCGCCCGAAAAAAAGTCAAGTCGCCCAAAGAAACAAATATTAAAAAGATCAGAATTTCAGACTGTAAATAGGCAATGACGTTAAGAAATTTTTTATCACTAAAGCGCTCTTTGTTTCCGACAACACCATGAGGATTCTTAAAGCGCTGTTCGTTCCTAACAACAAAGGGAAACGTTGTTCGTTTCCAACAACAAAATGAAGCGTTGTTCGTTTGGTATGTAACAGTATATAACAGTCTACTGTTTATGCTTGTGACTTTTTTCACAGTAGTAGTCTGATAGCATCATTTCCCTTAGCATCAGAACAGGCAAAAATTATGTGGTTGTGCTCTGTTTCCTCTGGCGGTCGCATGTATATTTTGATCCGATCAAAGTATATATGAAAAGGGTAATGCTAGCCACAATACGAATACAAACTAATCAAAATGAGCATTTATCCCTGCATTGAGTGTGATGACGAAGTTAGACCACGTCAACAAGGCCTATAGTGCGATGATTACGGTCGATCATATGGCCTTTCTGACCATATGATCGATTTCTGTGTAGTCAAAATCTTCATGGCTTTGTTAGAAACCAAGAAAAAGTTTCTCATGCTCACGAAACGTCTGTGACTAAGAAACGAGTACGTACCAAATAAACAACGCTTCATTTTTTTGTATGAAACGGAGAACGCTTCCCTTTGTTGTTAGAAACGAACCACGCTTTTAGAATCGTTACTCAAACATATTTCAATTCCGAACATATGATCGATTTCTGTGTAGTCAAAGTCTTCATGGTATTGTTAGAAACCAAGAAAAAGTTTCTCAAGCTTACGAAACGTCCGTGAGTAAGAAACGATTACATACCAAACGAACAACGCTGCATTTTGTTGTTGGAAACGAACAACGTTTCCCTTTGTTGTTAGGAACGAACAGCGCTTTAAGAATCTTCATGGTGTTGTCGGTAACAAAGAGCGCTTTAGTGATAAAAATTACTCAACGTTATTGCCTATTAACAGTCTGAAATTCTGATCTTTTTAGTATTTGTTTCTTCGGGCGACTTGACCTTTTTTTTTCGGGCGACATAACTAAAATTTCGGGCAACACGACTCAGGTTTCGGGCGACATGACTTCGTGCGAGATGACTCTCGGGCGACTTTACTGTAAACCGTTTCAACCTGTAGCAGTTTAGCAATTTGTCGAAACATTCAGTACTACCGACAACAGTCCCTCTTGTCTGTATGATCAGATGCACGATTTAATATTTAATGGTATTCCAGAGCTCAAATCATATACTGCTTCATAATGGTTTTAGGTCGGCTCAGAAAAGTGATCAATCAAATTTTGGCCTTTAGCCAGTAGGATTCGAAAATGCTCAGCCAACTCAACCCACCAAAAACAGTTGATCCCACTAGAACACGAGCTCAGAATAGACCGGCAACAGTCTTTGAACTTTAAGACTCTTTAACGGTACACTATTAACACCTTATAGGACCAGTTATAATTACCTTGTCCGGTTTTGACCTTCCACCAACTGCTAGGTAGAGGCGTCTCGCCAAATGCCGTCCTGGCGGTGACTGCAATTAGGTAGACTTTATGGCATTTCAGTTTAAGTGTATGTTTAAATTCCGTCGCAGGAACTTGTTCAGTTTTTTCTGTCCATTCTTCTACGTTTTTATACTTATACCTGAGAATATGGTTTTTCACATCGCAGTCTACAAGGCGTGACCATGAAACCGTTACTAAGTTTCCCTTTACCTCCGGGTCGTGATTCAAAATTTCTGGAAAATCTGGAAAAGGAAAGAGTAACTTCGTTGACTGCACCATTATTATAATACGTTAAAGTTAGGTAGACCTTGCCGCGAGAAACCCTTCGGGAGTCATTTATTTTAACATGTTATAACTGGCTATACACACTTTGGCGGGCTGCGAACCTCAGTCCAAAAATACGATTTTGTAAATGACTCGCGCGTGTTTCAACATTTTACCTACATTTTTCTTGGAAACTATGTTTAAAATGATAAGGCTTTGTTTACTATAGAAAAAGAATAAAATGAAATAAAATTGACCCTCGAAGGTCTACCGTATCCTTAAACTTTTCTCTCGTGGTATTAGCGCTTTTTTTGACCAATGAGAACGATGGATTTTGTTTTCTTACCTTGTCCAGTTAGTACCTTCCAATGATTGCTGGCATCTCTTGGAGCCTCTATATTTTCACTATTTTGTGACCTCTCGGCAGTAACCGCTACATCATACTTTTTGAAACACTCCAGCTCAAGATCATATTGATTAGCTCCCTTGGACACGTTTCGGAACTTCCATTGAGTGGAGTTTACTTCTTTGTAATATACAAAGAAGTTGTCAGAAGGACACTGTCCTTCAAAGATTCTCTTCCACTTGACCATGACATGTTTCCCCGGGACACTGACGGTTTTCTGCGTCATCAGTGGAACACCTTAAGGAGGGAATATTCAGTGCTGGATTTCTTTCATTCAATATTATGAGACTTGTGGGCGAGTGTATCAAAAGGGTGAAGCCAATCAGTAAAACCGAATTTGAACATTTGTTCCATTTGATCTTACAACCTGAACCCTTTCTTGTTAAACGAGGAAATTTAATTTCAAAAGGGGCACGCCCTCAAGGTTTCTTTTTGTTTAGTGTTTTTAAGATTTGATTTTCTAACGAGTGGAAATCAGAAATTGAACCGCGGTAATAACAAGAATGAAAATTGACTACAGACTCAATTCGTTTGTGATTCGAGGTCAGGAAAATAAAACCGGGATACAGCAGTAAGCGAGTGTTCGTGTGCAATCCCTGCACAACCTATGCATCAAAGGAACTCATTGAAATGTTTGCCCAGTTGGAAAACACAAGCTAGTCAGTTTCCCAATACTGGATCTTTCGTTTGCCCATCACGTTCTTGTAGAAGCAGGGATGGCACAGATGCGAGAGCTACCTCCCAGCACTGTGGTGAATTTAATACCCGAATTCACTCCCGCCCCTTCCCCCACAACAACCAAAACTCAAAACCCTAAATTCTACCTGGAAGAAAGTTGTTTGGGTTTGATACCCCGTTGAAGTGCCTCCGTCAAATTCAAATTCATCTTTTTTCTAATTTCTTATTTATGAATTCACCTTTAAAGACGCTCATGATATTAGCCCGCGAGAGTGCCGTTCCAATGACAAATAGATCCATTATTGATCCGCTGAACTGGTGGAGCCCCGGGTATCCTCCTATGTAAGCTGTTTCACTCTCAAAGGATCCTTCATTTTTCAACGAAGAATCTAACGTGTTCCCATCCATTTCTTTACCATCTACAAACAATTTTATTTCATAACCGTCCCAAGTCGCAGCTGTATGGACCCATTTATGTAGACGAACCCGCTCATGTGCTTCTTTTAATCTCAAGGTACTTTTTCCAAAGACTCTGCTGTTCAAGGACAGCTTACCGCCATGAATGATTGCAAACATATACTTTTGCGTCGTCAAATCTGCCAAAATGACTTGATAGGAGTCAGTTTTTGTGTTGTACCTTTTCAATTTGATCCAGCACATTATTGTATAGGACTCTCTTTCGCTGATATCTGTTTTGGTCCGAATTTCAGCGTAAGACGCGCTAATTTCTCCTTCCTGCCCAAATATCAGCGCCTTGCTTCCATTACACCTGCTGTCTTTTTCTAAGTTCACAGCGCTGTAGCTATAAGATACATAATGGTAAATATGAATATTACATCTACATTTATTCTCCAATTCTTGCATTTCCCCAAGAGAAACCAAGAGGAAAATATAATCAATGCTTGATGCTCAAGGCTTTGTTTTTTTGGGGTAATAAAATATGGCTTATATTTCACCGACCTTATGTTCAGCTCTTCACCATTTAGTTTCCAGTGCATAAGAACATCAAAGTCTGCAAAATAACAAAGATCACCTTGATAAACACGATTCTGGAAAAATAATATACTTTTGCTCTCAATACTTAAAGTGGAGCTACACTAGTACTGAAACTTCAAGGTTTTGGGAGACCAGTAACTTGACAAGCATAAAATTAATTACCTTTCTCCCTATTTTCTCGCGGATCTGATATATTCTCGGTTGACTCTCCGGAACCGTTCCTAAATTGGAAAGCAGTCTGAAAACATAAAAGGTAATATTTTAAGTCTTAAAATAGAGTGTGAAGTGACCAACGATTAATTTACTTGGAAAATTCTGCTGAGTAAACAACTTTTTTGAAGTGGAAATTATATACGGAAATATGATATCACGAGATGGCAAATAGGGAAGGGTAATATCATATTTGGGTTTTTCTCGCCGCACTCCACCCTCTCGGATTGAATCGCTTCAGTACTCCTGCGTGTTCGGTTTTTTCTGAGTCATTCTTTTTAAATCGTTTTCCCTTAGCACTGGTTAGCTTTCGGGAGTACTTTGGTTTTGTTCGAAAAGCATTCTATTACTATCCATTTTTCAACCATTTTTGGACAAAGGTAATAGCCAAGAAGTGTAAAATATTCCATCAAACAGAAATCCATGGTGTATCAGGTGTAACTCACCCCAAAAAATAAACTTCCTGCTATAATCAGTTGTAAATTGATGTCCATAACGTTAAAACTTCCTGTGTTTTCCTTGTATCACCTGCGAACACTTGAATAGAAAAGAAAGAAAGAAGCAAATTAATCAATTGAATTCTCTTTAATACAAATTGTTAAGTGACAGTACTCTTCATAAATACATACACATTTTTTGCTGTAAACGATACATATTTTAAAATAATTTTCAATAATCCCTAAAGTCTAAATCCTTTTAAGTTGTTCAGTTTATCTGTTTTCACTCGGAACCTTCAAAAAGACGCCAGAGCGTTTTAATGCATTATCACGTAAATTGATACAGAGCACTTACGACTCTTACGACTCCTTACTGCTAGCAGTGGCACGGCTTACTGAAAATTCGTTTCCAAGGCGAACGAAGTGTTTGCCGGTAGAATTTTATCAATGCTTTTCTGGGACTCATGAGAAACGGTAATATTCACAATAAGACGTAGTGTCAGTTATGACATGCACACTTACTAGCACGGGCATCGTACTGTCAACTTTTTAAAAATTATAAAATCTAAAATACGATGTAGAGGTTGAAACGCACCAAAACACTTTACCACTCGCTTTCAGGGACTGATGATCTAGGCAGGCAGTTTTAGACATGCTTTTCTTTTGATTATTTGCTTTGAAAATTATTCGTTGATCTGTCATCGATATTTGAACCTCAATTGTTTTTATGCAAAGCTTAAGCTCGACAGAAGAAAAGTCGAATAAATTTACGAACGATAGTATACAGATGGCGGGTCAAATTGGCAGTAGACAGCTGAAATAGGCAGTTACGAATACCGATCTGAAAAGCATTTTCAGCCTCCAAGAATTTTTCTACGCTTCTGGTTGACATTTCGTAAACTCTATAGAATAAATTAAGCACACTAGCATCTTTTAACTCACGCGCCGATACTGCGTGCCAATTCAAGACGCATTATTCTCTGTTTGACAACATTGGTATCAGGTATCGGACAATAGTCTTTTACATAAAATATTTGCATGGAAAATTACCTTATATCATGCCTTTCAAAGAAAGCCCTCATTCATAAAGTACACAGTTTAAGTGGAGGATGTCAGTTTTATGACTTGTAAAACCAACCTCGTCATCTAACCGCAATGAACATATGAACGGATGAAAGTACTAATTACAACTCAAGTCATGACTCAAAAAAGATAAAAATTAAAATTTTAAATTAAGGATCACTCCATGTCTTGTATAAAATGCTGATCTAAAAGTGAAGAAAAAGCAAGCGCCATATGGCACACACGAATATCATCTTTTCCCGCCATTTTCAAGTTTTCTCTTGTTGTTGGAAGATTAATTTATAAGCTATATTCCTAGGCTTAGGTTTTTACTTCTCTAATGCCAATGAATTGCAAATGTTATTACGAAGTAAACATTTTAGCTTTGTATTTTAAGGTCCTCAAGGTGCTTTTATTAGAAAAATTATTCAACTGAAATAAGAAAACACGAACTCGAATTGTCTGTTCCTCACCAATCGGAGTTATTTTGATATTTTACCAAAACTATTTAAAAATAGTTTTGGAACAAAAAGTAAAGGGGAGTTACTCCTAAAATAAGCATTGCTTTGACAGATGTTACATGGAACACACAAACTTTTCACTTTAATATCTTATGAATATAAGGTTTAAAACAACTTAAAGGTTCGAGAAATGATGAAAGAAACTAGACAGGACTTTGATGAGCTTCTCTTTCTAGGCTAGAATAAAACGTAATGAGAAGCTGGTATGTAATTCCAGTTGCCTTTAGAACTTGTAATCAGTATGCAACTTTGTGTCTTAAAAGATCTTGAGAAAGAACGAAAGAAGGAATATTTTAAATACCTTTTAGAGAAACCAAAAGAACGTCGTCTGGTCGAGCGGAAGATATTTATAGTTGGTACATAGGCAGCAAATTATTGCAGCTTATATGTTTTAAGTGAGCAGTGAACTTTAAGTTATTCAGTAAGACCGAGAGGGGACTGAAATGGTGAATGGGGTATTACCGCTGGACAAAATGTTCGGCGGGATATCTTTCTCTATTCAAATATTCAATCGTTAATACACTTACTTTTATCTATTTAGCGTGATATTTTTTATTGTATATTCATCGATTCCATACACGTGAGCAATTTAAAGAACGCAATATCATTCCATTTTTTAAGAGGCCCAGACACGAGGAAAAATTGTTCCTCGTGATCTCTACGGAGATGAAAGATCAACGAGGCACATTGAGTGTTTTGAATTTTATGTTCATTTTCTAAAAGCAGAAGGGGCGAACCCTCCTTATACCATTTTTGAGTCTTTTCTTTTATTAAAACACTTAATTTTTTTATTTTAGCAATTCTTTAACGGCAAGCTGTGTTGCAAGATTTATGATTTGTTGAGTGTACCGATTATATTTTTCTGGATTGGTTTGCTCGGTGCTATCTCTAGATGAGTGTCTGATTAAAATTAACTGTAGACGATTTTGTGAATGTTTTCGATGCCTGAGAGAAAGTGGTCTTGTGGAGTCGTTTGTGTGTGGCCAAGGACGAATTCGTTAGCATGTTTATTTGATTTTGTTATGTGAAATGAATGATTTACGAGGGTTAGTTAATATGACGTGATCCACTAACGTCGAAAATATATCAAGTCGAAGGAACAGTTTTTGTCTCGGTTCGCATTTTTTGACAACAAAATAAACACATTCCGCTTAAAAAAGATGATACCACGGACCATGTGCAAAGCTGTCAATTGTTTCTCGAATGTTACGCGTGTTAAATATTCAATAGTGACATCTCGTTTAAATCTACATCTACTTTTATTACGTTGGTAAAATCTGTACAGACATCACACCAACTAACTCGCGCGCAAAGTGAGGAGACTATATGAAGGCTTGAAATTATGTAACGATCGATTTTCATCATGAAATGGGCTAGGAATATTCCAAAATAGTGCAAATAATCGTGAAAGCTGATCGCGGAAATGCGATTGCGTGACGCTCGGTAAGTCGTAAGATGACATATTATTTCACATACTAGACGAAAAAACTCTTTAGATTGTCAGTCTGCGTTTTGTACCCACTCTGCAGTCTGCAGTCTACATTAAGTACCTAGTCTACATTTTTATCCGGTCTGCAGTCTGCATTTTTTACTAACAGGTATCCGTGGCACCAATACAGTTTATTTTTGGTTTCAGTTATTCGCACAACACACACAATCTACCACGACTACCTGTGTGTGAGTTAATCCGACATTTTCGTTCTTTTCCGCATTAATACTCTTCTTTCCTTTTGTAAGAATGTAGACATCACTTACAATGTTTCAAGTAATCCACCCACCCCCCAAAAAATAACTCTTGCATGCATAGCATGCCTATGTTTCTTCTTTGCAGGGGATCATTGGCTGATTTAAGGGTAACATTTGAAACATGCGAGATAGATATTCATCATCTTGGTAAGAGTTTAACGCAGTAAATAAAAACTGCTCAGTTCATATTAATTGACTCGGTACGACTTAGCGACTGAAAGAGACTTATTCTCTTCGCTTTATTCAGAAGCTAAATCGGCGGGTTTCTATCACGTTGATTGAAATGCAGCATTCAACAAAGTCTAGATTTGGCGGCTAGAATGAAATATCAACGCTGAGAAATCCAATTCTTGATTAAGATGCAAATAACGCCCCACTGAAGAATCAAAATTGGCAGTATGAACTGGGTATTGACCAGGAATAGAATCTATTTAGCCCTTAAATCATGCTTACACAAGATGGAGAACAGCCTTAGTAACCATCACTTTGCTTTATTCAATAGTCATGCATATAGTGTAGCTTAGTGAATTGGTGCCTGTCTATAAAATTAAGAGTGACACGAGTAAATTCTTGTCAGAACTGTGATTGCTGTAGAGTTTTCTTCGCCCAGACATAAGAGTATTTTAAAATTTTGTACGTCTTCATTCACTCGTTTACCAGAATATACTACGCTTTCCTGACACGACTGACATAAGAGTGGTCTGAAAATTACTTTGTAGCTTCAACAACTTGTTTACTAGGATATGCCACACATGCTTCAAAGGCAGCAAAATTGCACTGAAGTGTGAGACAAGTCAACTGTATTCTAATGTTCTCACAAGCGGGGGGTACCGTTTTACCGAGTGCGCTAGAATCAAATCAGAGCACGACGACTGAATATAAGCATCAGTGTTTCAGCTCGGCAAACCAACCGCTGGATGCGTTTTCATATCGCGAACTCATTAATAATAATAATAATGTTTATTTCTTATATTGCGCAGTCTAGCATGCGATAAAGATATGATCGAGTGCGCATTACAACACTAAAATCTTAAAGTAATAAATGGCTAGTCCAGATAATGATAATAATAATAATAATTTACAATTTTCGGAAAACAATAAAAGTAAAATATGAGTTAATAAAAGAACTAATAAAAAGCTAATTTAAAAAGATGTGTCTTTAGTAAAACTTTAAAAATGTTCAATGATTGACATTGTCTAATTTCTAGAGGTAGTCGATTCCATACTTTGGGCGCAGCATTTTCAAACGCCCTATCCCCGAGTGTCTTTTTTGTTCTATAAAGAAAAAGAACAACATTGTAAAGAACACTGAGGAGTAATCAACTTCCATTCATTAACTTGCCTCAATTTACACGACTCGGTGGCTCTTTTGAAACCTTTTTTGGAGAAACTAAAGGTAGCAAAATATGCGTGCAATGGACCAGACTGCAGGCGCTTTCAATTTATGGAAGTGATTTCATATGCCAATGTGATATTTCATGGTCATGTTGTTAACAAGGCTACTAAGTCTTCAAGTCCCATCATTTTCTCTTCGGCTACTGATACTAAGGAGATAATTATTAAAGTGTTTCACAAACAAACAGTTTTTCTACTGCAGTGATTCTAAGCGAGAGTGAAACATACGAAACATTGCAGAAATATTGTAAAAATAAAAACTCAGTCAGTCCGCTCTGTATATGCATAAATGTTTATTGCATTTGATTATGCAACAAATTTTTATTTGGAATTTAGTTTAATTTACTGACTGTTTGAGTTGTTACGCAGTTCGAGACATCTGATCAGTTTGACTAACTTTCGTCAGTACAAACTGGCAACAATTTTCCGACCGATGTGACTCTTGTAAATCATCTGAAATCTGTTTTGAAGAAGCTAACAGGAAAAAAGTATAAGTGGAGTGTGTTAGACTCTTTCAATTGACAGGAATGATTTCATATGCCGACTTTCAAGGCAGTTTTATACGCCAATAGACAGCTGGATGTGATATCATCATGACAAAGGCGATTGTTTCGCGTTAGCGATGTATCAATCAAGTAGTCATCTTTTAACACGGCAATTGCTACATGTCTTATGTCGATGAATCGTTGTAAAAGATATTGAGGAATGATTAAAGAGTACTGCAAACAAACCGGTTTTTTGAATGTGGTGATTTCATGGGAACGTGAAGCAGCCCAGTGCGGAAAAAATGTAAAAGTCATAGGTTAGTCGGTCTCGACAAAAGATAGCGTCCTGCACCATTTCAATTGCTTCCTTTCACGTAACTAGGAATACTAGGAACGCTTATCAATCAATCAATCAATGCACGGGACATTCTTCCTTCTTTTTCGAAAAGCATATTCTAAGACCCAAATTTTTGTTACGTTCTAATCATTTCGAAAACAATAGAAAGTTTCTTCTAGAAATTTAGTTTCCTTTTTACAAATGGCCCACTTAGCGTGATGTACTTAAGACTGATCACGCAAATATGAAATAAAACCTATCATAGGTCAAAGGTGGAACAACTTGCTGTGAAGCTCAGTTTCTGAGTTACTATTTCAGGAAGATGCTACTTCTTTATCGAATAACATTGTTTCCCACTGCTGTTCGAGATGTGTTTCTTTTGCAGATGTATCAATGCACGGAACATCCTTCCTTCTTCTTCGAAAAGCACATTCTAAGACCCAAATTTTGTTACGCTTTAATAATTCCGAAAACAAAAGAAAATTTCTTCTAGAAATTTAGCTTCCTGTATGTAAATAACCCACTTGACGTGATGGAAAATGTGTACTTGGGACCGATCACGCAAATAACACTTATGAAAGGTCAAAGGTATAAGAACTTGCTGTGAAGCTCAGTATCTGAGTTACTTCAGGAAGAAGTTTTTTTCATAGAATAGAGTAACATTGTTTCCTGTGCGAGATGTGTTTCTTCCGCAGATAAACCACTCCTCATTTAAATTGCAGAGACAAATTTGGCAGTTAATTCAGCGGCACATTCTTATGTAGTACGAGTCTCATTTTACGGAATTTTCAAAAACTTTCACGGTCCAAGAAATCTGCTCGGTTAGACTACCTTCAAAGTATAGTTGCTTCCTTCTTGGAAACGTTCACAAAAGAAAAAGGAAACTTTTGTCAATATTCGAACAATGAATTGACATCACATTTTCGAATGCTTAGTGCTGCATTGCGGAAGTCATTCTAACCACAACGACTTCCCTTCAAGCAAAAGAATAACGACAATGAAAACCACAGTTGAAACATTTTATTCTATTGCCCCTCCCTCTACTAACGAACAAGCCATAATTAAATTCAGCGTCCATAAAAGCCCGATCTTTTCCCTTTGGATTGCTTTCTTTGCAGATACTCAAGAAGAAAGCTTTTATCAGCTGCAACCACCAAGTCGACAATATGTCTGCCGCTTCAGATTATCCGGAGATCGTGCCGAAAAGTGCACCTGAGGCTAAAGGAACAGACTTTTGTGGTGATAAAAACAGCTTCTATATCATCCGATCTGATGTGGGTGTCTACATGAGGTGCAAAGATATTCACGCTGGTCAAGATATCAAGATTCACCGTCTAAGTGAGGCCTGTAGATGGGGCGATCACTACTTGGCCACTGACTCTCATTTCTACATCATTAAGGGAGATGAGTATCGCAGAGTCACCGACCTGAGTAAAGACGAGGACGCTGTGGTTTACTCTCTTCATCGCAACTGTCGCGGAGGAAGCGCCTACTACTCTGCCTTTGGTAATTGGTACATCGTATTTGCCAACAGAGGCACCTACAGACGAGTGAGTAACATGAACAAAGATGAAGACGCCGTTGAATATAAAATCCACCAAGCGTTCCAAGATGGCATCTATTTCTGGGGCACCAATGATTATGTCTACTGTCTGAAGCAGGCCGGAAAATGGGGTGTCACCTATCACAGAAGCACCAACATGAACACGAACAAGGATTGGGTCGACTTCAGCGTTCGCGAGTCAGTGCTCAAGTTTATCCCTGGTGGTATAGCACACACCCATGGAAAAGTGTTCGGGTATTGGAAAGATGTAAAATGTCTTCAAAACGACTCCGACACTGCCATTGAATGGGAAAAAACCATCAAGAAAACCTTTGGATTTGAAAGGAGCACAATGTCCTCCATAGAGTTCGAATGGTCCATCGAGATGGGAATAAGCGAAGAAGTAGGAATCAAAGCCCAAGTTTCAGAATTGATTGAAGCTCTCTGTAAAATTCAGTATAGCCTCAAAGTGAAGTTTGGTGGAAAGATGGTCAACACAGAGCAGCTCCAGTGGAATACAACCACCGAAGAAGACGAAACCGTTAAGCTGAAAATCCCACCGAACAGCAAGCTGTACGTTTGGCAGTTTCAAATGGGCTTTGGAAAGAAAAAGAACCTCTTCAGCCGTGATACTGCAATCACATACGGTAAAGCACCACCTGAGGAAACAGAGTATTTTATGCATTAACCGTGATCCTGAGTCGGGCTGAATCGGCGCCTGATTAAGAGTGTTTAAAACTGTGACACAAACGAACCTTAGTAAGAGCTGTGAGTGCTTAAGTTTACTCTCAGTGTGTGTGTGCGTGGATACAAGTGTGTTTTGAAATTTATCTTTTTCATTTAATCGTTGAGCAGTAGACAATACGTTTTTTGAGAAGTAATAAATATACTGCATCAAGTATGACACAAGTAAACTTTTTCCCGTCAACTAAAGTCGATCAATTTTTTTTGAGTAGACACGAGTGTAATTTTTTGGTTTCTGAGTGTGTCATTTACACTTTAATCATGCTAGTTTGAGAAGCAACAAATCCTGTTTCAAGTATGAGACAAGTCAATTTTGGTCTGTTAACTAATGTCGATCAATTTTTTTAGCAGACATGAGTGTGTTTTCTTTAGAGTGTTTTTATGGTCATTTTCTCTTTGATTTATGTAGATACTGTGCTTACATGTTCAAAAGGTAAACAGTACTGCTGTTAAGCGTAAGACAAGTGAACTTTGTTTGAAACGCGATAGATCGAGTGTTTAAAGTGAACATAAGTGCGCATATTTTTTAATTTCGTGGTTACCCCTCATTGGTTCAAATATACTGCACCTATTTAAAAGGATATTAAAGGCCAGTTAAGTGTGAGACATGCAATTGCGCCAAGGTCAGAATTGTTAGTAATCGAGTTTACTTTGAGTGAATATTAGTGTGTTTTGAGTGGCACTATGATAATATTAGGGAAAGATTGTTGAACTGGCAACGTAAACATGCCCTAACTAGGCAAAAAATCACGCGAAGGAATGTTTTCGTAACCCAAACTGATTGTAACAAACCCTGTGGAGTGATTAAAAATGTAACACAAACTAAAAGTTTTAATGACTGAAGTGATTCTGAGCGAGATTGAAAATATCCAGTGTGGAAAAATGTGAGCGCAAAACTTCTTTTGGTCGCAGCAAGACGTGGCTTCGTGTTCGTGGACTACTTCAATTTTTTCCTTGTAGACAATTTAAAGGAAAATGTTTGAAATTCCTTTGCATAATTATTATGTTACAATACAATCTTGCCGAAGGGAACTTTTATGTGCCACTGCGATGAATAATCATCCCGTTCTTCTCGTGCAGCATATTTTAAATTTTGTGGCGCTGCAATCATTATTAAAACCCCAAATACTTTCCTTTGGATATTTAGCTTCCTTTTCCTGTCCCCTTTTCATGAAGGGAAATGTTTACACGAGCTGTGAGGCTATGAAAGCGGAAGATTTAAGAGTTTACAGTTACACTTGTTGAGTTTTCATTTCAAATTGATGCCAAGACAAATTGCAAATTCTAAAATCGCTGAACGAAATGCGGGGACTAACGTAAGTGCCGCGACAAAGTCAACAGTAAAGGAATAAGTCACTTTGTGACTTAGCTTGAGTCACGAAGAAATCCAGAATGAAGGTAACCATCCAACTCCACAAATAATAAACGCATACCTCGGGCGTTCTACAAAACCAGTGTTAAATAGAATTTTGCGTTTATCAAGTTTCCGGTTGCAAAATTCATCAAATTTTAACGCTGCAATTCGAATTTTTCTCTGCCTATTCGAGTCAAATTCCCCTATTTTCCATTCCTTTGTCAAGTTCCGCCGTACAGTTGCTCAATAAATATTTGCATTTTATCGCGATGATCTTTGTTTACAAGGTTTTCTACCGCTTACATCTGATAAGAAACCTCTGAAGTTTTCCGCTTCGGAACGATATGCCACAGAAGGCATTTTATGAACCGCAAGTTTTTCGACTGATTGAAATGAGAGATACATGGTAGTGACTTTCACAAGTTTTTTTTTGTCAGAAAAGTATGGTTTCTTTCGTCCGCTAAAGTAATCTACTGATCGATCCCATCGCCAATGTATACATAAGATATTGAATTAATTAATCGAATTAAATCAATCAGCCTGTTCGCAAGGTTGTTATTTTTCATCAGTACGTTAACAATTAAAGCGACTCATAGTATTAGGTTTGTGATTTAAATAAATATTTTAAAGTTTACTCGAAAGATAAGTGTTAACTGTAACAAGCTTGGTTGTCCTTTATGCGCGGCCCAGCACTTCTAGCCTGTATACACTCGTTGCCAAAACCCAACCTCGTTCCCAGGCTATGTCCACCAAGTTGCTTTATGCCAATTAAAAACTGCCCATCTTAGACCAAGATTTTTTTTTTTTCACCTTAAGTTAACGCAGTCTGTAATCATACGAATGATTAACAAAGCGGACGATCGCGAAGCGAGAGCCCGATTTGTTAATCTCTCGTATGATCACAGGTGGCCCAAGCAAACGATTCATTCATCATGGTCATTCATTGACCTCCTAACCAAGTCTCTTCTGCGGGCGTCTCCAGTCTGATTATCAAGAGAATAGCCAGAGAGATGCGAACTCGGAAATACAAGTAGAAAACGCTCGTTTTCAGCGAAATGCACGGAGAGTTTTGGTATAGAGGCATGTCCCAGGGTGCAATGATCTCAGATCGCAAATTATGGCTGAGAAAAATGCCGATCGGGAGGATTTTCGGGGCGCAAACCACCTCCGCTTGGACAACAATAGAAATCGGAGTGTGCAGCCTTGACTTCGTCCTATGACAGGAATAACGTACAGTGATGGCAGAGCAAACTTAAAATGGTAGAGATCGCCAGAAACTACAACGGACAAACAAGATGTGCGTAAGTTCTATCGATTTTACATTTGGATGAATGAATTTAATGAATGTTCAAACTCTAAATCTGGAAATGCCGACAACCTCAATACATTGCTCTAGCGTAATTTCAAAAAGAAAAGGAAATTGTTTAGACGGTTCGTGATTCGAGAAAAAGAAATCGTAGTGATATTATTGCCAGGAGAAGAGTGTTAGTCTCAGGGAAACATCAGGGGAAGTGTTTTAAAGTTATTTTATGCTCGCCAGTTTCTCAAATGACTGTTTATTAAAAAAAAAAAAGTAGAATTGTGGTGGTTAGGGCCTATGAAATATGAAAACATTTCAGTTTTCTTTGGCAGAACTTTGAACTTCAACCTGTTCTTGAAATGTGAATGGCAATACTTTAGTGAATTTTGAAACGTAACAGTCACAAAAATTAGTGGTAGTTCAAGTCGAGGGACAATCAAGTAAAACAAAAAAGACACCTACACCGGTACCTCCGTTCTTTAACGAACGCTGAGAGAAACAATTCCTTCCAAAAATCTGCAAAATCCCCCCAAGGCATTGGATTTTGTCGGTCGTGTTGAGCAATTAGGGTAAAACGCTGATTAACAGAACGCCATAACATAGCTCAATTAATTTCGCGTGAAAATTTTACTCTTGGGATTCAAATGGACTGAAAGATTGAATACTTCCCCGAAATGAATCACATTGATGAAAATAAATGACACTGAGCTTTATTTTTTCTTCTCCTCTCATTGCAGCTCTACACAGAAATATTCCTTGATGACTTCCCGGTCCGCAATTAGGGAAAACCTGCCAGTCTCTTGAATAAGGTATTGGAAAGAAGAATCTGATCAAGATAACATCAATGAAAATATGCTAGTTTTCTGTTGAGGAAATATTGTTCAAGGAACTTTACTGACCCCAGCATTTGAAGAGCTAAGCAAAATATCCCTATTTCTTATTATACATACAGTTCTTGGATAGAGGAAACAGTGGCGAAAGCATTTGATTTCCTTTATGAAAATAATTACGGATTTTAAGCCATTGGTTGCCGATATAGATAACATCATATCGTTACACTCCCCCACCGACGCAGCACCACAATTTCCTTTAGCGACTTACCCTCCTTATTTGATTGTGTAATACTTTAAAGAATCAGAGTGGTTAGTGCCGCTTATGTATCAAAATAGCATCTCCAAACACGCAATCACGTTTCTTTAACAAAACTTTGAAATCCCGTAACGTACATAACTAAATCTATAACTATAATATTTTGGGAAATTGCAATGATATATTACACGAACCTTGTAATCATGTAACGCGCGAGGTTGACGTGATTGACAAAGGTAGAGATTGGTCTAACTCCAAACATTCACCTGCATATTATTGAACAACAACGAGAGGGGACTGAAACGTACATAGGCAAAAAATGATGGCAACTTGCTCTATCATTTTCTTGCTAATTATATCTTTTAAGTGAGCAGTCACCTTAAAGTTGTTCAGTAAGACCGAGGGGGGACTGAAACGGTGGGTGGGCCATTACCGCTGGACAAAATATTTGGTGAGATATCTCAGTTTCTTTATTCGAATATTCAATCGTCAATATGCTTATTTTTATCTATCTACTGAGATATTTTATTGTATATTCATCGATTCCATACATGTGAGTAATTTAAAGAACGTACGCTCTATTTATTCTTCGAGAGGCCCTTAGACACGCGGAAAAATTGTCCTTCGTGGTACCAAGAATCAGCCGCTAACAAATCGCGAGAGGAAAGGCCAATAACTCTGCTATCACCTGTAGCAATAGCAGCCTTTCTAATCATAAGTTCTGCTCACGTAAGGTTCTTCTCGACGAGGCTTTTGCTCTCCACTTCATACATTACACCCATGAATCTCTTCTGTGAATTTTTCTCCAATTCTCGCTTCATTGTTTTAAAGGTTACGGTATAGCTGAATGGAGGAATTTCCCCTTCCTTACCACTCTCCGCCAAAACAAGCAATGGCCCATAATATTTATAATACCCATTAGCCTAAGAGTGACTAATACAAGTTTCACAACGAGGTCATTTAGTTTGGTCTGTTCTTATCAGTCGTTGTGATCTTGATAATGATCGATCGCTAAGTGTTTGCTTTCAAGTGTTTCCGCCGATGAGAAATACAGATTCCGGCTTTAAGTCTTTATTTTGTGTTCTTTATTTATTAATTATATCTTTTCAAAGCGTCATAAAACGGCAAGGTTAACAATCGACATGGACTTTGAAGCACTTCCCTACCTTGAACTTACCCATGATGCCTTGCGAAGTTGATTTAATGACAAATCACGCCCCACCGAGCGATCAAATTTGGCAGTATGAACTGGGCTTTAACCAGGAGAAGAATCTATTTAGCCCTTAAATCATGCTTACACAAGATGGAGAAGAGCCTCAGTAACCATCACTTTGTTTTATACAATAGTTATGCATAGAGTGTAGCTTTATAGTCAATTGGTGCCTTTCTTTAAAGTGTGCTAGGTGTGATACGAGTAAACTCTTGTCAGAACTGTGATTGCTAGAGTTTACTTCGCCCAGACACGAATGTATTCTAAAATTCCGTTCGTTCGACTAGTCCTTCGAGCTAACACGACAGACACAAGAGTAGTCTGAAAATTTCTTTGTAACTTCAACTTAGTGTTTTCCAGGATATGCTGCACATGTTTCAAAGGCATCAAAACTTCTCTGAAGTGTGAGACAAGTCAACTGTATTCGAATGTTCTCATAAGCGGGGGGTACGTTTTACAGGATGCGCCAGAATAAAATCAGAGTACGGTAACACAAGACGCCTGAAAGCGCTACTGTGAGATGCGTTGGCTAATGAGCGTGGCATTGAAAGGAATTGTGCACGTTTACAGTAAACTTCCATGATAAGTGAATTAAACCAGCTGGAGAGGATCACCTTTGGAGGAAGTCTACAATTTCCGAATGGATTTTTCGGAAAATAAGGGTGCTTACCATTTATCAAAAAAATCTGGAAATTTCGGTTGAAAGTCAAATTACACGGAATTTTTGTGAAAAATCCGGTCGGGAATTGTAGACCACCTCTAGAGGTATTTCTCTTTTTCCGTTCCGAACGGAAAACAACGGTAATTTCCTCACCATTTGCTAAATTTTCCAGTTTCCAGTCTCTCATCAGCCGAAAACAATTACGGAAAATCGAATTGCAAATGGTAAGCGCTATCTCGTTCGGTTGGTTCGCTGATTTTGGAAAAACCCTTACCATTATTCAACGATCGTCCCAACCAGTTTATTCTGAGAGGAGCCCATTACCCAATCACGATTTGCCATTTGAAACTCATACGTAATCACCAAGGGAAAATGGTTTTCCCTCCTGACGTTTGTTAGCTCATTCATGCTGAAAGCACAACTGACTACACAACTGCCCAAAAATAAAAGAAAATGTATTCCATAAGTCTTTAAAGTTCGCACTGGTTAGAAAGATCTTAAAGATGAAATCTATATTGTCTTGTACCTCTAGCCGGTAAGATCCTAGGAGGCCTAGAAACTACCACCGGCTAGAGGTACAGCTTGCATATTTAGTCGACTTTGCCCAATTTCTATTACGGTTTCCTTCACATTTTACTTTTCTGCACTTCCAATTAGTCTTACACTCCTTTTTATCACTTTTTTCAAGAATAGTATAATTTTATTTGTTTTCATTTGATCTTGTACCTCTAGCTGGTAGAATCATAGGGGGCTTAGAATATACTACTGGCTAGAGGTACAGCACGCACACTTAGGGGACTAAGCCCAATTTTTATCATGGTTTGCTCTACATTTTACTTTTCTTCAATCCAAGTTGTAGTCTTACACTCTATGAAATCTTTTTTTTTTTTTTAAAGAATACATTTGAATTTTTTTTTCTCTTACTTGGTTTTGTACTTCTACCTGGTTGGATCTCATGAGGCTTAGAAAAGACTACCAGTTAGAGATACAGTTTGCATATTTAGTCAACTTTGCCCTATTTTTACTGCTGTTTGCTCATTTTACTTTTCTGTACTACCAATGAGTCTTACACTCCTTAGAATCACTTTTTTCATTAATACATTTATATTTTGTTCTCTCTTATTAAGTCTATAACCTCCAGCTGGTAGGATCTTAGGAGGCTTACTTGAAGTACAGCTTGAATATTTCATTGACTTTGCCCAATATTTATTACACTCTACTTTGTATTTTACTTTTTGGCATTCCATTTTAGTTTGATACTACATTGCATTCATTTTTTCGAAGAGCACCTTCTTGTTTGGTCATGTATCCACCACTGCTTATTTGATAGCACAGCAATCATAGGAATCAGCTGAAACTAAAGAAGGCATTATTTGAAAATAAGCAAAGGGTTTCTGGTTGGTATTCAAATAAGAAAGGTTTGATTTCTTTTCAATAACAGCGATTTTAACAAAAAAAAAATACAGTAAATAACGTAGGCACAGGTAAATCTCATTTATATAATTGTATAAATTCTGTATATATAGTTGATGATCATTCTGATTTCAAGAATAACTTGCGTACATGCTGTTAAATATCATTGAAAATACAAAGGAAAAAAGTCAATTTGGTGAATTAAAATCATGTTATCCTATGACTACCTAAAGATGAGTTGATTTAAGTATTTCAGACAATGGTTGGCCTGGTCATCAATACTTCTAATCAAACACAAATATCATAGAAATAGAGACTGTTCCTTTCTAGGAAATTCTAGTCACATTGAGGCAGAGTATTACATGACAAACTTCAGTAAACCTGGTTGACATGTTTAAGTCTAAAATAAATTTTGGGGCAAATTCATCTAAAACTGGTTATATTTGTATTGATATAAATCCACAACCAAACAAAATACAAATCAGGCTAGTTTAAAATTTATTAACTTGTTAATGATTCCAAGCTTACGTTACACACGTAAGCTGCCCCTCTGGCTAGTAGTGTTTTCTGAGTAATCCAACATCCTACTGGCCAGGTAAACAAGGCAAAACATGAAAATATACCTATTGAGTGACTCCACAACAGTATAAGACTAACATGACGTGTAGAAAGGTTTTCCCATAAACCAAGAAGTTAATGAAATAAGCTAAATCCACCTGCACGAATTACCTCTAACCTGTAGAATTTTCCGAGCCACGCAAGATCCTACCAGCTAGAGGTACACGACCAAGAAACAAGAAGATACTCATGAAAAAAAAATGATTCTAATGTAGTGTAAGACTAAATGGAATGCCGAAAAGTAAAATTCAAAGCAAACTGTAATGAAAATTGGGCGAAGTCGATTAAATATGCAAGCTGTACCTCTAGCTGATAGTATTTTCTAAGCCTCTGAAAATCCTACCAGCTAGAGGTACAAGACCAAATAAAAAAAAATAAATGTAAATGTACTCTTGTAAAAAGTAATTCCAAGCAGTGTAAGACTACAACTTGGAGTGCAGAAAAGTAAAATGTGGAGCACACCATGATAAAAATTGGGCAAAGTCGACTAAGTATGCAAGCTGTACCTCTAGCCGGTTGTATTTTATAGGCCCCTTCAGATCTTATCAGCTAAAGGTACAAAACCAAATAAAAATAAGTAAATATATTCGTATTCGTGAAAAAAGTCATTCAAAGGAGTGTTAGACTAATTTGGAGTACAGAAAAAATAAAATGTGATGCATACCGTGGTAACAATTGAGCAAAGTTGACTAAATATGCAAGCTGTACCTCTAGCCGATAGCATTTTCTAAGCCTCCTGAGATCCTACCGGCGAGAAGTACAAGACAATAGAAAATTCATCTTAGGGATCTTTCTAACCAGTACAACTATGACACGGGCATTTTAGTGGCGATACTATCCATAAGTTTCGTTTACCTTTGCAAGCGCAGGTCTTAGCAGCTAAAGTGTTCAGCTAAAACTCTGCCGAACAAGAAACTTAAGATCGACGAGGGTGGAGGAAACAGCCATACAAAATTAAGCGAAATTTTCTTTATTTAAACTCAACAATGTATCTTTGTACCGTTGCACTTATGTCCTCTCATTGCAGATATGTCCTCTGACGTAATGTGATAGAGTGGCCAATCATATCCTGTGATCTATCGAGCGACACGCGGCTTAGGACTGGTTAAGAGACTCCGTTGTAGTTATGTCTTCAAGCAAAAGTACTTATTCGAGGGGGTCGGGATAAGTGGAAAATTTGACCAGTATTTTCCGGTAACTGATCTCAGGAAAACATGCTGTTCGCATGATCACTGCGAACCGGATCATTGGCCTCTCACATTATTTTCTTTGAAGTTCTATCGTTCCTTCGTTGGCGCCGTGTGATCGCATCGTTGTTATAGCCTAAACGTGGAAGAATAACTCGCTACGTAAATAACAAAGCGACTTTCGACCAAAAGATGCGTTATTGTTCACGCTTTATTTGCAGTCTTGCTTTATTTACTGTCCTCATTGTTCGACTTGCGACTCCATTGACAACATTTTACACACAAGCTAAGACAAAAGCACAATGTGGCGTCATATCACAATTGTTTTATTTTGTTTAATAGCTGAAGATCATAGATTATGGTTCGTCGGCATGAAATTATATATTTTTGACGCTTCGCTGATCTGCTGGAGGTGAGATCGACTGAGAGGTCAAAGTTGTGATGATTTGTCTGCGTCGCGTCACGAAGTCTTCCTTGAATCACAGAAGTTTGGCCTTTGGTTGTTTATTTTAAATATTGTAGGTTTTTGCTGTATCGCACTAAGCCCTCCGTAAAAATTTGAAGTAGTAGATTGTGATGTGATTTTATTGCGGTCCCGCTGATTTTAGCAGTTCTTTTTTTAGTACTGTTTCTAGATCATTGTTGGATTTATTGCACGTTTGGGTGGATTTGTCATAATTTACACCGTTTATGACAAATTCACACAATGATCCAATCGAAAATCGGGGTAAAGTTGGCTATGGCAAGTCAGTAGGATATATTCCACCTAAAGAATGAATTTCACAGAATTTACCCCGTTTTTCTAGAATTCGCTGACCAAATGGAAAATCTGAGTAAAGATGGCATATGGGAGCTTAGCGTGTTGGCCACTTGCGGATGAATTCGTAGAATTTATCCCGTTTTTCTAGAATTCGTTGAAAAAAAATGGAAAATCGGGTTAAAGATTGGATATGGTAACCTGGGATCCTTTTTATTTGGAGGATGAATTCTCAGATTTTACCTCGTTTTTTGCCAAATTCACTGAAAAAAAAATGGAAATTCGGGGTAAAGATAGCATATGGGAACTTCGGGTATTATTCACTTGTAACATGAATGCTCAGAATTTACCCCGTTTTTCTCGAATTCACTGATCAAATGGTAAATCGGGGTAAAGATGGCATATGGGAACTTAACGTGTTAGCCACTTGCCGATGAATTCGCAGGATTAATCCCGTTTCTTTAGAATTCATTGAAAAAAAATGGAGAATCGGGTTGAAGATTGAATATGGCAACTTGGGATCTATTCAATTTGGATGATGCATTCTTATATTTTACCCTGTTTTTCTAGAATTTGTTGAAAAAAATGGAAAATCGGGGTAAATATTTTTTTTAAAATCTGACTGTCACAATATTTTTATTTATTTTTTATAAATTTTTTAATTTATTTTTTAATACAAAAACAACTATATTACTTTAATTACAGCTATATTACTTATATCACGGCTACAGAAAATAACTTACAGTACAGTTACATCTATAGCTACATTACTTACGTTTTTTGTTTTTTACAAATACGTACGTTACAGTGCAATACAATATTTAAAACAATACTGGTTGAAGAGCGACTAAACAAATAACTATATATTAAAAGAAAAGAAAAGAAAAAAACAAAACAAAAAAGCGTTTACAGCCAGAGTGCACTACTCACAATTTATAGAAAAGAAGGTAGTTTAAAAGAAAACAAAAAAGTGCAGGAAAAAAGGATACAAACATCAAATTATATGTAAACAGAATTAAAGAAAACACTAAGTTAATGCGTGTTGTGCTTGTTTTAAGCATGGTTTTTCTTACAATAATGATTTATGCATTATAATGTGAGAAGAAGAGGGGGAAGTTTTTATTTCCGGAGAGATGTTGCGCATTCTGCATATCCATACAAAATATCTAGTGACCACAAAAAGGAAGTTTAGTTTCTTGTTTTTGTGTGGCTCAAGCCCAAGTACTATAAATGGCGATAGATTGAAAATTTCTGCGAAAGGTTCTCCAAGGTTAATTATCCATTGTTTAAGACCTTGCCAGAAACGGTTGGATATATCACAAGTCCAAAATAGGTGGATGAGAGCCTCTTTCTCACTTTTACAAAAAGTGCACTGCTCATTGTCCCTAAGGTTTACCTTGGTAAGAAAAGTGTTGGTGGCTAGTCTTCTGTGCAGTAGCTTAAATTGAAAAACAATCAATTTTGTGATTTTTGTGCACAGAAAAGGAGTTCTGTAAACTGCCTTCCAGTCGACATTATCTGGTGTTTCGAGCATGCATTCTGTTGCTCGTCAGAATTTTCTATGTTAGTCTTTTTGGTTTTGTCGTCTTTAGGAAGGTGTCGAAGGTAGTTTCGTATGCAGTATTACAGCTGTTGAAGTTAGCTTCATTGCTTTTTTGTAAGGCCTTAACAGCTGATAAGATGCCTTGAAAAGTAAGGAAGTTTGTTTTAATGTCGTAAAGCTCTTTAAAATCAGAGAAAGATAGGAAACTATTCGCATCATTCATCAAATGGCCCACTGTTTTAACTCCCTTTACAGACCATGAACGATAGTATACAGGTTTGTTACCGACACGTATAAGAGAGTTATGCCATAGACTTTGCGCCTTTAGCTGATCAATGGAGGAGAAATTAGTTTCAAGTGAGATTTCTGACCAGATGTGGAGTATTTCTGAAGTAAAGGCCTCTGCAGTTTTTATAGTTTTTAACAGATCTTGTTTATTAAGGTTGGTACGAAAAAATTCGACACCACCTAGATTTTGTAATTCATAGCCAAACAAAAGTTTCCATTTTCCTTGATTTTCCGGATCTAGATATTTTTTTACCCAACTTGATTTAAGAGCTTTGTTGAAAATTTTTGATATCAATCATCCTTAACCCTCCGTTCTCGTAGTCGTTGATCATTATGTTGTGCTTTACCTTGTCTCCCTTGCCATCCCATACAAAATTGAAGAACATATTATTTATTTCTGTTAGAGCGCTGTGGTTGGACGGCAGAGGGGACAGGATGTAAACCAGTTGAGAGGCAATAAGGCTTTCTAAAACTGTAATTTTTCCTAATAAGGTTAAACGGCGCAGTTCCCAGCAGCTTAAGCTGTTTCTGATTTTGGTTAGTTTTTCGTTGTAATTAGCTTCTATAGTGGTTTTGGGGTTGGTGGAGAGCCATACGCCTAGAGCCTTAACCTTATCTTTTACCTATTTAAAATCTTTGTCGGGTCTGAGATGTGTTTCGTTTCGAATATTCGCACCGATCCACAAAGCTTCAGTTTTCTTGCTATTTAGTCGGAGACCAGAAATCTCGCTGAAAAAGTCTAATATTTGTAAGGAGGTTGTTAGAGAGGCAGCCGATCGATCTAAAATAAGGGTAGTATCATCCGCGTATTGACTGCTTTTTACTTCTTGTTCGTTTATTTTTATGCCCTTAATGTTTTTATTTTGCCGTATTGTTTCGGCTAGTATTTCTACACAGAGAATAAAGAGATACGGAGAGAGAGGGCAGCCTTGCCTTACCCCCCTTTCAAGTTTGAAGAAGTTGCTAGACCAACCGTTGTTAAGAATGTAGCTTTCTGTGTTATGGTAAAAGAGCTTCCAGTTGATAGCAGATTGCCAAAAATTGTAACACTGTAAAGTTTTTGGAAGAAAAGACCATTCTACCGTGTCGAAGGCCTTTTCAAAGTCGAGAAAAAGTAGAAGTCCTGGAATGAATCACAAATCGGGGTAAAGATAGCGTATGGGTACTTCAGCTATTATCCACTTGTAGTATGAATGCTCAGAATTTACCTCGTTTTTCTAAAATTCACCGATCAAATGGAAAATCGGGGTGAATATGGCATATGGGAACTGAGGGTATTAGCCACTTGGGGGACGAATTCTTAAAATTCATACCGTTTTTCTGGAATTCATTGAAAAAAAAATGGAAAATCGGGTTAAAGATTGGATTTGGCACCCTAGGATCAATTCCACTTGAAGGAAGAATTCTCAGAATTTACCCCGCTTTTCTAGAATTCACTAAGAACATAAACTTCTTTTAAAATTTGTAATTTTTTCTATCTTTCATTTTTAACTAAGACTAGCGAGCCGCACAAAGAAACACTTTTTGTAGTTGTAAGCTTCTCGTTTATTTCGGACGCGTTTCGTCTCTAATTGAGACTTCATTGGGGAATAACTACAATTAAAGAGGAAGAATATATTTTATAGCATGTTGTTGTGCCTAAGTTTTGAATTTCTATGGACGTTAATAATAACTGAAAGCGGGTGTTATAAAAAACTCCTAATTACAATTAAGTTATTGCGTATCGCTTTATTTTGGGGGGGCTAACGATTAGCGCTAATCGTAGAATTTCACCGCTGAAAAAAGTCATGGAAAATAGGGGTAAAGATGGCATATGGGAACTTAGGGTATTATCCAGTTGTAGCGTCAATTCTCAGAATGTACCCCGTTTTTCTAGAATTTACTGAAAAAAAAAATGGAAAATCGGGTAAAGATAGGATATGGCAAGTCAGTAGGATAAACATGATAAATTCCAATTGGTGGAAGCATTTTCAGAATGTGCCCCGTTTTTCTATAATTCATCCAAAAAAAAATGGAAAATCGGGGTAAAGTAGATTAGATGTGGCAGGTTAATAGAATATATTCCACTTGGAGGATGAGTTACTAGAATTCACCCCGTTTTTCTATAATTCCTTGAAAAAAAAATTGCAAAACCAGAGTAAAGATGGCATAAGGGAACTACGGGAATTATCCGCTATTAGCATAAATTCAGAGTTTACCCCGTTTTTGTATAATTAATTCATTAAAAAAAAGGAAAATCAGGGAAGATTTGACAAGACAACGTACAGGTTGCATTCCACTTGCGGGAGGAACTCTAACAGTTTACCCTTGTTCTCTAGAATTCACTAAAAAAAATGGAAAATCGGAGCAAAGATGGCATTTGGGAAGTTGTAGCATGGATTCTCAGAGTTTACCCTCTTTTTCTTGAATTAATTCATTAAAAAAGGAAAATCGGGGTCAAGATAAGATATGACAACTTAGGATATACTCCACTTACGCTATAAATTCTTATAACTTACCCCGTTTTTCTGGAATTCATTGAAATAAAAATAGAAGACCGGGTTGAAGATTGGATATGGAAACTTAAAATGTATTCCACTTACGGGACGAATTCTCAGAATTAAGCCCCTTTTTCTGGAATTAATTAGAAAAACAAATGGAAAATTAGGGATGTCCCGAGTTATAATTTATTTCAGTTTAAAGATGAATGGACACAATTTAGCCCTTTTTCAGAATTCATTGAAAAATTAATTCGGCACGTTAGAATACATTCTTTTATGAGATGAATTGTTTTTTTAGAATTCTCTGAAAATAACGGAAAATCGGGTAAAGATTACACATAACAAGTTGGGATATGTTTCACTTGTAGGATGAATTGTCCTTTTTTACCCCATTGTGTACAGAATTCTTGGGAAAAAAGCAAAAAACCGGGACAAAGATTGAATGTGACATGTTAGGATGTATTCCACTTAAAGGATGAATACTCACACGGCAAAAAAACATGCGTTCACTGTTAATTTTCCGAAATGGTGAATGACTGAGAAATTCAACATTAAACTGACGTTTTCTGATATCGGAAAACGTGCGGCAAATTCATTGTTCACCCTCAGTAAAACTCGGGAAAAACACGAAGTTCATCGCAAGTTATCCAGCACCAGGAAAATACCAATGAATAGCCTGTTCACCTGAACGTTTTTCTATAGTTTTCCCGTGCGCGCGAACAAGGCATTTTCCAAGCGTTTTCCCACAGAATAACTAACGGTGAATGCCATGAAAACATGATGTTTGTCGATTGTTTTCCTGCTCCACGAAAACGCTAGTGTCTAGCTTGTTTTCCTGAACGTTATTCTATAATTTTCCCAAGCGCGCGAACGTTGCATTTGTCGAGCGTTTTCCTGCAGAATTGCAAACGGTAAATGCCAAAAAAACAAGAAAATCGTCGATTGTTTTCCTACTCCACGAAAACGCCACTGATAGCTTGTTTTCCAGAACGTTTTTCTATAGTTTTCCCGCGTGCGCGATTGCTGCATTTTCCAAGCGTACTCCCAGATAATTACTAATAGCATGAAAACATGATCTTTGTCGATTTTTTTTCCTGCTCCATGGAAACGCTAATGTATGGCTTGGTCAACCGAAAGTTTTTCTCTACTTTTCCCGAGTACGCGAACGATACTGTTCTCACAGAATTACTAACGACCGTGATTAAGAAATGAAGATGTGCTGTTCGTCTCTTGTTTCCCTGCTCTATGGAAACACTTGTGAACAGCTTGCATTGTTTTCCTGTAGCTTTTTGTAGTTTAATTAAGCTTATTGAGTCATTTGAGTGGATTGGATCATTTCAGGCAGTTGGGTCACTTGCACTGATTAGGTCATTTTCGCTGATGGCCACATGTTAGGTTCTGCTGTTTCAGAAAGTAAATGTTATTTAAAATTATTGGGTCATCTGAAACAGTTAGGTCACTGGAACCAATTTGGTCCTTTGAGGCAATTCTGTTATTTGGGCCAGTTGGATCATTTGAGGCAGTTGGCTTTAATTGGCTGATTGGGTCATTAGAGGCAGTTGGGTCACTAGAACTGGTTGAGTCATTTGAGGCAATTCAGTCATCTGAACCAGTTGGTTCATTTAAGGCAGTTGGCTATTATTGACTGATCGGGTCATTTAAGGCAATTCAATCATTTGAGCTGGTTGGGTAGTTTAAGGCAATTCAGTCATTTGAGCTGCTTGGGTCATTTGAGGCAATTTAGTTATTTGAGCTGGTTGAGTCATTTGAGGCAATTCAGACATTTGAGCTGGTTGGGTCACTTGAGGCAATTCAGTCATTTGAGCCAGTTGGGTCATTTGAGGCAATTGTGGTATTTGAGCTGGTTGGATCATCTGGGGCAATTCAGTGATTTGAGCTGCTTGGATCATTTGAGGCAATTCGGCCATTTTAGCTGGTTGAGTCATTTGAGGCAATTCAGTCATTTGAGCTGCTTGGGTCATTTTAGGCAATTTTGTCATTTGAGCTGGTTGAGTCACTGGAGGCGATTCAGTCATTTGAGCCAATTGGGTCATTTGAGGCAGTTGTGGCATTTGAGCTAGTTGGATCATTTGAGGCAATTTGGTCATTTGAGCTGGCTGGATCATTTGAGGCAATTCAGACATTTGAGCTGGTTGAGTCATTTGAGGCAATTCAGTCATTTGAGCTGGTTGGGTCATTTGAGGCAATTCAGTCACTGGAGCTGGTTGGATCATTTGAGGCAATTGTGGCATTTGAGCTGGTTGGATCATTTGGGGCAATTCAGTCATTTGAGCTGCCTGGATCATTTGAGGCAATTCAGTCACTTTAGCTGGTTAAGTCATTTGAGGCAATTCAGTCATTTGAGCTGCTTGGGTCATTTAAGGCAATTTAGTCATTTGAGCTGGTTGAGTCACTTGAGACGATTCAGTCATTAGAGCCAATTGGGTCATTTGAGGCAATTGTGGCATTTGAGCTAGTTGGGTCATTTGAGGCAATTCGGTCATTTGAGCTGGCTGGATCTTTGAGGCAATTCAGTAATTTGAGCTGGTTGGGTCATTTAAGGCAATTCAGTCACTGGAGCTGGTTTGATCATTTGAGACAAATGTGGCATTTGAGCTGGTTGGGTCATTTGGGGCAATTCAGTCATTTAAGCTGGTTGAATCATTTCAGGCAATTCAGTCATTTAAGCCGCTTGGATTATTTGAGGTAATTCAGTCATTTTAGCTGGTTGAGTCATTTGAGGCAATTCAGTCATTTGAGCCAGTTGGGTCATTTCAGGCAACTGAGGTATTTGAGGCAGCTGGATCATTTAAGGCAATTCAGTCATTTGAGCAGCTTGGGTCATTTGAGGCAATTTAGTCATTTGTGCTGGTTGAGTCTTTTGAGGCAATTCAGACATTTGGGCTGGTTGGGTCATTTGAGGCAATTTAGGCATTTGAGTCAGTTGGGTCATTTGAGGCAATTGTAGCATTTGAGCTGGTTGGATCATTTGAGGCAATTCAGTCATTTGAGCTGGTTGAGTTATTTTTAGGCAATTCAGTCATTTGAGCCAGTTGGGTCATTTGAGGCAATTCAGTCATTTGAGCTGGTTGGGTCATTTGAGGCAATTCAGTCATTTGAGCTGCTTGGGTCATTTGAGGCAATTCAGTCACTGGAGCTGGTTGGATCATTTGAGGTAATTGTGGCATTTGAGCTGGTTGGATCATTTGGGGCAATTCAGTCATTTTAGCTGGTTAAGTCATTTGAGGCAATTCAGTCATTTGAGCTGCTTGGGTCATTTAAGGCAATTTAGTCATTTTAGCTGGTTGAGTCTTTTGAGGCAATTCAGACATTTGGGCTGGTTGGGTCATTTGAGGCAATTTAGGCATTTGAGTCAGTTGGGTCATTTGAGGCAATTGTAGCATTTGAGCTGGTTGGATCATTTGAGGCAATTCAGTCATTTGAGCTGGTCGAGTTATTTTTAGGCAATTCAGTCATTTGAGCCAGTTGGGTCATTTGAGGCAATTCAGTCATTTGAGCTGGTTGGGTCATTTGAGGCAATTCAGTCATTTGAGCTGCTTGGGTCATTTGAGGCAATTCAGTCACTGGAGCTAGTTGGATCATTTGAGGCAATTGTGGCATTTGAGCTAGTTGGATCATTTGGGGCAATTCAGTCATTTGAGCTGCTTGGATAAATTGAGGCAATTCAGTCATTTTAGCTGGTTAAGTCATTTGAGGCAATTCAGTCATTTGAGCTGCTTGGGTCATTTAAGGCAATTTAGTCATTTGAGCTGGTTGAGTCACTTGAGGCGATTCAGTCATTTGAGCCAATTGGGTCATTTGAGGTAATTGTGGCATTTGAGCTAGTTGGATCATTTGAGGCAATTTGGTCATTTGAGCTGACTGGATCATTTGAGGCAATTCAGTAATTTGAGCTGGTTGGGTCATTTGAGGCAATTCAGTCACTGGAGCTGGTTGGATCATTTGAGACAATTGTGGCATTTGAGCTGGTTGGGTTATTTTGGGGCAATTCAATCATTTAAGCTGGTTGAATCATTTGAGGCAATTCAGTCATTTGAGCCGCTTGGATTATTTGAGGTAATTCAGTCATTTTAGCTGGTTGAGTCATTTGAGGCAATTCAGTCATTTGAGCCAGTTGGGTCATTTCAGGCAACTGAGGTATTCGAGGCGGCTGGATCATTTGAGGCAATTCAGTCATTTGAGCTGCTTAGGTCATTTGAGGCAATTTAGTCATTTGAGCAGCTTGGGTCATTTGAGGCAATTTATTCATTTGTGCTGGTTGAGTCTTTTGAGGCAATTCAGACATTTGAGCTTGTTGGGTCATTTGAGGCAATTCAGGCATTTGAGTCAGTTGGGTCATTTGAGGCAATTGTAGCATTTGAGCTGGTTGGATCATTTGAGGCAATTCAGTCATTTAAGCTGGTCGAGTTATTTGAGGCAATTCAGTCATTTGAGCTGCTTAGGTCATTTGAGGCAATTTAGTCATTTGAGCAGCTTGGGTCTTTTGAGGCAATTCAGACATTTGAGCTTGTTGGGTCATTTGAGGCAATTCAGGCATTTGAGTCAGTTGGGTCATTTGAGGCAATTGTAGCATTTGAGCTGGTTGGATCATTTGAGGCAATTCAGTCATTTAAGCTGGTCGAGTTATTTGAGGCAATTCAGTCATTTGAGCCAGTTGGGTCATTTGAGGCAATTCAGTCATTTGAGCTGGTTGGGTCATTTGAGGCAATTCAGTCATTTGAGCTGCTTGAGTCATTCGAGGCAATTCAGTCATTTGAGCTGCTTGGGTCATTTGAGGCAATTTAGTCATTTGAACTGGTTGAGTCATTTGAGGTAATTCAGACATTTGAGCTGGTTGGATCATTTGAGGCAATTGTGGCATTTGAGCTGGTTTGATCATTTAAGGCAATTCAGTCATTTGAGCTGGTTGAGTCATTTGAGGCAATTTAGCCATTTGAGCCAGTTGGGTCATTTGAGGCAATTCAGTCATTTGAGCTGGTTGGATCATTTGAGGTAATTCAGTCATTTGGGCCAGTTGGGTCATTTGAGGCAATTGTAGCATTTGAGCTGGTTGGATCATTTGAGGCAATTCAGTCATTTAAGCTGGTCGAGTCATTTGAGGCAATTCAGTCATTTGAGCCAGTTGGGTCATTTGAGCTGGTTGGGTCATTTGAGGCAATTCAGTCATTTGAGCTGCTTGGGTCATTCGAGACAATTCAGTCATTTGAGCTGCTTGGGTCATTTGAGGCAATTTAGTCATTTGAACTGGTTGAGTCATTTGAGGTAATTCAGACATTTGAGCTGGTTGGATCATTTGAGGCAATTGTGGCATTTGAGCTGGTTGGATCATTTAAGGCAATTCAGTCATTTGAGCTGGTTGAGTCATTTGAGGCAATTTAGCCATTTGAGCCAGTTGGGTCATTTGAGGCAATTCAGTCATTTGAGCTGGTTGGATCATTTGAGGCAATTCAGTCATTTGGGCCAGTTGGGTCACTTGAGGCAATTCGGTCATTTGAGCTGGTTGGACCATTTGAGGCAATTTACTCATTTGAACTGGTTGAGTCATTTGAGGTAATTCAGACATTTGAGCTGGTTGGATCATTTGAGGCAATTGTGGCATTTGAGCTGGTTGGATCATTTAAGGCAATTCAGTCATTTGAGCTGGTTGAGTCATTTGAGGCAATTCAGTCATTTGAGCCAGTTGGGTCATTTGAGGCAATTCAGTCATTTGAGCTGGTTGGATCGTTTGAGTCAATTCAGTCATTTGAGCCAGTTGGGTCATTTGAGCTGGTTGGATCATTTGAGGCAATTCAGTCATTTGAGCCAGTTGGGTCATTTGAGGCTGCTGGGTCATTTGAGGCAATTCAATCATTTGAGCTGGTTGGGTCATTTGAGGCAATTCAGTCATTTGAGCCAGTTGGGTCATTTGAGGCAATTGTGAC